>NC_000070.6:105791234-106463734 GCF_000001635.26 Mus musculus
TTTCATCGCTCCAAATTAAAATCAACTCTGCAGAAAGAGAGGAAGAGTTCCTTTCTCAGAATAAGAAGAGCAAAGGGAAATTTATTGGAACCCTGCTAAGGCCTATGCAGCCCTCAAGAACCTGAAAGACCCCAGCATTTCTGTAAAGCCATCCAAAATGATTCTAGTTTATACTAACAATGGACATCATGCCCCATTTCTCACATTGATGTCCTGTAATGGTCGACATGCACAGAAGACAGATCATGTCTTGGATGCAAGTGGCTGGAGTTCCAGTTCTGACTCACCTTTCCTTGCCGTGTAAATTTGAATAAATTAGGCCTCGGATACTGTCTGTTCATTGAGAAATCCAACTACAAAACCACGTGGCACACAGGCCCATGCCAGAAGCATTTCTATGAGAGCTGAAACCTTACATACTTCATGTTACTGTGGAACCTTACATACTTCATGTTACTGTGGACAGGTATTTCTCGTTCTATAGTGATATTTCCTAATGCACAGCTGATGCTCTGTAAATGGAAATGCTCAAAGTGCTCCAGGTGGTCATGGCAAACCTCTTGAAGAAATAGAGAAACGGAAAGTCACTACTGCATCTTTGACTTCCATTTAAAATACCAGCATTAAAATATGACATTAATTTTTCCTCACTCATGCTATAGAAGATGAATGTAGGTAAATATATTATCTATTGGGTTCACTTTGTTTGAGGGAACTAAAGACAAGGAGGTTGCGAGTGACTTGTTCAAAGTCAGGTCCTGGTCTGGACCTAAGCAGATCATTTGATTGCACAGTGAACAGTGTTCCAATTACACTGTCCTGTGTTCCCTATCTAACGTCTGGAGCAGAGAGAACATCTGGAAACGATCACATATTTAGCCATAATGACAGCATTAACAAGTTGGAAATATCCTTCTTGAACTGGATACTTGCAGCCCCGGGGAGCTCACAGGGGTATCCTGGGGCTACTTGAAGCCAAAGAATAAGCCCCCTGGATCCTCCTGAGCAGGCAATTTGCTTGAAGACTTGAGTGACCGTGTAAGTGCTTTAAATAAAAGATCAGTTCCCGTTAAAGCTAGCATGAATATATTACGAGCAAGAATGCAATCCTCATGATCTTTATTGTAAAGTATATAAAAGACCTAAAATAATTTCTGGCTTCATTGTTTGAACTTTAACAAATGGCTACATCAGGGGGTAGGGAGTGTGTGTCTTCAGTCCCACTTCAGGGGTATTTGGTAAGACCTTAGGAAATGCTATATATTTTAAGTACCATTTTAAAAAAATCAAAGTTACACATGCACATAATTAGCAAATATATATATATATATATATATATATATATATATATATATATGGAGATAGAGATAGAGATAGAGATAGAGATAGAGATAGAGATAGAGATAGATAGCATGGAGAGATTATAACAGAGTCAACACATTCCTATCCTTTCCTACCCATGCTCCAGTCTCTTCACTCAAAATAGAGGTTCACTGGGTGCCCCTGTGTTTTACAGCCGATAAATACTATTTGTGTCATTACATCTTGGTGAATCAACTTTTAATATTAGCCATTAATTTCAACCTACAATAATAAAGATTTTCCTTTCTTTGACGTTGCTAAAAATACCACTTACCCCATATGGACCTGGTTTTTCATCCTCTTAATGGTGGTTCGAGATGGATTTTTGAGACTATTTTTTACACATGGTTAACCATACTCTCCTTAAAGATTATGAAATATTCATCTATATAATCTTTTGGTTGTTGCATTGTTTGTTTTTTATTTAGACCCTCAGTACTCCTGAAACTGTGTTTTTAGTTATAAATATAAGAAATAAAGTTATATTTTATAGGGTAAAAGAATATGTATTTACAAAAATATTTGTACTCAACATATAGTCAACAAAGGGCTCATTTCATAACATATAAAGAATATCTTCAAATTGAGGTTTTTAAACCTTGAATGTCCATATGGGCATGCATGCATGTTAAAATGTAGATTCTAGAAGAGGTTGCTATAATAACTCATATATTTATGAAAAGGGTTTTTAATTTTCATAAATGCTAACCAAAACAATAGTTTTACTCAATTATGAGGGCATAATTTGTTAAACCAGTTTGGAAAATGTTGTGGTTTGAGTTCAGAGTCGCCTCATAGTGTCATGCTTTGAATGCTTGGTCCCCAACTTGTGGCACAATTTTGGGCTGTTCTGGAAATTTTGGAAGATGAGACCTGGTTGAAGAAAATTTGTCATGAGGGGACGATCCCTAGGGTTCTATGATCCTTGACTTCTTCCCGCTGTGCATTCTGAGCTTCTACACTATGAACATCATTTGCCCACGCTCCCATGACCACGGTCTGAGCTCAGCCACCCTGCTTTCCTGTCAGGATGATTAAAATCCTCTGAAAGCATGAGCCAGAACATTCTCTTGAGTTATTTCTGTTGAGTATTTCAGCCATAGCAATTCACAATAAAGAAAACAGGAAAGTGGTACCAGAGAAGGTGGGATGGGCAGTCATTGCCATGACTAAATCTAGTCATGTGGCTCTCAAGCCTTTGGAACTGGTTTGTATCAGGAATTCTGGAGAAGCATAGAGATACAGACTAAGGAACCCCTAGGATGCTGTAATCAGAGCCTGATGGGCCATTCTGGTAGGACTCGAGATGACCAAGTGTCTCTAGGCAAACATACAGTTTTAGATGAGAATCAGGACTCTATTTGGGACTGGGTTACACTTGGACAATAAATTTAATCTACACTTGCTCACATCCTGGAAAAGTGAATGAGGCTGAACTAAAATGCAATTCAGTAACTGGCAGAGGAAACATTAAGAACTGCATGTTCAGGCTGTGGGATGGTTCATGCTCACTACCTTCTGCTGGGTTATAGTAAGAATCAGCAGCAAAAGAAGCAAGCATAAAAATTTGAAAAGCACGGCTTTGCAGACGCCACTGCCGCTTTTCGCCGCTTGCTGCAGCCATGGTCAACCCCACCGTGTTCTTCGACATCACAGCCGATGACGAGCCCTTGGGCCGCGTCTCCTTCGAGCTGTTTGCAGACAAAGTTCCAAAGGCAGCAGAAAACTTTCGAGCTCTGAGAACTGGAGAGAAAGGATTTGGCTATAAGGGTCCCTCCTTTCACAGGATTATTCTAGGATTCATGTGCCAGGGTGGTGACTTCACGCCATAATGGCACTGGCGGCAGGTCCATCTACGGAGAGAAATTTGAGGATGAGAACTTCATCCTGAAGCATACAGGTCCTGGCATCTTGTCCATGGCAAATGCTGGACCAAACACAAACATTTCCCAGTTTTTTATCTGCACTGCCAAGACTGAATGGCTGGATAGCAAGCATGTGGTCTTTGGGAAGGTGAAAGAAGGCATGAACATTGTGGAAGCCATGGAGCATTTTGGGTCCAGGAAAGGCAAGACCAGCAAGAAGATCACCATTTCTGACTGTGGACAACTCTAATTTCTTTTGACTTGCAGGCACTTTACCCATCAAACCATTCCTCTGTAGCTCAGGAGAGCGCCCCTACCCCATCTGCTCACAATGTCCTGTAATCTCTGCTCTCACTGAAGTTCTTTGGGTTTCATATTTTCCTCATTCCCCTTCAAGTCTAGCTGGATTGCAAAGTTAAGTTTATGATTATGAATAAAACTAAATAAGAAAAAAATTGAAAAACACATAGTTTGTCCAGAAGAAGAGTTTGCTTAAGCTCTTTACAAAGAGGCCATAGTTATCAGACAGATTTGAGTCATTAAAGGAAAACCATCTGTTTTGCAGGTGGACAGGGGAAGGTGCCTGGAGGACATTTCAGAAACTGACTGGCCCTTGCTTAAGGAAGGCTCCAGGGTACAGACTGTAACCCATTTGCAAAGCTTTTCTTTGGAAAGAACTGATGGAATGTTCTACTTTCAAAAGGCCACCTATTTTTCCAAGTTCAGCTATCAAGGCATTTAAGGGTCACTATAGCTTTGGCCCAAGAGTTCCTAGCCACATCTCCAGCTGGCAGCAGCAAGCGACGTTATCAAAGCAATGATGATTTTGTAGGAATGCTAAATACAAGAGCTATGAGAACATAGACACTTCTACCAAGATGTTGAAGAACGCCTAAGAAGATGGGTAATGTGGACCAGAATCCTGCAGAAAGCCCGACAGCAGAATACATGAAGCTGTTAGGGTGAAGCCTAAACTAAAGATATTGAGCCACTAGGAACATGCAACATCTGCCATTAAAAGCTCCAGATACTGAGGGAAACATCCCCAGGGAGAGGCTATGTGGCCTGCATATGTGCAAGGCCTAAGGGTAGAACCGGCCAAGCCCATTGGAGCACACATCATGCCATCATGTGCCCCAGATGCTGGACATTGAATCTGCAGAGTTTGATATCTGTATGGCTGAACATCATTTCTGCATTGGTCCCATCCATCCTTTCTATCGCCGGCCTTCCCTTTTGCAATGGGGATGCTTGCTCTATGCATTCCATGTATGTTGGAAGCATATAACTTTGTTTTTATTTTATAGAAGCTCACAACTAAATGATTGTCTGAAGTCTCAATACAATCTTTAGACTCAGGCTTCTGAGCAATCCTGAAACTGCTGAGACTATAGAGTCTCAGAGGTGGATTTAAAATATTTGTATTATGTAGTGGCTATGAGCCATTGCAGCCAGAGGTGGAATGTCCCCCACGGGCTCAGGTTTTGAGCTCTTGACCTCCACCTGGGGATACCACTTTACAAGATTTTGGAAATTAGGAGCCATGGTAGAGCTGAAGGAAGCAGGTTACAAGGCTGGGCCCTCTGGGTTATACCATCTCTGGCTCCTTACTCTTATCCTCTCTCTCAGTCCACTATGATGTGACCAGCCTCTGCCCCACATTGCCACCATGTGGCCTGAGCTGTCCCATAATGCCTTCTCCATCATGATGGACTAAAAGCCTCAAAAGCTCTGGCCCAAAACAAAGCTGCCCTCCATTAACTTGTCACTGTGAGGTATTTTTGCCAAAGTGATGCAACTTATCTAATGCAGAAAATTATTGAGCATAACTGCTAAAGCCTAATACACACATACTTTATAATCCTACGGGTCTACTTTTTCACACAACAAAAATGTGTATAAACACAAAAGATATTCAGGATGATTTAATGGCAATATTATTCATAATAAACCTAGAATGGAAACAATCTGGAAGTCTAAAAAGCAGACTAAGTGAAGATCCATAAATATAATGCAGGCAAACTGGTACATACACACACACACACATATGTACAAACACAAATGTGCTCACACATGTATATACACATATGCATACACATATATGAAGACACACATAATCACACACATATATACAGACATGTATACATGACATAATTCCTTTGAAGGCAAGAAACCAAGCTGACAGCTGGGAAGAAAGCAGATTATAGGTATTGATAGTAGGTAGAGAGGCTCTCACCATATTGCGTGTATTATTTTGTTAAGGTTGTTCATAGCATACTGCCGCTCAACATGTGGCCCAAATGGCATAATGTGATGGTCTCTCAATTCTCAATCTATAGATTTTTCCAGAAGAGCTAAAGAGCTTGACAGTGTTGAGAGTTGAGTTCTTTGTAGGCCACTCTCCTTGTCTTGTAGACGGCTATCTCCTTCCTTTGCCTTCACATCCTCTTTCTTCTCTGTGTGTCTGTTACCTAAAAGAATGTCAATTATATTGGACAAAGGCTCACCCTAAACATCTCACTTTAAATTAATGGCCCCTTTAAAGACCTTCTGCCCACACATAGTCACGTCTTCAGTTGATCAAATATGGAAACTTTGGTGGGACAAACTTCAGCTCTTGAGATGTGGTTTGAATGAGAATGATCTCATACATTTGAATACTTGGTCTCCAGTTGGAGGAATGGTCTGGGAAGGATTGGGGAGCATAGCCTTGCTGGAAGATGCATGTTATGGTGTAGACATTAAGCTTTCAAAAAATCCATGCCATTCCAAGTATCTCTCTCTGCCTTGTGGTCATGTCTCAAAAAATGTAGGTTCTCAGCTACGACTCCAGCACCATGCCTGCCTGCCTGTTGCCGTGCTCCATGGCATAATTGTCATAGATTCTTCCCCTTTGCAATCTTGAGCATCAAATAAATACCTTCTTTATAAGTTGTCTTGGATGTGGAGTCTTATCACAATGATAAAAAGGTAACTAAGACAGGACTCAATGGGAAAAGGGCCCAGTGCCACTCCTGAAGCTGGAAACATTTTACTGACTGACTTGGTATTTGGAATTATCACATGGGATCTAACTTAGTGGTAATCCATGGTAGGAAACCCTTATGTCCTTTTTTGGATGTGTGTTGTTTCATTATATGCAAGATAAACAGATATGATTAATAACATGATCTAGTCATCTCTAAAGTAACAAACAACTAAATTCTCAGAAGTTTATAAGAGTAAATATTTATTTCCTATTCTCATTCCTTCTTGATGGCTATGGAGAAGGCCTGCTGAATCCAGGCGAAAGTCAAAGCCTTTACGGGAACATGACATCCTCATGCCAGAGAGAGAACAAGGGAATTGTTAGAAACTCGTGATGCAAAAAAAAAAAAAAAAATTGCAAAAAACGCTTTTAGAAATTGAGACAATAAATAACCTAGTTAAAAAGTTCAACGGAAAATGGTTGAGCTGTGGAACTGGGCTCCCACACTGCTTGACTGTAAAGTGCTTGCTTAGCAAGCACAAAGCTCTGCTTTCAGCACTCACTTAAGGAAGAAAGGAAGAAGGAAGGGGCAAGAAAGCGAGAGAAGAAAAGATGGGTAGAGGGGAGAAAGGTATAGACCTGAAGATTTACGCTGCTGGGGAGAGATACATACATTTTTGCATTCTGACAGGTCAAAGCATTTAAATAATTTAAAATATGAAAATACTATCCTACACTGGAGAATACATTTTTAAAACTTTGAGGCAGCTAAGGTTCAATTTTGGCATAAAATTCTGAAGCTACATTTGACAATAGAAAAGTTAAGAAACTTTGAATTCAAAGTTCAGGATGTAAATGAAAACCTATATGAAACTCGAAATATGAGCAAAGGGGATTTTTTTTCAGTGAGTATGATATGCTTCACTGAGTTAATAAAAAAGATCTAAAAACTAGACATAAGAACATACCCATAATGTTAGCATTTTGTCTAAGCTCTGCCCCAGTTGTCTGGCAACAGCCAGGTATGACTGACTCACTATAAAAGGGGATGCTTGCTCCCTCTGCTCTCTTGTTTTCTTGCTACTGCTCTGTCCCTTAGCCTCTTTCCACGCTCTTATTCCATTCCCCTCCTCCTTCTCTCTCCCCTTGCTCATGGCTGGCCTGTACTCCTCTACTTTTCTACTCTGCCTTTCTCTCCCTCTATTACCCTCTTTTTTATCATTTGTTATTTTTTATTAGGTATTTATTTCATTTACATTTCCAATGCTATCCCAAAAGCCCCCCATACCCTCCCCCACACTCCCCTACCCACCCACTCCCACTTTTTGGCCCTGGAGTTCCCCTGTACTGGGGCATATAAAGTTTGCACTAACAATGGGCCTCTCTTTCCACTGATGGCCAACTAGGCCATCTTCTGATACATATGCAGCTAGAGACATGAGCTCCGAGGAGAAAACTGGTTAGTTCATATTGTTGTTCCACCTATAGGATTGTAGATCCCTTTATCTCCTTGGGTACTTTCTCTAGCTCCTCCATTGGAGGCCCTGTGATCCATCCAATAGCTGACTGTGAGCATCCACTTCTGTGTTTCCTAGGCCCCGGCATAGTCTCATAAGACACAGCTATATCAGGGTCCTTTCAGCAAAATCTTGCTAGTGTATGCAGTGGTGTCAGCGTTTGGAAGCTGATTATGGGATGGATCCCTGGATATGGCAGTCTCTAGATGGACCATCCTTTTGTCTCAGCTTCAAACTTTGTCTCTGTAACTCCTTCCATGAGTGTTTTCTTCCCGATTCTAAGAAGGGGCAAAGTGTCCACACTTTAGTCTTCGTTCTTCTTGAGTTTCATGTGTTTTGCAAATTGTATCTTATATCTTGAGTATTCTAAGTTTCTGGGCTTATATCCACTTATCAGTGAGAACATATCATTTGAGTTCTTTTGTGATTGGGTTACCTCACTCAGGATGATGCCTCCAGGTCCAACCATTTGCCTAGGAATTTCATAAATTCATTCTTTTTAATAGCTGAGTAGTACTCCCTTGTGTAAAAGTACCACATTTTCTGTATCCATTCCTCTGTTGAGGGGCATCTGGGTTCTTTCCAGCTTCTGGATATTATATATAAGGCTGCTATGAACATAGTGGAGCATGTGTCTTTCTTACCAGTTAAAACATCTTCTGTATATATGCCCAGGAAAGGTATTGCGGGCTCCTCCGGTAGTACTATGTCCAATTTTCTAAGGAACCAAAAGACTGATTTCCAGGGTGGTTGTACAAGCTTGCAATTTCACAAACAATGGAGGACTGTTCCTCCACATCCTTGCCAGCATCAGCTGTCACCTGAATTTTTGATCTTAGCCATTCTGTCTGGTGTGAGATGCAATCTCAGGGTTGTTTTGATTTGCATTTCCCTGATGATTAAGGATGTTGATCATTTTTTCAGGTGCTTCTCAGCCATTCGATATTCCTCAGGTGAGAATTCTTTGTTTAGCTCTTAGCCCCATTTTTAATGGGGTTATTTGTTTTTCTGGAGTACACCTTCTTGTGTTCTTTCTATATATTGGATATTAGTCCCCTATCTTATTTAGGATAGGTAAAGATCCTTTCCCAATCTGTTGGTGGCCTTTTTGTCTTATTGACGGTGTCTTTTGCCTTACAGAAGCTTTGCAGTTTTATGAGGTCCCATTTGTCAATTCTCAATCTTACAGCACAAACGATTGCTGTTCTATTAAAAAATTAACCCCTGTGCCCATATTTTTGAGGCTTTTCTCCACTTTCTCCTCTATAAGTTTCAGTGTCTCTAGTTTTATGTGGAGTTCCTTGATCCACTTAGATTTGACCTTAGTACAAGGAGATAGGAATGGATCAATTCCAATTCTTCTACATGATAACAACCAGTTGTGCCAGCACCATTTGTTGAAAATGCTGTCTTTTTTCACTGGATGGTTTTACCTCCCTTGTCAAAGATCAAGGGACCATAAGTATGTGAGTTCATTTCTGGGTCTTCAATTCTATTCCATTGGTCTACTTGTCTGTCGCTATACCAGTATCATGCAGTTTTTATCACAATTGCTCTGTAGTACAGCTTTAGGTCAGGCATGGTGATTCCATCAGAGGTTCTTTTATCCTTGAGAAGAGTTTTTGCTATCCTAGGTCTTTTGTTATTCCAGATGAATTTGCAGATTGCTCTTTCTAATTCGTTGAAGAATTGAGTTGGAATTTTGATGGGGATTGCATTGAATCTGTAGATTGCTTTTGGCAAGATAGCCATTTTTACAATGTTGATCCTGCCAATCCATGAGCATGGGAGATCTTTCCATCTTCTGAGATCTTTAATTTCTTTCTTCAGAGACTTGAAGTTCTTATAATACAGATCTTTCACTTCCTTAGTTAGAGTCACGCCAAGGTATTTTATATTATTTGTGGCTATTGAGAAGGGTGTTGTTTCCCTAATTTCTTTCTCAGCCTGTTTATTCTTTGTGTAGAGAAAGGCCATTGACTTATGAGTTAATTTTATATCCAGCTACTTCACCTAAGCTGTTTATCAGGCTTAGGAGTTCTCTGGTGGGATTTTTAGGGTCACTTATATATACTATCATATCATCTGAACAAAGTGATATTTTGACTTCTTTCTTTCCAATTTGTATTACCTTGATCTCCTTTTGTTGTCGAATTGCTCTGGCTAGGACTTCAAGTACAATGTTGAATAGGTAGGGAGAAAGTAGACAGCCTTGTCTAGTCCCTGATTTTAGTGGGATTGCTTCCAGCTTTTAACCATTTACTTTAATGTTGGCTACTGGTTTGGAGTAGATTGCTTTTACCATGCTTACGTATGGGCTTTGAATTCCTGATCTTTCCAAGACTTTTATCATGAATGGGTGTTGGGTTTTGTCAAATGCTTTCTCAGCATCTAACGAGATGATCATGGGGATTTTGTCTTTGAGTTTGTTTATATAATGGATTACGTTGATGGATTTCTGTATATTAAACAATCACTGCATCCCTGGAATAAAACCTACTTGGTCAGGATGGATGATTGTTTTAATGTGTTCTTGGATTCGGTTAGCGAGAACTTTATTGAGGATTTTTGCATCAATATTCATAAGGGAAATTGGTCTGAAGTTCTCTATCTTTGTTGGGTCTTCCTGTGGTTTAGGTATTAGAGTAATTGTGGCTTCATAGAATGAATTGGGTAGAGTACCTTCTGCTTCTATTTTGTGGAATAGTTTGTGCAGAACGAGAATTAGATCTTCTTTGAAGGTCTGATAGAACTCTGCACTAAACCCAAATGGTCCTGGGCTTTATTTTTTGGTTGGGAGACTATTAATGACTGCTTCTATTTCTTTAGGGGATATGGGACTGTTTAGATCATTAACCTGATCTTGATTTAACTTTGGTACCTGGTATCTGTCTAGAAATTTGTCCATTTCATCCAGGTTCTCCAGTTTTGTTGAGTATAGCCTTTTGTAGAAGGATCTGATGGTGTTTTGGATTTCTTTGGGATCTGTTGTTATGTCTCCCTTTTCATTTCTGATTTTGTTAATTAAGATGCTTTCCCTGTGCCCTCTAGTGAGTCGGGCTAAGGGTTTACCTATGTTGTTAATTTTCTCTAAGAACCAGCTCCTCATTTGGTTGATTCTTTGAATAGTTCTTCTTGTTTCCACTTGGTTGATTTTGCCCCTGAGTTTGATTATTTCCTACCATCTACTACTCTTGGGTGAATTTGCTTCCTTTTTTTCTAGGGCTTTTAGGTATGTTGTCGAGCCGCTAGTGTGTGCTCTCTCTAGTTTCTTTTTGGAGGCACTCAGAGCTATGAGTTTTCCTCTTAGAAATGCTTTCATTGTGTTTCATAAGTTTGGGTATGTTGTGGCTTCATTTTCATTAAACTCCAAAAAGTCCTTAATTTCTTTCTTTATTCCTTCCTTGACCAAGGTATCATTGAGAAGAATGTTGTTCAATTTCCACATGAATGTTGGCTTTCTACTATTTATGTTGTTATTGAAGATCAGCCTTAGTCCATGGTGATCTGATAGGATGCATGGGACAATTTCAATATTTTTGTATCTGTTGAGGCTTGTTTGTGACCCATCATGTGGTCAATTTTGGAGAAGGTACCATGAGGTGCTGAGAAGAAGGTATATCCTTTTGTTTTAGGATAAAATGTTCTGTAATCTGTTAAGTCCATTTGTTTTATAACTTCTGTTAGTTTCACTGTGTCCCTGTTTAGTTTCTGTTTCCATGATCTGTCCATTGGTGAAAGTGGTGTGTTGAAGTCTCCCACTATTATTGTGTGAGGTGCAATGTGTGCTTTGAGCTTTACTAAAGTTTCTTTAATGAATGTGGCTGCCCTTGTATTTGGAGCATAGATATTCAGAATTGAGAGTTCCTCTTGGAAGATTTTATCTTTGATGAGTATGAAGTGCTCCTCCTTGTCTTTTTTGATGACTTTGGGTTGGAAGTCAATTTAATTGGATATTAGAATGGCTACTCCAGCTTGTTTCTTCAGACCATCTGCTTGGAAAACTGTTTTCCAGCCTTTCATTCTGAGGTAGTGTCTGCCTTTTTCCCTGAGATGGGTTTCCTGTAAACAGCAAAATGTTGGGTCCTGTTTGTGTAGCCAGTCTGTTAGTCTATGTCTTTTTATTGGGGAATTGAGTCCATTGATATTAAGAGATATTAAGGAAAAGTAATTGTTGCTTCCTATTATTTTTGTTGTTAAAGTTGGCATTCTGTTCTTATGGCTATCTTCTTTTAGGTTTGTTGAAGGATTACTTTCTTGCTTTTTCTAGGAAGTGGTTTCCGTCCTTGTATTGGTTTTTTTCTGTTATTATCATTTGAAGGTCTGGATTCATGGAAAGATAATGTGTGAATTTCGTTTTGTCATGGAATACTTTGGTTTCTCCATCTAGGTAATTGAAAGTTTGGCTGAGTATAGTAGCCTGGGCTGGCATTTGTGTTCTCTTAGTGTCTGTATAACATCTGTCCAGGATCTTCTGGCTTTCATAGTCTCTGGTAAAAATCTGGTGTAATTCTGATAGGCCTGCCTTTATATGTTACTTGACCTTTTTCCCTTACTGCTTTTAGTATTCTATCTTTATTTAGTGCATTTGTTGTTCTGATTATTATGTGTCAGGAGGAATTTCTTTTCTGGTCCAGTCTATTTGAAGTCCTGTGGGTTTCTTGTATGTGCATGGGCATCTCTTTCTTTAGGTTTGGGAAGTTTTCTTCTATAATTTTGTTGAAGATATTTGCTGGTCCTTTGAGTTGAAAATCTTCATTCTCATCTACTCCTATTATCCATAGGTTTGGTCTTCTCATTGTGTCCTGGATTTCCTGGATGTTTTGAGTTAGGATCTTTTTGCATTTTGCATTTTCTTTGATTGTTGTGCTGATGTTCTCTATGGAATCTTCTGCACCTGAGATTCTCTCTTCCATTTCTTGTATTCTGTTGCTGATTCTCACATCTATGGTTCCAGATTTCTTTCCTAGGGTTTCTATCTCCAGTGTTGCCTCACTTTGAGTTTTCTTTATTGTGTCTACTTCTCTTTTTAGATCCCGTATGGTTTTGTTCTTTTCCATCACCTGTTTGGATGTGGTTTCCTGTTTTTCTATAAGGACTCTTTAGCAGTATTCTCCTGTATTTCTTTAAGTGAGTTATTAAAGACCTTGATGTCTTCTACCATCATCATGAGATATGCCTTTAAATCTGGGTCTAGGTTTTCCTGTCTGTTGGGTTGCCCTGGACTGACTGAGGTGGGAGTGCTGGGTTCTGATGATGGTGAGTGGTCTTGGTTTCTGTTAGTAAGATTCTTACGTCTGCCTTTCACCATCTGGTAAACTCTGGAGTCAGTTGTTATAGTTGTCTCTGATTAGAGCTTTTTCCTCTCGTGATTCTGTTATTCTCTACCAACAGACCTGGGAGACTAACTCTCTCCTGAGTTTTAGTGGTCAGAGCACTCTCTGCAGGCAGGCTCTCCTCTTTCAGGGAAGGTGCACAGATATCTGGCGTTCAGACTTTCCTCCTGGCAGAAGATGAAGGCCCGAAACAGGACCTGTCCCAAAAGCTGTTAGCTTCTGTGGTCCACCCTCTCACCTGTGCAGACTAGTCTCGGTGGAGTCTGGGAAACAAGATATCTCCTGCAGATGCTCTGGCAATTCCCTCCCGGGCCAGGTGGACACCTCTCCTCTGGCAGGGAAGGTGCCCGGATGTCTTGAGCCCGAAAAGGGGGCTGCCTCAGAAGCTCTGTGGCTCCCACCTGTCCCAGAACCTATTAGCTTCTGTATTCCACACTCTCACCTGTGCAGACTAGTCTCAGTGGAGTCCGGGAACCAAGATGTCTCCCGAAAATGCTCTGGAAAAGCCCTCCCGGGCCGGGCAGACACCTATCGTCTCTCTATTATCCTCTTAACTCCCCTCCCCATGGCCTGAATAAACTCTATTCTAGACTATACCATTGTGTGACTGGTCCCTCAGGGGGAAGGGATGGCACAGCATGGGCCCACTGAGGTACCCTCTGCCCCCATACCTGACAACACATCCACCAAAATATATTCCTCCTCTTTATCTTTTTATAAACTCATGTAGTGGCTATTCCTGGTTGTCAACTTGACAGTATTTGGAATGAACTACAATCCGGAATTGGAAGGCTCACCAGTGACCCTTATCTGGAGGCTTGGAGATCCTTATCTGGATCTTGGTTTGAAGATCTTGAGCCATAGTGGCTATGGATTCCAGAAGATTGAATCTCGGAGTTTAAGGAACACACCTTTAATCTGGGCTACACCTTTCATCTGTGATTAAAGGTGTGGTGGAACACACCTTTAATCTGGGCTACACCTTCTGCTGGAGACAATATAAGGACATTGGAAGAAGGGAGTCTAGCTCTTGCTCTTGCTCCTTCGCCTACTTGCTGCGTGAGACTGAGTAACTGCTAGATCCTTGGACTTCCATTCACAGCTGCGACTGAACCATTGTTGGGAATTGGGCTGCCGACTGTAAGTCATCAATAAATTCCTTTACTATCTAGAGACTATCCATAATTTCTGTGACTCTAGAGAACCCTGACTAATACAACTCATCACATGTACTCTCTGTATTCTTAGAGCCAGGACACCATGAGAAGAAATTGAAATAATAGTTTATACATGGAAAGATACTAGTAGTATTTATCAGTTAAATCCAAATTAAATGCATGGTGCACTATTAGATAGCTATAAGATGGGCAAAAGTTGTAAACTTTGATAATCGACCATGTGGGCTAACCTGCAAACTTATCTATATCTGGGGGATTTAGATAATCAACCATGTGGGCTAACCTGAAACCTTATCTTTTCTGGGGGTGGTGTAAACTATTATCTCAATCTCCATGAAGACAATTTGACAGTGTCTCCAAAAGTACATAACTTTAAACAAATGATTTAATCCCTAAGTCTGATGACCCAAAACCACTCATCTGCAGAAAATAAAGACATGTAGTATATTTGTTATAGTGTTGCTTGTAAAAAAACAAACAAACAAACAAACAAACAAAAACATGACCCAATGGAAAATGAGTATTCTCCCATAAAGTAATGAAACAAATGCATCCATATTATGGGATGATATAAAGCGAGGACAGAGAGAAGACACTTCCTTGAGTCCCTAACTGGAAGGTCTGTGGCATACATTAAGTGCAAAAAAGAAAAATTCAGAAGTGATTTGTCTAGAAGGCTACTTGAGTGGAGACTCCTGGCTGATTGGTGCTATGGTGGAGAACTGAGTGGATGAAAGACAGGCAGTAGAGGAAATAGGGCTTTACATCCCTTTATCATCTCCTGCTGTACCATCGTTTTCCTCATTTGCCTGATTGTGAACACCCAGTACAACAATAGACAAACTGATGGGTATAGATGAACATTCCAGAAAAAGTTAGAGAAGTGTTATAATAAACTGAAAAGATTCCAGGATTTGTTTGATAGTGTGTGTGTGTGTGTGTGTGTGTGTGTGTGTGTGTATCTGTGTATGTCTCTGTGTATGTGTGAATTCACATGTGTGAATATACATGCATGCATGCCATTGTGTGCATAGAGAAGTCAGAAAACAACCTCAGATGCAAGTCCTTACCTATACCTTGTTTGAGACAAGGTCTCTGCCTTCCCTTTTCCCTATCATAGTGCTAGGATCCCGGACACTTCTGCTACATGTCTGGCTGTTCCAAGGGCTATGGGGATTCAAACTTGGGCCCTCATTCCTGAGTAAGTACTTGTACTCTTTGAGCCACTTCCTCAGACCCAGTTTCATGATGAAACCCAAATGAAACCAAGTTCAAATCCTAGGCTCTATCTGTGGCAACCCCATTTCTCTAAGTCCCATAAAGTGTAAGTCAGTAAAATCAATGCCACAGGACTGAGCTAGTGGCACTGTCTGTTGAAAAAGGCAGAAGCATGAAGTTCTTGGCTCAGAGAACAACAGCCATCATTGTGGCACTCTTCTGGTCATTTCACAGTGGGGGAAATCAACACCCATGGAGAAGATGAAATGCATTGTAAGTCATCACATATGTGTGTATGCCTAATACAGAGTTCTTCCTCTGTGGCAGCTTCAGCCTCTGCAGCACTGCCTAAGCTTTACTGAGATGAAGGTAATGGTCTTCAGGGCAGGGCAGTGCTTCTGTTGGTGGCTCAGATTCAGGTGCTATAGACGAGCGGCATCATCCATTCAAGGGCCATTTCTTGTCACAGATACACTCCTGAGATAGTTGCTTCCTTATTTCCTTATAAGGGTCAGCAGAACACATAGAGGGAAAGTTGCCTGCTTGAGCTACTCACAAACTCCAAGAAGACCCATTGCTTCCTTCCATCTTGAAGTTGTTTTTATCTTATTTTATGAGTGAGTATTTTGCCTATATGCATGTATATGCACAGCATGCATGCCTGGGGCCCACTGAGGCCAGAAGACACATTTGCTGTGGGTCACTATATAGGTGCTGGCAAACTAACTCTGGTCCTCTGCAAAAGCAACAAGTGACCTAAACTGCTGAACCATCTCTACTTCCAAAGCCCACTTTCTGGTGTATGCTTTCCAAGTCCTTCTCCAGAACAGCTGTCATGGCAACTGACAATTTCTGTCATCAGAAGGAAGGTAAAGCCACCTCCTTTTAAAAGAAGTGGCCAGTGGGGAGCTTTGTTCCTGCCTCCATCTTAAAGGAACATTGAAGCATGACTGTGCTAGGGAAGGCTGCTTTTAACTGCATGGATCTGCATACTACAGTTCTCCTCCCTCCAGTGGGACGCTTCAAGGATAACTCAGGGTTAACACTGTGATAAAGTCAGGCACCTCTTCCTGGAGCACGCTTTTCCCATAGGGTGAGAGATGCTAAATATAAAGCATCTGCAGTTCAGGGAATGTAAGGAACCATTACGTATCAGGGGCTCAACTATCTAGGCTGAAATCTTTGCCAGACAAAATACCAGGTTCCAGCTGCATACCAGCAGAACGGATGGGTGCAGAGGAAGGTGCACCTGGCCGATGATTCCTGCTGCAGAAAGGCAAATAGCTCTGCACTCTGGAGACAAGCCGAATGCTATTTCTCAGTTTACAAATAAATATGCTGATAAATGAACCTGACATAACAACATCCAGGTATGCCAAAGTCAGGTATGGTGGCATCCACTTGTAACTCTAGCACTTGGAAGGCCCAGGCAGTAGGGTTGTGAGTTGCAGATCAATCTGGTACACAGCTGGACTGTATCTCAAAATACATACATACATACATACATACATACATACATACATACATACATACATACTACAAAGAAACTTGTATCATGTAGCATGGTCAAGTGATCAGCCATGTTTAATTTATATATTATGAGCTCAGTACAAATGACAAGCCCTGAACAGTAAGTCAGTCATCAACCATTGAATAAGCACTCAGTGCTGGGTGGCCATCTCTGAAGCCTCCATATACAGGGTGCTCCCATCAATATGGAGCAGGAGTTAAAAGCAAATTATTTTCATCTTACCGATCATCCTCAACTCCACTGCCCTGAGTGTTTCAGTTCTGAAGGCTTAGGAATTTTATAATAAGGCAGTGGTAGCTCTTTCCAGTCACCAGCTCCCTGGAAGATCAAAGAACTGGTCCTTGGAACTTGGGCCATAGCCACTCTCTGGTCACCTCTTCAGTGGGAGGGCTACAGTGTGATTTCATCTTGAGCTGATTCCAGGCAGGTGCCCTGCCTAATTGAAACATTTTGAGGCCTTCAGTCTCTGACCTTTAGCTTGCTCAAGGACATCTCTCTAAACTTCCCAAAGAGCAGTCGTTTATGAATCTGACCACGAACAGAATTTAGGGGGATAAACCTTCCGAGCATCTTGATGTCTCGCGTCAGAAAGTTCTTAGGAAGATGCTGACTTTTGCTTTTTTTTAATTCTGCCTTGCCACTTTTTGCATGCTCAAGTTTCCACAGAGATGTGGCCATGTGCTCCTTCAGTCCAGTGATTTATGTCTGCCCAGCAGAGTTAGGACGAGCAGCTGGTAAAAGCATTTGAGAAAGACCGAATGGATTCTCAGGACATGAGGTGTCGTAAGACTTATAAGAAGTTTATGGACCTCCATGGAAATCTGACTCATTTTTCTTATCACCCATATAAAGGTTTTAAGGCAAATAGATGAATCATACAGAGGTGCTTATTTGACGAATAGGGGACATCTGGGCTATAGTCACAGTAGGTAAATATTAGCTGGTGAGGGATGCGGATGGGGAGGCCTCAACGGGTCTGGGAAGGTTTCGGAAAAACAAATGTTGAGGTTAACTTATCTTCACAGCCAGCTCATAAGGGCTAAATATTCAAGCCTTACTCTCTGATGAGAGATGCCTTAAAAAAATTAATGTAGAATAATGGCATACACTTTTATTTCTTTGCCGGATTGAAGATCAAACCCAGGACCTTGTACTTGCTGGGCAAGCACTCTACCACTAAGCCACACACGGCTCCCTCCCCCAGCCCAGCTAAACATTTTAACACACCCAGTCTTAATATTCTCCAGAGTTTTTCCTGTAATAAGCATGTCAAGTTTCTTGTCAAAGAGAAAGGATTCCATGGCCTTCATGTACCATGTGTTGACTCTTGACTGTATAAAAGAATCTGAGGAAGAGGATTTGCTTCAATATGCTTTCAGGGAAGCAAGCTTCCATTGATCCCGGAACCTGGGTAAAAATTACCCCCCATGTCAATCAGCAGGGATGTGGAAATGGGATGTAGGAATGAGGCTGGGGTATGGGGAACAATCTTGCAGCCAAATTTAAAAGCTCCATGCTTAAAGACAGCCTTTGCCTCCTGGTAGGGAAGTGTTTTCATCTCTGATTTTAGAGCCTGGGGTCCCCTTCATTTTCACTGCATGTCTTTCCAGCCTCAGTAATGGCCAGGATGCCCTGAGTCTGCCAGAAGCCAGAAATGGTAAATCCTGAACCTCAGGGCAAGCTGTTACCTCTGTTTGTAAAGCTTTCTCTGTCTGTCCCTGGTAGATTGTTAGGAATTTGACTTCTAGTTAGTATTTCTTCAGACTTTCTGAGGTCCCTGGGATGCTCCAAGATCAGTGGAACCTTCCTTCCCTGAAAGCATATTGAAGCAAAAGCCTTTTCTCAGATTTTTTATACAGTCAATAATCTAACAAGCCGAGGCTGGGAAAAGAGTCTTAGCAAACAACTAAGTCTTATCAGCAAATCTAGGTTCTTTCTATAAATCGAGAAAATGACCAAATGACACTTTAAGGACTGAATTTTTTAGGTATTCCATAAAAAAAAAACAGAGGATGTGGGACATGATAGATGATAAATAGATGATAGATAGATAGATAGATAGATAGATAGATAGATAGATAGATAGATAGATAGACTAATTGATACTTTGATAAGTATAAATTATAGATAATAGACTTATTGTATTGAATTGCTTCACATATTATAGAAACAGAAAACTTAAGATGTGGAATTGACAACTGGGATACAGGAAAACTGCAGAAATCCAATAGGCTAAAAAGCTCGGATAACCAAGAACCAATAGCACAATATCTAGTTCAAGAGCAATAAATAGACTTAAGACCTAACATGAGTCCAGGTCTAAATGAATGCGATGGATTTGCAGCTCAAGCACTAAGGAGTTTCCCAAACTCTTATGAAGGGAATCCACATTTTCCTCTCTTCGAGTAATTGGATGAGGCCCAACACATGGGAGAGGGCATTCTGTGACACTGTCTGACAACTTAACAAATGTTAATCTTAGGCAAAGCACCATCTAAGACACCCCCTCTCTCTATGATCAAGACAAGTTAATATGTATTAATTATCCATCATGACAATATTAACTATTATGTTAGTTATTTCAAATGCCTATAAAGCAACTCTTCCTGTCTATTATCTCTCTTACATCTCACAGTTCCTATTGATGAAGTGGAAATTTGGACGGATGAGAAGGGAACTCCTTGTCTTTTTTCTCCTGCTGCAACTTTGTATTGGTGAGCCCTCGACTTTAGTTATCTATTCATTTTAGTTGTTTTGACATCAAACATGAATTGTTTCAGGGCTGGCAACATAGCTCAATGCCTTGCAAGCATGAAGCTCTGGGTTTTATGATCAACATCGCACAGATAACATGGTGACAGGTACTTGCAATCCCAGTACCCAGGGAGCAAAGACAGGAGAACCAGGAGTTAAAGAGCCTCAGCTACATAGTGAATTTAAGACTAGCCTGGGCTCCAAAGGAACCTCATTTTTAAAGAATAAATAAAATTTTTAGCAGAGTACAGAAAACTGGAATATTTAAAGAGTTTGTGTGGGGAACATTGATGGCTGCAGAGGGCACACAGGATCTGAAGGCACAAAGCAGATCTTAAGGACAGTGTGGTAGTCACAAGTAAAGTGCAAGTGATAGGGTTAGGACCTTCTCACCGTGACCAGGCCACACAAATGAACAAAAGTCTCAAGTAGCAGGTCCTATATGCAGCCACTCAGCCATATCTGCTTTTGCTCACCCATCCAAGTTTCTCTACTGAGCTAACTCTGGAAATCCACCCAAGAACTCCCTCTCTCTTGCTCAGTTACCACAATCAAGTAACAGGCTCATTGAGACTTTGAGGATCCACTTTTGTTTTCCAGTTGTCTGAGCCACAAAAGGGGGGGGGGGGCAAGATCATAACACTAACACTCAGCCCTAAGGTCCCCACATGGCTTTGGGCTTCACAGAGGGAAACTCTGCCCTCTTGGCTCAACAGATACAAATATTGTGAGACCACCAATGCCAAGAAAATGCTATGTTTCTAAGTGTGGGGTCCAAGCTGCCCTCCTCACCTCCCTTCTCCCCTTAGCCAGAAGATGTCAGATCATGTTGCTCTGCCTCAGAAGTTCTCAGGAGAAGAATTTCTTGACTGATGCTCAAACACAAGTTGCCTGAATGAAATGAAGAGGACAGTGCCAACACCCACGAACCAAGTGCATTTGATCAAGGCCATTCTATTGTCCAGGGTCATCTTGCCATCTCCTCCCTTTTTGCCCCTACTCTTAGAATTTCTAGTATCTTGGTGGTATGAAGGAAATTAGTTTTGTTGTTTGTTTGTTTGTTTGTTTGTTTGTTCTTACTGAGAAGGTCAGCCTATTTTGAGAAGGAAGATCATTCCAGAGCAGAAGTTCAGGGTGGGTTGAAGTCAGTCTTGATCCAAGGACAGAAAATGGCTTGTACCAACCCATCTCTGTGAAAGATGTGTTTTTAAAAATTAGCCTGCCCGGGCCAAACCTTGACTGTTTTTAAGTGAGTTGTCTTTTCTAATGAATGGAAATATGGTCTACAAGGCTGGTCGGGTCGAGGATTCTGATTTGAGATCCAACATGTAAGGAGTATAGAACTTACTCCTCCTATCTACACAAGTAGAAACAAGCAGAGCCAACTGATAACTGACCTCTCCTTCAGATCCATCAGAGTCCTGGGGTCACATGACAGACACCTCCCCAACCAGAAAGCCACACAAGCAGTTACAGAGAGCAGCAGTTAAGAAGGGCAGAAGCCCATTAGCTGGACTCACTGGGCATAACACTTAGGTAGAGAAGCTACACTGGGACAACACACTGTTGGAGACTCACCATGGAGTTCTTGGGCGAGATGTAGCTACGCTTTGGGGAGTTTTATCTCTGGGGGTATTGACAGATTCTCAGAATGAAGATGGAATAAAAGATCATTGGGCTTCTGGAGGAGGTGAAGAGATGGAGAAACCATTGTGAGACAGGACACAAAGTTCTGTTCAATTTAAGTAGCCCACATAGAGTGGGTGGTAATCAAAGCCTACAGCACACCACCAGAGCACAAGGCAAAGAACTTGAAAATCAAAGAGGTGGCTCAGTTCCCACACACTGTCTCATCTTAGCAAAAGGAGAAAGCCCAACAGTGTGAAGCCCACAGCCCAGGACCACATGCCTAGCAAGGGACTAAGTGTCATAGAGGAAGAAGGACAGATTTTTCTTTAGAAATGGTACAAGCAAGAAGAGAGCAAGGGATTTCAGATATTGAGATGTAATGAACATGCAAACCTACCAGCCCAGAATACTGTGCCCTAGATCTGTCCTGAGAAGAAGCTTCAGTGGGTAAAGGTGTTTACCACCAATCTTGGCAACCTTGAGTTCAATTCCCAGGACCCAAGACAGGGTAGAAGGAAAGAACCTACCCCTGTAAACTGCAGTCTGACTTCCACATGCATTCAATGGCATGTATACATGTATATACATAAACACAACCTCACATACATATATCTTTATACACCACACACATGCATATATAACCCAATGAATAAATGTCAATAATTTTTTAAACATAAATGCTCTGAAACTGCCAACTAAAATCAGACTGTCAAAGTAGATACAACAACACCAACAACGACCCAACTATTGTGTACAAGCCCACTTTAAATATAAATACTCAGACTGGAAACAGAGATGGAGAAAGATTAGTCATTCCAATACTGTCTAGTTGTGTCCAGGTTTGTCCCTAGATTCTTTGTTTCTGTTAAGTGCATGGTTGCCAGGCCTCTCTCAGTTACGCTACTCGAAAACTTGAGAAATCCTATAGAACAGAGCTTACCCTGCTCGGTTAGAAACCCATGGTCACTACTCAACAGCAGGGTAAACAACTCTTTGAAAGGAGACCACTCTCTCCCATGGAAAACTAGACTACCTATGTTTTCATTTTAATAAATAAAAATTAAATTTATTCTGTTTGTCTGTCTGCATCTGTGTGTGTGTTTGTCTGTGCACATGTGCATGTGTGAATGTGTTTTATCTGATCATGCTTCACTACTACTTGAATAAGTTTTACATGAAATGGTAGGTTTAAAGTTATAGATTTGGGATTTTTATTTATAAGCATAAGGCTCAATGAAAGAGATAAATTTAGTGTGGACAGTACAGCCAAAGGCAACCTTGCCAGTGATATTCAATCAAGATAAACAGGTACATTTAGACCACTCCCATTGAAAATGATGGGCAATTGAGTTAATATCTACCACATTCTATTTCACTGTTTTCTGTTAGCTTTTTTCTTCCTTCCTTCCTTCCTTCCTTCCTTCCTCCCTCCCTCCCTCCCTCCCTCCCTCCCTCCCTCCCTCTCTCTCTCTCTCTCTCTCTCTCTCTCTCTCTCTCTCTCTCTCTCTTTCTTTCTTTCTTTCTTTCATTTTGACTTTCTACTTTTGCTGGGTTTCATTGAACATTGTTTTTTATTGTATTTTCTCTCTTAGCATAGCAATTGTATATCTTTCCCCATTTTAGTGGTTGCTAAGTGAATTTTGAAAGTTCTGTTGTTGATTGATTGGTGAGGCATCCTCTCTTAGGGCCATCATTTGGATTAGTCTTACACAAATACCACTAACAAGGATTGGAGCACGAGGCTCTGTGCAGAGGTTTGATAAATGATGCTAGAGATGGCAAATAGCCTATTAAACCTGGAAAGTCACAGAGGTTTGGATGCTAAGAGAATAGTCTCTTTTGTTATGGGTCAAGTTCTCCTCTCCTGGGGAAGGAGAGAAGATATTTACATGAAGTGTGATGGAATCTGTCTTAAAACTCTAATCCTATTTGCACCTTGAGTTTTTGGCTCATTGGTGAGAAGGATGGAAAGTATTACCCACTGTTTTCATGTGCAGAAGGCAGATTATTGTGGGATACCAAATTCTTGAAACTCCCCAAATGGAGATGGAAGGCCCCTCATAGGATATGAGGCATTGTCTGACATGAAGTTCATGTAAACATGGACAGAGCAGCTGACTAATCAGTTGCTCACACACAAATTGTTCCCCCAGGACCAACAGTGATCGCAATTGGTGCTCTTATGGTTCTGGGAAGTGAAGATCATGAACACTTTTCCTCAGATATTTATACCACAATAGAATTCCCAGTCAAAGACTTGGAGGCACAAAGGATGATGGAAAACAGCTGCCTTCACCTTGGGAGTTAACTCAGGTCTGGTCAGGATGAGATGGTCTCAAACTTAGTGGGACAGGCATGCATACATTTATTCAAATCTTCTCTTCATGAGTACAAAGGCATTAAAAAGAACAAAGCAAAGTACTGAGTAGTTATAACAAAGTCACTACCTAGAAATATGGAGCCTTAAGAATACAAAGGAAGAAGATTGCCTCAAAACCTTCCACATGTTTGGAACAATGAGCACACATCTACAGTTTCCCTTCACATGCATGCAGGCTGGAGTCAATAAATCTAGATGTTGAGAAAAGAAATCCTTCCCACGCCCCATATCAATCAGGGAAACTTGAGTTCTATGTGATGTGACCTATTGGACATTATTTTTATCTTCCTAAGACAGTAATTCCTAACTTAATAGCCCATAGAGAAACAAACAATTTAATGGTGAAAACTTCCATATTCATCCACCAAGCCCTGCTAAGTTGCTTTATAAGGCCAGCCCACAATCCTATATGGCACTTGTTAGCAACATACACACTCAGCAGACAGGGACGTTTAAATATAAAGGAGCAAATCTGTGCATTGATGAAACCTAGGTCTTCATCCTCTGACCCCAAAGTCTTTTGAGCCCTTACACATCAAAGGCTTAGTGACCTCTAGAAGCTACAGTTCGTTAACATGAACATGTTGTAGTTTGACCATGGAGTGATCCCAAGAAACCTCTTGCCACTGTATGCCACCATTCATAGTGGTCTTTTGGTCCTTCCATCATGAACCTCAGCATCATGAGTTCAACAGGGATGGGCTGGAGTAAATGTAAACAGAGACTCACTCCAGCAGGAAAAATTGTGACACCCCTTTCAGGGTATTGGGGAACTCACAAGGTAGTTTTATTTGGAAAAATTAGCAAGGTTGTGGGGGCAGAATATAACTACTGTTAGTGGGCAAACACTCCAAGATCTTCAGTCTCAGAAATTACTGACAGCCAGTGCAGAACATAATTTACACACAACAATTGATGAAAAAGAGCCATGAATTTAAAGGTGAGCAAGGATGGGTATATGGAAGAGGTTGGAGGAAGAAAACGGAAGGGGGAAATGCTAGAATTTTAATTTTAAAAAATAGAAGGAAAAACTTTTTTTAAAGATTTTTTTTAAAAAGTTCCTAAAGATTTTTACCTGAAAACTCAGCTTTGAAAAAGAAAAGTTTGCCATGTGCAATTCTTGGATAAGTCTAGAAGACATAAAGCTGTGGGGATCCCTGCAAGCTCTGTGGCCAGCAGGGGAGCAAACTGTGAGAGGCAGAAGAATACCCGGTTCAGCCTGGCTTAGTCTGCTCTGGTTCAAACTCCTCAAGTCTGACATCAGGTTGTGTATTGCAAGCATACTTAAACACAGCACAATTTGGGGGGGAAATATTTCTTAGTATAATGCAATCCCTGGCACATGCGAAGACATAATTGTCCCTCAACTCAATTCAAAGTATGGGTCATTTCTTTCAAGAAGGGTTTTAGAGATAGGCTATAAGTATCATCATAAATGCCTAGGGAAGGATCTGGTATGGTCTTGATCATACAGATAAAGTTGAGATCATTTGAGTTATTAGCCACCTCTAATCCTGATTATGGGAGTGTAGGGGTGCCCCCTGGCTAAACAGATAATGTAAGGGTCATCTAGACTACTATATAACTAGTTCTGGTTGTAGGAGCTTGATGTTTCCTGGACCTTCAGATAACACAGATCACGAGGCTATTAACCACCTCTAATTCCAGCTTTCTGGGTGGAAAACAGGCTATACATTTTTTCCTCTGAAAAGACAATCCTTTATATTTAACCTCCCTGTTCCCCCTGGTAAACTGTGGGTACGAAGACCTTTGTGATCCCAGAATAAAGCCAAGTGAAATAAGCCAGGTACAGAAAACAAATAGCCCATATTCTCACTTGTATAGAATCTTAAAGCATTTGTCTTATAGAGTTAAAGAATAGCAATGCTTAATGCAGGCTGAGACAGGTGGTGAGTGGGAGGTTGAGGAAGAGGAGATGTGATCAGCGGTCCATTTAAACAGATAAACAATCCCAGGTTATCTACTGAACAGTGCTATTACTACAGTGCTACAGTACTAATAGCATGGGTAAATTATAGTGTATATTTCAAAATCATTATATGAATGGATCTTAAATGTGTTGCAGGGGGGGGGGGGGAATACACGCAAGTTCCCAAGCTTGTGCACGGTACAACTCTCAGCCCCTGGTAGTCTGGCTGGCTATGCACTGGTGGGCAATGGATGACCTGTTTTTATCTCATGGATACTCTGACTCTGAACTCTACAATCTCTCCACCCAGATCACTAGGTTCCCACAGACAGGTCACTACCACGCCAACCCTGTGCTTCAAATCGTCCATGGCCTTTGTGGTGCACATTTGGCAAACCCACGCTTTGCCGCCTTACCTTTCTTGAACCGAGGCGAGCCACAGCATGAAGGAAAACACAACACAAACTTAGTTCAGAAACAATGGTAACTCAATCTCTGGGCACAATAACTAAAACTTAATCTTGTAAGCCTTATTAAAATCTGATTCCTCCGGTGGCAAATCCTTACGGATCTGCCATGATTCAGGTAAACTCTAGCAGCTACACCCTACCCTTCTGCTGTCCCCGTTCCAAAAGAACCCTAACTCTCTCCTGCTTTCTCTCCTCTTCCGTCCAACCTGGAAGTCCCACCTACTTACCCAGTGATTGGCTCCTTTAATCATTAGGGAATTAGTTCACAAGAAGCCACCCAAGTATGTGACTCTTTCCTCATTCCAGACAATCTGTCCCAGGAGAGCAGAATTAACATAAAAATACAAGTAGCACAGAGCCAGCTACAACATAAATGTCCCTACAACAAATAAATTAAATAATGAGAGGTGACAGATATGTTCATGAGCCTAACTGATCACTCTGTAACATATATATGTGTTGAAATATCACATTGTAATGCATAAGTATATGTGATTACTATGCCAAGTAATTACAAATTTAAGAAACTAAAATTTTGTTTTAAAAAAGTAGCCAAAGAACCCATAAAAATAAGTAATTAAGGTAGAGACAACTAATAACTGAAGTCTGCATTATATGAGAGTTTTCAATTTTCAAAGTTGTTGCAAGTATTATGTATTTTTATATGCAATTTTGACTAAAACTATAAACACATGCTGACCTCTGACAATTTATAGAAGTCTTCAAAGGTAAATTGACTGATTAAGAAACCAATTAAATTAAATGTTGCTCTCTCTTTCTCTTTCTCTCTCTCTCTCTCTCTGTGTGGGGGTGTAGGTGTGTGTATGTCTGTCTCTCTGTCTCTGCCTCTCTCTCTTTCTCTCTGTTACTCTCCATCTCTCTGTCTCTCTCTTTCTCTGAGATCAGGCCCTTTCTCTTTTTCTCTTCCCCCTTTCCCCTATCCCCATGCTGACTTCCCTGGCCTCAGTCCTTGGAGCCAGTGAACAGCTTCCCAATAAACCTGCCTTTAATAGATAGATTAGATAGATAGATAGATAGATAGATAGATAGATAGATAGATAGAGATCCATAGAATTTAAATGTTACATGAATTATAACTGATGGAAAATATCAATTGTGCAACTTGGATGTGTGAACAGGAACATTTGCTATACGCTCAGCAATGTCATAATGAAACACGTGTGGGTATGGAAATACAAGCAGAGGCGGGGCTTGTTTGGGCAACTGCTCAGATGCATTTGGATTTTTTTGCATTCTTTTCATTTCATTCCTCCTGAGACTGAAGATAAGAGTTGCAAAGGACCCAGATATAGCTGTCTCATGTGAGACTATGCCAGGGCCTAGCAAACACAGAAGTGGGTGCTCACAGTCAGCTATTGGATGGATCACAGGGCCCCCAATGGAGGAGCTAGAGAAAGTACCCAAGGAGCTAAAGGGATCTGCAACCCTATAGGTGGAACAACATTATGAACTAACCAGTACCCCGGAGCTCTGGACTCTAGCTGCATATGTATCAAAAGATGACCTCGGCCATCACTGGAAAGAGAGGCCCATTGGACACACAAACTTTATATGCCCCAGTACAGGGGAACACCAGGGCCAAAAAAATGGGAATGGGTGGGTAGGGAAGTGGGGGGGAGGGTATGGGGGACTTTTGGTATAGCATTGGAAATGTAATTGAGGAAAATACGTAATAAAAAAAAAAGAGTTGCATTCCACAGCCCTTTACTAGATCGGACTCAGTGAAAAACCACTCCATTGGCCAGAGCTGCCTACCTGTGGATAAAGCTCAGACCAATCATGCCTTGTTTTTTAACGTTGCTTGGGGTTAAAACCCTTTTACTCACAGACATGGGCTGACATTCTGCCTGGCTTTCATCTCCCTTCCTGGAGTGGAGAGTTCTGAGCAGCGTCATGACCCAGATCTGACTTTATCATGATGGCAGGTGACCTAAACAACAGAAGAGAATTATCCAATTCTAGAAATGTGGGAGAGTTCACACCTCCCAGGTCTTAGACTAGCTGGGGAGAGGATTATGGGTACTTTGTCCTTCACCACATTCAGTGGGTAATGTACCTTTCTTGGGGATTCTCCTGTGTTTAAGAGACCAATTTTAAAGTTCGAGGAACTGTGACCAGGTTAGTAATGCCCTATCTTTAATTTTTCCTTTTTTGTTCCCCTAATCCTCATCCCATTCTTGTTTCCCTTGGACTGGATGTTGTGTCCTATATTCTTTGAATATATGGTCTTAAAAATGATATATTTATAACATTCATTTCTTACACTTTAAAGCCATTGCTGCCTAAGTTCTCTAAGCAACCTGAATAACCTAGAGCCTGGCAGAGGATAGGCCTTCAGTCGCATGTCCTGCAACTGCTCTATAATCTCCAGTACAGGGTTTCTTCTCTTTTGATCTAGAACTTTCCATGGACCTGTGTTTGCCTTTCCTCCTATTGGAAACAGGCCTGAAGACTGATTTGCTCAAACTTTCTTTTCTCCTTGATTTTAGAAATAAGATACTCTATGAAAACAAGACACCAATGAGATTATGTAAGTTAAGATGCTGTCTTCCCAAGCTTGCTGATTCATTCCCAGAACAAGCTGAGGGAGCGCCTGGCAAGCTGACCAGCATCCTTGTGAATTTCCTCAGGCAATGACTATGAAACCACCTAAACTTCAGGATGCTTATCTTTTAGCAAAGGACAATATCTGCTCTGCCCACACCTAATTAAAAGGCCTGATTTCATTACAACACTGTGTGGCTTGGCTGTCCTCCTGGCCCTTTCTTCTTTGAGTAAGCTGAGAAGAAATGTCCGAGGCTGTGCTTTATTTCAACTCTCACGTTCCCAGGAAATGGCAGCAGGGCAGAAGCAGCTGTCACATGCTTGAAATGACAGCTGTTCGATTTTGTGTTTGATAAGTTAGAAAGCACTGGACAGAAGGCACATGATGGGGCGCAGTACATACAAACTATCGCTGTGTGTACTGGGGGACATGGGTTGTCTGTGTGTACCTTACAAATTGCATTTTTCAGCATAAACAGTAACCCTGCCAAACTACCACAGTGTTTACAGAATCTGACGCAATCCATCTGTTGAAGAGCCTTTTCTGTGTTTAGGCTGATAAAATTTAAAACAGTTGGGGAAGTCTTAACAAAGTCCATGGATCCTGATTTGGAGAGCATGTCTGTCATGTTCTTTCTGGGTTATATGATGACAAGATGACAATTCTTACAGAGGGCTGTGGAGCTTGACAAATTTTGCTGGATAGACAGTCAAGACTGAGTCTAAGGTTCAGATGCCTTCCTACACACATGACGTCACCAGCTACTGATGACCAACCCAAGGCTGACACCCTTGAGATACGAAGCATGCAAAGCACCTAGGCTCTCCTCCATGCTATACTCTTTCCTTATAGGTAAAATAGGCATTCCATTAATAGGAATAATATAATTCAAAGCACCTTAACTGGCTAGTCTTCCTGCCATTGGAGGCTGATTCTTACTTCCATTGTAAGCTGAAAGACAGCGATATAAACACTTTCCAAACAATGCCCTCTCTAAGACTTGGTGCCCTACTTTGCTTTTCTCCATGTATTAAATAGTTTTCTATTGCTGTGCTAGAATACCATGACCATAAGCAACCTAGAGATGAAGTGTTTATTTTGTGTTATGGTTTCAAAGAGATAGAGTCCATAATGGCAGAGTGGCATGGCAGTAAGTGGGAGGAGCCTGAAGCCAAGAGATCATATCACAACCACACACAGGGAGCAGAGTGTGAAAACTGGAAATGAGACAAATTTTAAACTGTCAAAACCCACCTCCAACAACCCTTTTCCTCCACAATGTCCCACATCCCCAAAGTTCCATAACCCCCCAAACAATGCCATCACCTGGGGACCAAGTGACCCAAATAAACCTTGTCTCAAAAAACAAACAAGCAAATAAGTAAAATAAGAAGATAAATATACTCTAGTTCAATGGCTTTTGGCCATAGGGCAGGCACCCATGATGATTCTGCTCCCCAGAGGATATTTGGCAATGGCTAGAGATAGGTTTTGTTGCCACAAATTATGAAGGTACTAGTGGCACTATTGAGTAGCAGCTAGAGACACTACCAAACATCCAATGCTCGGGATAGGCTTTCTATTACTAAGAATTCTCTGATCCAAAATGTCAATGGTGTGAGGCTGGGAAAAACCTGTCCTACAGATTAATACTGAAGATTCTCACTACGGCCTATTAACAGTATGGCTTAAGCAACCCAATGTCACTTTCTGATCAGTCATGAAGAAAAGAGGCATACATGATCTTTTCTTTTCTTTCTTTTTTTTTTTAATCAACTCTCATGTTTGCTGTGCATAATTTCAGGAGTGCCTAAAAGTACAGATTGTTAAGCCATAAAAACCATAAAGATTCTGACTCAGTAATTCTGGAACAGGATCCACAAATCTGCTTTTAAAAGTACTACCAGGTATGTGAACGGGCCAGATTTCACAAGTTATTTCCTATGTTAAAACTATATTTAACATTTTAAGTATTAAAAGTACTTAAAGTGTCCCCAAATATAAGTTGTTATTTTGACCACTTTTAAAGCTGACGCTGTCAGTGGAAAAGCTTTGGCAGAGAAGTCAGAACCATCCAGAATAACGAGAGAGGCCAGGAAGCAGACAGAGGCAGATGTTATCAGCAGGGATATGAGAACATCTGGTGGCTACGAGAGACTTAATGTCCTTCTCTGGTAAATAGTCTCATGGCAAGGTAGGTTAGGGAACTTGAGTTACTGCATAAAAATCATGGTTAACACTGTCTATAAAATGCTGAAAATACAGTCCTTATAAGAACAAGATTGCCCTTCCGCTCGACTCGAGACTCGAGCCCCGGGCTACCTTGCCAGCAGAGTCTTGCCCAACACCCGCAAGGGCCCACACGGGACTCCCCACGGGACCCTAAGACCTCTGGTGAGTGGAACACAGCGCCTACCCCAATCCAATCGCGTGGAACTTGAGACTGCGGTACATAGGGAAGCAGGCTACCCGGGCTTGATCTGGGGCACAAACCCCTTCCACTCCACTCGAGCCCCGGCTACCTTGCCAGCTGAGTCGCCTGACACCCGCAAGGGCCCACACAGGATTCCACACGTGATCCTAAGACCTCTAGTGAGTGGAACACAACTTCTGCCAGGAGTCTGGTTCGAACACCAGATATCTGGGTACCTGCCTTGCAAGAAGAGAGCTTGCCTGCAGAGAATACTCTGCCCACTGAAACTAAGAAGAGTGCTACCCTCCAGGTCTGCTCATAGAGGCTAACAGAGTCACCTGAAGAACAAGCTCTTAACAGTGACAACTAAAACAGCTAGCTTCAGAGATTACCAGATGGCGAAAGGCAAACGTAAGAATCCTACTAACAGAAATCAAGACCACTCACCATCATCAGAACGCAGCACTCCCACCCCACCTAGTCCTGGGCACCCCAACACAACCGAAAATCTAGACCCAGATTTAAAAACATTTCTCATGATGATGATAGAGGACATCAAGAAGGACTTTCATAAGTCACTTAAAGATTTACAGGAGAGCACTGCTAAAGAGTTACAGGCTCTTAAAGAAAAGCAGGAAAACACAGCCAAACAGGTGATGGAAATGAACAAAACCATACTAGAACTAAAAGGGGAAGTAGACACAATAAAGAAAACCCAAAGCGAGGCAACGCTGGAGATAGAAACCCTAGGAAAGAGATCTGGAACCATAGATGCGAGCATCAGCAACAGAATACAAGAAATGGAAGAGAGAATCTCAGGTGCAGAAGATTCCATAGAGAACATCGACACAACAGTCAAAGAAAATACAAAATGCAAAAGGATCCTAACTCAAAACATCCAGGTAATCCAGGACACAATGAGAAGACCAAACCTACGGATAATAGGAATTGATGAGAATGAAGATTTTCAACTTAAAGGGCCAGCTAATATCTTCAACAAAATAATAGAAGAAAACTTCCCAAACATAAAAAAAGAGATGCCCATGATCATACAAGAAGCATACAGAACTCCAAATAGACTGGACCAGAAAAGAAATTCTTCCCGACACATAATAATCAGAACAACAAATGCACTAAATAAAGATAGAATATTAAAAGCAGCAAGGGAGAAAGGTCAAGTAACATATAAAGGAAGGCCTATCAGAATTACACCAGACTTTTCACCAGAGACTATGAAAGCCAGAAGAGCCTGGACAGATGTTATACAGACACTAAGAGAACACAAATGCCAGCCCAGGCTACTATACCCGGCCAAACTCTCAATTACCATAGATGGAGAAACCAAAGTATTCCACGACAAAACCAAGTTCACACAATATCTTTCCACGAATCCAGCCCTTCAAAGGATAATAACAGAAAAGAAGCAATACAAGGACGGAAATCACGCCCTAGAACAACCAAGAAAGTAATCATTCAACAAACCAAAAAGAAGACAGCCACAAGAACAGAATGCCAACTCTAACAACAAAAATAAAAGGGAGCAACAATTACTTTTCCTTAATATCTCTTAATATCAATGGACTCAATTCCCCAATAAAAAGACATAGACTAACAGACTGGCTACACAAACAGGACCCAACATTCTGCTGCTTACAGGAAACCCATCTCAGGGAAAAAGACAGACACTACCTCAGAGTGAAAGGCTGGAAAACAATTTTCCAAGCAAATGGACTGAAGAAACAAGCTGGAGTAGCCATTTTAATATCGGATAAAATCGACTTCCAACCCAAAGTTATCAAAAAAGACAAGGAGGGACACTTCATACTCATCAAAGGTAAAATCCTCCAAGAGGAACTCTCAATTCTGAATATCTACGCACCAAATGCAAGGGCAGCCACATTCATTAGAGACACTTTAGTAAAGCTCAAAGCATACATTGCACCTCACACAATAATAGTGGGAGACTTCAACACACCACTTTCTTCAAAGGACAGATCGTGGAAACAGAAACTAAACAGGGACACAGTGAAACTAACAGAAGTTATGAAACAAATGGACCTGACAGATATCTACAGAACATTTTATCCTAAAACAAAAGGATATACCTTCTTCTCAGCACCTCACGGGACCTTCTCCAAAATTGACCATATAATTGGTCACAAAACAAGCCTCAATAGATACAAAAATATTGAAATTGTCCCATGTATCCTATCAGACCACCATGGCCTAAGACTGATCTTCAATAACAACATAAATAATGGAAAGCCAACATTCACGTGGAAACTGAATAACACTCTTCTCAATGATACCTTGGTCAAGGAAGGAATAAAGAAAGAAATTAAAGACTTTTTAGAGTTTAATGAAAATGAAGCCACAACGTACCCAAACCTATGGGACACAATGAAAGCATTTCTAAGAGGGAAACTCATAGCGCTGAGTGCCTCCAAGAAGAAACGGGAGACAGCACATACTAGCAGCTTGACAACACATCTAAAAGCCCTAGAAAAAAAGGAAGCAAATTCACCCAAGAGGAGTAGACGGCAGGAAATAATCAAACTCAGGGGTGAAATCAACCAAGTGGAAACAAGAAGAACTATTCAAAGAATTAACCAAACGAGGAGTTGGTTCTTTGAGAAAATCAACAAGATAGATAAACCCTTAGCTAGACTCACTAAAGGGCACAGGGACAAAATCCTAATTAACAAAATCAGAAATGAAAAGGGAGACATAACAACAGATCCTGAAGAAATCCAAAACACCATCAGATCCTTCTACAAAAGGCTATACTCAACAAAACTGGAAAACCTGGACGAAATGGACAAATTTCTGGACAGATACCAGGTACCAAAGTTGAATCAGGATCAAGTTGACCATCTAAACAGTCCCATATCACCTAAAGAAATAGAAGCAGTTATTAATAGTCTCCCAACCAAAAAAAGCCCAGGACCAGATGGGTTTAGTGCAGAGTTCTATCAGACCTTCAAAGAAGATCTAATTCCAATTCTGCACAAACTATTTCACAAAATAGAAGTAGAAGGTACTCTACCCAACTCATTTTATGAAGCCACTATTACTCTGATACCTAAACCACAGAAAGATCCAACAAAGATAGAGAACTTCAGACCAATTTCTCTTATGAATATCGATGCAAAAATCCTCAATAAAATTCTCGCTAACCGAATCCAAGAACACATTAAAGCAATCATCCATCCTGACCAAGTAGGTTTTATTCCAGGGATGCAGGGATGGTTTAATATACGAAAATCCATCAATGTAATCCATTATATAAACAAACTCAAAGACAAAAACCACATGATCATCTCGTTAGATGCAGAAAAAGCATTTGACAAGATCCAACACCCATTCATGATAAAAGTTTTGGAAAGATCAGGAATTCAAGGCCCATACCTAAACATGATAAAAGCAATCTACAGCAAACCAGTAGCCAACATCAAAGTAAATGGAGAGAAGCTGGAAGCAATCCCACTAAAATCAGGGACTAGACAAGGCTGCCCACTTTCTCCCTACCTTTTCAACATAGTACTTGAAGTATTAGCCAGAGCAATTCGACAACAAAAGGAGATCAAGGGGATACAAATTGGAAAAGAGGAAGTCAAAATATCACTTTTTGCAGATGATATGATAGTATATATACGTGACCCTAAAAATTCTACCAGAGAACTCCTAAACCTGATAAACAGCTTCGGTGAAGTAGCTGGATATAAAATAAACTCAAACAAGTCAATGGCCTTTCTCTGTACAAAGAATAAACAGGCTGAGAAAGAAATTAGGGAAACAACACCCTTCTCAATAGTCACAAATAATATAAAATATCTTGGCGTGACTCTAACTAAGGAAGTGAAAGATCTGTATGATAAAAACTTCAAATCTCTGAAGAAAGAAATTAAAGAAGATCTCAGAAGATGGAAAGATCTCCCATGCTCATGGATTGGCAGGATCAACATTGTAAAAATGGCTATCTTGCCAAAAGCAATCTACAGATTCAATGCAATCCCCATCAAAATTCCAACTCAATTCTTCAACGAATTGGAAGGAGCAATTTGCAAATTTGTCTGGAATAACAAAAAACCTAGGATAGCAAAAAGTCTTCTCAAGGATAAAAGAACTTCTGGCGGAATCACCATGCCAGACCTAAAGCTTTACTACAGAGCAATTGTGATAAAAACTGCATGGTACTGGTATAGAGACAGACAAGTAGACCAATGGAATAGAATTGAAGATCCAGAAATGAACCCACACACCTATGGTCACTTGATCTTCGACAAGGGAGCTAAAACCATCCAGTGGAAGAAAGACAGCATTTTCAACAATTGGTGCTGGCACAACTGGTTGTTATCGTGTAGAAGAATGCGAATCGATCCATACTTATCTCCTTGTACTAAGGTCAAATCTAAGTGGATCAAGGAACTTCACATAAAACCAGAGACACTGAAACTTATAGAGGAGAAAGTGGGGAAAAGCCTTGAAGATATGGGCACAGGGGAAAAATTCCTGAACAGAACAGCAATGGCTTGTGCTGTAAGATCGAGAATCGACAAATGGGACCTAATGAAACTCCAAAGTTTCTGCAAGGCAAAAGACACCGTCAATAAGACAAAAAGACCACCAACAGATTGGGAAAGGATCTTTACCTATCCTAAATCAGATAGGGGACTAATATCCAACATATATAAAGAACTCAAGAAGGTGGACTTCAGAAAATCAAATAACCCCATTAAAAAATGGGGCTCAGAACTGAACAAAGAATTCTCACCTGAGGAATACCGAATGGCAGAGAAGCACTTGAAAAAATGTTCAACATCCTTAATCATCAGGGAAATGCAAATCAAAACAACCCTGAGATTCCACCTCACACCAGTCAGAATGGCTAAGATCAAAAATTCAGGTGACAGCAGATGCTGGCGAGGATGTGGAGAAAGAGGAACACTCCTCCATTGTTGGTGGGAGTGCAGGCTTGTACAACCACTCTGGAAATCAGTCTGGCGGTTCCTCAGAAAACTGGACATAGTACTACCGGAGGATCCAGCAATACCTCTCCTGGGCATATATCCAGAAGATGCCCCAACAGGTAAGAAGGACACATGCTCCACTATGTTCATAGCAGCCTTATTTATAATAGCCAGAAGCTGGAAAGAACCTAGATGCCCCTCAACAGAGGAATGGATACAGAAAATGTGGTACATCTACACAATGGAGTACTACTCAGCTATTAAAAAGAATGAATTTATGAAATTCCTAGCCAAATGGATGGACCTGGAGGGCATCATCCTGAGTGAGGTAACACATTCACAAAGAAACTCACACAATATGTATTCACTGATAAGTGGATATTAGCCCCAAACCTAGGATACCCAAGATATAAGATATAATTTGCTAAACACATGAAACTCAAGGAGAATGAAGACTGAAGTGTGGACACTATGCCCCTCCTTAGATTTGGGAACAAAACACCCATGGAAGGAGTTACAGAGACGGAGTTTGGAGCTGAGATGAAAGGATGGACCATGTAGAGACTGCCATAGCCAGGGATCCACCCCATAATCAGCATCCAAACGCTGACACCATTGCATACACTAGCAAGATTTTATTGAAAGGACGCAGATGTAGCTGTCTCTTGTGAGACTATGCCGGGGCCCAGCAAACACAGAAGTGGATGCTCACAGTCAGCTAATGGATGGATCATAGGGCTCCCAATGGAGGAGCTAGAGAAAGTAGCCAAGGAGCTAAAGGGATCTGCAACCCTATAGGTGGAACAACATTATGAGCTAACCAGTACCCCGGAGCTCTTGACTCTAGCTGCATATATATCAAAAGATGGCCTAGTCGGCCATCACTGGAAAGAGAGGCCCATTGGACTTGCAAACTTTATATGCCCCAGTACAGGGGAATACCAGGGCCAAAAAGGGGGAGTGGGTGGGCAGGGGAGTGGGGGTGGGTGGATATGGGGGACTTTTGGTATAGCATTGGAAATGTAAATGAGTTAAATACCTAATAAAAAATGGAAAAAAAAAAGAACAAGATTATTTGATTTATTTCCACATCCCCAAAAGATATTACTAATGTTGATCACAGTAATGATATAGCAAACATGTTTACTAGGTGGGGTGATGGTGCAGAGAAAAAGGCAACATTCTTGTCCAACAGCTGGCTCAGTTTGCTAGTTCTGTAAATTAGGAGAGGGCACCTCTCATTTTTAGAATAATCCCAACCCTCATGTTACAAGACATTACAGAGTCTACGGCTAAGGCTGTATGCCACCCTTTGCTGGGTCAGCATGCCCATCATCACCCAGCTAAGTGTGAGATGTCAGTGATTCACATACACACTGTTCCTGAAATTTCCAAAACATAGTGGGAGCCACCACATCAGGGAATGCTATCCCCAGGAATGAATAGGCATGTAAGACTGATGTCCCATTACAAAGGATAAGGCCTCTATCCTGGTTGGGATGATTCAAAGGTACAATTCATGTTCCATAGCTCATGGACAATTCGAAAATAGACTACATCTGAGACCAGAACATTTATTTGTTCCTCTGCCAAGCCCCACCTTCTACCCCTACCCTCACTCCACCCTTCATACCCCCACCCGACTCCCACCCCTGACTTAAAGCTTTCTCCTTAAAATTCTGCTTCAGTGTTGCACAGAAACTTGACCTGAGGCACTTGAAATGGGAGTGAAGGTTAAATCCACATGTCCACAGAGCCCATCAATCTTCCCATATAGCATGCCACACAGGAGCTGCTGATCTGATGGAAGAGAGAAACTACTTCCTAAGAAGTGAGGGAATGGTTAACCAATGACTAGTCCAACTTGAGACCCATCCCATGGGCAAGAGCCAATCTCTGACACTATCAATGATAATCTGTTATGCTTGCAGACAGGAGCCTAGAATAACTGTCTTCTGAAAGGCTCTTCCCAGCAGCATACTGAAACAGATGCTGAAACCCAAAGCCAAACATTGGAATTCAGAGACTCTTGTGGAAGAGCTGGGGGAAGGATTGAGTGACCCAGAGGGGATAGGAACCCCACAGGAAGACCAACAGAGTCAACTCACCTGGAACCTTGCGGGTCCTAGAGACTAAACCACCAACCAAAAAGCATACATGGCCTGGGACTAGCCCCACCCCCATATATAGCAAAAATGCAGTTTGGTCTTCATGTGCATCTCCCAACAACTGGAGCAGGGGAATGTTACTGACTGTGTTGCCTGCCTTTGGATCCTGTTCTCCTAACTGAGCTGCCTTATCTGACTTCAGTGGGAGAGGATGTGCTCAATCTCACAATGATTCCTGACAAGGAAGATTGGAACCACCCCAAAGATATGCCAGGATGGGTTGGTACCCAGGGATGACCTCCCTAAAGTGGAAATCTATGGTTTCTTTGGAGACTCAGTTGTGCCATGTGATGTTTTTCTGGAAGCTGTCTTGTGAGAGGATGTTTTGCTGGAGCAGACACTTGAGAGGGCTCATGGTATTTAGGAAGAATATAATAAGTATAACCCCATAAGCAGTGAGAGGACGCTCTTGCATGGCTATGCCTTACAATGCTGCGCCGGCCTTCACTAGCCATGCAACATTTCTCTGGTCTTTGCTGGTCTTCGCTGGTCTTTACCACTTCTGCTGACTCGTGCCAATTCAGCAAAGCTTTGCGGGTTCTGCTGGATTGACCTGCTACTACTGATTTGTGTTTGGTGTTTGCTATCAGACCGAAGTGCTGATATCCTGACAAGGAAGATTGGAACCACCCCAAAGAACTACTTCTTAACAGGTCCATGACCCCTTCTTACTATTAACCGTTTTTCTCCACTACCTCTGGCTGGTGGGCTAGAAGGAAGGCTGAAGTGTTTAGCAACCCTAATTGCAATACGTTTTGAAAAATCTAAGCCTACACTTCCCCCTTCTAAAAGAAAAGGAGGGTGAATGGGGAGAGAGACTGTGTGAGGGGGAGCTGAGAGGAGCAGGGGCTATGATAGGGATTTACAGGGAATAAATAAATAAATAGGGAAAAGGAAGTGGCTAATCTACAAATTTAAGACTTGTATACAGGCAGGGGGCACTGCCCTTATGGATGGCATATTCATCTGGAACCAACTGCCACTATATGGTGTGCTGTGGTCTTAGTAGTTCAATATCTGCGTTTAGGAAACAAGAGGGAGAAGTAGGGATGCCCACCTCTATGTCATCCCAAGGACCTACTTGGGAGTCAGAGATACACTACAACATGAAGTTTAGGGGATCATGAGGTCCTGGCTCCTGAGACGCTTCCCGTAGGAAGCACATTAAGAGCCTACATATCTTAATACTACTATTGATCACTTTGGGCTCCTGATACTCACATGGCAGCAGGCAGAGGAGAAAATGTCATTCTAAAAGCTACTTCTAATATTAATCATGTTCTTCATGAGGATATAGATCTGTTGCCTCCTGACAACATGCTAATTGAATATATTGAAGCATAGGTATTAGAGTGTGGCATCTTTGGTTGCTACTGTTATCATCATTATTGCATGTGTTTAAACACAGCAACCATTACCCAGCAAGGGCATTGGAACCAGGCAGGGCCCAAGACTTAGCCCAGATGGCCAGTCATCATTCACACCCACAGAGCAGAAGTGTTTAGCCAAGGTGAATATCAACACAAAGAAACACAGCTCTCACCTCAAAGGGAATTAGAGAGTTTATTTTGGAGCAGATATAAGTGACCATGATCCAGAAACATAGATTTAGATTACCCCAGATACCATACACCAATGTTATAACAGTTTTGTGAAGTTTTTATAACAAAGACTATCATAAATCAAGATGTCCTAAAATACATTAGTGGAAGCATCAGGTGGGTATACTACAGCAGAGATGGGAAAAGCTCCATGTTAGGTGTCAGGAACTATCAAATGATGTTCTTAGTGTTGGAGTTGGAGGAAGTGAGGGGTCTTTTAAACATTCCAAGAGGGTTTAACCTAAGAGTCACCAAGAAGTTAGGTCACAAACAGAAGTAATAGGTAGGTAATAAATGGGTAGGTAATAAATGACCACTCCAGGGGCTATTATAGCTTCCAAATAACTTGGCTGTGACCCTGCAATGTTGCAAGTCACCTCAATCACTGAATTTTGTCATAGCCTTGAATGCTTAACCCAGGCGCGTCTTTATTATTGGGATTTGTTAAAGTTAAAAGGAAGAAGATTTACAACAGGTGGTAAGAGAGGAAAAACATTAAGACTTCTTACTGCTTGTGAGTCAGATGCAGCGGTGGCAGGTCTTGTCCACATCACCCATAGGCTTATTCTGAGTTTCTCCAGGAAGTGTGATTAAGCAGGAACTAGAGAGCCTGTGCCTGGACTGTGTCACATGGCCATACTACAACCAAGCTCCCAACACATGACCTTTCACAGAACACACTCAAACCAGATCCAAACCATAGCTGCTGCCAGGAGGGTGAGTTTGACTTTCTGGGTACCGCTGAATCCTTGACTAAGGACAGTAGACAGCAAATACTCTCACCAGCTAGAAGAAGCTGTACTTCAGAGAGGACCTGACTAGGAAACACTCATCATTTGCCCTCATTTCTCCCTATAAAACTTTTATTTCAGAGAAACTTTCTCAAGATTCCAGCATTAATCTCTGCTAAGGGCAGTGTCCCAATGACCCCCTTACCTCCCAGGGGAACCTACCTCTTATATGCTTTACCACATGTCACATGGCCATGTCTGGCCTAGATCCTAACATGTGACCTTTCAAGGGACACATTCAAACGAAATGTGCCTTTCCCAGCCCTCTGGGTTCCTGTGACATCATGCAACGCACTCACTGCAGTCAATTCTTTCCTATTTCTCTGCTTCTTTGTAGCTCAGCTGAGGGTGCCTTACTCGGTGGATGAAGGAAAGGCTGCCTGATGTTGGGATTTCTACCTCTTAATATGAACTAAATAAACCTCTTTCTTTAAGAAGTGCTACCTTGGGAAGTCTGTGGCAGCAACAGAATGTGGACTGAGACAGCAGCTAACATCACAAGATCAAATGAGATGAAAGTACCGTGATGGACAGATGCAGTCATAGCATTCATGCCTCTTGATGAGCAGATACAATCATAGAATTCATACTCCATGGCGGATAGACGCAATCACAGCATTCATATTCTAGTGCTCTGACAGCAGTGAAGGTTAAGATTTAACATCTGACATCACACCTTCCACAAGAGCTCTCCCTCTGCTTCTGATTAGAGATCCAGAGTAAGAACAGACATGGCAATGAGATCAAAACAGAGACTGGGTGATTTGCCATTCAACAGGTGTGGAAGAAGAATCTGCCATTTCATTTGCCAAGTCTTGAAACTGAGATCTCAAGAAGTTAAGTGAGCTACTCAAGTATTCATTTAATCACAACATTTCAGTGAGAAACAAGACTGACCTTGACCCAGGACCAGATTTCAAAGGCCTCTTTACTTTCCACATTGATCTTCTTGCTGGTATCTAGTGAAGTTATTACCTGCCTGGGACTCCCAGTACTACCCTGCAGGATCTCACCACCCTCTCATCTGTCCTAGTCTGGTCAGGTAGGAAGCATAAGACAATGGTTGGTTGTGGTGATTGGTCTTGAATGGTCACAGTAAGTAGACGTGGACTAGGACTATCTTATCTACAACTCTGACCCGGCATTTTCTCTTAGAACTAGGCCTGCCAGCCTGATGCTTGGCTATTGCTAGTTGCCTCATATTTCCAAAGATAATATGTGGTAGAGTTTATCAAAAATACCGGCAGATGATTTCCTTAGGAAGGGGTTTGGATTTATTTTTACCAAAGCCATTGTTCCCTTTCCAGTGGTGCCTCTGGAGCCAGCCAGTGTGCCATGTTTGCTTGGATCTACTCTGTTCTTATCTTAAATGACATGGATTCTTACCCACAGTATTCTACTACTGATACAGCTGGCATACAGGCTCAGGGTGTGGACAGCAGGTCTTCAAACCAGAGACACTGAGTGTCATGCACATGAGCCACTGTAGGGCTGTAGGACACTTCTGAAATTTCAAGAAGGAGACAATATTTTAAAAATCATTTTAGTAATCAATGAAAATAAATGTCTAGGATTTATAGATTTCTCTTGCAGTCTAGTCTCAGGAATTATAGTCACTTCTATTTCTTGAGTGCATAAAATCTTGTTCTCCTCTGCACAGTAAACAAATATAGGTCAACCAGTCACTGGCCTTAAGAAGGACAAAGCCACAGCCTCACAAGATGACCAGTTATACACATAGCATTTCTTTAGCTGGTAAGTAGAGTCTTGGTTCAAATTTCACTCCTCAGGGACTAGGTTCTGGCAGCTCAAGTTGATACTCCCACCACTTTCCCTGCCACCTGAATGATTGCTTAGACTCAAGAGCTCTGCCTACTTGTGAATTCTTTAGTGAGTCTCTGCCAGCTCAGATTAAACATGGCTGTAATAGACTTCCCTTCTGTACACTCAGCCTCTGTATCCATGGGTATGTAAACCTGGAGCCCACCAACTGAAACCTGAAAATGTTCACTTTAATTATGGGAATTCCCAAATGCTAAACTTGAATTTGTTATATGTCAAGTATTCTTCTACATCTACAGATCTGAAGTGTTGTATGCCATTGGGTTTGATAGTGTATGTAATCCAGAAGTAATTTAAAGTGCAGTGGTCTCTTAGAATCTTGGGGGATAAATTCCAGAACCCCTAGGATAACAAAATCTGCAGGTACTCAAGTCCCTTATAACAAGTGACACTTTTACATATAACCCCCAAACATTCTTCTACATACTTGAAATATCTCTAGATTATTCATGGTACTAGTGTAATGTGCATATTGCTTAGAGAACCATGATGATAAAAAGCTTTTGATCATAAGTTGGCTGATCCCATGAATGTGTAGCCCACAGAAACAGAGATCTGTCTGTATATATAAGGATGTGCATACCTTATATGCTAAAGTACACCGTGTTATATTAGAACCTTGGACATCTTTAGATTTTGGTATTCATAGGCGACTTGAGAAAAACACTGCAGCTATACAGAGCAATTACTGTATTATACCTAGTCCTTTTAATTTCTCAGATGGGTGTGTGTGTGTGTGTGTGTGTGTGTGTGTGTGTGTGTGTGTGTGTGACCTTTCTCATCTGGCAATCTTTAAGCTTCCTGAAAGCTAGGAGACCTTTCCACTGTGTCACACACTTAGAAAGTACCAGATCAATGGCTTGATGAACATGTGAGATTCTGCTCTTCCTTATACCTCTTGACCTCAAGGTGAGGACTAGAGATGTTTAGGAAACTCTCCATAGCACAAATGGGAGGACTGTTCTGACTACAGAGGAGAATTCATCTGCTCCACAGCATATCAACTATCAAAGATATTTTAGCAACTTGGAGTTTACATAATAAGGCTAAAACAAGCTCTGTACTTTAATTTCTCATGAGAGAGATTCAAATACAACTATTCTTTGCATCATAGATTCTGAAATTGACCTCTTGGGTAGTGTGGGCTCATTCACACCATATCAGTTCTAACACATCATTGTGAAGGATGCTCTGCGGATACTGATGGAAATCGGAATGCTGTCCTGATGTCTTAACACCCAAACACCTTCAAATGAACTTCAGATTAGAATCTCTCAAAGGACTGTTTTCTTGGTTTCTTTAAACCCGTTTTCCTTCTGGCATATCAGTGACTAATAAATTACAGCAAAGCTTAAGTTTCTACTAGGCTCGTAGGTGATTACACTGGACAAGTAGTTTTCCCAAACCCTGGAGCCCTTTGGAAAATGAAGTAACCCGCATATGGAAGGAATCAATGGGTAGAGGGGCCCCTACCTACCTGCATTCTCGAGCTTCTGAAACCTTGTTTTGATAAGATAAGAGGAAACAGGGAAAGGAGGAACTTATAGAGTTGTAGAAACTAGAAACCAGGGCCCCCACTGTAAAGGCTGCTCTAAACAGTCCAGTTGGCCCAAGCCACTCACTGAAGGAATGCTGAGTTTCACCTAGCTCTAAACCTGTGCTCTCCAGTCTAAACTGACATTTAACAACCCTCTAGAAACTATGCATCTCATGAGCACTGGGAGAATACTAGTTTTCAGTGATTATTGATATTGTCGTCTTCACCTACATGGTCACAAAATCAAGTGTCTTACATTTTACTTTGGGCAGAATAGTCCCCAGAATCACACTCAAGATGGAAGGAACTTTAGCTCACAGAAATGGTTATAGCTAACCCAGAGTAGTGGAATGCTTATCACTGCATTCCCACCCAATGCTGCCAGGGGCCAAACTTTTAGATCTTGCTGTGGCTTGAAGATGATTTGCCTGTACCATGACATATGCTCAAACCAGATTTATCAGTGCAGCAGATAAGAGATATGATATTTATGGGCTGTTAGATCAGAGCAACGTGTCCCATGAATAGTGACCGTGGCGCTGTGAGAATTCTTATTAGTTCTCTAGAGAGCAGGTCAGTACCACGGATCTGGCCTTCATTCTCTGGTGCCACACCCACAAGTGCTCTGGCACCTTGCCCTCTCTGTCCCTTCCCAAATGATGCCCTGAACCACCCAGGGCCAGAATTAAGCTGTCACCATCTGGGGATCCTGGGCTTTGGATCAGAACCATGAACCAGAATAAAACTCTTTTTTTTTTTTTTTTTTTTTTTTGGTAAATCACCCAGTCTTGCCCCATTTTCAATTTGAAAATAAAGAAGTTTGGACAGGGCTGGAGAGATGACTCAGCATTAAGAGCACTGATTGCTCTTCCAGAGTCCCTGAGTTCAATTCCCAGCAACCACATGGTGGCTCACAACCATTTGTAATGGGATCTGATGCCCTCTTCTGGTGTGTCTGAGGACAGCAACAGTGTACGTGTACGTGTGTGTGTGTGTGTGTGTGTGTGTGTGTGTGTGTGTATAAAAGATGTTTGGACATTGCTAACTTGACCACAGTTGTATAGTTCAGACAGAAGAAACAAACTTTGGAAGCTTTTTGAATTAGTTGTTCTTCTGTTGTTTTGATAAGTACCCTGACACAAAGCAAGGGAAGAAACGGTTGGCTTTGACTGACAGTTTCAGAGAGGATAAAGTCCATCATGGTGGGGGAGGCATGGCAGCAGAAGTGTGAATCCTGCCTGGCAGTCAGAAAGGGTGATCACTTTTCAACTGCACTCTAATGCCGGGGGTCGGGGGTGACAGGCAATAAAGCATCAAAGCCCACGCCCAGAGATATTCTTCCTCCCGCAAGATTGCACCTCCTGAAGCTTCCCTAACTTTCCCAAACAGTGTCACCAACTGTGGGCCAGGTGTCCAAACACATGAGCCATTGGGGGACATTTCCTTTTCAATCCACAACATCATTCTTTCTGACCTGCCTCACTCTGTTCCTTGGACTATTGGACCAATCCAATCTAAAGCAAGTAACAAAGGATTTCTCTGATTTTCCAAGACGCGACAGTAATGGGACAGAGGTGACAATCTGATGGGAAGAAAATGAAATAGCCTTTTAAGATAGAGAAATTTAGCTACAAGAATAGAGAATTGGACACAAACCACAGTAAGAATCCAATTCAAGAGAAAAGAAAGTAAAAGATAAATTGGGTAACCATAAATCCTGAGTGATTAAAAGTTTGTAAAAGATTTAAGGATATCTAAACACAGCCCTGTGCCACTTGGCCATGTTAAGTGGGTCACAGGTAAGACACTGGCCTCATGACCTCAATGCTGTTAAAAGCACCCTGCTATTAGTGACCCCATAGCTTTTGGTGTGAGCACACAAACATTACTAGTGTGTCTGTGATGGTGGTGGTGTTAGCCAGTTTTTCTGAACTACCTACCGGTCATATAAGACTCTAGTACATTCTATTACATACAATATACAATACCCGATAAGAACAACAAATACCATTATTAATTTATATGTATTTACTACTTTTGTAGTATTTTCTTGTTTTATAATATATTCCTTCTAACCATCCCATAAAAATAAATTTTCTGTAAAAGATCCTGTATTTAACCCCAACAGCATGACCTCGGGGTTATCTAGTCTCTTTAATCACATCATGTTCCCAAATGTTAGATGCAATTTCATGTTTGGTTCATCACAGCTCCAGGGTTCCAGGCTATGCTCCATTTATATGCCACACCCCCTAGCTTACAATGAGTTATGCCATTTAGGCTTGGGTAAGTATCCTCCATGCTGCTCACACCACAAAACGTCATTTTAAACATACCTCAATCCTTCAGTGTTGCTTAACTACACTTGAGCTAATGTTGTGATTGATGCTATGCCGTGAGGCCGGTTCATCATCTGACTTTTTGGGCAAATTCCCCTAAGACGCAACTGCTGTCAGGTGTTCTTGGGAGTGTGAAATACGGGGTAGACTTCAGTTGGGGATGATGCAATGTGGGAAAAGGTGTCTAGTGTTAAAGCCAGGTGATGAATAAAATGGCCCAAGTCCCTGTACTACTTGGAAACCCATAGGCCTCAGAATCAGGAAAAATATAACGCCCTCCCCCGAACACTCCTAATTAAGAATCCTAGGGATATTAGAAGGCTAGTGAGTGTCTCAGCTTCTGAGAGAGGTGTTCAGGATAAATATGTTCACATCTATTATACCTGGAAACACACACACATACATGCATGCACACACATGCACTCACACATGCACATACACACACTAGAATGTTTCCATCACCCCTGCTACTCTGTCATTCCTACTGAAAGCTAGTGCATGCATTATATAGCATGTAACCTTGGTGGAAAGCAGGACATCTTCATTGCCAAGTCTCTAATACTTATCCCTATAACATGTGCATAGATGCTCGTAATACACATTAAATGGCCCCTGCACGTTCAGATTGATAGCTGTTTTTCTTGTGTCCGTTTTCATCGATTCTATTTATACTTGGTCTCCTTTTGTAGCTCTGGATTTACTTTCTCAGAAAGGACTAGTTTTATAGCTTCAAAGGTGGCCGATTATTTTTCTGTTCATATGACATTTGATGTTTCAACTTCCCTTCTTTGTGAACGAGTGGTTAGAATACACAGTTGGTAATTTAAAACCAAATTAATTTGCACGGTTTTGCTTGACTGGGCTTCCTCCCCAACCACCAAAGACACGCTTCATAAAAAAGTCTAACCAGGTGAGTCCTGGCAAGGCAGCCTCTTGTCTCACGGGAGAGGGATGGACGGTCAAGGCATAGTCTGAGAGGGACCAAGCGAATGCCTTGCCTTTGGGGCCTCATCTAATACTGACTTTAATTATGAAGTGTTTGTTTTCTTGAGGATCCATTTCTGCCCTTTGGTTATTGACACAGTTGGAATATGAAGCATGTTTACTTATTTTAATGGGGATGGATGAGTAAGTTTATATTACAGCAATTCATTATGAGCACCAACTCTTACAAACCCAGACCCCGACTTGTGTGAGCTCCTAACCAAAATGTCCCACATGTGCTAATCAATTTATATAGGCATCTAATAGCATTTCCAAGCTCACTTGAACTGTGTTACAGACGTACATCCCTCCTGTTCTGGTAAGCACACTAGAAATATTTTGTTATGGTGTCATTTCATATTTAAGCATGGAGACTGATACATAAAAGAGAATTAATTTGTTAACTACTAAAGATACCGTGAAGAACAAAGGGCTCTGGCCCCTACCCTGAGGACTTTTATCTTGGGAAAGGGTAATCTAAGCCTCACAGTGGTAGGTAGGAAGTGCTATAGTGGCCAGAGTCAGCGCATATTTAGGCTCAGAAACTGGTCTAAGGAAATCTGAAATGCAGACACAGTTTACAAAGATAGGTCACACGGTAAACACATAGCCAACCCAGTTCACACTAGGTAGTTTCAGCACTATATTATTTAGCATTAGAAAAGTTGCAGAAATTATAAGTTCATTTTTATTATTATAGTGAAAAATCACAGAAAGCACAATGAAGTGTTATCAGTGCTGTTGCCTGGAAAAGTCTACAGCACTTTCATCTGCATAGCATCGATTATCTGCTAATATATAAGCTTATTACTATTATCAATGTTTTTACACGTAAGAAAACTGACAACCAAAAGTAGAATAACTTCTCTGATATTACTTAGCCAGGCATTTGACAGGCAGCATAGCTCAGAGAGGCTTATGATAGTTATAGGAAGATAGGCATATACAGTTTTTCGCAGTCTGGGCTCCCCTAGAAAACACAGGCAATGATAAGGGCCAGCTATTTCAGGAAAGGGGGAGTGGGGAAAGTGAGGGAGAAAAATAAGGAATTATAAGACAAGAGCTGTAATTATACAACTATAAAGTTTCCTGATACTGTGACCAACAGGTCTCAGTGCCACAGGCACCTCTAAGGAGCTGTAGAGTGTAGCCCAGTGCCTAAATAATGGACAGAAGAGAGTGTGCATGTCCACAGGCTCCACTCTCCAGTGCTCCGTCCCATCCCCTCTCTGTGTCTGAGTCAGCACATACTGACCTACACTGAGCACTCACAGAGCCCTGAACATTTGTGAGCACCTGCAGAGCCCCTGACCTTCTGTAAGTACCCACAGACTTCAGTGACTGCCCACTGAACTCCACTGAGTACCTACAGACTCCCTGCTCCCTACACCACAATGAGGTGTCCAAAGACCTAAGGCAGAAAACACAAGGAAGCGTTGCGATCTTAGAGCCGCAGAAAGCTGGTACCTTGGCGATCTGAGGGGGAAGATGGATCAAATGCTCCACTTGTCCACTGCAGTGTGCCAATCACCGAGGCCATGAGTTTTACAAGAGATCAAGTTCTCAGGGTGGCCAAAGAAAAATAAACAGACTGACTTAAGGCCTGGAGGAAAGTGGCTGGAGGCAAAACAATCCGTGGTCTACACTGATCCAACCATCGTGTGTTTTCATGGATATGTGGTGAGAAAATGCTGTTGTCGGCAGTAGCCAAGAGTGGAGAATTTGGCATTTGGGAGCAAAAATATCACCCACCAGACACCCACACACATCCAGTGAAGTCGGCGGTTTCAAACAAGAAAACCCTTCAAGTCTCAGGAAGGTCATGCAGACCACCATTATCAGCCTAATGTGTGTTAGAGGTGTTACCACAGCAGAGCTAGGTGGACAGGCTAATACTTAGTTTAGCTGTGTGCCGTGCAGAATCGGTCATGCTTACCCAGAGAAGCCTTGGAACTCACGGTAGATCTCAGCGAGCTCCCCCTGTCAGTGCTGCTTCACTGACATCCTCAGGCTGTGGCTGCTGGGGCCGGATTTATGCAGTTAAAGTGGACATTGCCTCTCCAAGAGACAGTGCCATAACCATGGGGCTCAGTGAGGCAAAGGCAGTATAAACGCCTTAGAACTTTACTCTTTAAAATAGTTAGAATGAGCCAGATAGGGTGACACACGCTTTCGATGGCGGTGCTCAGAGGGCTAAGGCAAAGCGGTCGCCGATTCAAGGTCAACCTAAACTTCACTGCAAAACTCTGTCTCAAAAAAAGGGGGGGCTGGGGGATGAAATTGGGGCTGGAGAGACGGTTCTCAGTTATGTGCACTGACTGCTTGCTCTTCAAGAGGTTTGATGCTCAGCACCCACGTGGCAGCTCACAGCCATTTATAACTCCAGTACTAAGGAGCTGGAAGACTCTTTCTGAGCGCCTCAAGAATAAGACACATCTATGCCACACGCACAGACTGAGACAAATATATATTTATTTATAGTTATATAATACAATATAAATATTTTATTATTATATTTATAATATATTTTATAATTTTAATATATTATTATTAATATACTATTAACATATAATAAAACATATAAACTTGGGGGTTTTTAGTCTAAATCTTTTAAATAATTAAAATGGCCAACTTTATGGTTCATGCACTTTATCACAATAAAAACTACTCAAAAGAATATAAAAGATAACTGGTACAATATGGGTATGCAGATTTCATTCCTTTTGTGGTTAACATTTGTATATTTTCCACTAATACTTATATGCACAACCATAAATATTATCAATATTCATGTCTAGGTATCTCTCAGGTTGACCTGTGGACTTCCTCTCTGTGAAGTACTTCCTTAATTCCTAATTAACACAGAGGGTCCAGCCCACTGTGGGCAGTGCCATCCCTAGGCAGGTGGGCCTGGGTGTGTAAGAGAGAGAGCTGAGCACACCAGAGGGAGTACGTCGGTAAGAAGAGTTTCTTCATGGTTCTTCTCAATGCTCCTGCCTCAGGTTTGTGCCTGTCTTTCCGTGGTAGTGGACTGTAGGCTATAGGCTAAAACAGACCCCCTTGCTCTTCAGAGAGGTTGTATGGATGAAATTGTTCACAGTCTCCTACCGGCCAGTGGTAGGGGTAAGAATACACTTGTGCTTCTAAGCTGTTTCACTGAGGAGGTTGTTCTGGTAGCAGCCAGTGGCCTGGCTGTGGCAATGCCACAGTAGAATGGGCCTTCCTCTACCAATTAGGACATAAGACAGTTTTTCAGTTGAGATTCTTGTTTCCCAGGTTTGTGTCAAGTTGAGAGCTGTAACTATGATACCAAATTATAGAAGGTCAGCAATGGGGGTACAATGGTTTCTCCCTATCTGATGCTTCCCCTTTACAACTGTTTCTCTGGGGCTTTAGACTCAGACTAAAGTGTTTAGTGAAAGTGGCTCAAAGCTCAACCCCATACACCGTGTCATCCAGTCTGTTACCTTAAGCAAATCAGTTAAACCTCAGAGTTACCTTTCATGTAAACTGAAGCTAACAGAATTTAATACTGATCGAGACGGTTGGATCAAGAAATGGTTTAGTGTTTGCTTAACATAAATAGAACCCAGCGTGTTTCCTTGCATAAACAATACTCAAAGCCAAAACCCTTTCATTACCTTTAGCTGTGCCATAGTTCTCACTGTAGCTACTGCCTGTGTGGCTGTAACCTGTGATGGAAAAGAGGATTTAATAACACAAGGCAAAGTGAAAATCGTCAGTAGAAAGAGAGTAGGGTGTTTAGTGCCTCAGTCTCTTATGACCCAAGGAAGCAACCACAGAACCCACTACAGAACACACTTGGCCACATGAATCAGGCCCCCATCAGACAGAAGGCGGTCTGCTCTGGCTTTTTGCGGGTGAGCTGCGTCAGCGTTTTCCTGTGTTTTTCTTCATGGAGTCAGACGAGAGCAGGGTTTCTTCTTTCATCAGGGCTGCTTCCCACATCTATGTAAGTCATCTCAGCCTCCCCAGTTTCAAGTAAGCTCACCCTCTGGATTTTGTTGGAGAAGCCAGATTTGCATGGGTTACGCTTTGCAGAGGTTTCCTGTTAGAGTGGAGCTACTATGGGTTCTTGAGACAGGCATGTCAGTCTGAATTGGCCACTGCTCAGCTACGGTGTCTGCAGGAGCCTCTTCATCTAGCAAGTGCGGTTGAAAAAGGTCTGGCACCTAGGACCAACAGTTGAGAGAATTGTAACCTAAAGGAGTTCCTATTTAACATAATGTCTGGCTTCCAAAGAACACAGAAGGAATCCTTGGGAAATATTTTGCATTCTTCTTTTGGGGCCATTAAATGCTGGGTCTGACTACCACAAAACATTTTCTTTTTCTTTTCTTTTCTTTTCTTTTCTTTTCTTTTATTTTTACACTCCAGATTTTGTTCTCCCCATCCCCTGATCCACCCTCTGACTGTTCCACATCCTGTACCTCCTACCCACCCATTTGAAGTACTTCTAATTGTCAGTCACATTTTCTCCTGACCATCCTGCTATACTCTCAGCTTCCTGGGCCCTTTCAGATCTGCTCTCTAGCCTTCCTGTTCTGCTGTGTCTTAGAGTTGACATCTATGAACCACATCCACGGACTCCCCTGCTCACTAGCATCTCATGGAACCTGGTCACTGAGGGGTTAGAAAGAATAAAAGGGAAGAAAGATAGTAATGTTCAGGGACCTCACTCTCAGCTCCTTCCCTCTGGCAGGGCCTCAGGCTGCCTATGCCCTCCCACTCCCCACCTCCCCCCCACCCCTGTGTCTGCAAGATCTTAAAGCCTATAGGAAACACTCCCCATTTCTTCTAACAGAGCTCAGGGATGACAGGGTTCCAGCTAACTCAAGTCCTGTGAGCCCACAGCTTTCGATTCTTAAAGTAGTCATTTGTGAATCAGTCATTGTAAAGTCATCCTCAATGTGTGTTATCTATTTTTAATCGATTCATAGAATCTATGTATTCTGGGAATGTTGTTTTCTCAATTCTCATATTGCCTAAAAATAATTTTTTTGAGAAATCACTGTTTCTGTCACCCGATGAAGTAACCAGTGGGGGTCATAGGTTAAATCACTCCGAGGAGAACACTGAGGTAGGGTTCAGAAGTGGCCATGGGGTCTGATTAGCCACTCCAAGAGGAGAGTCTCACTCTTCACCAGCAGCAGAGACAATATCTCAAGACCATCTAGGCACCGGGCACAATAGTGTGACAACCTCAGCACAGAGCTACCCGAAAGGGAGTTCAGAAGGTGGGTGGCATCAGTCCAAGGGGCGGATTCTTGCAAAGGTGCTGAGCAGAGCAGATCTGGTCTCGAGAGAGAACCAGAAGACAATCACTATCCAGAAGTCTAGGGGTGGCATTGAGAGCAAAGTGGCTGTGCTTCGCTTCCCCAACAGACTTTGTGCTTTACTGTGCTTCTGATCTGTAGTTTCTTGCACTTCTGGCCACACCCATGCCTAACAAACCCACGGCAGAGACTCTGATACAATATGGCAATTTTCTAAGCTGCCTCTGGGTACTGCTGAGAATTTTCTGGCTACTGGGGACAGAAGTAAGCCATAGAGGGGAGATAAGAGACCCGGCAAAAGCAAATAAGGAAGAAGGGGTTTGTTTGGCCCACAGTTGAAGGGCGCCACCATCACATGCTGTCCACATCTGGGGAGCTCCTTACCTTACCCCTCACAGGCATGCCCAGAGGTTTGTTTCTTGAGTGAGTCTAGAGCCTGTCGGGCTGGCCAGCACTATTGCCCTGCTTCCCTTGCAAAGTGTCTTATCTCTTCTGATCTTTATACGTCAGAATATTCAGAGGCTTGTCATTTCCAAAATATTTACAAAAGCCAAATGGTAAAAGACATTCTGGCATTCCCCTGTAATGGAAGGAAAAGACATAGCCACTAGCATCTCCTGCTACAGGGTAAGGAGACATGACACGTGATGGGTTTATTTGGGTTCTGGAGGGAAACTACACTATACCCAAAGGGTCTGCTCTAGACTGCATAACAAGTGATGTAAAATTGTATGTTTTTGATGATGCCCCAGCAGAGCAATGTTGGACTATGTAGAAGTTTAAGTATAGGAGTGTTTTTCGGTGGATCCCTCCTTAGGCTTTGATATCCTGACCCTGTGAACATCTTCCACTTACAGAAGTGATTCTTTCTTCATGGTTCACATCTCACACCCAGAGGCTGGAGAGACGAGTCAATGTGTAAACTGTGTGCCATATAAGCATGGAGACCTGGTTTAGATCCCAGCATCCAAGTAAAGTTCAGGCTTGGCTGCACAAGCTTGAAGGCTAGTGCTGTGGGGGCTAGGGGCAGGGCAGAGAGGAAGAGTTACCGGATCCCAGGAATCTCACTGGCCAAACAAGTTTTTGTTGAAATGAGTAATCCTAGCTTCAGGGAGATACTCTGTCTCAAAAGAAAAAACAAAACAAAACAAAAAACAAAAACAAAACAAAAGGAACCAAAAAATAACAACAAAACTGAGATGAGAAGCACTAAAGAAAATGTTGACTTCTGACCAATACACACACACACACACACACACATACACACACCCACACACACATAGGGTCCGTGGACCCTGGCATGAGGCTGGTGAGGTGGAGCATGTTCGAACCCCAGGAATCTTGGAAACCTGAGACAGCAGGAGTAGGACTGTTCCCTTCCTGCCTCTATGCACAGAATCGTGACCCTTGACTAAGGTGACTAAGGTGACCTCTTACAGTCAGTCATGTAGCACAGCATGAAATACCCCTCCATGCTAATGAGACATCTCAAAAGCCTTAGCTTTCAGCCAATGACCTTCCTGGCTATTCTTCTCCCAGAGTGTAGGGTCTTTAAGTGCCGACCACTCTGATTCCTGTCTACAGTGGGGTAACAGCTCTCAATTGGGATTTGTTCTGTGATAACTGACCCTTGGAAATGGCCATGTTTTCAGTCCTGCTCCCTCTTCTTCCAGATAACCCTCATGCTCCTCCACTGTTCCCTTTCCCTGACCTCTGGCTCATTCTCTGTGTCCTAAAGATGACGTACTACTTGGTTTCCTTATGGAGGGCCTGGGCCACAGGATCTCCCAGAGACAGAAAAGAGCTCACTCACCATGTGCTGCTTCCAAGAGCTCCAGTAAATGAGGAACAACCAGAGAAGATCTCTTCAAACTTTGTTTAAATGCTCATATAAAGATGTTTATCTTTCCCTCATGTTTGTGTACATAAACATAAGCTCAGATGAGGCTTCTTCAGTAAAACACTGTGCTGAGAGTGGCTAACACATAAACAGCAAATCCTCATCAACATTGGAAGGAACAACAGCAGCCAGAGCACACTATGAGCAATGAGCTGATTCCGGGGCCAAGGGGTCCTTCAGGGCCCGAGAGTCCTCCAGGGCCAGGGAGTCCTCCATGGCCAGGGGTCATCCAGGGCCAGGGAGTCCTCCAGGGCCAGGTGGTCCTCCAGAGCCAAGGGGTCCTTGAGGGCCAGGGTATCCTCCAGGACCAGGGGGTCCTCCATGGCAAGGGTCATCCAGGGCCAGGGAGTCCTCCAGGGCCAGGTGATCCCCCAGAGCCAAGGGGTCCTCAAGGGCCAGGGTGTCCTCCATGGCCAGGGGATCCTCCGGGCCAGGGGGGCCTCCAGGGCCAGAGGTCCTCTAGGGCCAGGGAGTCCTCCAGGGCCTGGGGGGTCCTCCAGGGCCAGAAAGTCCTACAGGGCCAGGGAGTCCTCCAAGGCCTGGGGGGTCCTCCAGGGTCAGAGTGTCCTCCAGGGCCAGGGTGTTCTTCAGGGTCAAGGGTCCTCCAGAGTCAGGGAGTCCTCCAGGGCCAGGTGGTCCTCCAGAGCCAAGGGGTCCTTGAGGGCCAGGGTATCCTCCAGGACCAGGGGATCCTCCATGGCAAAGGTCATCCAGGGCCAGGTGATCCTCCAGAGCCAAGGGGTCCTCGAGGGCCAGGGTGTCCTCCATGGCCAGGGGATCCTCCGGGCCAGGGGGGCCTCCAGGGCCAGGGGTCCTCTAGGGCCAGGGAGTCCTCCAGGGCCTGGGGGTCCTCCAGGGCCAAAAAGTCCTACAGGACCAGGGAGTCCTCCAAGGCCTGGGGGGTCCTCCAGGGTCAGAGTGTCCTCCAGGGCCAGGGTGTTCTTCAGGGTCAAGGGTCCTCCAGAGTCAGGGAGTCCTTCAGGGCCAGGGGGTCCTCCAGGGCCAGGGAGTCCTCCAGGGTCAAGGACTCCTCCAGGAGTAGGGAATCCTCTAGGAGTAGAGAGTAGAGTAGTAGGAGTAGTCCTCCAGGGCCAGGGGGTCCTCCAAGAGTAGGAAGTCCTCCAGGAGTAGGGGGTCCTCCAAGAGTAGGAAGTCCTCCAGGAGTAGGGGGTCCTCCAGGGTCAGGGGGTCCTCCAAGAGTAGGAAGTCCTCCAGGAGTAAGGGGTCCCATCACTGAAATTAGTAATATTGAAAGGATAAAAACAGACTAAAAATGGAGGCAGGGTAGGTCTTCTTCACCTTCCTTATCCCAGGACCATTTTCCCCAACCAGCCTTGTCAGCTCTTTTATTTGTTCAGCACAGAGTATTCACTGTATGCTCCACCATGCACCAAGTACTGGGGTGGACATGATAGAAAGGAGCTTCTCAAGTATTACCTCTTGGTGGACCCAGACCGCCGTGAGTGGCACTGGACAGGAGGTCTTAAGTTGTATGACAAAGCAAGCTGAGCAAGCTACAGAGAGCAAGTCAGTAAACAGCGTTCCTCTTCAGCCCCTACTTCAGTTCCTGTCTCTAGGTCTCTCTCTTCCTTGTATTCCTGTCTATAAAAAGCTGTATAAATTTTTTCCTTGATTTTTAGAGACAAAATTGTGTGTACCTTTGTCTTACTTTGGGTTTTATTGCTGTGCAGTAACACCATAACAATGGCATCTCTTATAAAGGAGAGCATTTCATTGGGAGTGGCTTTATAGTTTTAGAGGTTTAATGAATTGTGGTCAAGGCAGGAACTATGGCAGTGTGGAGGCAGGCATGGTGCTGGAGGATCAGAGAGTTCTACATGTTGATCTGTAGGCAACAGAAGAAGACTGTCAGCCACATTGGGCATAGCTTGAGCATAAAAGACTTCAAAGCCGTCCTCCACAGTGACACACTTCCTCCAGCAAGGCCACACATCCTAACAGTGCCACTTTTTATGGACCTATGGGGGCCAATTACATTCAAACTATCACAGCCTTTTCCATGAAGCTAACACTGCCCATGACTGCCTGGAGCAGGGTCTATTCTGAAATCCGTGTGTAGCCTAGACTTTAAGGAGGCAGGAGAAGAGGAGGGAGGTGCTTGCTTGGATGCTATGACTCCTCTTTAGGAAAGTTTTTTTCTAGAGATCTAAAGGATCTCTAAGTGTGTGAATACAAATCCTAGAACTGAGGCAGAGGGTTAACAACATGTGAAGGCAACATGTCTGGTGCCGGTCACTCAGGCAGTGCTAGGAAAGGAACGCCAAAGCCACATGGGGAAACCCATTAGGGAAAAGCATCTACTGCAAACCACTGACACAGTGGAAGAACAGGTGGTCAGCTGTAGAAAGAAATCATAAGGCATGTTACTACCATGCCTTCTATTCATACAGAAGACTGGCTTCTGTATAAACAGCCCCAAATTGAGGTCACTGTAACATTTGGAGTTAAGATGATATATATATATATATATATATATATATATATATATATATATATATATATATATATATTTCATTTTGGGAGGGGTAGGCAGTAGGCAATGTCTCCTTCTACCACATATGTCCTGGTGATTAAACTCAGGTCATCAGGCTGGACAGCAGGCACCTTTACCTGCTGAGCCAGCCCTAAATTAGATGTGTGTTTTAACCTGCAGTCAGCAACAGCTTGATAGTTAGGTAAAATGGAATGGAATGGAAAAGCCATGGATCCCTTGAAGTCTGCAGATAGGCTCAATGAGAAGCATCCTACTAGTTACATTGTAACAAGTAGGTAGAAAATAAAACAAGTCCAGTGTGGCTGAGAGAAGTTCATTTTCTGAGAATCCACAGCTTTTTTTCAGACTTCCAGAGGGATCTGTACAAAACAGGATGAGAAGACTAACTTTTTTCACTTCATAGAGCTGAGAAATGAACGAAACCATGCTTGAGTATAGTGGACCCGAATAAATGTCTCTTGGTCCCAGCCCAGGGCTCAGAGTCCAAACATTGACTATAAACACGGGATTCTGCATCAAAGATCAGATTTGGTGTACTTTCACGTTTCTCTGCTAATGAGCAGTCCCAAGGCTAGAGACCAATTAGAAGCACAGGCAAACAGCAAAAGGTCTGGCTCTCTCCTAAGCAACACACACAAGGATCCTATGTCACCATAATGAGACCCAGGCAGTATCTAAGCTACGGCCACATCCAATGTCAACCAGGTCAGTCTGGAAAACTAAGGGACTGCAAACTTCTTCTGTCGCCGAGGCCTCGATGGGACCGAGAACTGAGAGATTTTCAAGCTCTGGCAGCAGGGTGTCTGAAGGGGCGGGCCGTGCTGGGGTCTCTGGGCCCTGTGCTTCAATGGCCTTTTTAAGAGAAAGATGCACTGTCTCTTCATGAGGAAACAGAAAAGACATCTAGACTCTCTGCTAACACCCTCATCCTCCTGGTGGGTGAGAGGCAGGGAGGTGGGGGCTGTGAGGATTTGCTGAGGCAGGCCAAGGATTCACACTTAGTACCTGCTTCTTCCACTTAGCAGTTAGAAGAGGAGAGACAATTGAGATCATTGACATCAGAAAGAACGGTGGTTTGTTTTGTTTTGTTTTGTTTTGTTTTGTTTTGTTTTGTTTTAATACCACGGTTTGGGCATGAAGTGCCACTTCCAAAGTCACCTGAGTTTAAGAGTTGCCTGCTCTTTGATAAACTTGACAGAAGTGATTGGATCAGGAGGGCTCTGGCTTCCTCAATGGGTTGGGCCACTGATGGAGTCATAATTGATGGCATTGTTGGTAGATAGTAGAGCTTAGAGGGAGGGTCTGGCTGGAGGGGGTAAGAGAGTGGGACAGTACCTCTGAAGAACCTATCTTGTTTGCAGCCCTCTTGCATCTCTCTTAGCCATCCAGTTCTTCAGGTGCTATGATAATCAGCCTTGCCTAAAGCAAGGCTACCTGGGCCACGGGCTGAAATCTCCAAAACCATGTACTGAAATGTTTCCTACTGTGGTGTTTGATTCAGGATGAATGATGGACTCAGGTGAAGACTGTACCATACAGATGCTATCATGTTATCACTCTTGTGAGTTTAGTCCACATCCTTCAACCCCAGCCTGACCTTTCCGTCTCTTTTCTATTTTGCTGTGGAATTACTTGTTGATATCCCTTAGTTACCCACTAACTTCTTAAAAGTAAAGCCAATCTTTGAGCACAAACCACAAACAATAGCATCATGGCATCTAGTTTGATTAGAGTGCCTAGTAAATTTTCCTAGACTATCCTTCTTTGCTGGGAAAAGCTGAGCACTAAAGAAAAGATAGTGTGCTATAGATAACAAGATTGAGATATCACTAACCAGTACCCCGGAGCTCTTGACTCTAGCTGCATATGTATCAAAAGATGGCCTAGTCGGCCATCACTGGAAAGAGAGGCCCATTGGACACGCAAACTTTATATGCCCCAGTACAGGGGAATGCCAGGGCCAAAAAGGGGAAGTGGGTGGGTAGGGGAGTGGGGGTGGGTGGGTATGGGGGACTTTTGGTATAGCATTGGAAATGTAAATGAGCTAAATACCTAATAAAAAATGGAAAAAAAAGATTGAGATATCAACCTACCTCTGGAGGCTCCAGCTAGAGCAGAGTTCAGATAACTTGGTCATACTTTTCTTTGCACCAGGTATATAAAGAGCTCTTACAAGGCTGTATTACTAAAGTCAACAACAAAGTAAAACTGCAAAGATCACTAACAAATGATTCCCATTGGTGAAGTCAGGTACAAGCCAGAGGACAAAGGGAACGCCATGGGGTGCACAGCAGTCAGCCTCCTGGGGCATAGCTTTGACAGGAGCAAGGTAGAAAGTCAACTCCAAAGAATAAATGAGCAATGCCCAGAACATATTGTCACACACTACATTATTCTGGAGAAATAACCCCTTCATCCGTCTGCCTGACTGCCACTTTGTATGACAGGACACTAAAGAGTACAGCATATACAAACTCTTGATAAAGTGAGCATGTCTTGGATCTTCTATTTTTTTTAATGTGACTTTATAATTTTAATCACAATGCTTAGAATATGCATAAGGTAAAACTCGACATTGTATTCGTTTCAGCATCCAGTTCCATGGCATTAGGGACATGCCTATCATTGGCTACCCTCACTGTAATTTATCTTTGGGATTCTGTTAATCTCAGACAATTGAAACTGTCTATTGAAGAGAACCCCTCCGACTCCCCTCTCCCTTTTCACTAGTTTTCCATGCTTTGATTTTCTGCAGTCTCATTAGTTCCTGCCTCTCTGGTTTTCCTTGTTTCCTTTGACTCTTTGAGCATATTTTATACCACTTATTTTGAAGGCCCTGTCAAGCAAGTTTAACCCTATGTTTCTTTGAATCTGCTTCCATTAGATTATTTTCCCTTTAAGAACATCTTTCTGTCTATTAGAACCATCCATTTGAAAATGGAGCATTTGGAGGAAAAGAAGCCCCCATTGGGGCTTTGTGTAGAAGAGCCATGCTAGCAAAGCTGGGGTAGGAATTGAAATATTTACTGAGCATGTGTCTTCCTTGGGTTACCCTCACCTTCCTCTCAGTTTCCTTGTGTTCACAGCTACAAATAAACAAATGTCTTGGTTTCATTCAATTTTTCCTCTGTTACCATCTAGGGAGCTATGGAGCTGTGAACCAATTTTTCATTAATACATAAACACTGTCTACTGTACCTGCTGTCTTTTATCTCTTGCCCTCTGTAACTAGCAAGTTACTGTCCTGGTTGGTGACCTAACACTCACAGTTGTTTATATTTCAAGCTGTGCCAGAGTCCCAGTAGGCCTCCCAGGCAGGTGAAACTCCCTTTAGAACCTTGTACAGTCTCCTAGATAACCCTAGATGTTTTGATGTTTCATTTTTTCTCTTCCTATACCAGGGAAGGACCTGGGCATATAAAGGCCTTCCTCTGACTTAACAACACACTGGAGATGTGCTGAGGCAAGAGTAAGCAAAATTCCACAACATTCCAGTGCTGATTTGAGTAAGAATGGTGTAGTCATCAGGAGTGACACCATTTGAAAGGATTAAAAGGATTAAGACTTATAGCCTTGTTGGAGGAAGTGTGCCACTGGGGGAGATTTTGAGGTTTCAAATTTTTCTGCTCTGCTGTGGATCAGGATGTAGCTCTCAACTACTTCTCCAGCACTATGTCTGCCAGGCTTAGGCCTCTGAAGCCGTGAGCCAGTCCCAATGAAATGTTCTCTTTTGTAAGAATCGGCTTAGTCATGGTGTCTCTTCACAGCAATAGAACAGTAGCTAAGATAATTTCCTCCCGGCTTTGTGGGACCTTTTCTTGCATGAGTAGTCATATGGTTACCCCAGCCCCTTTACTGGTTTCTGAAGCTCCCATGAGCCTGTCCTACCCAGGCCATTGGACAGCTGATATTTCTGTGAGAGAAGAAGGCCTGAGCTTTCTAATCTGCCACCTACCAGCGTAATAACTGTTGTGTAAGCAATTTTTAAAAGTTCTTTCTGGACTTTAATATGAATTGTTCTAGTGAATACATTTTCTAATATAAAATACATCATTATCTGTATGGTCCTGATGGAGGACTGAAGCGCTGTGACAATTCTCTATGGAGTGGAAGGAACACTTCCTGTGACACTGAATATAACCACAGCTACTTTCTGTTTGAGGTAAAAATACTAATAACTGGCAAGCTGATTGAGCCTGACACACTTGTTTCAGAAGTGCCAACATTTATGTTTCATTAGTGAGGAATGTTAGCTTGTGCACATGTGTACGAGTGTACTATTTAGTATTCGATTGCATCTGGGGAGATGTGTGTGTTTACATGTGTGAAGTCCAACCCCTGATGGATCCTCCAGTATCATCTGCTTTTTGTTTTTAGATAGGGTCTTTGATTACCCTGCAATTTGTCCATTAGGCCGGGCTGACTGTCCAAAGCATCCCAGAGAACATGCTGTCCCTGCCTCCCCAGTGCTGTAATTAAAATCACGCACCACTGTGCCTGGGATTTTATATGGTTCTGGGGATCAAACTCAGATCTCACTTTAGCAAGGCAAACACTTTACCAAATGATCATTGTCATAGCCTGTAATTTAATAAAAGTGTCTTGTGATAGGATTTTGCCTTTATCGTATACTGACTTTACACTATTTGTGCATTCCTTTGGGCTTATTTGCATCATTGCCTATTTCAGTTTGCAAAGACAGTTGATGTCCTGGGTGGATGGAAGATGAGAGTGATTCTTGAAGGACTTTGTCTCAAGGGCACCTGCAGTTTGTTTTGATACAATGTTTCAGGTCATTTTGTGTTTATGTAGTTTATATGAAGCTGAGGTAATCTATGATTCTCACTGGAATAGTGTCATAAACAGAAGAAATGAAATTAGCATCTGAAAACAATTTAAAAAGTATTCTAAATCCCCATTGCAGCCTCTTAATGCCAAGTATGAATCCCATTCAGCGCACACAGCGAGTCATCATAAATAAAACTTGTTCGTCCATGAGTCAGCTCATCGCTATACTCTTTCCCATGACCTAACACAGCGAGGGGGTCAGAGACCGAGATACAGAGAGAGATCCAATCTTCCTTCTCTACCTAGCTTTTCTCAAACCCAGCCTGTGCCTTCTCTCTCCTGCTGTTTTCTACCCCACTCCTACCTGTTTGTCCTCCTCTTTCCTTCCAGAGTGTTCTTTCCTGGGTCCAGGAGCACCTGCCAAATGATATCCTTCCTATTCCCACACTTTCAGAAGAAAACAAGAGGACATGTGTGAAAGGTTCCTGGAAGTCGGACAATGCTGTGAAAGTTGCTTGCTATGTATTATGCTTCATGGTATTAGAATGTGTAAAGTTGCCTGTTCCAAGTTTTTAAAAATAGGACAAGGAAGAAAATATAATAACATCCAAATCTGAGTGGAATATGTTAGGAAAATGTAGTCCAAAAACATACAAGAGCCCCGGATGGGTTCCTATCTCCAGACTTGAGAGATTTGCCTCCTTCCTTGGAGTAGAAGGAGAAGTATACCCTAGAGAAAAAGAGAACATCTCCAAAGCTCTAAACTCCTTTGAGACATTAATTAGAGCTTTGGTTTGCAGACAAAACAAAAGCATCTCATTGTCTCATACAGTGTTCTCCAGAAGACCCACTTTGAAAACGAGGACATCAGAGGAAAAAAAGAAGGAAACCCAAATTAATTCTCACAGTAGAATGGTATCTATATTTATTTTTAAAACATCTAATAATTCAGTGGCCAGAAAGGTGGCTTCGCTGGCAAAAGCACATACCTGCGAACACTAGACAGCCTGAGTTCAGTACCCAGAACCCAAATCAAAAGCAAAATGTGGAAGCTTACATCCCTAGTGCTCCTGCAGCAGGATGGGGGCACACACAGGGGAGTTGGCTGAAAGCTTGCAGACTGGCTAGCCTGGAGTACCGAGTACAGGCAGAAATGTAAACCCTTCCTCAACATGGTGAAAGGAGAAAACCAGTTTCTGAAAGATGTCCTCCAACCTCCAAACATGATGCAGCATCCTTTAGCACCCATTCACACCACACACACACACACACACACACACACACACACGATAGATAGATGATAGATAGATAGATAGATAGATAGATAGATAGATAGATAGATGACAGATGAGAAGTAGATAACTAAGTAGAAACATTTAAAATAAATAAAATTATAAGATGAGAAAAATATAAAAATTAATCTAAATATTGCTTAGGTAGAAGCAACTATAACTATGAGTTTTAGTAAAGTTATTAACCAGGTATCAACACACACACACACACACACACCCAGTCCTGAACTTAGCATACAGTAGGTGCTCACTACAGATGAACTGGAAATTTTGTTCAAGTACCAATAACCAAATATTGCAAACTTAAGAACAGAAAGGTAGATATACTGAGGGCATATGAAAGGTCCTGGAAAGCCCAAACTTCACTATTATGCCATGTCTCTTTCTTTTCTTTATCACTTCTGTCACTCCAGTCTAAACCTCAACTTGTCTCAGCCACATTACTTCCAGTCTCTTAACACTCCTCTTGTTCCATTCTTGCTCTTCTCGGGATGAGATTCAGCAGTCAGATGCCATAGTGACTGCCCTGATCCCTGTGCCTTGATACAGCCACTTTGCATAGACTCTATTTACATGGATATGGATCTTCTAGTCTAGGTCAGGTTTCAGGTGCCTGCATCCCTATATTATATGAGTTGGATGATCTCACTTCGAAATTCTTACATTTTAACTGGTCCCCAGAGTGATGCTACACAGAGATGAGGCTTTGAGGAATTGTTGTAGAACTGGGTTCAGATAAAATTATGTGTCATGTGGGAGGAGTCATCATAAGATCTGTTTGGTTTGTTTTTTAAAAGATGTTTTTAAATGCTGTCTATAGGTTTTTACTACATTCATGTGTATGTACATATACATGCTTGGTACCTGTGGAGGCCAGAAGAGGGTATTGGATCTTCTAGAACCATAGTTAAAGATGTTGTAAGCTGTCATGTGAATGTTATGATCCAAACCTAGGTCTTCTGAAAATATGCAGTGCTCTTACCCACAGAATCATCTTTCCTAACCCAAGACCTGCAGACTTGAGAAGAAAGAAGGGATGCCTGCTGATCATGTTCTTTCATTCTTTCTCTCTCCCTTTCTCTGTCCTTCTCACTTTATTATCCCTTCTTTCATTGTTTCTCCCCTACACTTCCATGCAGAGACAAGCATAATATTATGTAAGGAAGGAAGAGAAAGATGAGGAAGAGGAGAAGGGAAAGATTGAGGAACAGGAGGAATAGGAGGAAGAAGAACAAGTAGAAGAAAAAGAAGAGGTGAAGGAAGAAGAAGATAAGGAAGAAGAAAGAGGAGGAGAAGAAGGAGAAGGAGAAAGAAAAGGAGAAGGAGAAGAAATGTCCTTACCTATCAGAAACTGCACTGGACATCACCTTGATATTGTACTTCCCAGTTTGCTCAATCACAAAAAATATGTCTCTGCTATTTAATCCACCAAATGTAATATAATACATTAGTTATTACATCCTGAAATGGTGAATATGCTAGCCAACATCTGTTGAATCTCCTAACAAAGCCTGAGCCAGGACTGCCTAACCATGCCTCTGGTAGGGGTCTACTTGCCAAGATCAGGAGCCTTTTCTAGTTTGCAAAGAAGTTGTATAGAACTCTCTACAGCCTGCCCTACATCAGCATCTCTCCCTTCTCCTTTTTACACCACTTTTCCCAGTAGGCCTTTGTATAGGAGAAAAGAAACTAACCTTATTTGGTACTCCTCAAGGGTTAACATCTTCATGCCCGAGGACCTTCAAAGGGATTAGCTCTTCTAGATGGAAGGAGAAGTTTGATTTGTTTCCCCACCAACCTGCATCTCCATCTATCTGCTAATTCCAGCTCTTCTCTTGTGTTTCTGTTTATATGATTTTCTCTCATGAGGCTCCCACTAATTTCTTGACCTGTGTTATGTGTCCTGCCATGTTCTTCCACAGCCAGACATCCAGATTTATACAATTAGTGACACACATTTATGTAATTGCACCCATTTCTCTAACAGTGGAAGCTGTGTGTGGCAAGGGGAGCCTTTCTCTTTCCCTGTTTTATATGTAGTCCAGCATAGACTGGACCCTGCAAGATATCCAGTAAACATACACATAAGTGAGTCGGCCAAGTCCTGTGTGGAGAAGGACTTGTAATGTTTTTTGGAAATCTGTGGCATCAAGTTATTTCTATATAAATGAAGTCTGTCTTAATTTCATTTCCTGTTTCTATGATAAAATAGCCTTACAAAAAATGTCCTAAGAGAGAAAAGGTTTATTTATCTCACAGTTCCAGATAAGGCAGAGGAGGAGTCAACGTGGCAGGCAGGAATTGAAGCAAAAATCAGAAGACAACAGTGACATCCTCATGCTCGATGGTACTTAGCTCACCTCCTCCATTCTTAGACATCCTGGATCCTCTACCTACAGGAGACACACAAGCCTCTCTCCCATCCCCAACAGGATTGCCTGATCCAGACGGTCCCTTACTGAGACTCTCTTCCCAAGTGAATCTATATTGTGCCAAGTTGACAGAACTATCACAGATGGTGGTGTGTGTGTGTGTGTGTGTGTGTGTGTGTGTGTGTGTGTGTGTGTGTGTGAGAGAGAGAGAGAGAGAGAGAGAGAGAGAGAGAGAGAGAGATCAGTGTTCAGAGTTGTGAGAAAAGTGACCCTCAGTAGATGGACCTCCTTACCATGTATTGGAATCATCTAGTTCACCATAGGCCTGAGCAGAATTAAAAGACAGATGACATGAAATTTGGTTTTCTCCTCTGGAAAGGAGGCATTTCCTTCTGTCCTCAGACACTGGTACTTTGCTACGGACTTAATGACAGAAATTACAGCATCCATTCCATAATTCACACGCCTTTAAGCTCAGACTGAATCACACCATCAGTTCCCTCATTCTGCAGCTGGCAGATGGCAGATTACAGAACTCCTGGATTTACGGACTTCCTCCACAACTGTGTGAGCCAATCCATACAATAAATCTCTTTCTATGTATATATTATTGGCTCCAATTCTCACTTATGTATTACATTTAAATTTCAAATCTAAGTTGTGGTCAGTTATAATATGCACTTTGACTACTTAATCTCGAGGATGTTTTGCATGTAAAAGACTCTGAGGGGACGAGAGAGCACCAGGGAAGGTAGGTGTGATGGTTAACTGCATGATGTGGTGGTTAACTGCATAATGTGATGGTTAACTGCATGATGTGATGGTTAACTGCATGATGTGATGGTTAACTGTATGAGTCAGCTTCAGAAGACTGTGGAGGGCCCTACGTATATGGTGAGGCATGATGCTTGGGTGTGCCTACATCTGGATGCTTCTGGATAATATTAGCTTTTACCTCATCAGACTGAGTGAAACTGGTTGTCCTGAGTGAGGCTAAGTCAATCCATTTATATGCCCTGAAGAGACTCGTAGGCAGAGGCAGAGAACCTTGTCTTCCGACTCCATTGGTGCTGGAGCATCAAGTATCTCGTGCCTAAGATAGGGACTCATAATGTCAGGGAGCCTGTCTGCTAGTTCCCTTGATCCCTGGCTGACCCACTGTGGACTGGGAGTTCTCCACAACTGCAAGAACCATTTCATTATAAGAAAGATTCCCCCCCCTCTCTCTCTCCTTCCCTCTATCCATCCCTCCCTCCCTCTTCTCCTCGCATCACTTCGTCCTCTTCTCTCAGAGCCCTTACGAACATGGCTGGAAAGGTCTTACTCCAGATGAAACCCTTCTGGAGTAAGGGTTGTATATTTCACACAAAGGAAATATACAGGTGGCAGCCACAAAAGACTGAGAGTTTGTCCCAAAACATTTTTTAAAATCAAATACAGAAGTATCTTTCCCAGAGGAAGCTTTTTTTTCCCTATGAATCTCTTTAGTTATAAATAGCTCCTTTACCTTAGAGTCATCCAGTCCTTGGCTTTCATACAGACGTTTATATAGCAGAGTAAGATCCAACAGGACTGATAATCATCTTCTCATCCAATGCTTTCTAACTAATCAACCGAGACTGAGTCTTACATACATTTTAAAACTCAGATCTATTTTCAATTTTATATGAATAAATAAGCTTATGTAATGTATTTAGTTGTTATAAATAGACTTATGTAACGTATTTAGTTGTTATCTGATTTATTAGAATGTCATATTGGACATATATTTAAGTTTAATGTGATTTTTATCATACTTATAAAATTTCATTTGAAATGTATTATTTCATTTTACTTAAACAATTTCATATTTAAACAGTTAAGAAGCACTGTTATTAACAGTCAGACATCAATACATTAAAATCATTATCTTGAAATATTTTTAATATGGCTTTTGCTTTTGGGGGTTTGATCTATGAAACTGCAGTCACTAATGTGTGTACCCATTTCTATTGTCACTGATCTCTGCTGGAGGTCACCTAAAGGTCGCCAAGCTGCAACCAAGTCCTGAAGGGAGTAGAGGTAGACAGGCAATGTTCCAGGAACAAAGACAACAGACATTGGAGCAGAGAAGCAGAGAAAGAATGATGTGGGTGTTGGAGGGAAAACAGGTGACAGACAGTGACGGCAGGCTCCTCGGGTGTGGACAGTGACAGGAGAGTGGGCACATCTGCACCCAGCCGCCACCAACAGCAACCCAGATCTTCCCCATTCATTATTTTTCCTTGAGCTGGTATGGAGACCAATTTTATATGACATATGTGTATACGTGTGTGGTTCCCACACACATATGTAGCTTGTTTGAGTCCTGCCTAAGTAGCTGACCCTCAGGCGTCTGTTTGATCATGAATTTTACATTGTACAGCAGCCCAGACAGCCCAGAGGTATGCTGGAGAGGCTGCAAAGACAAACATGGAGAGAGAAGAGAGATGCTTGGCTCACAGGCCAAGCTGGATTCCGTAATGAGTATTGAAACCAGGTCCTAATCAAGGGGTCCACTCTCCAGGCCAGGTGATGAGATGCTAGCACATGCTCCGCTGCAGTCCAAATAAACACACAAGCCTGCACTGTTTCTCAGGATTACCAACACGAAGCTCATGGAGCCACTGCTTTCCCTCAGTCCACGTCTGCTCGACCACCTCCCATCCCCCAAACACACACACTCTACAAAGAACTGAAGCTGACTGTCAACAAGTTTGTCCTGACGCTTCTGGAGTCCAGGAACTAAAGAAGGACAGGGTCGTGGAGTCGTCACCAACTGTACTCAGAGAGCAACGTTCCGTTCTCAGGCCCCGCTCCTCAACTCTTGCCAACCCCAATTTGAAGTGGAAGGAATACAGCCCGAACCTCCACCCTGTCACTAATGAACTGTGTGGCCTTGGAGGAGTGAATAGAGGAAACAGGAAGCAGCTTGCTTTGAGGTGAAAATGTAACACATGTAGAGTTGACACACACACTTACTGCAGGCCCAGGCTCCCGGTAGAATCATGTTCTATTTATTTAGGTCTATGTCCAATGTCAGACAGTTATAACCTTATAGCTCCCCTGCTACACAAATCCAGAAACCCCTGTTGTTTGTTAACCCAGCCATCTCCCCCAGCCATAGGAAGGCCAAGAAATGCATTCTTTTAGCCAGAATTAAACCAGTGCTCTGCTCATAAAGGAGAGCCAGGAACCTGACTCAGGAGACGAAGGTACCAATTTATACCACAGTCCTCAAGTGAAACTTCAGCCTCAACAGTGCTTATGTTTCAGGGTCATTATTGTCATTTTTCTGGAGTAAACAAAATGCCAAATGTTAAAATTTCAGGCAGCAACCACGTGTGTGGTACAGGAAAATATCTACAGTGATGAATTGTGTTTTGAGAATCTTACTCATCTGATACAGTGTTTGAAGAAACCCTAAGATCTCATTCATGCAAGTTGATGTTGTAGCCTTCTTCCTGCCATGCTTCCCCAGAATTCACATCCTTTTCTCCTTCATGACCTTGGAAAGCCAGTCAAAGTCAGCCAGGCCAGCCATCGTCCAGATGAGAACATAGCGCTGCATCAATAATCGGCCTGTAGCATACCTAACTTGAGAGCCACTGAGCTCTGACCCCTAGGGATTCAGATATGGGTTTCTATGCTGTTCTCCACTGGTACTTATTGAGTGTTGTCTGATTTATGTCCTATGCCAAGTTGTTTGTATCCTCTAGCATGATCCCTAGTCTAGACCAGACACATGGGGGAAGGACCAAATGAAAGAATGGATGCCCAATTCCACCAGGGCTGAGCCTAGAAACACAAAGAAGCAAGCAAAAACCACACACTATTTGTGTTGGAAGTACCCATTTCACAGAGAATGACTGTCACAAACCAACCAGTGAGTGGGCTCCCAAGGGAGCCTTGAAAGTGATGAGCTCAAACTTTAAATCCTAGAGTGACTGACTTTAACACTGTGTCTTTGACTCATTAGAAGGGTTTGGCCCCAACCTTCAAGAGCACAAAACAGGAATAATTCCAAAGGTACTTTTCTTAAACTCTCTTGAATACTGCCCTCATGTTTCCTCTGTCTCTCTCAGCATCTGCCTTCCCATCCCCAAAAGAAGCTGAAAATTCTCTTGGAGAGTAAGGGTCTTTTCCTTTATATAGTGTAAATATGCAGTTTACAAACTGCTACATTTGCCCACAGTGGTGTGGCTATTAAAGGGTTAAAAAGCATGAGGCTCACCTTGTGCCCCTAAATAATTGCCCCAGCATGCCCCCCTCCAAAGAAATAACTGGTGCAGCAATTACTGGGGTTCAAGAGTATATCCTTACTCTCTCTAGAGCCCAGAGGCAACGGAGCTATTTTCTGTAAAAGCACAGATGATCTCTTTATACTTGCTCTGTGACCCAAGCAGACAGACCATTCACAATGTCAAATTCATGGGCCCCTCACAGTGACCTCTGAGAGTCAAGGTGCGCTTGTGCTTGTTCCTGGGTAAATGCATATACTATGGTGGGTGCTTCCATATACAGCCTCTCGGAGGTCCTGTATGCCCCTGCCATCTTCAAGACTCATGGTCCTGCAGCATCATTAATGATCCCAGGATAGCCAAAATATAATGGGTTGCTGGAAAGCGTAGACCAAGGCCATCTGGAACGAGTTTGGAGCCGGGACCCACCTGTGATACATTAGGCCACAACCCCAGACTGGCTCAGCAGAGTGAAGCTGCTGCGGCTTGCTAATCGAAGAACCTGGGGGAGTGTAATTGGAGAAGGGCGATTTTGGAGCACAGAGCCTGCCAGGATCTCAGTGCCTCTTGAGAGTGTGCAGGCAAGCTGTCTGCCGAAAGGTTTAAATTTTCCACGTTGCAGAAAGAGAAAATGGTTGCACATAGAGATGGTTTATCTTTTCCCAGACACCTCCAGTGATCCAACAGAATTTCCTTTCACACAATCACAGGGTGAGAGAAAGAGGAGCCTGGAGTGTTGACCATGAGTCTGGAGGTCAAGAGTTCTAGTCTCTCTCTCTCTCTCTCTCTCTCTCTCTCTCTCTCTCTCTCTCTCTCTCTCATTTACCTCACTCAGGCTGCTATAGTGTATCCCATGGACTGGATGGCTCTAGCATACAGTTATTCTGCACAGTTCTGTTGTAGAGGCTGGCAATTTCAGTTTCTGATGAGGCTTTCTTAGTAGCTTAAAGATGGCTGCCTTCTATGCTGTCACATGATGGTAAGCAAATGAACACCAGTCTTCTCTTATAAGAGTGTTCATCTTGGCTAGGCACAATAGCCTACAATTCTAGCCCACAAGAGGCTGAGACAAGAGCATTGCTTGGAGTTAAGGCCAGTCTGAATTATAGAATGAGATCGAGACCAGAAGGGGTTATACAGAGAAAGAGAAAGGAAAACAAAGTACCAACAGCACTAGCGTCATGGCGGGACCGAGCCTCATGGCTCTATCTACTGAAGGCCCCACCTCCAGGTATTAAACAGTGGTCTCAGCATGGAACTGAGGGAAGGGAGTATTAACATTCAGTTCACAGCTGCCCTTGTATAAGAATGTAATATGCAAGTATTTTATTTATATTCATTCTGATCTTTGTAATCTATACATGAGATGTTAACTTTGTTATTTTGCAATTAAAATAATTAATCTAGATGTGGTGACATTCCCCATAGTCCCAGCACTTAGGAGACAAAGGCTGGAGAATCACTCAGCTATGGTAAAGGACATGTTGGAGGCCAACTGGGATTCATGGGGGCCTTGTCTTAATTAAAAGAATAAAAAACAAAAGAAGAAATAAAAGTCCAAAAAGAGAAGTTTGTCCAATTTCTTGTAACTATAAAGAATTTAAACCCACATCTCACTTTAGTACACCTGTTCTTTCCCTATAATTGCCGACTTTGTAGTTTTAAAACTATGTTAGCTTGCATAGCTCTACATTCTCAACCTTGAATATTTTGTAAAATAAAGTCTCATTGTATTAAAATCAATTTGCATCTTTAAAATTAAGAAGGAAATAAAAAACGACAGAAGCAGATTACCTAAAAGGAAACACATTAAAATTTGAGATCATAACTTTTACAAAAGACCCACAAGTTACCTATCTCACTGCTCTGATAAAAAAGTAGAGTCTACATAAATACAAGCCATATGGAATAGAATATTTATAAACTAATCCAAGAGTTCTTACACCAATTTCCATCTCTCTTTCCTCAACTATGACTAGGGACTTAACCTCTCAAGTCTTGCGCGCGCTCAACTGGCCAGGAAGAACAACGCTGCAACAGGATCCTTCTGCACACGTTTATTGGGAGAGCTTGATTGTAGAGGCGAAAAGACTTCGAGCCCAGAACTGGTGCTGCTTTTATAGGCCTAGGAGGGGCGTGTCTCACACCCGGATTGGTTATGCACTAAGCCTCATTTGCATGTTCCTCATCTGATTGGCTACTCTCTCTCAGTACCTTACAGAACCTCATTATCATACCTCATTTGCATGTCTCACATCTGATTAGTTTTACTCTCAGTACCTTACAGAACCTCATTATCATACCTCATTTGCATGTCTCACATCTGATTGGTTTTACTCTCAGTACCTTACAGAACCTCATTATCATGCCTGGGCCAGGCAGTGTCTTTGCAAAAAACTTTACTGCATATGTACACATTGGTTGTTTGTCCAATCTTATGCGTGGTGGCCAGCAGTAGTCAGTGCCACTCAGCAACGGCACATGTGGCTTCCCACACTCAAGAGATGAAATGTATATTTTATTATTGTTTAAATGCAAATACGGTCTTCTTAAAGTTCAGAATGTACTCAGCCATCTTTTATTTAGGTTTAAGTATTATAACAATAATTTCCATTTAATTTTTCTCACAACTCTAAGGTCATTAATCCCGATTCAATTTCCTACTCTAGATCCCCAATTCTCATTCTATATCCCCTAATTTGGGTAACTATCAAATTATTTGGATAATATCTCTGCCCTTCTAATTCCACAGATGTTTAAGTTCATATGAAATTGTAGGCATAAATGCATTTTGCAAATTATAGAAATTGAGCAATTATTTCATTTTTAAGGACTATCAGTCTTTACTCTGAGGTTTCTTCATAGAGTCCTAGTAAAGTCAGTGTGTGTAAGAGCCAAGAACCAACTGTCAAATAAATTATAAATTCATAAAGATAGAATTTTTAAATCACATAAAATTTAATGTTTTGTATAAACAATAATGCCAACTACAATGGAGAGGCTTTTTATTTTCATTTTCTAGTATTTGTGCTTTTATTTCTTTTTCTTACCTTCTTACAATATCTAGTAACCCCAGAACAACATTGAATAGAACCACTGAGAATGGCATTTTTATGTAATTCTTGACCATAGGGTAAAACACTCATAAACTCACTATTAAATTTTGTGTAGTTTACCTGTTAAATGTCTTTCATGGACTCTTGGGTTTGGACACTTGGTACCTACCCAGTAATGCTGTTATGGGAGGTTGTGGAGACTTGGATGGGGGAGGGGACACAAATAAAGTATGTTCTTTGAGGCAGGTTTTCTGCTTTCTGATCCAGGAAGGCATGAGAAAGTCATACTGTGAGCTCCCAGCAGCTCAACTGAAGTCAATCTCTGCTGTCATGCCTCCTCCTCCACAATGGACTGTATCCCTTTGGACCATAAGCCAAAACAAGTCTTAGTCTTGTAAGTAACATGTGTTATATTTTAGGATAAATATTTCAGCAGATGTAAAAATTGAAAATATATGTGAAATGAAAAAGTAAATATTAAATGTCCATATCTCAGAAGAATTGATGGTAAGCATTCACGTTTCTATGAAGTTTTGCAACATTCATGGACCAGGAGCTTGGTCATAAGTGACTGCAGGAACCTCAGAGGGATCATGGGAAAATTATTATATTAAAAATGCATTTTTCTTTAAGAAAGTATTTTTAAATATCTGCCTGTGGTAGACATGGGCAGCTATGGAAGCTATGTTCTGTGAAGCATGGCATTTTGTTTAAATCAGCTGTCTCTTCCAGTGAGTGAATTTTACCAATTTGAATTCAAGGTTCACTTGTGCTTGCAACGAAAAGGAAGGGTCCTATGGATGTCACCACCATGAGCATCAGTAAGGCAAGGTGGTGTAGAAAATGGATCTTTTCAAAGGCTAGCCTTGTTTTTCATCAAATTCATAGGATCCAGGCAAATTCGAGGCAAGGTCATTTGTTGGAAAGTGGATAAAATATCTAACATTATCTTTTCTTTAATCCAAAAGTTAAATACTGAAGATACAAATTTTGATAGTAGCAATATGAATTAAAATTTGATAGAATATTTCATGTAGGTAAAAATAGTATTTTTATTACATGCAGAAATTTATGTTAATATACAAATGTATGTGCAATTGATTGTGAGACACATGGTCTGCATTTATAACTACCTCACTGACACATTCTACAGCTGAAATAGAATCTGCAGCTATTAAAAATTATTGAGAATACCAATAGAGAAAGACGTGAACATGGAGTGGGGTCATTGCAGCACATACTCACTACCAATGCAGGGGCCTCGGCTCTCTTTGAGGCCTCTTGTCAAGTGCAGCTGAATTTTGGAAACAAGAGAGCCTGGAATAACAAAACTGTGTAAATCAACTGGGCCATTTGTGACTTCTATATATTTTTATTGCATTTTGTTCATAATAATATAATTATCTTTCAATGTAATAAATCAAAGAAGAAACATTTAAGTTCAACTTTGGATACTTTTAGTGAACTGCAATGATAAAAAATAAAGCTTGCTGTCAGGCCTGGTGGTAAATGCCCATAGTCTTAACACTCAGGACCGTGAGGCAGGGAGACTCAGTTCACTGCCAGAGATGGCTATAAAATGTCTCTCTATTGATATTTTCAGTAAAGGTTGATAGCGGTAGATCCTATTTAAATTGTAAAATATAATAGTGAATTAGTTTTAGGTCAACTTGTTCTAAACAGGGAAGGAAAACCAACAGAAAAAGCAGGAGGTGAGGGAGAAGAGGAAAGGAGGGTGAGAAAGAGGGAGGGGAAGGGAGAAAAGAGGAGAGGAAGGGAGGAGGAGGGAGAAAGGGAGAGGAAGGACTAGATTGTAAACATATATTTCTGTATGAGAAAGAGAGAAGCTGAACAAATTAGACAGTGCACACTAACATTTTAGGCTACTTTCTCTTGAACTTCTACAATTCACATCAGGATATCTTGAACTGGGAAAGTGTCTCTTGATGAAACTGTTTTTAAGTGGATTAGTGTGTGCTTTGTACTGGAGTACACACACACACACACACATACACATATAGGTATACACACACACATATACACACACATACACACATATATACACCCACATACACACATGTATACATACATACACATAGTTTGAAACATTCACTAGAATTCAGGATGTTGGGTTACTCAGAGCTATGTGGCATCCATTGTGAAAGCTGTAAGTAAAGAATGAATTTGAATCAAGAAGGAGGCAGTTTGTGTTGCAGGCAGCAGAGGTAGAGTCCTAAGGCTAACCAAACCCTTTGTTGCTGAGATGGTGCCAAAAGAGCCCTAGATGCTAAACATGAAACCTCACACTTGATGTTTGTTCTGCTAGGTTTGAGTTTGCTTTGGTCTAGGCTTTTTTATGTTCACTGTTAAGGCATGGGTATCTATTGCCTGTCTAGCCAGCCATTTTGTGCTGTTACTACTGTTACAAGGAAATGTTCTCATGCCTGAGTTGATTGTATATTCTGTCATGCTTTGGTGTTCTTGGAAGCCAATTAGACTAGAGGTAAATTAGAACTGCTTTATAGAGTTAGCCACAATAAGCTTGGACATGAACCAACCAACTGGCAGCAAGCACTTCTGTACCTATGTATGAACGTTTATGATTTTTGCCATTATAAGATGCCCCCGTGATGGACCCCAAAATAAGAGAGACAGTGAAACACCTACACCAATATATGAAACCATTTGGAGTAACCCTTCAATTTTGAGTAGGGGGTCAAGTAAAAGTTAAAGTTCCCAAGACTTCCCCAGGAATTAACATCCCACTTGACAGAAAAAAGACATGTACATGGACAACTGACATCCTGGTTGGTAAGTTAAGACATGAATGTTAGGCAAGACAAGTCTGCCACCACAATTCAATACCTCAACTAATGAGGACAGGATAAGTGTTCAACAAAGACATGTTCCTAAGAATATCCTCTATCCCTAAATCTTGATTGGTGGAATAACTTGGCACAGATGTTTTTGGATTTCAGGCTTAAAGCTCTGTTGGATTCTGGCTGGAGTTCGAAGTCAGCTCCTGAGTCTTGTCTGCATCCCTGATCAATCAGTCCTGGGGCAAATGTTCAAATGACTGAGATCAGTACTCATGTGACTCCTGGACCACCCAACACTCACTCTTTTCATTTTAGAATGGAAACGGTTGTTGCACGATATTTGATTGTGACCCTGAAATTGTGTTGTTTACTGGAAAACCCTATTTCTACTTGTGGTGTGGCTCACCCTTAGTACACACTTTTAATCCCTCTGGCTAGAATACAGACATGCCTTTAATCCCAAATCATGAAGGTAAAGTTTGTAGAAGGATGTTGAAAGTGATGTCTAATTGAGGGATAGACAAAGTAATGAATCAGAGAAAGATTTAACAGAATACGATCTGCCCAACTCTCACAAGAAGAGAGAGGAAAGGGAGGCTACTTAAGAAAGCAGGAAAAAAAAGGAGAAAGAAGGCAGTTTCACGAGGAGAATTTTACTGAGACAGGTTACAGAGAGAACAAGCTAGACACAGGTGAAGGCAGAAGGAGCCATAGAATGAGAAGGAGCCAGAAGATTAGAACAGAATGTGAAAGTTAGTATGAGGCCAAGCAAAGCAATTCAGGAGAAGCCGAGAAAAGCCAGATTGAATCAATCAGCTCAGAAAGGAGTTTGAGCCAAAATAGCTGAGTTTATCAGGCAGCCAAAGATCGTAAAGAACAAGGAAGAGTTAACTCATTCTGCAGCAAGTCTCAGTGGCTACAAACATTCTAGACCTACATTAGATTAGATTGGTGGAGCTAGAAGCTTGCAGGACTAGGCCTACATTAGCAGACAGAGGCAGTAAGCCTCAAAGCAACAGTTACCACAGGAGAATAAAAGAGACATTTACACATGCTCTCTATGTGCCATTGTATGTAGGAAGTATGTAACTTTGTTTTGATTTCACATATGTTCACAAATAAGAGGTTGCCCCAAGTCTCAGAAGAAACTTGGGACTCTAAAGTTCTGCACTGTATTGAAACAACTAGAGACTATGATTATTTACTCATAGTGTTAGAGTGAATAGATGTTGGGATGACCATGAGTCTATGGGAACCAGAGTGAAAAGTCATGGCCCGAATTTGAAATGCCTGTAATAGGCCTATGAGTTTAAACAATGGGTCAGTAACTGGGAGTGCTTTGGGGGAAGGGCATGAAAACATTAGGAGGTGGAGCCTCACTGAAGTAAGTGGGTCAGTGAAAGTGGAAACTGAGTTGTAGTCCACTTTCTATGTGCTCTCTGCCTCTTGGCTCTAACCACACAAGTAGGAACAGTACAGTACTCCTGTCATGCTTTTCCCACTGTGATGGACTGTATCCTGTGATATTGGAAGCCAAATAAACTCCTCTTTTCTAAAGAAAGAAAGTTGCAGTGAAATCATCACGAAAAGAGACAGCCTGTAGCATTGATTATGTGAGTTGGTTGCCCACTTCTGGGTAGTATCTAAAGGAGACAGTATTTATTAAAGATTATCGTGCTATGTTGTTAGAGTATTATTCACAATAAGACATGTGTTCCACTCACATATATATGTGTGTGTATCAGAATATTATTCAGAAAAATTGCATCATACAATTACCAGCAAAAATGTCTAGAGCTGGAGAATATCATGTGAAATCATTCACAGTATGAGACAAGCACAACTTTCTCATCTATGAATCTAACAGTGCAAGTGAATGTGGAACAGAGGTGACTAAAGTCTGAGGACAGGGAAGAGGGAACACGGAAAGATGCTAGGTAACAATTACTAAAGCACAGTTAGACAGAAATAAAAGTCAGGTGCTCTGAGCACAGTGGGGAGACCATAGTTCCCACTTACCTACTCTGTGTGTCAGTAGTGAGACGAGGGGAGCTTATCCAAAGACAAGGCTGTGGCGAGGACGAAGTGTCCGTTACCATGAACTGATTCATACACAGAGGGTGTGTGTGTGTGGGGGGGTGTCTGTGCGTGTGCGCACATGTGCACGCACTCGAGCATGCATGCATGTTTAAACACCACACTGCATCTTATAAATATGCATAATTATTTGATCAAATAATCATGTGTGAGTCAAAAGTTTGAAAAAAGATGTTTGAGCTAGAACTCTTAACTGCCCTAATTTGCTTGCTACACACTATACACACAGTGATGATCAAATTGTTCACTCTAATTTGATAATTATAATATTGATATAATAATAAAAATTTTAAGAAGAAATGAACAATAAACAGACTTGATCACTAAATCCTAGATATGCATTGAATTATCACACTTGGACATATAAAATGTAAATTATCATGTGCCTTTAATATAAGAAATGAAAATTTAAAACTTCACGTAGAAATTCAATTTTCTAAATTAAGGCAAAGTGATGAATGATATCCATGAAAATGTTTGTGTTGCCTACAGTTTAATTCAAATAAGATTTAAAAAATACAAATATAATAGTGTTACAGAACTTCTCAGAAGCTTATGATTAGTGAAATACACATAGGAACAACTTTCCCAATTAAAATATGAATAGCTTTTTAAGATGTGAAATTAAATTTATTTTAAAAGTACAACTTGGAAAATATGGCTTGTTTTATAGAAAAATAAGACCATATTGAAAAGTAATAAGTACAAATAAATACGCTTACAATGAGGAAACTGATTAAAGTATGTTAATTTAATTATCATGTGTAGTTTCTAGGATACATATAAGGACCAGCAAAGTGGATCAGTGGGTAAAGGCACTCGCTGCCAAGCCTGACAGCCTGAATTCACTCCTTGGTGTCCACATAGTATAAGGAAAAAGACCAACTTCTCCAAGTTGTTCTCTGACATCTATATATGTTCTCTCTCTCTCTCTCTCTCTCTCTCTCTCTCTCTCTCTCTCTCTCTCTCTCTCTCTCTCTCTCTTTCTCTCTCTCTCTCACACACACACACACACACTAAAATAACTAACTGTAATAAAACTATGATAATAGACACATAACCACTGAAGAGATTTCAAGTTCAAGAGATTTTATTCTTCTTTTCTTAGAATTTTGATTTTGAAATCAGTTTTTCAACAGAAATAATTACAGACTGACAAAATGCTAACCCACCTGCAAATATTTAAGTTTAATTGCTTGAATGCTCTCACAGGTGCCCCAGTTTGATATTACCAAATTGATACCAGCTTATTATACTAGGTAGGATGCAATCATCTGGCCTGCCTGGGAACGGTACAGCCTAGTTCTATGAAAACTCGTTCTATGCACCCAAAAGTTAAAGGCTGTTTATACCCCAGGAGTGAGCTCCTCTTAGAAAGACATTGCTGAGGTGAATAGGTAAATATTCCAGTTGAGAGTCTAGAACTGCCATCTCCCTACCCTCTCCTAAGATCAGTGGGCCAGGGGAGATGGAACAGATGGGACACTGCACGAGCTAGGCCTGAAGAGTAGCACAGTTGTTTATTCATTCAGTAACAGGCTTTTGGAACAGAGATAAGAAAAGATAGGCCTGGGTTCTGTCTAGGGAAGAGGATAAAATGTTCTATAACGAACTGTAACAAACTATAATGAGCTGTAATGATGGAAAGAAATATTGTGAATGAGAGCTCCTTCCACATGCAGTGCAAGACACAGGAAGTGTTCTGACTCCTGACCAAACTGAGCTGGGCTGAGGCCTACAGGAAGCAGGGTGCTGTGTGAGAAGTTACTTCCAGAATGTTAATGGAGAGGCACAGAAAGGATGTGTGTGCCTCTGCCCTACACTGCTGAAAGGTCCCAGGAGAAAGCCTCATGCGCAAGGCTCAGTGGACACGGTACTATGCACATTCCACAGGCTAGGGCAGGTCAGCACAGAAAGATGTGCCATTTGCTGTTAGGAATGTTGTATTAGTCAGGGTTCTCTAGAAAAGCAATGCTAGAAAGACAGAACTTGCAGGGGTTGTTAGAATCGTTTGCAGGATGTAGTCCAGCTAGTAAAACAACAGCTGCCTACTGATGGGAGGTTCAAGCATCCAGTACTTGTTCAGTCTACAAGACTGGATGTTTCAGCTGGTCTTTAATATATGCTGGAATCCTGAAGAAGTAAGCACGAGTGTCAGTAAAGGAATGAACTTGCCAGTGAGAGTAGGCAGGCAAAGAGGGCAAGCTTCCTTTTTCAGCATCCTTCATTATAGGTTGCCAGCAGAAGATATGGTCTAGATTAATGGTGGATCTTCTCACCCTGAAAGATCTGGGTAAAAGATAGATCTTCTCACCTCAAAAGACCTAGATTAAAAATGGGCTTCCCATTTCAAATAATTTAATTAAGAAACCATCCCTTGTGGGCTTTAGTTAATTCCACCTGTAGTCAAATTGACCAAGGAGAATAGCCATCATAGGGAATTTATTTCCTTCCGGAAAAAACTTCCTCTGCCCGTTGGTTCTGCTTCTCACAGACAAAGGGTGATCTGGCCTACCTAGACTTTTAACAATACCCAGACACAAAGGACCACACACCCTTATGAAGAGTTTGCTGTCCCCACATGCTGCCTATAGCAATAATACAGTCTATTTGGTAGAACATGTCTCTTGGTTCTGTAGGCAATAAAAGTCCAAAAGGAAAGCACTGATGGATTCATGGCTCTTTCAAGATCATTTCTAAATGTGTAGGTAGATATCTTCTTTTTTATTTGGATTTTTTAGATGTATTTATTTTATTTTATATATATGAGTGTTTTGCCTGCACCTATGTCTGTGAATCACATTCACATCTGGTGGCCTTGAAGGTAAGAAGAGGAAGTCATATCCCCTGGAACTGGACTTATATTTTCAATAGCTAAAAGCCACCCTGTACGGTGCTGGTAACTGAATGAGGGTCCTCTGCAGAAGCAATGAGTGTTGTTAACATCTGAGGCATTTCTCCAGCACCAGTTGTGCCCTCACACCATGTAGAAGGCAAGGGGCTTCCGAGTCTTTTCCTAGGGCACTAATTCCATTCACAAGTGTCTCCTTTGTTCCTGAACACCAACAGAAGCCCCCACATACCTCTTAGGGAGATTTAGGGAGACATAAACATTCTCTCTGCACACATCAATTTCAGAGCACTACAACAGTGTTATCCAATTTATATCTTAGGAGAATCACTTCCATAGCAATGGGGATAATTGAAAAGGACATTAAAATGCATGTTTGATCAGAGGACAAAGTTAGGGCAGTGAAAGTTCAGTGACAAAAACCATGTGAAACATCAAATGGACAGAAACTAGTGAAAAATCAGGTGTGGAATGTCATGGAAAGAGTGGAGTAAAGGACGATGGGAAAATTTCTAATTGGCCTATAGACATGGGTAATAGTAACAACACAAACTGAATTAATTAGAAGGAAAATATATGACCTGGGGAGTGATAGACAGAATGAATTCTGTTTGCATCTTCAGATTGGACATACTCTCCAGATAGTTAGTTATAAGGATGTAATGCTTTAAGCAGCAATCATGACAGCCTGGCTAAAGGCACACAGAAAAAAGGGGGAAATACAAGTTTCCTACTAGTAGCTAATATTTTAAAACTTTTTTTCTAAAACATCTTGGAGGCACCAAAAGAAAATTTGATAGGTGGATAGATGTATGGGGGGGGAGAGAGAGAGAAAGAAGAAGAAGAAGAAGGAGGAGGAGGAGGAGGAGGAGGAGGAGGAGGAGGAGGAGGAGGAAGGGGGGGCAGGGAGAGGGGGAGGGGGAGAAACAGACTATGGAAATGTCAATAAAATCAGTTCCATGTGTTAGTGCCTGTCTGTCCTTTCTCTTAATAAAAGCAATTATATTTTAATGGAGTTATTTGGAAGACCGCCAAGAAGTTGCAGGCAACAATATGCAACTGGAACCAAAAATACCCAGTACCCCCTCGGCTAAGCAGAGCTCTGCCCAGAATAGAGCTCTGCTCAGGTGTGTTCTACATTAGCCATTTTCTGGAGGTCCAGGGAGTGGCCCCATCAGGCCTGTCGGCAGGTGAGGAAGAAGAGGAATCATCACATGGAGATGAAGATGGAGATTCGGGAACTCCAGCTCTGCTTTGTTTCCGGCCAGACCTCTCATAGCCCCGGCTTTCTTCTCCAGTCCCCACTGCTGAGGAACAGCGTGACAGGGTCTGTCCTTCACTGAGCCAACAGTTAAAGCATGAGTCTGAATTATGTCAGGGTAATTTTAGGTGCTTGGTGTATTAATTAAGGCCCTTTTGGTTCCAAACAAACAGAAACCAACTAGCCCTGAGTTAGGTTTAAAGACAGTTTTGGGGGGTCAGTTATATGAAGTCCAAGACAAAATAATAGGTTAAACAACAGAATTGGGTGGAAGTGGGGTTTCACTAGGAGATAACAGAAGCTTATAGGCAGTTTTCCCTATCGAGGTTTTCAGCCAGTGAGACTTGTCTCCTGCTTTCCAAGCTCCAGGAGAGCATTAGCGACTGTGAGCAGTTCTGACCACATTGCACTGCTGAGCTGACATATCAATGTGACTTCTAAAGCTGTGAGCTATGGCTATAGTCTGAGAAGATATCTTGGGGCTTTCTGCCAAAATATAATGGCACCAACTGGGCACTCAATTGTACTCGCACACTCAAGGTGTGTGAGCAGCTCTTCACTTAGGGACAATCCATTGGTAACAAAGCTTGGTTTTTACTCAGCATCCATGCTGGCCCCAAATAGGTTGTAGCACCAATTCAGGCCACATCTTTGTTCTCAAAACTTTTCTGGGATTTGGGGTGAAGAAGCAGACCTTATGTAGCACAAGCCACTGACACAGGCCATTAGCACAGACCATTCTGTGTCAGACAAGGGAACAGGAGGTAATTTCCACTCCTCAGAGGAAGTACCAGAGTTTAAGCAACACATGGCTACATAGACTCTTCCTCTAGGAAGTAGGTGTGCATCATCATCCTTTGTGAGATGGGAGTAAATAGATGACAGTGACAGAGCTCCATTGACTGTGTCCAACCTGGGGCCCAGAAGCCACATGGATAGTTCAGTGTTTGGTCCGAGGCTAAATCATCAAGCTATACTGAAAATATTAGGAGACTGTTTTGCAATTCTTTAAACTTGATTGAGTGTTCTCAAGTGTGAACCTGGCAAGGGACAATGTCATGTCAGAATGTCAAAAGGCCAAGCTGCACCTGCCAGAAGCAATGATTGGGGTCTTTGGGTTGAAGCTTTCAAGCCAGGAGCTCTTCTGAGGCCATTCAGAGTTGGTACAAGATACAGAGCTTTATCAGTGAAATAAACATAGCCACAGTAGTTGGACTTGAGCCTAGCTCTCATTCTTAACATTCCTAACACTGGCTGGCTGCTCTCTGAATTACTGACAGGACAATCTACCTGGCTGGCCCTATAGTCCCCACCCTATACTCTTAGGTGAGCCTATTCCTTTTTACAAGATATTCCTTTTTACAAGAATATAGCTGGTAGCCAATGAATCTCCACTAGGTCACACTTGTTGGCTTAGTGTTTCTTGAGTCTTCTATGTGGTAACTGAGTTTTATCTGTCTATCATTTATCAAAAGAAGGTTATTAAAATATCTCATGCCTACTTTTATGCATTTATTTAAATGGACCATAAGGTGCACTGGCACTTGGTCAAATACTGTTCTAAGTGTGTCTATGTGGGTTGTTTCTGAATAATATTAATATCTTATTTGATAGATTGAATGAAGCTGACCCCCTTTGTTGTTCAGGTGGGCCTCATCTGATAAACTGCAGATCTGAACAGAAGCAAAAAGAAGCTAAAGAAGAGGAAACTGTGGGAAATGTTGTAAATACAGTACTCAGGTATAACCACCCAATAAAAGTTTAAGTTAAAAAATATTATAAGGAATAAATAAATATCTGGTAGAATTCAACAATGAAACAAGAAAGAAGAAAGTGCCTGGCTGGTTACTGTTCTAGAAGACTGTTCCTGCTTTGGACCGGAATTCCCATCAATCCCCTGCTTACTGGATGCAGACTGTGGGGCTCCTGGGCCTCCATAATCCCATCAGCCAGATCTTTACAACATGAGGAAATCACTAAGTACATAAACGTATGAACGGACATATGTGTACATGTGTCGACCACACACACACACACACACACACACACACACACACACACACACACGTCTACTTTCATGTGCTTCTCTACTTAGGATGGCGTATTTAATTCACCTAATCTATAAAGTGTTTAGCGTCAAAGCATAGGGCCTTATAGTACACTGGTTGATGCCTTCATGACTGAGTGGTCAGAGAGGAGGTACAGCCTACAGTACTACAAGACTAGCAGTCCAGGGCCTCTCTAACTTTACCCACTTGTGACCCCTTTCACTAGAGAAAATTTTACATATTCCAGATATAAAGGTATGTAAAATACTTGTACAAATCAAATACTTAGTGATAAAATCATAAGAAAGTTTATCTTAAAATAATTATTTTATATAGGTATAATGTTACCATTTTATTAAAGATGAGAGCAAATTTGCACACTAGTAGGATAAATATACTTTTTACTTTTACACAAATACTTAAATTTTGATTCAGTATTAGATACTGTAGGACTTAGGTTATCTCTGACTATTTTCAGAGTTTAAAGCTTTTATTTTTAACAAGCAGTGCAGAAAACACCATGTCATATAAATATACTCATAAAATGACAGAAGTATGTTTGGGGCCATTCCAGAAATGGCAGGAAATTCTGTCCAATTTTTAAAAACAAATTTATCCAAGTTTAACAATTTGATAATTATTTATGAAAAACAGAAGTCAGCAGCTCAAACAGCAATTTCAAAAACCAAGCATTTCAACATAGCAAGATCCAAAGAAAGATATTTCAATTTGATACATGAATGTCAGTGGGAAATTTTCTTGTCAAAAGTCTTTGGTTTTCTCAGTTATTGTTTCTAGAGCTGTTGCAATTCACAATATGCAGTAGTCTCTAATCTGTGTCACAATTAGGCAGAATTTGTTGTTCTTTTAAAGTGGTGGTATACATGACACAGAGTGAACAGGCTGTGTGCTCAGAACTGGGGCTGCAGTGAAGTGGCCCAATGCAGTATGAGGGGATACCAGCAGGAATATGCCATGGAGAAACCCTCCTTACAGGATAGCCACTGTTCCACTGTGTCATCACACAGTGGATGCAGAGAAAGCAAGCTCTCTGGCATCTTTCTTTATAAGGTTGTTGGGGATTGGGTCTAATGCTTTGAATTAATTGAGAGTCTGCGTGTTCAAACGTTGAAGGTCCTTGTCTCTGATTGGTTTTTGATCCATCAATAAACATGCCAGCGGCCAATGGCTGGGCAAAGAGAGACAGAGCAGGATTCTTAGATTTGTACGGACGAGGACATGGGAGAGAGACAAGGATTGCCAGGTTTTAGAGGAAGACAAATTAGATTTAGAGCTTCAGAAGGAAAGGCATCCAAAATCTAGGTGAGAAGGACTGCAACCCCTGGAAGGGCTGCCCAGAGGCATCCTGGGCAGCAAAGACTAGGAGGCTGCCCAGAAGGAACAGGGCAGCAAAGATATAGCACAGATTTTGAGGGTGTTGAGTCAGAAGTACCAGAGGGAAATCTTTGATAGCCAAGTGGGGGATTAGAACTGCCCAGCCTTTGAGTTAGCCAGGGCATTTCAAAAGTAAGCTAGTGTGTGTGTGTGTGTGTGTGTGTGTGTGTGTGTGTGTGTGTGTCTTTCATTCACAGGTTCAAAGGGTTCCTGGACTAGAAGCACTCAACCTGCCCTCCAGGAGCACAAAGCAGAGCAGCCGATATTACCATGGAGCCCTCTGTCATGGCCTCCTCTAACTGTAATTACATCCCAAAGGTCCTACCTTGACACATCATCACATTGCAGGTGAAGGCTTCAACGCTGGAGATAGGGAAGAAGCGCGTTTAGTCCATTCTGCAGCGTTCACAGCCATGACCCTGAGGACTAAGAAACCATATGTTTCAGACCATGGAGAAGCCAAATGTGGGTGCCTGCCTCCATTAGTTCAGGTATCTGAGGAGCTGTGTACAGTGGAGCATCTGCCAATCTTGTCAGGACCGGGATCATGAGCAGACCTCTGTTGCCTTCAGCTCAGAGCTTGGTACTTCTTGTTATTGCATAATCTAGTTCACTATCATCTAAGACCTTGCCAGGAAAGACTATTGTAAAAAAAAAGAGGCAAAAGAATGAAGTTCAACATTTTAAACACATTAAATAAAATAGAAAAAAGCTGCAAAAGAATTAGTCAATTAAAAATAAATCTGACAGTACCCCCAAGGTAAAAAGTCAGGCTGTGCCAGGAATTGTAGGCACAGCAAAGAGTCAATAGCAGTAAATACCAAATGTCATAATTTTGGCGAAAATAAAGTATCAAAGCCACCTCATTCTGCAAATGTAACATTATCCCCTGGAAATTACGAAAGAAGCTATAAGCTGTGAGGTTTTCACAGCGGGTTCAGGTTACCATCTAGACAAGCAAAATGCAGTTGTTATAGCAAACCTGTAACAAGTTAGAAACTGTAAACACGATTTACAATGCAGAAAAAAATGCAAGACACCAGGACACAGATCATTCAAAACATATGCACACATCTGTTGACACATCTATGAGAATAAATTATTAAACGCCACTGAAGAACAGCAAAAGGACACAAATAAGTGGAGAAACAAATCACAAATCACATTCTTGTCTGAGAAGACAACCACACAGGTGGCAGGTCCTCCTTTTACAAACTGATGTAAAACTCTAGAGACTTCAGAGGTTAAATCAATGCAATGGAGTTTTATGCAAATCAAAACGTTGATCCTAAAAATTTACAAGAAAGAGTGACAGGTCACAAATAACCAAGTCAGGCAGTGAGGTGGCTCAGTGGATAAAGGTGATAAAGGTGCGTGTCATGGAAACCCAGAATCCTGAGTTCCATCCTGGGAGTCTCCATGGTCGAAGGAGAGGACTTTACAAAATTGTCCTCTGACCTCCATCGGCACTATGCTGTGGCATGCACACACACACACAAATACAAATGTATGTGTGTGTATGAGTGTACGTACTTGTGCATACACAGTAATAATAATTATAATAATATTTAAGAATAAGCAATTAAATAAAGGGACAAGGAGATTTGCCTTATGAAGCATTGCTGACAACGCTGTAATAATTAAAATCATGGTATTGATAATGAGATAAACCATGGAGAAAGAGCTTAGAGATGAAACTTTATAAATGTGGGGATTGAAGTGTGATAAAGGACATTAGAAGTCGGTAGGGAAGAAAGAAAGTTTAATCAGTAAATAATGTTAAGGAAATTGTCTACATGATCATTTCAGATCAGAACAGATCATTTCTCCAAAACACCTGGAAAACTCAGTTTCAGGAGGATTTTAGTCCACAAAGGCAGAAGCGAAACTCTGAAACGGTTAGGGAGCTACAGAGGAAAGTATCTCATGACTTCAGGGAGGGAAAGAATTTCTTAAAACACAAAAAAAGATCAATAAAATGGCAAAATAGAAGCGCCTATTCAGTGAAAGCCAGCATACTTGGAGGGGGCAGACATCAGGACTTTGTCCTGCAGATGGAGTCAGTTTTACAAGGGTGGTAATGGCATCACTTCAAGAGCGCTCTGACCTCAGAGAGGATAGGGGCTGGAGGACCCTCTTAGCACAGGGGGAATTGTGGACGTCCTGAAGACAAGAGAGGGATAGGCAAGTTCTGCCACCTGTTCACTATTCAGACATGACAAGTCAGATACCTAGACATCTACCTCTATCCAGCTGTTTTCTGATTTGTAAAGCTACTCTATTTCATAATTGAAATAAAAATCTATATGTTATACATGTGTGTATATGCATATAATATATATATACAAATGTCACTGCAGCCTCTGTGCCATCCTTGTCCCCAGGACATGCTCTCTTGTCCTATTCTGCTTCTGAGCACAGACGTATGAGAAGACACTGCCATAAAGTCTGTAGCTCTTTATAATAGCAAGCAGAGTTGCTCAGAGCTTTCCAGTGTCTGGTATACCACAGTGCTTAGTAAATGCTTACTGCATGGGTAGTGACAAGTTTATTTACTTCCTAGGTTTACTGGCTTCTGCTTCAGATGCTTAGCTTTTAAAGATCTCAGAACTTTCCTGATGCATCCAATACTCATGCAAATTGACCCCAAGTGCAGTCAATGTCTATGTGACAAGGTAGTATCTACAGACTACACTGACCCTTACTGAATAAAAAAGACTTGATTCATATGAGTCACACAGTATAAAGGCATCCGTGTCCATTCTGCACTACCCATTCCCACCACATACATCATACACAAGACATGAATTGAATTCTCTCAAATATCCTTTGTCTCCTAGAAGGGCTTTCCAGGTCATTTCTTCTCTGTGCTCTCTCCTGTCTGAAAGCCACCTTGGTAAAAATGTTTAAACTCAGCTTGCCCCCTCAATGAGACGAGCCAGTTCCATACCCAACTGTCCACCTCTTGCTTTCAAGAGACATGTCCCCACCTAACCCCCAGCTTCTTTAGCACCTTCTAGATTTTTCTATTCAGGCAGAATCACTTGGCTTGAAGACGAGGTGGTGTTTGGATTGATTTTAGTGTTGGGCCACCTGCCTGGATCTGGCAGTCCGCCTATAAGAAAACTGAGTACCCTAGTCAATCTCATGGTGCTCGTGGGGACACCGAGAGAGCACTTTGAACCAGAATTAGCCCACAAAGGACTGGTTTCAAATATAAAGGACTGATTTTTTTTCTTAAAGTCCCTGGATGTCTAGAAATAACTCTAGGCTGTCTCAACCTGGTCCCCAGGAGCAGATTCTGCACTTAGCAGGAACAATCTGAGGCCAATCACGCAGTCATCACAAAGGCTGTCTGTGCTGAACACCCAGTCCACGCTCGCTGCTCAGCCTTATGTGAGGCCACCCCTTGGCTCTCTCTTTAGAAATGGACATCTAATTTTGTTTTCTTCCAGTAGCTGAGACTCAAGCACTCCCATCACCTAACACTTAACATTTGTAGCCTGCCTAGCACCCCTGTGATATCTCACTTACACTCCCTCTGACATTTTATGGGGATTTTAAAGCAGCAGGTGTGTGATATAGAGGCCACTGTCAATCATTGGGTGAAAAGTGCTCCACCTTTTCAAATGCCTAATCAGGGCTCTGATGAGTTGCAGCTGGCTGCTAACTAGGCAGGGTTGGAACCTTTCAAGGTAAACGACATCACCTCATTTTGGGAATGGATAGAATGGAGAGCTGTGAAGCTGGGTCAAGGCCAAGGGACCAATCTTGGAAGTGGTGGGAGTACTTACCAATTAAGAGGAAGTTGATATAAAATGTTAAGTCTCTCCTCTACACTGCTAATGTTTCCATGGTGTTGAAGACTGGGAAGGCTTCATTCAGAAGAAAGCAGCCCTGGACAGTGATTGAGCCTTGTTTAGATAACCCGAGGAAGCCTCCGTTACAGGTCTTGCTAAGGTTCTAGTTTCCTCTCTGGGACATATTCAACAAAGGAGAAGAAACCAAGCCCCTTTAACACGGAGTTGTACTGTGGTGTGGGATCACTTCTAAGTCCATTAACTGAGAGGGTTCATTCAGCTTGTATAGCGCAGCTTGTTTCTCTCAGAATCTTGGACTGCCATAAAGTGATGCTCATGGTGGCATCCAAATAGCCCACTGGCACTTAGTTTCAGCAATTCATATATGATATATATGATATTTGTAGTCACTCCACCAGAACTATCAGTTTCTGAGAAACATGTCTGTTTGATACCAGAGAATTACACGGTACTCCTCTTGTTGCTCTGACCTTTCCCCACCACTAAAAATAGCAAGGCATCTCATCTTTAAGACATCTCAGGCATGAGCCAGAAACGTGGTCCAGGAAATAGAGGCATGTTATTTAAGCGAATTCTGTATCACCTGCTCCTGTGAATTGCTATAGCTTGAGTGTGTCCCTTCCAAAATTGATGTAATGGCTAATGCAATGGCATTAAGGCAAAAAGCCTTTTAGTAGTGATTAGGCCACGAGGGAGTATTCTTTCATGAATGGATTAAATCTTGTGTAAAATAAGCTTTACATAATTGTGAGTTCTTGTCCATCTGCCTTCTGCTGTGTGAGGACCAGGGGTTTCTCCAGGGGATACAGCAGGAGGGTACCATCTTGGAAGCAGAGAGGCCACAATCAACATCTTGATCTTAAACTTACCAGTCTCCCTATTGAGTACCCGATTCCAGGCATTCTGTCACGACAGCATGCAGACACTATGACATAAGTCTTGGGGTTATGGACACATCTGTACAGGCTGCAGAAGAAGGGAAGTGCCGTGGCATTATAAAATCTTTCTTCTTAGTTCAAACAATGCTTCAGAGCATACAAACTATTGTTGCAGAGCACAACAAGAGAAACAATATGCTCTTCAGTCACCTCTCTGCAAGAACAGCTCAGAATTTCCACCATTATTTTTAATTAATTAATTAAGTCGTGTTATATCTCAATATCAGCCCCCCCTCCTCCCAGGTCCCCCTCGAAGCTCCTTCCTCTATTCCCCCTTCCCTTCTCCTCTGAGAAGGAGGACCCCTCTCCAGATACTCACACACACACACACACACACACACACACACACATCAGTCACAGCAGGGCCAAGAGCATCCTCTTTCACTGAGGCCAAGCAAAGCAGCCCACTTAGGGGGACAGGATCCACAGGCAGGCAACATATTCAGAGACAGCCCCTGCTCCAGTTGTTGGGGACCAGCATGAAAACCAAGCTGCACAGCTGCCACCACCATTGTTGTGCTCAGCTGTTGGAAGCTTTATGAAGAGAAGACCTGTCCCTTTTTAAACCCTTGCTCTACCACTATTAGGATGTGCTCAATCCAAGTGTCACCTCATGCTCTAAACTTGGCACATTATTCTCCTCTTCTTCCCCAGCAAGCTTGAAGGTGTGGCTTTAAAGCCATGTGGGTGATGTGTGATAACAGGAGTAGCAGGAGAGAAAAAGGGAACAAGTCTGTCATGTGTCACCAATTACTAATGTGGGTAACTGGAGTTTAATCCAGTAAAGGAACTCCCAAACTAGCAGAAAATAGACCACCATCCCTTCATTCCTTCCCAAAGGCAAAGACTTGGGGGTTGTAGCCACTAACTCGCTGTTCCTCAATGGCTGATGGCTGCTTTCTGGGTTTTAGTCAGCTTTCTGAGACCATTGGTTTATCCTGCTCTGACCATGAACAGCAAGTTCTTCCAGGTAAAGCCCACCATCTCAGTTTTCTCAGGACTGAAGGGTTCAGTGTAGAACTTGACTGCCAACACTTGGACAGTACCATGCACACCGTGGTGGTTCCAATCCACCCTCCAAAGTTTCAAGCTTTCCAAGAAGCAGAGGCCCGAACATAGATGCTAGTGCCATGAGTCTGGGTGCTGGTGCAAGACCAAGAGACCTTGGAGTTTGTATAAACATTTGACCGCTCCATGTTTTCCTTCTTGAACTGATCTCTAATTCTGCCAGTTTGCAAAGGTGAGGTAAATATGTCATCCCTTTGGATACTTTGGCAGCGCCTGGAAATAGATGTCTGTCTTTTTCCGTTTTAAAGCCCAAAAAGCAAGTGAAGAGAAGCCGCAGGTATGAGGAGAGTGGTGCGGAGGAACAGTAGCAAGGGATAAAAGAGCAAGGATAAATATTGACCATGAAAGTATCCATTTATTAGCAGGTAATAATGCTGCCCAGTGGTTAAGCCCATAGAGATGGATTCACAGAAGTAGACTATATTAGGCACAGGAAATATTACTCTCTGCAAGTTAACATTATATCAAGGAAAATCTGAAATAACACATTTTTGTTTGATTGGGTTTGTTGTTTGTTTGTTTGTTTTGTTTTGTTTCTGAGACTGGGTTTCTCTGTATAGCCCTGACTGCTTAGAACTTAATATGTAGACCTGGTTGACCTCAATCTCAGAGATTCATCTGCCTCTGCCTCCCAAGTCCTAGGATTATAGGCATGTGCCACCACTCTACCCAGCAGCAAACATTTTTTTAAAAGGACATATTAATGAGTTTATGGGGAAATTTAATTAAAAAAAAAAAAAACCTGTGACATAGGGAGAATGAATCCTTGGCTCCAGCAGCTTGAAACTTTCTCCAAAAATACCTGAATTAGAACTTACATTTTAAACAAAGCTGCTCACAGAAAGATCTGGTGAGATGACAGTGGATGGAGGAGACACTGTGACTCTGCTCACACATGCCCTGGAACATTCTACAATTCTGGAACTACTCTACCGCCCAGAGCAGAGGAAATTAAGACTACATCCCAAACACCCCAGTTGATGAGAACCTCGACAAAAATACACTTGCTTGGGGAAGAAGAAAGAAAAGGCAGAGAGGCATGGTTCTGCCCATCTGAGTGGGGGAGCTGCTTCATCCTCAGCAAGGATGGAAATCACATGTGAGTGATAGAGAAGGATGCTCTGAGGGACCGGTGGAAGCCTCGCTGTTGTCAGCAGTGTGAATGCAGTCCTCTCTAGAAGCTACTGTGGTATCTTCGGGCCCAGTGTAAAGGAAATGAGGATCTGAGTAGAGGAGGAACTATTAATTCACCCACGTGCCTCACCGTGGCTAAAATGGAATGCATTTCTCTCCCCAGGTTTGCATATACGTGTGTGTGTGTGTGTGTGTGTGTGTGTGTGTGTGTGTGTTATGCACATATGTATGTTTCAGTGTTCACATGTTTGCTTGGGGTTATGCATGTGTGTGTGAGGCCTGAACTTGACATGAGTTGTCTACCTTGATCAATCTCTCTACCTTCTATGTTGAGACTGGGTCTCTCTGAAGCCAAAACTGATTGCTTCAGCTAGTCGGATAACCCAATTGCTCCAAGGATCTCCAGTCTCTGCCTCCCATGCTCTAATGGTTACAGGAGGCCAGGCCAGCCACCCAGCTTGTACGTGGGATATAGCCATCGGAACTCTGCTCTTCTGCTGTACCCAATGAGCCATCTCCCCAGCCCCTGCTCTGTCTCCCTTAAATTTCCAACCACAGGATCTCTCTTGACACCAGGTTTCTTTTTGCTCATTTGTTTATGTATCTATTAGGTTTTGAGCACTTACTATGTGTTAGGCACTAGATAAGGCATGTGACTACACCTGAATATGATGCATTTCTATCAACAAAGAAACTTGTAAGACAGCAGAACACAAATAATTATTCTAAATGGTAGATAAAGGGTGAGATTTGGGGTCACGGGGAGTTGATGGGAGAAGAGTACTGGGTTATCTACTCAGTCTTGCTTGGGGACATTTTTCTCCAGATTGGGTTCACAAGAGGGTCCTCTGGACTGTGAGAGCACAGGTTGGGAATCTGATTTTAAAATGTGTCCTGCAGTATGGGAAGAACTGGGGTCCAGTGCATCATTCTCAGATGCAGGAAGGAGCTGTTAAACACCTTAGCCCAACTAGCTAAAAGGATGCCCTCTTGCTTGAGCTCCTGACACCTCCCCAGCCTCTTCTATGGCTTCTCCCTCCGAGCCCCAATTTTAGGCCAACTTAACATATGTGTCTCCATGAAGCTGTTCCAGGTCTTCTTTCTCTCTTCCTCCATGCTTTCTCTCCTCGGCTAAAATCAATGAGCCCCAATCCCTGAAAGAGAGCAGCAATAGACTGTTGGGATCCTAGCCAGGTGGGGGTAGCCCAGGGCAAGGAGTAACCCTAGACTCAAGATACAGAGATGGAGCTCTGCCTCCTGCACTGGAGGTTTGCAAGCTGGAAGACTTCACAAGTTTTACTGACCTTTCCTCTCTCTGGACCTTAGTCTTCTCATCTGTAAAATCGAAAGAGAGGCTGGCTTACCAGGCTGGACAGCTGGAGAGTGGAGCTAATGACTGACAAAGGTTTGCAGATTGTGAGGTGATCTCTTAGGCATGCTCTTGCTTATGCAAACGTAAGGGATTGTCATTAGTATTCAGGGTCTTCCTGGCTGATGTGTTTTTGCAAACTTTTGGCGAGAAATGTGATTAAGATATGTCCCAGATGAGTAGCTTCTGCCAGGGCAGCTTCATCCAATAGCCACAGAGGGAAAGAATCAGCCTTTGTGATTGTTTTTTACATAGTTGGAAACATTTCAAAGCACCAGATCTTTTCTTTTCTTTTTAAATGTGAATTCCAATTTATTTGCATTAAGCCTATTTCCACCAGTTCCTGGGAACACAGTAAATTTATGCTTTCAAAGCTAATAGTTTAAAAGGAAAAGATACATATCCTATTGCTTCAGCAATTCAGGATTTGCAAAAACCTTCATGTATCAGCAACAATATTGATTAAGCAGAGTTGAAAGAATTGAGGAAGCAATTTTGGTTAAACAGGAAGTATTTCTAGGCTGATAATGTTGTGCAACGCTTTCTCCTTGACTGGTGGAAAAACATAATGTAAATCCAATCAATTAATCAATAACTAAATCTTTAAGCAAGCAAACATAAGCTGGGGGTGGGGGCAGAACAACCTAAAACTTTCCAGGTATTTTTCCTAAAGTTTTCTTGGGAAATTTATTTATGTATTTATTTATTTTTAGAATATTCCCAAATGACAGACACTTGAGAGGGGGCAGATTGTGATGAATTCACCATGCCATAAGTTAACGTCAAAGGTCCTTGGAGAAAGGCCATGTGGATGGTTTATATAGGCAAACTTGAACATCAAAAGTGATGCACAAAACTGAGATAGGAATACAGCAGACATTGGCATCCAGATGAATAGATGAGTGAGCCCAGGGAAGTAGAGATGGTGAGTAAGGGAAATAAGGTCAATATTTAAGATTCAGGTCAAAGATAAGTATCCAACAAAGAAGGATCCAGAAGGGCAACAGGAAAGAGAACAGAGAACTGGGTAAATGTGACAGTTGAAATGAGGGAAAGTCAAGACAGGAGGCTGGGAGTCAAGAGATGAGTTCTATGCTAAGACCGGTACAATGAGAACCTGAAGATATTTGGTGGATTTAGCATCATGCATGAGTCTAGCAGACTATACTAAGAGTTACTTTGGTGGAACTGTGAGGTTGATCCAAGTGGTCGTGTGTTGGAAGGGATTCGAAAGGAAAGAAGTAGAGAAAGAGCAGAGACCATGATTTGAAAAAACTGTCTAGCTGCTAAGGTAAGGAAGGAAAACTACCAACATGGAGAAGAATGAGAGACCCTGAGTCCTTCATGAGCTAGAAGACACAGGGGCATGCTTGATTGTTCATAAAAGCAGTCCAATACACAGGGACAAAGGGAAGATGTGGGGTGGTGGTGGAAGGGAAGCATTTCAAAAGGAGCTGAAGAACATGGCAGCAGAAGCACAGAGCAGGGTCACAGCTATCCCACCGGAGGCAGGAACTATACCAAAAATAAGACCCTCCTTCCCAGCAAGGCTCTTTCCAGTTTCTCTCGACTTGATTAAATTTGAGTAGAAGAAAGTAATCTCAAGAAATGTTTCTGGAGCTACAATTTCTAAGGCTCATTTTTATAAATAAAATGTGGATTTGCTTACACAGGGCTCATGCCGTTTGTCCCCACCCAAAGTGTAATCCTCATGTGGGTTCCTTCCTTCAGTAAATGCGTAGCCAATGATATTGAGTCTGAACTCCCAAGTTGCCCACAACTATTAATGCAATATGAAGGTTTGCCTTACGCCCAGCCACATTCCTCTGCATTTCTTAAGTGAATAATTTCCCTATAATTATGGAGGTGCCTAATTAGAACCTGTTTGCCTTATACAAAAAGGGAGAACTTGGCCTTTTAGGTGGCCCCGTCTGAGCTCACCAGATGAGACCTAAGTTTCAGTCCTGAGAGGCTGAGGACCAACTCGGGATGGGAAGGAAGTTCTAGATGCATGCTGGCTGCTCAGCAGAATGCCTGGTCACAAGCAAAAAGGGAAGCTGTTTAAGGCAAAGATGATTTGTTCTATTCAAAGATAGTTATTGTACATAAAATAAAACCAAATACACATAGAAATTCAATTTGCAAATGAGTCCCGGGCATAAGATCCAAGCCCTGTCGCAATTTAAAAAACCTTTGCTGAATTGAAATAAACTCTGTTAGCACTCAATTAGCAATATTTCCTCTTGGATACTAGCAGCTAAATCTAGTGAGTATATGTTTAGGTCAATACCTGTAATTATTTTGGCTATCCAGGCAAATTAAAGCAATTCTTGGGGGAAATTATCTGAAACTATGAAACAAGAAATATACAATTATTTATATATTTTAACCTAGTAAGTTCTCATGAAGAAATTAATTTACAATTATCTATGATCTGGAGAGATTGTTCAGTAGTTAAGAGCATTGAATTTTCTTCCACAGGACCTGGACTCAGTTTATAGTACCCACATGGAGACTTATAACCATCCCTCACTCTAGTCTCTGGGGATCTAATGCCATCTACTGGCATCTGTAAGCACTGGGTGTACAAGTGGTACACATACATATATGCAGGCTAAATACCCATATACATAAAATAAAAATAAAAACAATATCATAATCTATGATACAAGCAATGCATATACATATAGGCTTTATGCTCAGTCACAGTCAATAAATTCCTGAGCAAACATAAACTAGAAAGAACAAAGAAAGAATCCAAGGTGTGGCAAATGTAAAGTTTGGCTTCCACCTTCAAAGTGAAAGACCTATTCTATTTCTGTAATTCAGTTCAATATTGACTCTGAAAACCATGTCTTCTGTGGTCCTGGAGTCTGTAGTCTGGGTCATTAAGGTTGTCCTGAATAGAGTTACAAGGAGTCCTGAGATTACTGATGCTGAAGCATCATGGTATTGTGTGGGATTGATGTTCCGTTATCCCTGACCCCAGTTTTATAGTGCCTTGGAGCTCAGCCTCTCCCCACTGTTTCTATTATCTCTAAGGCAGACTGGGTAATAATAGGGCTAGGAATTTTTTTTCTTGGGATCTCAGGTCACCTACAGCCCCTATCAGGAGGACCTTGCCGTCTTCATGGTTGTCCTACCAGGAGGTAGATCTTAGGTTCTCACTTCCTTTTCTGATCTTGCTTTTCTTCCTGCTCATTTATCCTGAGCCCCGGGTGGTTGAGGAGACATAAATAAGTGAGAAGAGAGAACCATGTTATCACCCATGATTTTCTCAGATCCTTTGTATCTCTCCAGACTGTTTCTGCTTCTGCCTTTAGACCATCTCCACCCACATTCCCACCTCTGCCTCTTGAAAACTAAACTAGAGAGGGGAAAACTAAATACGGAGGGTGGAGATGCGGTATAAACCTTGTCTAAGCAAATCCACGTTTTATTTATAAACGCCTTCTTAGCTTTAGTCATTGTAGATGCCTGTGTTTTTAGCTGAGCCTTGAGCCATCTCCAAGTGGGAAAAGGGCCCCACCTCTCTGTATTTGGATAGCAGGTCAGAAATATGAAAAATTAGTATTTCAAAATATCTCTCTAGCTTTAGGCATGAAGATTGTCATGACAGAAAAGTGGTAAAGGAATTACAAACCACAAACTTATCCAAGAGCAAAAAAACATGATTATGCATATTTTTCGAGCATTGCCATACTTTAATCTTCATAATAATATTTGATTTAGTATTATAAAATAAAAAATATTTGAAGACAAAGCCTCAACCCATATGTATCATGAAGTCTAACAGTCATCAGAAAAAAATGAAAATATCTGATATGTTTGGGTGGAGGGATTTAGTGTGAGTTATTTTTATAATAAAGATCATATAACAACATTAAAAATAAATTGGCATTAGATGAGAAAATACTTCCCAGATTTGGAATATGAAATGAAGAAATCCTTATGGATTTTACCTCAAAGTGTAGTGTCAAGATTCAGTCCCGAAATCCAGAGTTACTCCAACTGCTGCCATTGTTGAGGAGTTGAAATTTCAGAGAGGTTTGCTTTCCTCTGTTTCATCTTCCCTAAGACATTCAAGCTTCTACCTGTTTCTCCAGTTCCCACCCATAGGTTACATATGGAGAAGAACTTGTAGGTATTGATTGAATGGGGCTTCTAAGAGGTGAGCAGCCTCTGAGTTATATTACTCAACAAAGGGGAGGCCCCACTTGTCAAATCCCTCTGTGCTCCAGGTACTAGGGCAATATCTCCATCCTTATCACAGCCATTGGACTCCATTGGTTCCATTCCACTAATACAAAATCAGAATCTCAGGGAGGTGATTTTTTTTAAGTGTTATTTGATACTTGGCAAAATTCATGCTCTAGTTTAGCAAAGCACAGAGCCTGAGTTATTTTTCTTTTTTCTTTTTTTAATTTGAATTCTTAACATTGTTTTATTTTTCTTCAGTTTGCCAAGGGGATGTTTATTAATTATTATTTCTTTTTTAACATTGAGGATTGAACACAGGACTTTGCCCATGCTAAGTATGCGCTCTACCATCCCTCATAGCCTCAAGCCTGTTGATCTTTTTTGTTTTAACAATTTTTTATTAGATGTTTTCTTCATTTACATTTCAAATGTTATCCCGAAAGTCCCCTATACCCTTCCCCCACCCTGCTCCCCAACCCACCCACTCCTGCTTCTTGGCCCTGGCGTTCTGAGTTATTTTTCCAGGGGATTGTATCATCTGTTTGAGAAATAACCTCTCATGGGCAAGTCTGTTCAGCCACCTTGAGATAGAGATTTTAAAAACAGAAAAAGTTTCATGATTATCCCAAACCAGTGAAGATACTAAACAGCCCACTGCCCCTACTGAAAAGCATTGACACCACCATTAGCCAGTTTGTCCTAACAGCAGGCCATGCTTGCACATACTCATTGATGGACATGTTCCACAGCAAAGAACACAGGAGCATGCTGCACCCCATAAGTCTTCTTTTGAGAATTCATAGTCTACTCAAGGACTCTAAATTCTGAAAGAAAAGAAATTGAAATCTTCACCTTTTTGAATGTAGTGTTTCCAGGCTCCGGTAGCAGAAGCCATTTAATCTTGACCCTGCCACAGCTCTTGGATCCTTTGCTCAAATCTGAATCTGCATTCAAGACAGAGGATTCCAGGAAGATTTGAAATGTTAGGGAGGATTCTCTGTGAGACACTGGGGAGAGCTCTGCCTTGTGGCACTAAGAAGGAGAGTTCTTCCCAGTGATCTAGAATGGCTTCATGGTGATCAAGGCTCCAGGATCTGCTCTGGTCCCCTAAGCACCTATAGAATTGGAAATGTCTGGAGAAGTGGTAGCAATGTGCCATGGTGTGAGACTGTCATTCAGAACCTGGAAGGAATGGGAAGTCACCCAAGGATCTTGAAGCAAAACTCATCAAGGGCAGCTAGAACCCTAAGGAGCAGATACAATCAACGCTGTGGAAATGGCAGAGGGCAAAGGTTGCTTGTTCTTCCTAACCTCCCCGGGAGCTCCAGGGAGTATCCGGGTCTGTCGTCCTGGGCATGGTGGGAAAGAAAAAGCAATGTCAAGAGGGCTTCGGGGAATGAGGATTAGCTGAAGGGACTTTGTACAGAGGCACACAGATGGAAAAGGCAGTCATCAAGGGTTCCCAAGACAAGCGATGGAAGTCAGATAGAGAAAGGGCAGTAGTGGCCAAGCCTAGTAAGAACTTCCACCATAAAGAGATACTGGCTGAGTACCAGCAGGGAGACAGGACAGCCACCTAGGATATGGAATCTGACTGGGCTAAATAGACATGGAAAATAACCATCAAACTCTGGATGGTCATTGTTAGACAGGTAATATCTGTCACTGGGAAAACTGCAAACACAATAATCATACCAAGAAACTCAAAAGCTAGGAAGCTCAGAGTCTTAAATTTTTAAAATATCAGAAACTCATAATTAATCTAAGAAAAATGTGATTTGCTGAAATTGAGGACCCCTTTCCCACTTATACAGCCCAAAGAATTTACCCCCACTCACATGAAGCATGCTGAGTTAATTTATGTGTGCTACCATCTTCGTATTTCTTCAGATGAGATACTTAGAAACTGTGGTAGCAGGATTGTTTGTGTAAGCTTTTATTATGAACAAACACCACCCAATACGTCTGGAGAAGCCATTATGTCTTAGAAGCAGGGTCTCTACTTAACTACAAAGAGAGGCTATCAGCTAACTCCAGAGGCCATTCCCTAGAACACACGGGGTTCTGTTGTTCTTGGGGCCTGCGCTCCCCATGTCATTCTCAAAAGTATGCTTCGAAACCACGGGGATGCTTAAATGATGTCGCGCGCAGAATGTGTGGAACGTGAGCCCCAGGATTCTGAAGATCCCAGATAGATGACTACAGTCAGATATTTTTAGGGGGCATGGGCTTTCCTAAGGAAAAGATGAAAGGTGGCCAGAGAGTAAGGCAGAAAACTACTACCTTCCAGAGACTGAGAGAGACCAAGGAAGGAGATAGTGTCTCCATGGTTCTAGGAGACCAGAGACTCAGCAGGTCTGTCCACAAAGAGCTCCAACCAGAGAGAAGGGACTGTCCAGTGGTAGCCAAAACTATAGAAGATAAACAAGCCCTGCCGGGGGATGCTATCCTTATCTCTTCCTTTTCTTCTTCAACTGCCAGGGTCTCCATTGAGTCAACCTGGTCTGAAGCCAGTTGGCAAAGGATGTTAGAAACCATGTCTTTGCAGCATAGATAAAGGGAGGAAAAAAAGAATAGGATGGTCATAAGATCAAACTCGAAAACCATACACACCATTTTGTGCAAACTTCACCCACAGCACATTGGACCAGCCCTCGTCAGTATTATCAGTGAACTTCAAGCATCCGACACCATGGCCAGTCTCCTCTTAAACTCTCAGCTGCACTTTTTCCTTGTTAAGTATTTTCCTCACATGGTTTCTGGGACACTTACTCTAAACACTTTTTATTTTGATAGCCCTCTTCATAGGTTCCCCCTATGTCCCCATTCTAGTTGGAGAGGCACGGGAGTCTTTTTTCCATCACTTCCTGTTTTTATCCACCCTTGATTCTTAGGTAATCTCCTCGGTGCCACCTTATGGGGATGCTCTCACTAGGGTGTGCTCTCACACTTATACGCAGTTGCCTATCAGGAGCTCCAGTTGGAAACTTGAGCAACTCAAATAAAACTTGCTCCAGTTAACTTTTTTTTCATCCTTGAGCTTCCCTCTTCTGGTTTTCTGAGCTCAGACCTCTGATCATCACAGACGTCTAATGTATACATATTCCAATAAGCATCCAGAATTGAATTTCTGCAATCATCATGAAGTATTTCATATTCACTGCATCTATTATATCCTGGCAGGGTTCCCAAGAAGGGTTAAGCTTGCCTTAGTCACTAAATAAACAGAAGCAAATCATACCCAGTACCTGACCTCCAGGGAGGAAAAAGTGGGAAAGATGATCACTTGTGCTTATTTTTGTTTAAAATAATACCATTGACCAAGGATTAAGGATTCTGAAGACTGCCGTTTTCATTTAGTTGAAGTACTGGCTAGTCTCAGAATGAAGCAATATTTTGGGGTCTTTTCTGGAAGGAAACGCAAAATAAACCTCAGAAAAGGCAGGGACCTTATCAGCAATCTGTGGGACAAGACTCTAGAACAAGATCAGCAAAGGGGATCATTTCCTCTGTGGAGAGAGCAGATGGCTACAACATACGGTGTCGCAGTTAAAGAGTTAATGACATGAGATACAGGGCATGGCGCTTGGCCCCAGCAAAAGCTTCCATTCGTTTCGTGTTTACTGCCTTTACCTTTCTTATCTCAGTGTTCACTGATGAAATGTAGACTCCGGGTAAGGAAAACAACCTGCTTACTATCACCTTGTAAAACAGGCAAGCCCAGAGCTGAGACAGAAACAGTGGCCACCCAATTGCCCATCCAGTAGCATCTTGATCCAATGTGTCTTTTCCTAGTTTTATTCTCTGGCTCTAGGAGAACTGTAGAATTATTACATTTCAAGAAATCTTTGCGTCCACCAGTCCTTCACCTCTTATTATAAACTAAAAACTATGTATGAACTAAGGGGTTCTCTCCCAGAGTATACTTGGAGGCAGTGTTTGATAGGAACTTTCTAGAGTCCATCTCCTCTCCCGACCTCAGCTTTCTTCGTTGCATCTTCAGGAGACATTTAGAGCTTGACTAGGTTGGGGTGTTTCCCCTCCATACTGCATTAGGTATCTGAAGAAAGATTTTGCCGCATTTGGGTTTTCCTTTTCCGCTGTTCCCATTTATTTCAAACAGGATGTTTGCCATTACCTCAGATTCTATCTTTATATACACATCTACTGCCCCCTACAAAGTTTCACTCCTTACAGTTCCACCTCACTGTTCCTCTGCTCTCTCCCCCCACCCCCCACCACCCATTTTCAAGTCACTATCAATCAAACCTTCTGGTCTAAAAAGAGATTTTTCTAAAATAGAAACCATTTGCAAGTGGCTATCAGTTGGAGCTAGCTTCTGGATTAGGGATGGAGGCATGTGGCCCCTCCCCCCCCCAACCCCAGCTCTAGGACTCCATCTGGCGCAGGACAGTCTCTGTGAGTTCATATCTGCTTCAGTCCTGTTGTGTCTGGAAGGCCGTGAGCCCTTGCTGTCCACCATTCCCTCTTACTTTTAAACTCTTTCTGCTTCCTGTTCTTTGGAGTTCTCTGAGCCTTGAGGTGAGAGAGTGTTCCAAAGTCTCTTGCTCACCATGTTGTCTGACTGTTTGTCTCTTTATTTGTTCCTGTCTGCTGCAGGAGGAAGCTTCTCTTATGGTGGCTGATCATGACACCTATCTATGAAAATGGCAGAATGTTGTTAGGAGTCATTTTATTGTTATGTTCGTTTTCTCCAAGGGCGTCTCACTGGGGAAAGGAACCAGTCTTAAGTGTAGCTCCATGATCAGTAGTAGACGGCCAACATGAAACAAATTCAACAGCATCCTTGGTCTTTTTTTTGTCTGCAAAAAATGTTGCATCAGGACATTTTTTTCCTCCAGTTTTGGTATGGGATGTCTGTGTGCCCAGATGCGTGTATATCAGTGTGTTTACATCTGTATCATTTCTCGTACTTTTTCTCTGGCTCTTTTTCTTCTGTTTGTCTTGGCCTGTTCCAATTTGTTTGTTTTTCTTTTAACTTATTTTATTTTATGGTTATTCCTTAGATGCCTTTTGTTTTCCAATGAGAGGCAGAAAGGGTGTGAATCTGGAGAAGAGGGGCGAGGAGAAGAAACTTGGAGGAGCTGGGGGGAAGAAATCATAATCAGAATATATTGTATGGAAAAAAACCAATTTTCTGTAAAAGATAAAAATAAAAAATAATAAGATATAAACCAAACCCCAACGTTTCTTTAGCATAACAACTGGAGACCCTCAATCATGGATGGCCTTTGCGAAGTTCCACATTTGTTGTCCAGTGATACTGAACTTGGAAGGCATTCTCAGAAGGGCTATTTAACCACAGATGAGGAAAATGTAGTTGGCCCTAATCAAGATAATTGGGTTAGAGTTTCAAGTGAGGAGCAGATCAGGGAAACATTTCAGCAGCAGCCCTTAAGCCAACAGTGATCTCATTTCTATTATCTAAAGATGGCTGCCAGATTTCTATTTTGACTGATAATAGAGATGTTGATGACACTTACTAGGGACTGGGGCACTTCAAAAGAAGCTGGCTGTAGATCTCCAGAAGTAGTTAATAGAGAGAGAGCTTTTTGGTGAAATGAAAGAAGCACACAGTGGCAAGGGGCTGGGGAGAACAATACTGTAGGAGGTGTTTACACATCGGTACTACTGCCTACTGTGGAATCCGCTTTATGGTAACCACAAGGTATAACTATTGTTTCTTATTGGTCTACAAATAGAGGACGTTCTAGAGTGAACAGATACTGAAGCCAACCCTGCCTGACATTGCAGTGAGAAAACAGCCATCATATGTAACTAGGAAAGGCCATCTTGGTGATTGTAAAGAAACATCCTATTTGCTCAAATGACTTATTTAGTCCTCCTTTGATATCCCTGGTTGCAGCAACTCTTCATTAGGATATGAGCAAGAAGTCACCCCTCAGTAAAGGTAGAGCAATTTTGGGTTTGCTAAATTAGTAGCTATGTAAAGTGCAAGCAGAGTCCTACAGTGCCAAAAATACACAACAGTTTTGCCCAAAGACTGGGGAACAGCTGCCAAGACTAGAATCCCCTTTAATTCTTTTGTTAACTGTGTAATTCTAAGCCACTCAACTCATTTATTTCCCATATGAAACACGAAAATATTCCCCTTCTTACTTGCCCCATGATGTTACATTGCAAATGAGAACACTAAATAAAAATGATTCATCAACTTTAAAGCTTTATACATACAGATATTAGTCATGATCATAATTCTTGCCTACTATGACTATATTAAAAGAGCAAAGTCATTTCCTTTTCCTCTGAACCCCAATTACCATGTTCTGAAAATATTTACGTTTCACCAAATAGTTTCTAGAGCCCTCTGAACTCTATTAGCAAAGAATCATGAGAATTTTAAGTGTACAAATTAAAGGACTACTTATGAGAAACACAGAGGAGACTCCTTTGCAATGTGAACTGAAAACAGTTGTCAAATTAAATTCTATTGTCAATTTAGAAGCCTGGAGGAAAAGAGACTAAGACAGCCCAAAACCACATCCTAGAACACCAATTAGCAAGTGCATTTAGGCCACTAAAATGTGGTCATATTTTGGGAATGGCCAGCCATGAGCATAAAGCCGTATGTGACTACTCATAGAGGCTGGAGTGAATATTTTGTGGAGAAAGGTGGTACCCAAGGACACTTCCCTCCTGCCATCACCAGTGACACTGCACTTTAGAAGAGTTCTGAAGATGTATGTCTGTTAAAGACTTTAAGAGAGTTTTTTTAGAAAAAGCCAACATGGCATGTATTCCTGTAGCAGTTTCTACATCAATCCTCCTTTTCCTCAGCACATCCATATTAACTTTCACATATGAATATAACATAATGCCGGTAGTTCCTGGAGGGGAGTTCTGGAGGCTGGAGTAGGGACTTAGAAGACCTTAGTTTTAGTCCAGGATTTATTCCAAGAAGGTAGCTCTCATCCTCTTCCCTAACAACCTATTTCTGTAAACACCCTGAGTGAACTATGGACATTAATCTGGTGGGAAACAGGACCTTGCAGAATGTGAATGTGGGTTCATCACACCACCCCTTTCTAGCATTACCTTTCAAGAAGCAACCCAACTTTTCTGTGCTCCAGATTCAGATTCTCTATCCTATGGGACTGAGTCTATTGGGATTTCATAAGAATTAAAAAACATTGACTGAAGGGCTTCTTGTCCTCCACACTACTGACATGATTAACTCCATAAGTCCCTTTGTTGTGGGAGACTGTCCTGTGAATTACAGGATACTTAGCAGCATTTCTGCCCTCTAAGCCAATAGATTTTATAACATACCCAAATGTTTCCTAGGGGCAAAATAACTGCTTATGAGAACATCTGCTTATGAAATGCCAAATAATAGCAAAACTAATGTTAAATTTTTATTACTGTAATTTTTATTATTGTAATTATCAGTGTCTTCATTCAGAAAAAAAAAAGATGGACCTTTCCATTGTGTGATATCATAGGAAGGATTCCACTTTTTAGAACATAACTACATTGAAGAATTCTAACAGCAGAGATTTGTGATTACAATTTTCCCTCATGTTAAATAAGCAGTATTTTGTTACTGGGGTTTTCTAAAGATTCAGTGAGCAATCACACATCAGATGTTCATGGCTATCACCAGCATCACAGAGTTTGTCCTTCTGGAAGACTCCTAAGAGCATCAATGAAACAGCTTTACTGGGCAGCAGATCACACACAAGTTTGTCCAAAACAAAACAAAGTCTCCTTTGGCAAACACAGGGGGGAACCAGTTTTCATGGCCCTCAAGAATCTACCTTTCTATAAAGATGCTTTTGGATATTGGGGTTTTGTTTATTTTGTTTTGTTTTGCTTTGCTTTGCTTTGCTTTGCTTTGCTTTGCTTTGCTTTGCTTTGCTTTGCTTTGCTTTGCTTTGCTTTGCTTTGCTTTGCTTTGACTGACTCTAAAATGGACTGAACTAAGCCTACTAGGTACCTGAGAGATCCAGAGCAGACCAGAATTGCCCAGCCATTTGCATCTCTCTTCCTTCATCTTCTAACTAGGAAGAAGGTACATTTACCCAAGACCATACTTCTACTTTCCCTGACTTTCAAAATAATTTGCAGTGAATCCTCCATGTGCACTAGTGTCAAAATGGCACATAGTAAGTGTTGAGACATCCAGCTGAGCTGGATTTATGTAGACTGGGCCCCCGAGTCCTTACAATAACCCACTAGTATCAGTATTAATCACTGAATTTTGTAAAAGAATAAGTCATCTCAAAGATGTTAAATGAATTAAGAACAAACCAACTGGTAGACCTTGGATTTGAATCCACTTGTGTTTACCTCTGTAACTTATATTCCTTCTAATATTGCACCTGTAAAAGATATTGGGGAAAAAAGCCAACCAAAGAGATCATTTTCTAAGATATCCAGCAAGCTCGCGTTTTGTAGTGTGATAGTTAATATCGATTGTCAACCTGACAAGATCTAGAATCACCTAGGATCTGGGCATACTTGAAAGCCATTAATAACTAGATTAAGTAAATTGAATGGGAAGACTATTCCTGTAGTCTGCACCATTCCATGGGGTTGCATTCCTAGACTGGATAAAAATGGAAAAGCTGGCTGAACATCATCATTCGTCACTGTGGATGCTATATAACCAGCTGTCTCAAGCTCCTGCCACCATGATTTCCCTATCACAATAGGCTGATCGTCCTTTGGCCAAGAAGGCCCAGTGGTAGAAGCTTAGGAATTCCTATCTGCAAACTCAATTATATTGAATTTTCTATTTGAAAGTCCAGTCAGATAAAGGGGGGAAAACAAGTCCATTCATGTTTCTTTGTAAGGTCCCAACTATGACAATTAAGCATTCCCAGTTGCTGTGGAGAACAAGGGAAGATGGAGCATTCCAGTAGCAGAAACTTCTATCTGGAACTAAAAAGGTCAATAGGATCCTTACAAAATGACTTGTCCTGAGTCTGGACCCAGCAAAGGTAAATCAAAAAGATAAAGCAAGGTGTTTGGAGAACCAGTAAGAGGGGTTGGTGGTTAAAGAGCTATCGTTACGATGTAGCCCAGACTAACCACATACAGGATAATTTACATCTATCTAATAGGTGGATAAGGCCACTGCAGTGGGAACTCCTCTCATCATTTTTCTAGGGATAGTCACAGAGGTACCTCTTGCATAATTGCCTTCATCTATTTGTGTTGTTGCCAGCTCGGATTCCTGGGACTCAGACCACAGGAGACCTAAGAGTATTGTATTAGTCATTGGTATTACTATCGGACCAACGTAGTTTCCTGGCTATGAAGCCTCCTGGTTTTGGAGATGCTTAGCATGTGCTCATTTCCCCTAAGAATTTAGCCTCATTTAAGCTCAAATAAATGAGAAACTCTATGAAAAAATGTGCAGCCCTTGACCTTTGGGCTCTTCCAGTTGGCCAATGGCCTTGGGTGAATTCCTCCATAGTGAATCAAACTCAGGAGCCAAGTTGCATTATTTGCAGGATTTTGGCCTTTTCCCTCAATGGCTTTTCTACATCCCTTTCTCATTCCTTCAAGCCTCATCACAGACCAAGTGGTATGTCCACTAGCAGGTTCCTCTGACCACCAAATGCTGTCTACAGCTGTTCTCTGAATAACATAAATACTACTTCTAATAGCCTCTCCACACTCAACACATTTTAATGTGTCTTATTATCCCACCCAAGATTGTAACTCAATGATTCTATCATTCCTATTGGCTTCATCTGTCTTGGACCAGTGCTCCTGAACTTGCCTCTACTTCTCCCTGGGGGTATCATGCCTACTCCTTTCAAACCATTCTCCCCCTTGTCCCTTTCTCTCCATCTCTATCTCTCAGGCTTGTTACTGTTTTTTTTTCTAATATTTTTATTATTACATATTTTCCTCAATTACATTTCCAATGCTATCCCAAAAGTCCCCCATACCCTCCCCTCCACTTCCCTACCCACCCATTCCCATTTTTTTGGCCCTGGCATTCCCCTGTACTGGGGCATATAAAGTTTGCAAGTCCAATGGGCCTCTCTTTCCAGCGATGGCCGACTAGGCCATCTTTTGATACATATGCAGCTAGAGTCAAGAGCGCCGGGCTACTGGTTAGTTCATAATGTTGTTGCACCTACAGGGTTGCAGATCTCTTTAGCTCCTTGGATAGTTTCTCTAGCTCCTCCATTGGGGGCGCTGTGCTCCATCCAATAGCTGACTGTGAGCATCTACTTATGTGTTTGCTAGGCCCCTTAACCATGTCCACATTACCATGAGAGCTGGAGGGTTATCACAAACCAAATGTCTACTCTACCAGGCCATAATGTTGGGGTTTCACAGTCTGGAAGATGATAGGACATGGGGCTCAAGTAGACCCCAAAATCATAAGCGAATTACATGAAGATGTGGCCAAACACCTGTGATCTGCCACTCCTTGTGCTTTGCTTCACGCCTTGAGCCTATATCTGTGTTCTTGTGAGGACATTCCTGGGATCAGTTGACATCCTTGACACCTTACTGGTTGAGTTTAGAAGCCTCTGCATTTCTTTGTCTGCCTCATCTTTCCAACCTCTACATTCTTCTACCATGAACTAAAAAAAACCAAACAAACAAAATCTTTCTGAGTTCACTATTCTCAGAAAGTTATGACTGACTCCTGTGACACAGAGGGCTCCTGCTCACTCTCCAGGGCCCTACTCAAACTTCTTTTTTAGTAGCTTCTCAGAGTATGTGTGACTGGACAGTTGTCAAAAGAAAATAACCATGTGCCTCTGGCCTTCTATCCAAAGAAGACTTGTGCCGGGGGGGGGGGGGTGCTTTAGGACAAATAGCTTACCTAAAAATCATTCCAATCTCATCTTCAGGTCTGTAAGATTTTTGGTCATTTTGATATGTCTTAGCACTAATTTATGTTTGCCAAGTAAAATTTACAGTCCATGAGACTGTATTGTCTTTCTTCTCTCGCTTTTTAGACGGGGCAGGGACATGACACCATCTCTCAGTAGATATTCTCAAGATATCTGTTCAGTGTTTTATACTTCTGCTCTAAGAGTCTGTAGGCCTTTCTGCACTCATGGACTATCAGACCACAAGACCAGGAGGATCTGAGAAGTCAGGCAGGGGGATTCAGAAGCCCTGTGGGAACATACTGTGAATGACCACACCACTCGTCAGTAGGCAGATCAACTTTACTTAGGGTGAATGAAGATTTATAAAGCTTTGAGGGCCTGAGGACAGGGACATCTAGGATGGGCAAATGTCATTGGCTGGGGGCTTAGGGTACCGGGCACACCTCATCAGCGTGGGGAAGCACCTTAGGAATTTCAGGTGCCGGCTGAACAAGTTTTGTCACGGGAAAGGAAATTGATCCTATAAATTAATTGAGGCTTTGTGAAATTCCTCAGGTAGAGGCAAGTGTGGGGGCTTAGAGCTCCTGAGATAAAGCCAGAGAAGGAAGGGAAACTCTGCTAATGAAGGGAAACTCCCATTTTACACCATACTCAGAGGCTATCTCGTCATGGTGGACTTTGACCTAAATTGACAGAATTTTCCCACAAGGGGCACTCCTGTTGCTGAGGAGTTTGTGGTCTACTGAAGGGCCTATCTCATCCTGTGGAAATGATATTCACAGGGCAGTATTGAGAAAGTAAAGAGATAGTAGATTCTCAGTGTCTACAAAAGAGCACATTCCTTATCTTGAAATTAAAGATGGAGCCAGAGAGATAGCTCAGCATATGAAATGCTTGCTGCATAAGCTCGACAACCTAAGTTCCAGCCCTGGAACCTATGTAAAGGTGGAGAGAGAGAAAAACCTCCACAAAGCTGTCCCCTGACCTCTACATGCACACCATGACACACTTGTGTCCACTTACACACATCATACGCACACACACACACACACCACTGAATAATAGTTTTTAAAAGAAGTTGAAGATAAATCATGACTGTATACAGTAATAATAACCATAAATAGTAAACACAATAACAATAGTTGCAACTTACAGATCTGATTTTTCTTCACACTCCTCAAGGCTCTTTATATATCGGCCATCCAGAACTGAAAACACAGGGCAGATCCAGCAAGTGATCTCAGGAGAAAGGCCAAGAAGGGAGGTACAGATCTGAAGGCCAGAAACAAGGGATTCCAGAGACAGACCAAGGGTTTGTATTAGCTCTATCTTCAGTTAGCTGGCAGGATATGGGCTGCATGGATAAACATGGCTTCACTAAGGTTGGTATTCTCTGACAAGAGAAAGGAGCAGACAAGCATTTCCAGGCTTAGGTTAAATTGTATTACAGTTACCAAATATTTCATAAAGGAGAAGTCCTAGGACCTAGGAAAATGGCTCAATGGTTACAAATATGAACTTCTCTTGAGGGCTCAAGCCTGGTTTTCAGCATCTATACCAAGCAGTTCACAACTACCTATCACTCCACCTCAAGGGCATTGACACTCCTCCTGGGTGCTACAGGATCCTGTACTTCATACTTGCACATCATCCATATAATTAAAAATAAAATTAAAAAAATTAGATCTAAGGTTGATGATAGAAAAATGAGCAAAGCGCACATATTTTGAAGAAGGAATCATGGTAGGAGAAGATAATCAGAAAATGTAATGTAAGACAGAATGTAAGAACACCCAACAAGAAGCTCCTTATGGCTTTGTAACTAGGGGTGACATATACAGAATTTGCCAGGTGCTGACTTCAGGAGCATATAGTGTGAACCAAAATGGAAAGTCATGATCAACAGACATCAAGGCAATAGCAAATGGTCTTTGGGACCCTGGATAAAGAAAGCTGTGTGTTATGGGGTGGCTGTTGCACATCCTCTGACAGGCTCAGGTGTTGGAGGCTTGGTCCTCAGAGTGATGCTATGGGGAACGTTTATGAAGTAGGATACGGAAGCTGGGGAGACGGCTCCATGATTAAGACACATACTACTTTACCCAGGATCAGAGTTTGGTTCCCAGCATTCACCTCTGCCTTCACAACTGCCTATAACTCCAGCTCCAGGGATCTGACAGCTTCTGTAGATACTTTCACTCACATATACATATAAACATATAATATTGAATAACAAAAATACATGTAAAAAAATAGTAAAACCTGATGGCAGGTTCTTGGCCAATGGAGCTGCTTCTCTTGGAAGAAATCTTAATCTTCTCACGTGAGTTCTATGGAAGCACATCGCTACCAAGCCTGAGCTGATTTCCACGTCTCTTTTGTTCTTCGGTCTCATGTATAGAACTGAAACCAACTTCTCCCGCAAATGCTCCCAAGCATGGCTGTTAGCCATGGTGTCACCCTTGCAGAAACGACAATGTCAGCTCTATGCCCTTGAACTTCCAAAACAAAGCTAAGCAAGCTGTTCTTCTCACAGGTATTCATGGTAGTGATAAAAATAAATACACACACACACACACAGGATGCAGAAAACATCCCTTGAGAAGAATTCCAGGAAATGTCAAATGTCGATCGCATCAGGTTGGATTTTGCTGGAGTCAGTAAGCCTAGATGATGCTGACTGGTGCATCCACGACAGGGAGCAAGAAGAACAACGCAGAACTGTGCTTGGGACTTAGCCGGGAAAAGGACTGTATGCTAGATTCTGCTGCAAGAAAACACACATAGTAAAGAAATGAATTAAAATGCTTCCGTTGTAAAGGATCTTGAAGAAACGTTGTCATCCTTTTATTGAGTAGTTTAGGAGTCTAGAGAACAGATACCTGCTCTGCTCCTTAGTAATTAGAACCTAGGGCTCTTTCCAGTGACTTGGATTTCTATTACCCTTGAATTTGAGATTGCAAGGGTAATAGAAAAACAATGAGTAGTGTGCTCCAAATTTGGACATTCTTGCTTATAAAATTAAGTGAAACATAACAGAAATTCAAACCTTGTTTGTATCTTAGGAGTAGGCGGAATAATAAAATCCAAAGCCAATTTTCTGACCTAAATTCAGAGTCCAAGGACTCGCTCATGGGCCACCTTTGGCTCTGCTCCTGAACTTATGTAAATTGGTCTCATGTGTGTTTGATGCCTTGGTCTGCAAGGCTTTTAACTCGTAAATTGCATAAAACATTGCAAAGTCAAGCAGATAGCTGCAAAATATTTTCTTTCCTGACTTCACCTGGAAATGAAATCTGATTCCAAGAAAGAGCTAGACAGTAAAGCAGGGACAGGCAAGATCAATACGAAGATAAATTCATTCCAGTTTCCAGGCCCTGGCTAAACACGCACCCCCCCCCCCCTCAAAGGAACCTCGACAGAGGAAGAATTCATTTTAAAAATCTGAGCTTCCCAAGGGAGCAAAGTCTGGCATTTCTTTCTGTCTGCTTCATCACCCATTCTGTGCCATAGTGGACTGAGAAGTGCTCAGAAGGGAAGGAGGTGATAGGAGGAGTCCTTAGGGGTTGGTGAGGATCTGGGAGAAAGCTCCTCAGAGGAGACATTTGAATTTGGTTTATAGATGGTACCCCTCCAGGCAGACAAAGGGTGGGTTCCCAGTGGGGGACGTCATTTGTTCAGAAGTACAAAGGGAAGCATTGGGTGGATAGCAAATAATTTGATGTGGAAAGAAAATAAGAAGGGAGTTGTAGGAGCAGCAAGGTATGTCAGACTTGGAGAAGACAGACAGGGGTGAAAGAGCAGTGTGTCTGGACAACAGCAAACACTTCCGTGTGGGTCACGTGGTCACGCTGAAGTGCAGGAAGGAATTGTAAAGAGAGAGAGATGAGGACTCAGAGTCAAGTCAAGGAACACTGAAAATTCCTGCCTGGAAATAGAAGAGGTAAGATATATGCCAGGGAAGAAATGAGAAACACGCAAACTAATGGCTTATGGGTAATACAACCTGCCGGATCAACCAAGAAACCTTTCCCTGCATTTCTTCACCTGTACCAATGTGACCCTTTTCTGAGCAGCTATAATCACATGGTCAGTAACCACTACATTAAGAGCGGTTGTTACTAACATAGGTAGTGGTGATTGAACCCTTAGCAGTACTATTAACCATGGATTTGTCTCCTTGGGTAGTGGGCAGTCTAAATGCAAGACTGAGGTCAGCACCCTGCATAGACTCAGCAGCATGGAGGGGCTTGCCACCTAAGTGCAGGTGGATATGCCCTCATAAATCACTGCATCCAGATAGTACAGCTGTCTGTATACCCTTGTACCCAACTTCTACCAGCAACGGGCTGAGACAAAGTCCCCTGCTCATTCTTTAACTGATAACACAATACTAATTGCTTCTAAGTACCTTTGAGATAGCACACAAGCAGGGACCGTAGAAGCAAATGTCACCAGCATCCTGGATGTCTAAAAGCATGTGGTGATCCAAACCTGATACTCTCCATCCTCTATCCTCTTTAGCTCTATCCACCCAGGCCCGAGTAGCAAAGCCGGGACAGATTCCTAATACTATATATGGCTGATTAAAATCAGCACGGCTGGTCTTCGATGCATGGGTGTAGCAGATCAAGGTAGAAGGCCCAGCTGAATCCCATGGAAACAGTTGTTCTTTCCCATAAGTTTCCTATCTTAACTCGTTCTCCTAGCAACACTAAAACAATAAAGCTTTTCATCCCTGCTTTGCAGACAGGTACCCAAGCTAGAACAGTGAAGTCTATCCCTGGCTATGCTGGAGAAGCATTGCCAGGTCCAAGTCCAAGACCACTCACACCAGTTTCTAGGGTGAGGCTTTGCCATCAGTCCCATGGTTACACCTGGTAAACAGTAAACCAACTCCTGGTAGGTAGGTTCTAGTTTCCAGTGCTACCAAGGTAACATGTGAGACTCCACTCGAGATCCAGTCCTGGAGGCTGGAGTCAGCCATAAATGGTTCAGAGCTCTGTGTGACGCTACTTGCTTTTGATCTTAAACCAAAGGCTTCTTTGTAGCCTCAGTGGTTCATTAACTCTTTAGTTCCTGTTCAGAACATAGCAGTCTCCTCCCTGCAAAGCAGTATCCTGTTTAACTGGGGCAGAACAAGGGTCGGGGGTGGCAGCTTTATAGACTGCTTCTCTGACTGTTGACACGGTCGCCTGACAGATGGCCTGCCGGGCTGTACTTCTGGGGCCATGTCCTCCGATCACCAAAGGAGCCATGTGTTTTGGCTTCTTCACTGCAAGTAGATTTGTGTCAGTCCATGAATCACAGAGAGCCATGCTACAGAGAGCCCTGAGGATCGCCTGGCCCACCACCATCACCGTCACCACTTCCAGAACACTTCTCTGAGGGGAAAATGGAAGCTTATTTGATAATTAAGTATTAATAATCATAAAATAAAGCAAAGAAAAATATCTCAATACAAGAAGTTGTTATAAAAATAAATGTTTAGTTTGCACGAACTTTACACCAAGACTTCACATATTTTGTCTTGCTCAACCTTGCGGACCACCTATGTGGTGCAAATCAGAGAGTGTTAGACTTACTTGAATAAACCCCCTAGAACAGAGCTACCCACAGATTGGGTGGCCACTCCTGGTAGCCCTCTTTTATAGAGATTGATGAGAGAAGGCAAATTTAGCCTTGAACTCATTTGTCGTCAATAGCTAAGGATGACATTGATATGACTGCATCCCAAATATGGGCATTACAGGCAGGTGACATGATACAGGCAGGTGACATGATACAGGCAGGTGACATGATACAGAGCTCCTGGAAACCTTCTTACTGCCAGTGGCAATCTCATGAAATTACACTTCTTGTAGGCCAGGGTATGTATATATGTATGTATGTAGGTATGTAGGTAGGTAGGTAGGTAGGTAGGTAGGTAGGTAGGTAGGTATGTGTGTATTTAGAGATAGAATCTCACTGTATATACATGGCTGGCCTCAAATTCACAGCAATCCTCCTGCCTCTGCCACCACACCTTGCCATCAAACATTCCTGTAAAAGTTGTGCAGTCTTCATATGTTGTATCAAGTAGATTTCTTGCTTACCAAATTGCTCCACAACTCAAGGGCTTAACAACAAAGACTTCTCCTTAACAGGTCAGCAGGCATCTACTGAAGCAGGTTAAGCATCAACTCTTGGGTCATTTAGAGGTTTGTCTATGATGCCCTGGGCCAAGCCAGTAAATGTCTGAACCTTCTCTCCATGTGGTCTCTCTCATTCAAAAGGTTATCATGAGCTGTTCACACTGAGGGTTTCAGGAAGGAAGGCAAAATCTCTCAAGGTCTGGGCTTGGGACTCATTAAATCATGTCTACTTCTTACCTTTCATAAAACAAAGTCACAAGACCAATCTAGATGAGAGGGGAAGAGACACTGAGGCCATGTCACAGCAGAGGAAAACTTGTGGCCAATCTGGTAATATATTGCACTACAACACAGATTGGTGGCTAATTCTTCTAGGGAACATGGCTCTTGATTCCATGAGAAAGTAGCATGACATATTTGCCTCTGGGAGGTCCTAGCCAAAGTAACAGCTGTCTTGGTACAAAAGGAGAAACTGAAACCCAGAACAGAAGATGGGATTGCTATCCTCAGCTGGCTAGCACATTAGCTATTTCTTTTCTGTTACAGAGAGGTCTACAAGGGACTGGAAACAAGAGTCTGTGAATGTTCCAGTTGGCATTAGGAAGGGAATAGAATGTAAACTCGTCCCTTTGTGCGTCAAGGTTGGAATGTGGGAAGGACCAGGATAAAGTCTATTTCTAATGAGCAATCTTCAAATCCAGACAAGGAAATAGAAGCTTGGAGAGACGAGCATCAGTGTCCAAGAAGACGGAAAACACTAAGGCATATGTTCCAAACTATGATAACAAGGCCAGCTAAGATCAGCCCTGTTTGGCTTTGCATCCTAACAGCTTCTAGCATTTTGCCATGAGAGCCAAACAGGGCTTCCAAATGTTCTGAGCAGTTACTTTGAGCCAAGCATCTCTCTAATACCTTTTACATCTCAGCATTAAGATTGCCACACTGGATGGCAAGCATCCTTCTCCTCATGGCTGATGACAAACATGAAACTCAGAAGGGCAAACAGAAATGTTCAAGATTACACCCTAAATTGAGAGCAGGGGACCCATTTTGAATCCAGGCTCTCACCACACCAGCTTTCCCTCTCCGTGTTACCATCATGGCTGCCTTTATCTTGTCCTGTGGGTACCAGGCACCTGGGTATTTCTATTTCCCAAAGACTCTTCCTTATTCCTTCATTCTCACACTCCCTGAACCTGGATGCTACCAACCACCATTTTCTTGATAATGAAAAAACGCTTCTCTACCCATCCACAGGCCTATTATGTCGTCTTCACTATCTGTAGAGGACCAACTCACATGCCACCTGGTCCATGGTCCTGAGGCACAAGGTTCCTTTTCTTCTCCGCCGCCGAATGGTATTGTTCTGTTTCTTCTCTGTTGGTAAGTGCCTCTGTATTTCACATTGTATGCTTCCCTGCTCCAACCCCGGATACCATCACTGGTCATTGACTTGATTGTATCTATGCCTAGACAGTCTAGTGGTCATAAGACTCCAATGTCCAGAGCTCTGCCTCATCATTGACATTGGCTGAAGAGACATCAGCAAAAAGCAAAATGAGGGGGGATGCTACATACTTCCTATGCCCAGATGCTCTTTATCGATCTGCTAGCCCATGTGTGAAGACCGCCTGGAGGAAGGCCTCTCTGTGTCTCAGATCTCAGGGACATCTCTCTAAAGCACTGCTGTGATTTTGGTCCGCCTCATCCAGTTGGCTCTGATGTCTAACAGGCATTGCAATTGCTTTGGTGAAATCAGTAGTTTGTCAGGCTTGGTTACGGCTATTCTTGGAAAAGATCGGGGTGCGGGGAGTGTGCAGAAACTGGTGTGGTAATAATTTAAGTTTTATCCAAATAAGATGTTTCATGAAATGTGCAGGACTGCTTGAAGTGACACATTTCTGGCATCTGATTGTCCCTGGAAGAGATAAAAGGCAGACGAGAAAAGAGCATACTGTAGGAGCTCTCGCCACCTCGGAACCAAGCCACTTTTGTTTCCAATTTCCAGAGAAAGGGGGTGGGGAAAGAGATTCTCTAAAGGTAAATGAGTGAAATGGCCATTTCTCCCTCCCTCCCCCCCCCCCCCGTGTGTGTGCGCGCACGTGTGCAAGTGCAAGTGTGTGTGTGTGTGTGTGTGTGTGTGTGTGTGTGTGTGAGAGAGAGAGAGAGAGAGAGAGAGAGAGAGAGAGAGAGAGAGAGAGAGAGAAAACATCAGGTATCTGATAATTTCTAGCATGTGCTTTCCAGTCTCTGAATCATTGTCCATCTGTTGGCTCACAAGTCTGTGGAGTAACCAAACTTACAGCAAAGGGGAAAGTGCTTGAAGCTTAAACTCACAGGTGTGATTTAAATTTTGCATTGTCTTTTTAAAGAGCCCTTTTGCATGACAAGTGTTTTCTTTTCCTGACCTCTGCTGCTTCTTTCAAAATGTAAAGGTTGACTCTCTGAAGACAGCTATCCCCCACCACCACTAGGCCATTTGATCCAAAAGAAGTGATCCAAGACCCTAGCAAGATAAAAGCCTTAAACAGAAGAAACATTTCTGGCCCCAGATTTTAGTCTGAGCTTGCTGATGGCCTGCTGGATGGCTATGAGTAAAGTCACTTCAACTGACTTAAATTTCCCAGCCAGAGATGTTGTCATTTCCTCCCTCTGCTCTCATGCTATTTTAACACTAATTTACAATTTAAGTTTTGTCTGTAGAGGAGGTTCTCCTTGGCCATGCTGTATGGAATGGTCTCTCCCAACATTATTCTGTTCTGTTAGACCTTTAACTGAAACTCCCCCACTGTTTTCTCTGTTTATCTCTTTAATTGGTAGTTTCTGACTATCTCTTCAACTAGAATGTCAGCTCCTTCTGAGAGGGACAAAGGACAGCCAGGTCCACACTGTTCAGCAGCCTGTCACCTTGGTGAGATAAGTTCTCATATATATTGGTGGAATGGAAGCTGTTGCCTCCGGGCAATCATGTCTTCTGCTAATACAGAACTTGACTTACTACAAAGGAGGAAGAATACATCTCCACCAATGGCTCACCCCATACCTCAGCCTTGACAGTGAATGAATGTCTATGACTACATGCTTGTCCTTGGTAGCTCCACCGGGAACTGAAGAAGAAAAGCAATTGTCCACCTCGTTAGACAGCCTTTGGATAGTCCTGATAGCTAGATCATTAGTGGCAATGGCATACTCCTCAGAAGTGTAGCATGACCTAATCTATTTCCTATGCCACGGGGAAGAGCTCTCTCTCTCTCTCTCTCTCTCTCTCTCTCTCTCTCTCTCTCTCTCACACACACACACACACACACACACACACACACACACACTTCAGTGGACTGTTATCTTCGACACATCTGTCTACAGAGCACTTCCTGTTGCCCATTTCCTGTCTCCCTGCCACAGGCATCTGGTGAGAGACACCCAGCAGTTATCCCTCCCTAACTTGACTGACTCAGGAAGCCATCCTTGTTCTTACAGTTGTTTAGGTGAACTTGGGTTCTGCTTCACCAATCCAAACATGTTCCTCGGCAAAGCTGAGCTCACAGTCTCAAATCTAGATCCAGGATACAACAACCTCTGCTTTGCAGTGTGGTTTTCCGGGCTTGTTCAGCCATTAATAAACTTGTTATTTTATGTTCTGTTTTTCTGTGGATTTGCATGGCTCCCCAGAGGGAGGAAGCTTAAGGCTGGGAATTCAACCTCCAGTACCTAAGAGTGTTTTGCTTCACAGTATGTGGTTTTAGGCCACCTGTCTTCTCAAAACTTCAGGCTCACTGAATGGTAGGAAAGAGAAACCAAACACAAGGCTCTTCCCCAAAATTTGGAAAACTGCATGCTAGAAACTTGGTGAATAACTCTCACATGAACTTGGTAGGTAGACCCTGTAGATCAAATGACTGGCTCTAAGAGCCTGTGTTTATTAGCTGGCTCTCAAATAAGAATCCATTTCAAATGGGCAGCTACACAAAGACTTAAGTTCAGATCACAGAAAACCATCCCCTCACTCGCTCTACAACCTTAGGCGCTGGCTCTCCCTGAACACTAGTTTCTTTAACTGTATCTATTTGCAGGATTGCCAAACACTTATATGAAGTTTGGGATCCACAAATGTGTAACTAGTAAATATATGATAAATAAAGTGTCAAAAGGAAAGAAAATTATCAACTCTGAAGGGTTTAATGGAAAATGGTGAGATATTCGTACACGGTAAAGGTCCAAATAAACCCTTCAATATTCACCTGGATTCTAGAGTGAAGACATGCATCTATGCACATGTGTGTGCATATGCTCCCCCCACATACACACACACACACATGTGCACACACACATACATATACACACCCACACATGCACACATATAGGAGCATGCATGCGCACACGTGTACACACACACACACACTCACACACGCGCGCGCGCACACACACACACACAGATTTGGCTGTGCATATTCATCAGTCCCATGGCTGCAAAACAGAACACAGCCTATTCTAGCCCAACCATCTAATGCATCTGAGCTAATTCTGATTTCTCCAGTTAATATCTCCCCAAATCCTCAAGCCAGCCCTGTGTTTCCATAACTGGAGGATACCAAGTCTACCACGGCCTCTGCAAGGGGCTTAAATGTGCAAGTGAGCCAAGTTTTGTCTCAGAGCCTTGGCTGCATAGAGAGCAATATAAATAGAGCTCATTAGTTGCAGACACAAAGCATTCATATAGGAAACTGTCCCTAAAACAAAATCAGGGTGCGTCCGTGCTAGAAGGCAGGAACCACATATATCCAGACCAAGGCCTTCTATAGACAACAGCATGCCCAGAGAGAGGAAGCAGCTGACTTCTGGTCCGTGTCTCCAGTTTCCGACTACATCTGGAGCAGGGAACTAGCTGGAAGACAGCACAGATAGAGATCTAGTGCAACCCAAGCAATACTGTTGGGCTGGGGAAAGGTCTAGAAGCTACAACAAGAACTTAAAAATATCTTCCCTATTGCAGATGAGTTCTGGGCCCCGAGAGAATATGGTATTCCATACAAGTCCCAGGGTTCATCTTCCCCACAGGGACAGTGCAGCATGCACTTGGAGGTTGGGAGGGGAGATGGTTAACAAGCTCTCACTCTAGAGATGGTTATTTCCTAGGAAATCATGTGGCAGGTTCGATGTAGTTCTCATGACTGTCCATAGAAATGGACACAGCCATGCCAAGTGATAGAAGAGGGGACAGAGAAGCAAGGGGCACCTAGGATCCAACTTGTCACAGGTGAAGCAGGTGGCCCCAGCTGAAGGCCAAGCTGTTGAACAAACCCACCCCCACCCCCCCCACCCCCGCATGAGGTAGCATCTCCTCATTCTTTCTCTAGAAGAAGGCAAGATATTTGCTTGCTCTGATCATTTAAGAGAATATTATTTGTATGCCATGGTATGTTCTAAGTCTGATTCCTCCATGTTTTTCTAGGCTGAAGGCAGATACTAGGGTGCTCCAGAAGGAAGCAAGGGAGAGAAAGAGAGAGAGAGAGGGAGGGAGGGAGGGAGGGAGGGAGGGAGGGAGGGAGGGAGGGAGGGAGGGAGGGAGGGAGGGGAATAGAACAAGAAATCCTTCCTTGGCTCCCACATCTCTTCTTTATGTTCTAGGATCAGCTCAACACAATAACGATCATCAAATGTACACAGCTCTCAGCTTTGGTTAAATACTTTTGTGTTCTTTGAGCCCTCTGATCGCCCTGTGAAGGGAAAAGGGATCCTACTTCATGAACGCTGTCATGAGTGGATCACCTCTGGAGGCTTGCCAAGTTCTAACAGCTGCGAAGGCTGTGAAGTGTGAACCTGGCCATAGCCTGGCCCTCCGGAGGTCTGTTTCCACCTGTCTCCTCAAATAAAAGAGCTGCAGGCTGTGGATGAGTGGTGGTCGGCCTGTGCATGACAAGGAAGAATTTGGTTCAGTGTGGCCTACCAAGCTCTGCCCCCACAGTCAGGGCAGTGACTAGCTTTAAAGGAACACAGGCAATATGACAGCCACACAGCTGTGCAGCTTGAGGGGTCTGGGAGCCTCCTGGTGACACCAAGGCTGCAACCCTCAAGGCCTGCAGGAGCACAGACAGAGGGGCCCACACTGTGAGCTGAGACCTCTGAGCCACATCTAGGGTCACAGCAGCCATATGGCATCCCGAGGCCACAGCAAAGAAGAAGACAGGGCAAACCTCCGGTCTGTCCCATCCCTTGAACTTTCCATAACTTCTCGACACCAACAATTAGGACTCCTATTGGATCTGATCAAACCTGAACACTATTCAGGAAGCTTGAGGCTATTGGTGCAAGGGGCTCGTACAGGTGGGGACTACCCCAGGTCCCTAGGAGAGGAAACACAGCACCCCGTACCTCAGCAGCACTCTGGTACATCTGGACTTTCTCCTTCATTCCTTGGCGCTGTGCGAGTTGATGAGCTGTGGAGCACAGCCAGAGTGTTTTCAGAACTGTTAGCTATTATGTCCTAAAAAATAATAAATTGCATGCAGTGATCTGCTTCTTTCTTTCAAAGCAACTGCAGAGCCAAAACCCCAGGCTCTCTCTAGGGCACACATTGCCTGGTCATCAATGGGGGAGGGGGATCTATATCCCCAGATACCCCCACTTAATCTCAATTCCTCACTCAGCACCAGATGCGAGTCCTCTTGGTCCCCTGATACCGTGACACCCTTACAGGCTTCTCAAAGCCCTGTTGGCAGAGTGAACTGAGATCCCAGCCGTAGGCAACCCTCTCCTCAAGACACTGGCTCTGAATAGATTATTTCAGATCATAAAACGTACTGATCCAACAAGCTCAAATCCACAAATAACAGGCTGTCCAGTGAGTAGGGAAGTTACCATTGTGTCAGCTAGAAAAGCCTGCTCACCGTATGCCTTCTGCTTTCTACTCTTTTCCACATCTGCCTGACAACTTTCTCTCTTGTCCCACCACCTCCTCCTTCCTCTCCCCTCTTCCCTCTTCTTCTGTCTTCTCCCCCACCCCCGTTCTCCCCTCCCATATCTCCCTATTATCTCTATTATCCCTCTCCTTTCCAGGCTTCATGTTGCCCCCACACACACACCAGCCCAATGCATACCTCTCTGCCTTTCCTTCTTCACTTTAGAACCCTTGGGACAGCTCTGTAGCAAACAAAGTTTGTGACTGCCCCCCAACACACACACACACACACACACACACACACACACACACACACACATTAGAGCTGGGGCATCTTCAGTGATGCTGTTTAAAACCTATTGCTTACTATTTGGCTGAGGCCACAGTTTTAGTAGGGGTGTTAAAAGCTGACCACTAGCTGATAGATACACAGTTTCAGACCCAGAAATGGAAATTCTGGGCCCAACATGTCTGGGATATTAGTGTATTAAAAAGCATAAGAAGGGCTGAGACTATAGGTCAATGTAGAGATCTTTCCTGGCAAGATCTGTGTGAGCTCCTAGTTTACTTGCCAAGCCTGAGAACAAACAGAAACAAAGAAAGGGGGTTGAGAGATTGCTCCTTAAGTAAGAACACTTACCATGACTGCAAGAGGACCTGAGTTCAAATCCCTAACATCAAGCCTATAAGCCCAGTGTTAAGGGCTTAGAATGGTTCCTCTAGGAGCTTGTGCCTAACTGAAACAGCAAGCTCAAGGCTCGGGGCTGTCCTAGTCAGGGTTTCTATTACTGGGATAAACACTGTGACTAAAGCAAGTTGGGAAGGAAAGCATTCATTTGGCCACATCACAGTGCATCATTAAAGGAAGTCAGGACAGGAACTCAAACAGGGCAGGAACCTGGAGGCAGGAACTGATGCAGAGGCCATGGAGGAGTGCTGCTTCCTGGCTTGCTCCTCATGTCTTGATCAATCTGCTTTCTTATAGAACCTAGGACAACCAGCCTGGGGTAGCACCACCCACAATGGGCTATACCCTCTGAATTAATAACTAATTTAAAAAATTCTCTATAGGCTTGCCTACAACCTGATCCTATGGAGGCTTTTTTTTTCCCTCTGAGGTTCCCTCTCAGCTAGCTTTAGCTTGTACCAAGTTGACATAAAACTAGCCAGAACAGTAACACATGCTCTCAAAAACAGATGAAAACCATAGAAGAAGACACATCATAATACTCCTCTGGCCTCTACATATACATACATACACATACACATACATACACACACACATACATACATACATACATACATACATACATACATACATACATACATAAAATCAAATCACAAGACATGGGCAGTTCTGTTTGCAGCATTCAGTAGAATTAACCAGAAAGTTGGGAAATGTCTGTATCGCTAGCTCTATGATCTTGCAGAAATGTACTCTATGTAGGTCTCCATTCCTAACTTTCTGAGAGGTTCTGAAGCCTTGTTCTGTCCCCCCAGGAAGAATTTAAGGTCACCTGGGTTCAACAACAAGAGAGCTATGGATGATGGTACAAACCAAGAGCAATAGCATTATGGGACACATATCCCTAGCATGGAGTAAGAGGAGTGAACAGAGTAAGGAGGGTCCCACATGAACTCAGTCATCAGCTGCTGCAAGGAAGCTCCCTTTGAAGCTGGGTGCCTGCACTTGGGAGACTGTGGAGGGGGCAGTAGGGCCAAGGAGAAAGAAGCAGGGGACACTCTAGACAGAGAGGGCTCAGCAATGTCACAGGAGCCTTGTCTTTCAGAAACTTGTCCCAAATTGAGGTAAGGACATTTATAATCACAGAGGTTGGGGGGTGGGGGGAGCTACCATTGACAACTGTGAGTGGCTCAGGAAAGGGAGAAGCTGTGAGAAGTGACTGAATTCCTGAAAGGGGACTAAGAGTAAAGGGCTGTCTGCTGGCAGCCCTCTCAGCACCTAGAGGAATAATTCCTTTGATGTACAGAAGTGGTCTGGGCCATGTTTCCAATGTCCCCTGCCTTGTCCTTATACTGACATAAATACAGTGTTTTATTTCCTCACGCAGTTAGGGAATAAAAGTATGCTGATGTACTTACAGGGGAAATTATTTCTACCTTAAAAAAACCTAACTACTGACGAGCTGTTCCCAAGACACAGGTCAGAGGCATTGTACAGAAGCTGAAGGAGACCAACAGTGGAGTCCCAATGAGCCCCTAGACTTGCACGTTAGGTCCCCCCCTACTGGCCAATTCAAGATTTTGCCGCTTGGATTTCTTATCTCATTGCCCCTAGACTTCAACGCAGTCTGTGCTTCTGTCCCCTCAGAAACACTCAGGATTCCTCTTGCGGGTCTGACTCCCCATCCTCACTGGAAGCCTCTTTCTCTACATCTCCTCCTCCCCTCTACCTCATGACACTTCACCAGCATTTCTCAACTTGTGATTGGTGACCCCTTTAGGGGTGAATAACACTTTCAAGGGGTCGTACATTCAGATATCCTGTATATCAGATATTTATATTACAATTCATAACGGTAGCAAAATTACAGTTATGAAGTAGAAACAAAAGAAATTTTATGGTTGGGGTCACCACGAGGAACTGTATTAAAGGGTCGCTCCATTAGGAAGACTAAAAACCACTGCTCTAGACCGTTACATACTCCAGCACAACACTGTGCCCAGCTCTAGAGTGCTTTCCCAGGTCTTCTGCATGATGGGCGTCAACACAGTCTTTGAATCCCGGACCAAAGTCCCATCCACTAGGCTTCTTCTGAGTCTCCCATGCACTTTACTCATAGCGTTTAGATGAACACACAACCAGGTTGGCCATGTAGATATACAGAGATGCCTGATGTAGTGATGAGAAGTTGATCGGGCTCCAAAGACATCTATCCTTAGTTTAAGTCTCTTGTCCCTGACTTAAAGCTTTTGAATAAAGTCTGTTAAGGAGTCGAGGGTTGTTTCCTTACTTACTAGATCATAACATAGTCTACTTCAAAAGTATAGCATGTGAAAATAGTGGCACATGACACATGTAGCCTGAGTGTGGCTCCCAGCATGGGGCCAATGCTCTAGATGTGGCAGGAGCAGCTGGAGGCTGACCCCAGTTTCGCATTCTCTTCTTTGAGACACTCCCTAACTAGACTGTAAGTTCCCTGGAGGTAGGGTTTATGGCTCCTTCTTCACAATTGCTTCCTAATGCATGGCTCAGAGCCTGAATAAATATTTTTAAAGAAATTAAAATAAGTGCCATGACACTATGGAATGAAATGGACTTGAACTGAATCCTTTACAGGCCCCCCCCCCCCCCATGCAGAAGACATATCTCATTTATTTCTGAAAAGAGAAAATTAGAAATTTCATTATATGGTGATCAGAGCTGTGGTCTTGGCAGCTGTGGAAAGATGAGATGGTCTGCCGCGCACGATGAGTCACGTGCACCTCTTCCTTCATCTTCCGGGCAGCTGCCCCCACAGGGCTGCCGCCATGCTGGACAGTTCAGACTAAACACATATCCATCACTGTCTCCTCACACACTGCATCACATCCGCACAAACGCTGCAATAGGTTCCCAGGGACAATAAAGGAGACCACCTTGAAGTCGTTAGTACTCATACCTGTCATCTTGCTGTCTTCCTTCCTAGAGCAGCCTCAGGGTGAGTCCATGGGGCAATGGCTATATGGCAAACCATTCCTCATGAGCTGAGCCCTGGACAGCTCACTAGGTTCTGCTCTTGAGAAGAAGGGAAATTGTGAACTTGACACAAATTCCACTGATGAGAGTCACCTCTTGGCTCTTATTTGTTCCTCATGAGAACATTCATGATACAATGACAAGCATTTGGAGGAACTCCTGTGCAGACAGTCATTTACTTGGATGAAAAAAGAAAAACAACTTCATTTGGCCTGGAAGGTTGACAAAGAATATCAAGAGTTGCATTCTTCACTTTAGTTGATGTTGAATAAATATTTATTAAAGGTGCACCATATAGTGCCCAGAATGCTGGGCACAAGGAAATGAGATGTCAGCCCAGGCTGCTCAAGATAACTGGGCAGTCAGTATAATAGGCGACGGGCTCAGTATGTGCAGAGCAGGTTCCCTCTGCTGACTTGGGCATGATCCAGAGAACATAGCGATGTGAAGGGATGGATCACCTGGAATGTACTCCTGTGAGTACTGACTGAGGAGGGAAAGGGTCAGAGAAAGACCCAGCAAGAAAACAGAAGTAAGAAAGCACACTGCCCATCACAGCAAGGCAAGAAGCTGTCACCGGGGGTGGAAACAGAAATTGCCTGCTCGACGCCCAGAACATTTTCTAAAAGCATTAAAGTTCCAACAGAGTCATTTCAAAATCCCCAGTCAAACTAAGTGTCTTCTGTGGAGGGATTGTATCTCCATGTTCATTAAATAAAAGTTGTCTCTCGGTTCCAGATCTTGAGCTATTAAATCCTAATAGCTAACACAGATTAGCTGTCAGGTTTTAATATAGCTGTCTTCCAAAGCTTTCCCAAGTCGAACAAAGAAAGAAATAGAAAAACAAAATACAAGAAGCAAAAATCCAAGTCTGTTGAGATGACTAGTTTTGTGTGAGAATTTGCTTAGGGCAGGATGCTCAGTTGTCTGGTCAAGCACTGGTATGAATGTGTATTGTGAAGATGTTTTATAGATGGAATTAATATTTGTTAAATACTTTCTCAGGTAACAATAGTAAGGCATATCCCCTCCACAGTGTAAGTGGGCCTTATTTGTTCAGTTAAAGACTTTAGCACAGATCTCATGGTACCCCAGAGAGAGAATTCTGCCATGATACTTTAACATAGGAACTTTCCCTAAGTTTCTGACCCGCTGTCTTGCCTATCAGATTTGCGATCCATGTCTACTCTATAATTCTTACCTGATTTTTCAGCCACCTGACAGACTCGCTAGCCTTTGCCATGGACATGAGCCAATTCTGTAAATCGAACCTTTCTGATCGACAGACCCATAATAGATGTGGGTAGACAATAGACAGAAGATAGGAGACAGCTAGATACATTGTGGATAGATGATAATAAATAGATGATAGATAGGTAGGTAGATAGATAGGTAGATAGATAGGTAGATAGATAGATGGATAGATAGATAGATAGATAGATAGATAGATAGATAGATAGATAGATAGATAGATAGATAGAGTAAATTGAGGCAAGATGAGTAGACAGATGATAAATATAGATACAGATGATGATTGGTAGGTAGATAGATGATAGATAGATGATAGATAGACAGACAGACAGATAGATAGATAGATAGATAGATAGATAGATAGATAGATAGATAGATAGATAGATAACAAGATATAAAATATGTATACATGTTTCTACAAGCTCACACATTCATATGCACATATGCAGCCAGGAGGACTCTGGCTGATATAACTAGAATTCATAAGATTGACTCCAGCCTCCTCTCTCTTTCCATTTCCCCACCAGCACACCAAGATTGATGACTCTCACTTTGAAGGTGAACTGAGTGTGAACAAACTCCACACATGAGAAGCATGCGGCCGATGTCTCGCCATTGTTTCTCGTCCTCCTCCCTTTGATTGATTGATAGGACAGACACAAAGCCAGAGAAGAGGTATTTTTCTGCTGACACAAGCTGCCCTCAGTGAAAGCTGATCTATAATGGATAGTGCTAAACAAATGACATAGAATTTACTCTTGGAACACTATTGCCAGCGTGACAGATGGCTGCTCTAAAGGCAATGGCTCAAGAGCTCACCTTAGAGAAAATGTCCAGGTTAAGTTTTATGTGTGTAGAAAGTAAGTTCTATGACAAGGGTGGCGACATTTAGATGGGGAGAGAGCTTAGCCAAGGAATTAAACATGTCAGTGACCTCAAAAGGAGACTATCGTTGAAGTGGAAGGTGAAAGGGGGCACATTTGGACAGTTTGACAAGTGACACAACAGGAGGAAAGGTGGAATGGATGTCACTGTTCTCCATGAGAGCCATGGGTTGCTCTCAATAATTCACACGGTGGTAGGGGACAAACAGAAGCCCAGTTCTAACTCTGTTATCACAACTGGCTTAAATTATTATCCCTTGCTTAACTGACCACATCACAAACACACAGAGGGAGGCAACGCAGGCAGGCTCACTTGATGGAATCTTTACAGAGGTAATTTCTCATGTTTCTGTCAGCAAAATTCTCAACATCAGAGTTATCCCAATGTCACACAGGAAGTGGGTAAGATAACGTCACACAGGGCATGGCAGAATCTCCAAAGCCTGTTACGCTCCCAACCACAGCCTTTGTAAACAACTAAGAAGTGTGTTTTGGTATGGGTGACAAAGAGGCCCACCAATACTGACTGACCAGTTGAGGGTGCTAGGTTGAAGTGTGGGAGGGCAAATGCATCACACCATGAAAAGGGTTGTTATTGATTAGTTATGCCTGTCCAGAGAGCCAGGGAGCTCGCAGGTGGACCAGAAACTGTCAGTCCTAATCTGGTGCAGTATTTCTAATAACTTACTTCCATTTATACCACAGGTCAGCACAGAACAAACCAAGGGACAAATCAGACCCTTTGTCTGTTTTTTTTTTCCATTTTTATTAGGTATTTAGCTCATTTACATTTCCAATGCTATACCAAAAGTCCCCCATACCCACCCACCCCCACTCCCCTACCCACCCACTCCCCCTTTTTGGCCCTGGCGTTCCCCTGTACTGGGGCATATACAGTTTGCGTGTCCAATGGGCCTCTCTTTCCAGTGATGGCCGACTAGGCCATCTTTTGATACATATGCAGCTAGAGTCCAGAGCTCTGGGGTACTGGTTAGTTCATAATGTTGTTCCACCTATAGGGTTGCAGATCCCTTTAGCTCCTTGGGTACTTTCTCTAGCTCCTCCATTGGGAGTCCTGTGATCCATTCATTAGCTGACTGTGAGCATCCACTTCTGTGTTTGCTAGGCACCAGCATAGTCTCACAAGAGACAGCTACATCTGGGTCCTTTCGATAAAATCTTGCTAGTGTATGCAATGGTGTCAGCGTTTGGATGCTGATTATGGGGTGGATCCCTGGATATGGCAGTCTCTACATGGTCCATCCTTTCATCTCAGCTCCAAACTTGGTCTCTGTAACTCCTTCCATGGGTGTTTTGTTCCCACTTCTAAGGAGGGGCATAGTGTCCACACTTCAGTCTTCATTTTTCTTGAGTTTCATGTGTTTAGGAAATTGTATCTTATATCTTGGGTATCCTAGGTTTTGGGCTAATATCCACTTATCAGTGAGTACATATTGTGTGAGTTCCTTTGTGAATGTGTTACCTCACTCAGGATGATGCCCTCCAGGTCCATCCATTTGGCTAGGAATTTCATAAATTCATTCTTTTTAATAGCTGAGTAGTACTCCATTGTGTAGATGTACCACATTTTCTGTATCCATTCCTCTGTTGAGGGGCATCTGGGTTCTTTCCAGCTTCTGGCTATTATAAATAAGGCTGCTATGAACATAGTGGAGCATGTGTCCTTCTTACCGGTTGGGGCATCTTCTGGATATATGTCCAGGAGAGGTATTGCTGGATCCTCCGGTAGTACTATGTCCAATTTTCTGAGGAACCACCAGACTGATTTCCAGAGTGGTTGTACAAGCCTGCAATCCTACCAACAATGGAGGAGTGTTCCTCTTTCTCCACATCCACGCCAGCATCTGCTGTCACCTGAATTTTTGATCTTAGCCATTCTGACTGGTGTGAGGTGGAATCTCAGGGTTGTTTTGATTTGCATTTCCCTGATGATTAAGGATGTTGAACATTTTTTCAGGTGCTTCTCTGCCATTCGGTATTCCTCAGGTGAGAATTCTTTGTTCAGTTCTGAGCCCCATTTTTAATGGGGTTATTTGATTTTCTGAAGTCCACCTTCTTGAGTTCTTTATATATGTTGGATATTAGTCTCCTATCTGATTTAGGATAGGTAAAGATCCTTTCTTGTCTATTTTTATAAGTAAAGTTTTACTGAAACACAGCCCTTGTCATTGGCTTACATGTTGTTTATGGTTAGTTTTTCTTTATCATCACAAAACTGAATAGTTGTAGCAATGGCCAGGTTGTCTGCAAATCCTAAGCCAAGCCCTTTCAGAGACAGCTGTTCTAGAGAGACCAAATGAAATTGATTCCGGGCAAGTAATGAGGCGTTCATTCAATTCTCATTTATTATATGTTTATTATACATCTATTATGTGTCAGGTACTGTAAAGCTAGTTTTATATATAAAGCATGTGTGCATGTGTGCCTATTCATGTCACCATAAAGCCATTTCCCCTCATAGTCACATGACTGCCAGAGGCAATTTGGGCTACATATTTCCTTGCTCATATTCAGCAGGAAAGAAAGAAAATGTGTTCTTCCTAAGTCTAACTAAGCTACTTGGGTCACAAGCTTAATCCCAGATTAATAATATTTGCCACGAATATACCATGCCAAGGATGTTTTGTCAAGCCACTACTAAACTGGAGATGGCAGTAACTTTCTCTGAGTTATATGCCCACCAATGCCCATACAATGGCTACTAACTCCTGCATAAAGGGTTGTTGCCTTGGATTAGAAGAAATCGCATGAAGATAAAGAAGAAATTGTGGAGATAGAAAGTTCTGTAACAGGAATGACAGGGAAAGCTCTAGAGAATAAAGTCCACCTTAAACTTCTGGCTTGAGCAGCTGAGACCTTACCAATAAGGTCTATGTGTGATTGGTAGTTGGGAACTCTACACTAGTCAACCACAGTTCTATCAGACTATCTGAATCACCATAAATCTTTTACAAAGCACTCTACCTGTGCTACTCCCCAGAGAAGCCCAAATCTCTGGAACAATGCTTTCCTTTGGAGTCTCTGGAATTCTCCCAGGGGGATTCTGATTTACAGTCTGGGTTGAGAACTGTTGCTCCAAAGCATTTTAGCAGTAAGACTGAGAGATCTCACCCACAGCCTCCTGTTAGAAATAAAAACTGAGTCCTTCCCAGTGTTACACTCACGCCACTGTTTCCATTCCAGTACATCGTACTTTGGTATCCATGGGCTCCAAGAAACTAATTTATGTTACTACAGTTCAGTATTGGTGGGAAATATAACCAAATAAACCCACAGTAGTACAGAAATGATGGGGAACAAGGAGGATCTTGACCCTGAACCCATATGTGGTATAGCCAAGAGGAGATTGTGGAATCGCATATAACAGGCTCCACCTTCTGGCTCTGATATTGCAGGGTCTTGGGCACCCCTTACATGGAAATGTGTGTCTTTTTAAGATCCCCTGTGAAGTGGGGTGGAAGATCATCCATAGCACGCAGGAATGGAGGGGTTAACTGTGAGCATCAAGGAAAGTGGTGAAGAACAAGAGAGGCGCTGGAACATCTTAGCACCTTTTCAGCAGTGGGGACTGATTAAACTCGGAGTCTGGCTGAGAAATCACTCTGCAACTGGAGGTTCTGCCAGAGGGTCTCTGAGGACCAGAGGCTTGTGAATTCACTGCATGATGAGTTATTGTGGGTTTGATTCTGGTTCTCATAACGCATTGCGATCTATCTGAGAAGATTGATCCCAGAAGAGAGACCCATCTAGAATTAGAGGCTTTTATGATTCTTTTGAAAGCCTAGAAATGTGGCTTGTCATCAGGGTCCACAGCCTTCAAGATCATTCATGTGCAAGCTGACCATCATATTCCCCCTCTCTGAGTTTGGGACAGTGAGTCACTGTGTCCCTACAGTCCCTTTGGGAGATGAGTGATGGGCTCATCTGGAACCTCTATCCCATAGCCCTTTGTTTCTCCGTGGTGACTAGTCATCGTGAGCAGGAGACATGAGTCAGGGGGAGCTAGCACAAGTGTGGAAGTATGAAGGGTTCACTTGTTCCTTCAACACCAATCACCGAGAGCTATCACACAGCCATGAGTGGCCTGGCCTGATGACATCAAGAGTGGGGAGGGCCTGAGATCCCCAGACCTGATTCAAAAATCATCTGTCAACAAGGGCACAGCTTGTGTGCCCAGTAAATGACCACAGTAATATCTTGCCCACATTTCTCAGTCAGGAAAACTAAGTTTCCCACTCAAGAAGTAGGGGGGGAAAAGGTACATAGGAGAAAAAAATAAAATGAAAAAAGCAAAAGTAAAGAAACGTTCCAAGCATGGTGTGAGGCAGAGAATGTCCCAAAGCAGTGAAGACAGACAGACAGACATTGGTACTGTGTGTGTGTGTGTGTGTGTGTGTGTCACCAGTGGAGATCACATACAGATGCGTCACAATCAATTTGGCTCAATTTAACATCTGAGCCCTGGCCTATGTCTCGGCTTCTATTTCTTGTCTCACATGCTGGTCTTGACTTATAAATTATTCAATAATAATGGCAACCTATTAGCCAGCTACTGTATTCCAGTCTTTAAAATATCTTACAAGCTCTCTTGATGAACTCTGTCAAACTGCTGTGAAGGAGAGCTAGCCTAGGGCACCAGTGGGAACCCTGAAGAACCATACTGAGGCACCTTGATCAGATTTCACACGCTAAGAGTCGAGAGAGGACTAAAATCTGCTCACCCCAAGTTGCATATTTTTGTCCCTCAAACTCTGGTTTACCAGGACTTTGACTTTTCTGAGCTCAAAGTGGGAAAACACAGTGCTTGAACTTAAGGTTTCCTGGCTTCTGGCCCATCATAAATAAAGTCACGTTTCTGTCTTGATGTGTGCTATGGAATAAGAAACAGGATCAAATGGCCAATGAGACTGAGATGAGCTCCTTGGGCTCTTGGGCATGCTTATCTGCAAAGAAACTCACAAGAATCCAAAGGTGCCAGCTTAGCCTCATGCCTGGCAGCTTACTGACCATACCTGCACCCGGCACCCTATGCTATGAATTAGATGAATTCTCTGTTTTATAGGAAACAGAGACCCACGGCTTAGAATGATTTAACCAAGGCCACTTAGCAAGGATGTGACAAGGGTTGGACTAGAACAATAATTTGTCTTTCGTATTAGGCTGAAATTCTTTGAGGTCAAGAGCATATTTTGATATATTTGTTTTCCTGGCACTTGTCACAATGCCTGGAACAGACAGAGCCTTAATAATTCGAAGATCATGTTCCTCTTCGAGACTAATAATAACTGTTCAAGTATGTGTTTGGCATCAGAATGAATGCTCTATTTTGCATTATTTCTCGTTGTTCAAAATGAATCTAAGAAATAAGTGTTAGATGTCCTTTGTACCTGTGTGTGGTGTAGTGTCCTGTACAGGTGTATGGTCCATGCTTGTGGGTACCAGTGCATGTGAAGGCTAGAGGAGGGTGTTGGGTATCTTTACCCACCACTCTGTGCCCTGATGCCTTAAAACACTGTCTCGCTAAACTAGAGTCTAGTATTTTATGGAGACTGACTGGCCAGAGTGCTCCCAGACCCGATGTATGACATCCCCTAGTATAGTGTTACAGGTGTGTGCAGCCATGCTCAGGTTTTTACATGGGTACTGGGTATTTAAACTTAGGTCCCCACATTTGTACAGCAAGTGCTTTTAAGACATCCTTCCGCCCCTTATGTGTACTCTGCAGATTGAGAAAACTAAGGTTGTTATTAGTACATGGTACGAATTTATGTTGAGACCCCAACACCCAAGAATCCAGTGTCAGGGAGCTCCAAAGATATGTACCCCAGGTAGAATCATCAGTGCTTCGGTGAGCATCCTTCTGCCAGCCAATAGGAGCACCTGGGGGTTCCAGGTCAGAAGCATATTTTTCAGAATTTTCTGTGTTCTGGGATTCACAGAGTCTGAAGCAAGAATTATTTGATCTCAGTGTTCCTTGTGAACTATGTTTGTTTCTGAGGCATGCTAGGAGCCAGCTGGCTGCTGTCACAGCTCGGATGTCACCTGGTACTTTCTTGTGTTCAAGGTGAATAAATCACACACACAGTGAAGCCAGACCATTCCTGTCTGTGTCTGTATCTGATAAGAGGCTCACAGCAACAGCTGAGCTGTGTTCCATTTTCTGCATTGCTGGCTGTGGGAAGGGTGATAAGAATCATCAGATTTCAAAATGGGAAGGCCCATCCAATCACTTGCTTTACAGGTCAAGGGACCTGCAGCCTTGGGCTAGCATACTGGGTTGCACGACGCGGCAATCCATTGAATTTAATGGAGGTCAGTCTACAGTTGAGAATTTACAGGAAGGAAAACCAGAGCATGAAAGAATTGAGAAGTCTTCCCTCTTGTGGTAGACACAGAGGTGCACCACACAGACCCCATTCTGAGAAATCTTACAACAACCATGCATCCTCTAAAGATGTCAACAAACGAAGTTATTCAATTACTTGTGCACATGTGGCTCAGTACTTAGTGTTCAAGGCAAAGCCTGGAGAAAGGCCTAGATTGGTTTAATTGGAGACACCACTCGGGATGATGGTGAAGCCATGTAGAGCTAATCCAGGAGAAGTGAGAGTTCTTGCTTTCTATGGGCCTTACTTATCCATCTGTAAGAGGGAGACAGTAGGTAAATGGATAGAGGAGCTCATGAGCCAGCCTAATTCCCAACTTCTTGAGTCTTCTGGGTGAGAATGGCAAACATGCTGCTGAGCCTGGGCTCTCTGTAAGGTTGTTGGATCCAGGCCCACCTCTGGCCATATCAGAATGTCCTCCCTATTGACCTCACTCTATGGTACATCCTCTGTTATGACAAATGTCTTCATGTGAAGAAAAAGAAAGTCCTCCCATTAATCAGAGACTAGATGAAGCTCATCCAAGCCAGCTTCAACCAATGCTCAAAGCTCTGGAATTCTTTTGTTATGAGCCTCATTAGTGCTGGAAATAGGATGCATAGATGCTAAATGGCTCACAGAAAAGGGCAACGAGGGCAATGCGGAGATCATTTACTCTGCAATCAGGAAAGCTGTGGGCACACACCAGGTTCCATCCCAACAGTTTACTTTTAGATAGATGACTACTCTTTCTGAATATGTATGCCTTTCTGTATTGCATAAAGTTTATATAGGCTCCTGCATACTGCAGGATGGGCTCATGAAGATCAAAGGCCAAAGAGGTGAGCCCTCAGAATCCTATTAAGCCCCTTGAGTAAGACAAGGTTGTCTTTGATGGCTCATGTCTACAGAGTGCTTGAGAAGCTACAAAGCGTGTTACTAGGAACACATATCCACATCAATTATTTCAGGCTCTCCCAACAGCCCTACAAGGAGACAGGGCAAAGCTGATTATCCCCTGCCCCTTATCTGCTAACTCTTGGATGGTACTTAGAACATTAAGTCTCAACTTTGTACCTTAGTTATTTATGTGCATGTCTAATCTCTCTACACTGAACAGATACCAGAGCAAGCACCACACAGGGTCCTGTCATGTTTGCACCACCACCCCATTCCACTCATTACATTATAACGGTTAGACCTCAGCAACCAGTGCAAGAAATAAGCAGAGAAGGACTTGGGTGGAGAGAAGACGATGGAAAGTATATGACTGAGCCTCTGTCCTGATTAATTTTCAGGACAGAAGTTAGATTTTTCTCTAGGACACCCACTAGCTATTAAGGACTATTTAAACTTTAATTAATTAAAATTATGTAAAACTAAAAGTATCTCCTTTTCACTAACCACAATCAAGTACATTTGAACTCACAGGTCTACTGGATTGCAAAGCAAAGAGTATCCATTCCCCTCACTGTAGAATGCTCTACTGGATAGTGCTGGTATCAGGGAAGGGACCTCTAGTAAAACAGAGCTGGGTTCCCACCCTGCCTTGGATATCCATGCAAGTCATTTCTACACTCAGTGTCATACATATAATATTAGGGTATTCACAGAGACTTATACCCATAGCTCATTTGTATGGCATCGACATAGATACCTCCATGTGTTTTAGCAAAGCCTTAGAGGCTGATTTTTCGTCCATAGAAAGTGGGGAACAAGTACACGAGGAAGCCAAGTCAATGAGGGCCGACTGCCTGATGTGTAAGCTGTAACTCCACTCATTCCCCCGTGTACAAATATCACCCCACCCATCCAGATATTATTGTTACCATCTCCTAATTAGGAAAAGATCACTATTTACTTCTCATTACATCCCTATAGGAATAAGAGAGAGAGCACCTGACTCAAGACCTGGCATATGCATGTGGTCAAGAATGTAAAAAACAAAAAAATTGAAATTGTTATAGAATATTTTTATCATTGATATTTTCATGACTTTTATCTAAACATTTATGTATACTGGGAAAAGGGAAACAAATCTTGAGAGCCCAAATATTGTGCTCTACACAAAACAGACAGAGAACATATCTCCATGCTATAAATCAAATGATGTTTCTATTGTGGTTTGAAAAAACAAAAACCTTCACCCTAGGAATATGCTCACATCTCCTGTCTGTTGTGTGAAGCCCTTGAGTTCCCACTGCCCTAATCTACTTCTCTGAACTGCTGTGCTCAGGCTAAGGTCATTCTAAACGTGCTAAGTTCAGTCCTTCTCAAGATCTGCTGCTTGGATTTGTCTACTAAGCTAAACTGACTCCACCAGACCCTCAACAGATTTTTCTTTTTTCTCCATGTTCACTACAACAGCTTCCTCCTGCTGCCTCCTCCTGTCTACTTGCTCTCTGCTTATCTTTGTAGCACTCACTGAACACTTCTTCAAGTGCTGCCTGGTGTTCCTCTGTCTTCTTATTCGTGAACTAATTCCCTCTTTGTTCGCTAAAGTATTAATCAATAACTAGACTATATATTCCAAGAGGGCAGTGACATTACTCTTACCCTGTGCCTAAAGCAATGTCCAGAACATCATAAATTTCTAATAAATTTCAATATTTAAACAAGATCTCTAAGGGCAATGAACTGACCTTCTCTTTTCTAGTACTCATTTACATAAGACTTGAGTTAAATGCCCTATCTCCAAATGTTTTAGCCATTCAACATTCCCCAATTGTGAAGCGTTTGGATATGCCCAGTATCTCACACAATGGCTGCAAAAGGAGGAGACATATGCCTTTCCCTTAAGACCTCTTCTTGTCCTTCAGTGTGCAAACAGGCACAAAACAGACAACTGCTCTACACAGGCAAAGCTAAGGGATGCCCAACTGTAGGAACCTACACAAGAAAATGCTATCTTCAGCTCAAGTGAGTGAAAAAACCTGGTTGGAGGATAACACATGAATGTCATCTAAAACAAGAGTTTGCTCACGTAGTCTCTAAGAGTCTCTTGGCCCCTCTGTGGACTCCCTGGAACCAGGATACATGGGCTCAAAACATGTCTAGACCAGTCATCAACTGAGGCACAATGGAGAGTTCTCTCATTGATCAAATGTTCTTCAAGGTCTCCATCTGTAAATAGAAGCAATAGTATGATATGCTATACATGCATACTAGATAGTATATTGATACTTAGCTTTAAGTATCAATTTCAGACAATCTATAGTCATCTAAGAAGGAAAATGCCTAGATCAGATTGGCCTGTGGAGAGTTGATTATAACTGGTGAATGGAGCCCACTGTGGGGGGCACCATTCCCCAGGCAGGTGGCCTTGAGCTGTATAAGAAAGAAGCTAGCTAAGCATGATCCTATGAGGAAGCTATGAAACAGTGTTTGTCCATGGTTTCTGCTTTAAGTTCTTACTTTAGTTTCGGTCCTGACTTTCTTCAATGGTGAACTGTAACCTGTAAGATAAAACAAACCCTGCTCTCCTTAAGTTGCTTTTAGCTGGAGTATTTTTATTAAAGTGGAATCAATTTAATTAGGAGACATTCCTTATAGGGTCAATTTGATAATTAAAGTGAACCATTTACTAAAAACCATTCAATAATATTAAATTTGAAGTCATTTTCTTAGGAGAAAAAAATACACTAGGAAAGGTAGCAAGGGGTGATGGTACACTGAATTTACATGCTTTAATTGGTACTTCAGCTAAACAAAAAACTGTTTGACATGGTTTCAAAGGCCCACACAGAAATAAAATTAAGGATGTCCTGTACAATTAATTAGTTAATTAATTAATTGATCAATTAATTGTAGGTGTGGGAACTTTTTTGTCCCTTACAAAAGATCTTCCACAAACACCACTGGATGCTAAAGAGCTACATGCAAATAATCCTAGCCCTGCACTTCTCTTCCTGGCACATGCAATCCCCTGCATCTCTAACAGATCCTAGGAAAGAATAGATTGCTCGCTAGAGGAGCAGGCCACTGGGGTATGATCTGAGTGGTGCTAAGGCAGGCCCACCCAAGTGGTGGAGAAGCTTCAGTGGGACCAAAAATCTTGACAGCACAGGAACCATGGGAGCTGCTGACAGAGAAGGCAGACCTCCTTTGTAAAAAGTGCTCCTAGGAAGCCTGCACAGGCTTACAGAGCAGAAAGCATCTCATTGTTAATTAACACATGTTCCACCCTGGGACTGAGGATGGACCTGCTAAGAGACACTGAGGCAGGAAGGAGAGGGACTGGGGACTCTAGACGGGCCTCAGCACAGGGCTTTACTCTGTGGACCTCAGAGTATAGCTGAGTTTGGGGATGCTCAAGGCTATTTGTGATCTGACTCTTTTCAGATCACCATTTCCAAGTTATGACTAAAGCATTCCTCACTCATTAGCCCATCTATGCCGCTAACAATCCACCCAACTTTCTCGAGCTTTGGATTTCTTCACAAGCCTAGGAGGCCCCTTCTCTCTTCTCCTCCTCATAGGACTCTCCTACTTTCTCAGCAAGACCCTTCTGTCATCCAGGTTCCTCCAAAGACTCATGAGAAGAGCAGTCGGATGCTCCCTCTTCCACACGTCAGCCACCTTGAACTTCCTTCTCAAGCACACAAACAAAAACACCTGGTTGCAACACAGCGCGCCATTGCCAGTGCGGGACTATGAGCTCCTGAGAAGCAGGGTTGCAACACAGCGCGCCATTGCCAGTGCGGGACTATGAGCTCCTGAGAAGCAGGGTTGCAACACAGCGTGCCATTGCCAGTGCGGGACTATGAGCCCCTGAGAAGCAGGCTGGGCCTCAGTGCAGGCTGTGCTGAAGTACAGGAGGCAAGTGCTCAGAGCTCTGAGGCTGCCCCTGCTGCTGTTAGATGGTTCATGTTGGAAGTTTATTCCTGTTTTTACCCAAAATTAGGAGCTTCTAACAGAACCCTGTAGAACAATGTTCATCTCCAGAGAAGCATGCCAACCCTTCAGATCTGCCCAGCCAGGGGCCACGCCCCCATCAGGCTGCTCCCCGCTATGCTCCTTCTCTTCATCCCAGTTAGATTTTGTGAAGCATCGCTCTCATTTCGTGGATTTTGTTGTCGCTGCTAATTTATTTTGTTTTCTGAGAATTTTATACATGAATACTGTACATCAGTTCTATCCCTCCTCCTCCCCGGCCAACTGTGCCTATGCCCCCCCCACCTCATTCTCAAATTATTGGTGTCTTCTTAAACACACACACACACACACACACACACACACACACATTATAAAAGAATTAAAGAAAATGTAAGATGGAATATGACTAGTGCAAGTACTGGTAGATAGTATGCCCTCAAACAAACATTTTCTCACACAGCTAAATCAGTGAATGAATAAATGGGAGATTTGTGTCTCAACACTGCAGTGATCTCTTATCTTAGGTAGGGGTCCATAGGTAGTAAGTCTATGTTAGTATAAGATTAGAACTTCATATATAGTGCTGAACATATAAGACATGTATTACTCTGTCCTCATAGCTCCTGAGAAACTCATTGAACTGAAAATGAAAAAAAAATGTAATAAATAAGAGTGAACTTGCAGGTCCTTAACCAAGTTCATCAGAGTCGAGAAACTGATGGGAACCCGCAGGAATAAGGAAGTGGGTGCTTTGAGTAGGGAAAGCTGAGCCATAACTTGGAAATGATGGTCTGAAAAGGGTCAGATCACAAACAGCATTGAGCGTCCCCAAACTCAGCGATGCCCGGAGGTCCCCAGGGCAGGAGTTGAGGGGAGGACAGGGAATGAGAAATAGAGAGGACAAAGCAAAAGATGGGACACGGGGGTCGCGCAGAAGCTGATGGCTCACGCTAAGCAAGTTTGTTAAGGACAACAGCATCTCATAAACTATTTGCAGGGAGGGAATGGGCAATGATCAGCAGAAAAATGAATCAGCAATTCAAAAAAAGAAAAAAACCCACAAGATACCTCAGACACAACTGCCTTAGGACAGATAGCCACAGCCCCCCATCGGAAAAAGCTAGGTTCACAGGAGTGGAGAATTTATCTTCTTCAATGCCCTGACCCAAGCCCCAGTCCCAACCTTGCCAAGTCTGTTCTGTGCGAGCACACAGAACTGGCATTACATTGTCCTTCTATCAGGGCCTCTGGGAAAGCCTTGGATTGATTGGCTCCCAGCAAGGAGTGTGTGCATGTGTGTTGTGTGTGTGCATGTTTGTTCAGTACACACAGAACCCAGAGCAGGGAGTCTGGTGACCTCCTGTACCACTCTATGTCTTGTTTCTTTGAGACAGGGACTCTTGCTGAGCCTGGAGCTCACAGATTTTTGTGGGAGGTTTTCCTCTGCTGTGCTGGCAGGCAGCACACCACAGAGTTCTTACTAGTGGGACCTCCTCAGTGTTGGGGTTACAGCATTTGTGGGAATGTGCATGGCTTTTACTTAGACTCCGATGTCCAAAGTCTGGTCCTCAGCAAGTGCTTAGCAAGTACTTAGTGCTGAGCCATCTTTCCATTCCTACACATAGGAGATTTTTAACATAATAATTCCTTAGACATCATTCTATTTTATTTCTGTAGTTTTCTTATATAGAATACATTATAGATTCTCTAAGCAAGAATACTGAACACCAGGGACAGCAAGATGGCTCAGAGATTAAAGGTGCCTGCCTTGTAAGCCTAACAACTTGAGTTTGAATTCTATTCCTGGCACTCACATAAACGTGGAAGAAGAGAATTTACTGACTTGTATATGTGCATCTACACAAACACATTATGTGCACATATAGACATCATAATCCATTTTTAAAAAAATAATACTAAGTACTGAATGCAAAATTGTCTAAATTAAATAATAAAAACACTTCACATCCATTTTCTGATTTGTATATAGTTGCATACATACAAGCACACACACATATATACAAAATCAGAAATGCATAAATTTTATTACATACCATATATACAAATGTTAAATACAATTTATATGTAATGGTATATTATATATAAATATACGTAATATATTATAAATGTATAAATATATTACATATATTATAATTGGGATATACACTAAGTCAAAAATTCATAGGTTCCATAGGTGACAATAAATATATTACATACTTTCCATAGGTTCATAAAAAATGTAAGCAACATATAAAGTTTATGTTCAATACAACAAAGGTTATTTCTTGCCCTAAAATATGCCCCTGCTAAAGAGTTGAACTGTAAGGAATCATATGGCCACAGTGTCCAAGGGGCTGGAATTTGCTGTTTGCATCCTCTATTCAGCCTTATGTTGGAAGATTCACAATAAGGCAAAACTAAGAGAAAAACCCATAAAAATGGCAAAGAGATAAATAGACTTTTAGACAACATAATAAGTATATAGACAATCTAACTGAACATATGGAAAATTGTTAGGATAAATAGATCACAATATCAATATACAATAAAATTATTTTATAAATATTATTTAAGAAAAATCAAATACATATGGGTTACTTGAATAAAAGAATTACAAGACTCATTTGTCATCAGAAAACCCTAAAATATTACTGAGAGAAATTAATTAAAGTTTGGCATAATTTGAAATACAGACAACATCCACAAATCAGAGAACTTAATAATTTTGCCAGTTCTTCGCCAGCCGGTCTCCATATCCAGTGCAGCATGAATCACATGCCCAGTCATTTCTTTCTTGAGCTGTCTTAGTTTGGAAAACCATAAAACAAAATATTGTATGTGAGCACTTTATTAAGGCTATATTCTCAGAAATAAACAAACAATCTGGAAACAAATAAACATAATGTGGAAGGGGGTGAAACCCAGAAAAGGTCTAATTTCAACCTGGCCCTTCAAGAAAGGCCATGGGTGAGCATAGCTTTTAGGTAGATGAGGTGGAGCCCAGAGGGGTGGGGCACACCTTTGACCCCAACTCTCAGGAATGGAGCCCAGAGGAGCCCAACTCCAGGAGGCAGAGGCAGGTGGATCATTCAAAGACAGCACTATCTACACAGAGAGTTCCAGGCCACCCAGGGTGACATGGTCAAACCCTTGTCTCAAAATCAATTAATCAATAAGTCAATCAATCGAATAGCAACAAATCCAGCAAAGAGGAATTCTACGTGTCCACACCAGCTAGTCACTGTTGAGCTTAGCCCCAGGAAGACCAAGGCTCTGAGGCATTTCCACTGTCCCAGATATTCTGGCTTTCTGGGGGTCCCTCAAGGAAGATTGCAGGACTGGGGTAAGGGAAGCAAACACGTGAAAAAGTGGGTAGGGGTGGGGAGCACACAAACCTGGTAGAGGCTGGGGCCCTCGTATGGAATCCGTAAGATGAGTCTACATTTTCTATGGAAATGCAGTGCCCTGACCCAGCAACTATAAGCTGAAGAGAGAATAACCAAGAAGTTATACTATTTATAAATTCACATTAGGTAGAGAATATACTGAGGGTATGGGGGTAGGCAACCAAGCAACAGAATAAAATAAAATTCCAAGGATGGATGCACACATAAAAGGCCACATGATTAAAACCTAGTTTTCACATACAGTAGAGAACAGATTGGTGCTGAAATAATTGACTATTAATATAGGAGCAATGAGCCTTACATCCCAGAATACACAAAATTCAATTTCTGTTGAGTCCTGTGGGTTCAAACATGGCAGGAAAAGATAAAATGATAAATAAAGTAAAATAACAAAACCTACTGAACATCATGCACACTTAGGGTGAACAAATATCTCTAAACAAGACACACATTTAACTTCAGTAACATTGAAACTTTATGCTCATCAAAAAGGTGCATTAGGCCAGAGAATTGGCTCAGCAGTTATGTGTACGAGCTGTTCTTTCAAAGGACCTAGGTTCAATTCCCAGCAGCCACACAGTGGTTCATAACTGTCTGTAACTCCAGCTCCACGGTATCTGGCACTGTCTGAGGCAGGAGACACACAAGTGCTACACAGACATACATGCAAGCAAAACATCCATTCCCATAAAATGAAACTAAAATCAAAATAAAAAACGATGCCTTTAAATTAGTAAAAAAGGGTAGGCCAGCCAGGAAGATGGCTCAGTCAGTAAAGCCCTGGGTGCAACCCCTAAGGACCTGAGTTCATCTGCTTGACACTCATGTAAAAGACACGAGTGTACCTGTAACCCTGGACAGAGGGAGACACACGGGTGGGTTTCCCCGAGCATTGGCTAGCTAGGGTGGCTAAATGGATGGGATCCAGTGATAGTGAGAGATCCTGTCTCAGTTAAATAATAAGGTAGAGAGATCGACACAGCCAACATCAACCTCTGGCCTCCGCGTATACACTCGCTCACTTGTGTATGTGCAAGCTATACATTCAAACAAGTAAGAATTCACACACATGCACATGCACACACACAAGATAGTAAAAAGGTAATGAAAGTAGTTTAAATTATACACATTCAAAAAAATCATATTTTATGAAAACATCTGAGCTTCCAGAAATCAATAATGTCAGGGAACATAATAGAGTTTTAATAGTCAAAATACTTAAGGAAGTATTTCATAATAGGCCAAGTAGTGAATAATCATATGTTCAATAACAGGAAATACTTATCAAAACCACAATGAGATGTTATTACATGGCCACAAAAATTAATAAATAAAAACCAAAAAATTTAAAACCATAGAGAACTAAAAAGGCCTCATAATACCAAGTGTTTCAAAGTGTGTAGAGGGGCCAGGGCTTATTATGGGCCACCGGTACCAACTTAAATGGTTCTAGCACCTGTGTAAAATGTGGAGCATCTGTCAAAGCTAAAAGACGCAGAGACCATGACCAAAACAGCTCAGCATCTAGATAATATGTAATGAAAGACATGTTATCCAAGAATGCTCAAAGCAATTTTATCCGTAATAGGAGATGCCCCAAATCAGGAGATGCCCCAAACACCCCATACACACAGAATGAACGCTGTACCACACTGAGAAACAATACACTATTGTTCTGCCTCGTGCAAGCCTCCAAATCTGTGATATAGTAAAACAAAGAGGCTCAATGCAAGTGAGTCACAACTGAGTTATTCCATCTTAGTGAGTTATACAGGCAGCCCATGAGTCAGGGGTGAGAGGATCTGGCACAACGGGAACCTTTATAGAGTGTGTTGTTACAGAGGGACATGAAAGCACCTCTGAGGGGCTCTGAGAGAGCTATCCTGACTTATAAGTAGTTACATGAGTGTCTGCATTTGTAAAAATTCATCAAATTATAAGTTTAAGGTGGATGGTATTTGAAAAGATGTTGGGTCTAGAGATGCTCAGTGGTTAAGACTGTATACCTATCTCCCAACGGACTGGAGTTTGGTGCCCAGTGCCCATATCAGGTGGCTCACAATCACCTGTAACTCCAGCTCCAGGGGATGCAATGTCCTCCACAGATGCCTGCATTTATGTTCGTACACACACACACACACACACACACACACACACACACACACACACACACACACACACAAAACAACTAAAAATAAGCCTTGAAAAGAAGTAATTAGAATCCAATTTTTATACACATTTATTTTTGGCATTCTACACTATAGAAATCTATCAGCAAGATAGCTCAGTATTACACATATTAATTCTAAAAGAATGACAGACAATACTGATTTATATTCTACTCTATTTTTTATAAGCATGTTGTGATCACGACCCCATTGATAACTTGTCCACTCTCACACGGAAACAAACGTGTGTGAAGAACAACGATGACTTCAGATCAGTGAAGGCAAGCGCTGAGCACAGGCATAGCAGTCCGAGCGCTGTGCACATAGCAATACACAGAAAGCAGCAGAGAAAACACAGAGCAGTGAGCTCCTCTGTGGGTTCCCAGGAAGAAGAACGATGGTGACAGGGGGTTCTCATAAGTTATTACTCCTCACACTGCTTCGCCTTCCCGTTTGCCACACCCTCACTAACACACCAAGTCCTTCCAAGTAACACTAGGTCAACCCTAAAGACTCATGCTTTCTGCCATTGGCTTTCATGTTTTGTATACTTGACAGTGGAAATATAGAATTCTTTTTAAATTAAAAATGATGGAGAAGAGATAAGGAAAAATCCTTGGTACGAAAATTTAGGGAACCTTTGAACAAAGCCATTTACTGGCACTGTCTCTCCTCCAAAGTGCTCAGTTGTGGAGTTTATCTAAGTCACGCGATATAGTCCTCAGTGAAGAAGAAAACAGCCAGTGATTATCTTTCACACAGTTTTCATTAATTAAAGATTCAAATATAAAAATAGATATATATGTGCTCGTCAATATGCTTGGATGCTGACTTGTACAGGAATAAAGGAAGGACTGTTTCGTGATGCTTACAGTTGAATACAGACCTGAATGTCCCAGTAAGGTGGACATTTATGAAGGAGGCTTCTCCTGTCATAAAAATCCTGTGATGGAAGCCAGAAGATCCACTAGAACTAAAGTAACAAAGGATTGTGAGCTGCCATGTGGGTGCTGGTAACCCTGGTCCTCTAGAGGAGCACCAGTAATATTGAAGCATCCCTCCACCACCTTTTACATTTTTAATTATGTGTATGGCATAGAGTGGGGGTGGGCACATGACTGCACATAAATGCAGGTTCCTACAGAGTCTAGAAGAGGGTGTCAGATCCCCTGCAGCTAGAGTTACAGATGGTTGCGAGCCACCTAATAAAGTGGCAGGAACTGAACGCAAGTCCACAGCGGGAGTAGTATGAGCTCTTAACTGCTGAGCCATCTCTCTAGGCTAGATGGCTCCTGGTTTCAGGAAAGGGTTTTAAGGGCAACCATGTTAACCACAAACCACAATTACACAGTCCAACATTCTTCCATCAGTGTCTTGGCAAGAAATAGAAGATTCTATGTGTTGACTGAAGGAAACTGAATGAAGAGGTTATTTAGATAGAGTCTATCCTAAAGGGTGAAAGAGCATTGAAATCTCAGACGGAGGAGACAGAAGGGTAACCCAGAAAAACAGGAAATAGTTCACTGGTCCAATAGTGTGGCTCCCAGGTCAGGATTAGGAAGCAGAAAATCCATCCAAATGATAAGTCCATCCCCAGTAAAAGACTAGCGGTGCCCAGCAGAGAGGAGGTGCATTTGGCGTGCCCCATGTCTCAGAGGTCTGTGGCTGAGAGGAGGAACTCAGTGGTTAAGTCAGAGCTACCCAGAGAACAAGGAACAATCACAAATCAGAGAACCCAGTGTCACATTGCCACAGCCAGCTGCTGGGAGTTAGCTTCATGACACAGCTGTGGGTCAGAGCGGGGCTAGTCACAAACATACTTAGGAGCTCAGGCTATAAGGGAGCTTTTATGGAGGGTTTCTTAGTTAGTGGCCTTGGAAAGAGAGACTGAGAGCCTCTAGCTAGAGGTCAGCCAGAAAGCCATGAGTCTTCCACCCATGGCTGAGAGAGACCTCCAAAGCTCTGGCCCACAGGCCATTCCCTAGTCCATCTTCTCCTGAAGGCTGTTCAGTACCAGAGAGGATCAGAAAGACCTGCCGATCATGGGTCTCAGTGTCCCTCCTGCCTCTCTCACATTTCAACACACGGAAGATACCTTCTGGTTTAGGCATCAACTTAGTCACCTCCAGAGTTACAAAACTGGGTGTCTGAGAAGTGAGAGCCTGCCTGGCTCACACACTACAAAGCTGTATGCAGTCAGAAGGAAACTGAATGATTCGTGAAGAAGGAATGCCCACAGAGAGACTACAGCACTGCTGAGCAACTGACCCTCCACCACTCGAGGCTCAGCTCCGGTTGAGTAGAATGAAACAAAACTACCTTCAGTTGATCACCCTCCGACATGGCAGCTTCAATATTAGAGGACTCAGAAGGAAACAGCTCTAATCATTTGCTCTTGCCTTTGGGAGATTCAGTCGTGGGATCCAGTCATTGGGGATTTTTCTTACATTTTCGTCTTATCTACCATTTCTCCCACTCTTCCTCAGACACGAAGGTGACGCCTGACTGAGATTGAGGGCATAAAGCCGTGAAATGCCTTCTCAATGGAAAGAGGAAGCACACAATCTTATTCCTTACCCAAAGGTTTATTCTCTGTAAACTTTTGTGTTTGCACCAGAAAAGTAAGACACTGGGGTTTGTTCCCAACAACCAAAGCATCCATGACTCGAGAGAATTTTGGGGAATGGGAATAAACAAACAATGGAGCTTTGGAATGAAGGCTAGGAACTGAATCTCTGGCACAATCATTGTGAAGCTCCAAATTCTTGTAGCATCCTCTGTGGGTTGGACACTGCTACCCTTATCCTGAGCATCTGAGTACATGGGTTACAGGACACTGTGTCTGTATCCCAGGAGCTGAGGATGTTGGGCTTGCTTGACATTTTTTAGTGAAAAGACTTATCTGAGCATTGTGCTAAGAATTTGGGGTGTCACGCTTTCTAATCAAAATAGTCTAACTACACATAATACAGAGATGGAAAGAAAACAAGACTAATATAGAAGAGTCCCCATTTGTCCCCAAATGGTGCCCCTGTAATTATAATTAAGGCCACTTTGGAAATGAAACGCTATGCTAACACTCTCCATATGATTCCAAACTGTGCCCTTAATCTTCTACTCAAAGGAAAAGATCACACAGCTACGTATCAAAAAATGTCTGCTCAGTAGCCAAGGGTTCAGATTGGCATCAATTCCAAGGTTGATTAGAATGTCAGAGTTAATGATTTTTCTACTTGAAAACTTCACATTTCTAATTATCCTAAGTACTATGTAAACAGTGTTGAAAAGAACCTAGCTAACTTCAGCTTTTCCCCAAAATTTCCTCAAATCGCTCTCTATGATACCCCTTTCTGCAACGACTTCGTGTATGTGATAGCCGAACGCACGACGGGCGCCTGCACCCTCTCGATTGAATCTCTAAACCAGCCAGTCTGTCATTAGTGCAGTGACCAGGCCATCAGGATTGCTTAATCAAAGAGTGCCACAGTTCACCCCCTGGTATGGGCTGTTGTCCATTTAATAACAACCGGAAAGCATGCATAAATATGCCAGGAAGTTAGGAAACAACACACATATTGTGGGAAAGACGCAAAAGACACAAAGTGCTTAAAATTCAAGGAGGCAAAACCAGACAGAAGGAGGAAAAAATGGAAAGGGGGGGGATGGGGGTGAGCCAGGAGAGACAGACAGGAGGGGAGGGGGAAGGGAGAAAGGGAGGGAGGGAGGGAGGGAGGGAGGGAGGGAGGGAGGGAGGGAGGGAGGGAGAGAGGGAGAGAGGGAGAGAGGGAGAGAGGGAGAGAAGGAGGGAGGGAGGGAGGGAGGGAGGGAGGGAGGGAGGGAGGGAGGGAGGGAGGGAGGAAGATAACAAGAAGAAGGGGAGGAGAAAGGAGGAACAAGAGAAGGAAGGAGAAAAAGAAGGTAGAAAAAAAGGAGAATGAGGAGCAAGGGAGGAAGGAAATGGGAGTAGAGAAGAAAAGAGGAAAAAGAGAAGGAGGGAAACAGGAAGAGAAGGAAGTTGGGGACGGGCAACAGAAGAGCAAAAAGCAGGCACCAGCATGCGTCACAACAGTAATAGTGCTTCTAAGAAGAGCGCGTCTTCTCTCCTGACGTGGAGTGCAATGTAAAGTACAATGTCATCGGTGTCTGAAGGCCTCCACCATCCAGGCATTATTTATGGACTTGGGACTGTAAATCTTTTCCATATGACCTTGACGTGTGGCTTCCATCCTTTGGGACAGGTTACATGATACAGCTGAGCCTCCATTCCAGGCTGCTCCTCCCCAGCCTTGCAGTCTTTCTCTCCACACACTTCCCTCTTCTCGTGTTAACTTGGATTCCATCCTGGCAGAGCTGCGGGGCTGCTGGGGGTCACGCAGGCCTGCTCTGCCACTCTAAGGAGAAACTCAGGGAAGAAGAGCAGGGCTTAGTCAAAGAAACCAAGACTGGAAAACAAGGCTCCCTTCCTGCACTCTGGGAAGCTCAGAAAGGTGACATTTCATCTTAGCTGCAATCCAACCTGCAGAGACCAGTAAGTGCCTAAATGCCTTTCTCCAGTCCGAGTCACCATCCTTCACACTTTGTGATATGTTACATCATATAAATTATAATGTGTTATATAAAATATAAATATTATATCAAACATCACACATGTCATATATGTCATATAATCAGATGTCAGACATATCATCTCATATATCATATTATACAAATAGAATATATAATAATACATATAATATATAATATATTCTGTAATTTGTATAATATAATATAATATTTCTGGGAAAAAGAATGCTGAGACTGATGTTAATTGAGCACTTTCTATGTGCTGACTGCTTTGTGTCAATGATCTCATTTGATCACAACAACAGCCCCAAACACAGGTCCCATCAGTCCCACTTTCCTTCACTCAGCCTCACCTTCTTCATATTCAAGATGACCATGGGGTAAGTTCCAGAAAAAAAAAAAAAACATAATCCCTGGGTAGCTTGCCTCTTAATAGTGGTGCTAGCAGAAGATGTAGACTCCAGACTCAAACTACATTTGAGAAAGAAGCTCAAAAAGCCTGCATACTTGAGGGTTCTTTCAGAAGCAGGTGGGTAGGAACAGGAGGCTGGAGGAGAGGTGAGCTCAAGCATTTGCTTTGCTCACAGTTGTGTTAGGCTAATAATTGCGCCTGTAGCAGAACAGCCTTGTTGCTAAACCATTGAGATTAGAGAGTTACTTCTTGGTCACTCCATAGTACGAACAAACGGTCAATCGGAAGGAAGCCTTTCCGGAGGCGATTCAAGGCCAGATGTGAAGAAGAAAGGAAGGACGAGGTATTGCACAACAGAGAACAAACACAAAACTTCCACTCCTCCACCATGGCTCACTGGGCACAAGGGGTCCCAGAATGAGGTTAAGGAAACCGTATTTTTAGTATGCTGTTATAAAAAGGCAAAGGGTTAAGTTGGTCATGACGACAACTGCCTCCTGAGGCAGGAAGATCACAACTTCATGGCCAGTCTGGGCTGCACCGTGAGACCCTTACTCCAAAGTAAGTAATTTATTAAGAAGAAAAGAGCAGGAACTCCCTCAGTAGTGTCTGGAGATTCGTCCTCAATGGCTGGATGAGATGCGCCCTCTGGGAGTGAGCTTCTCCCCCAAGACAGGGAAAGCCCTCAAAGAAAACACACTAACCAAAGCCGTGAAGGCAGAAAGCTTCTATCTCTTGATACAGAGCCCTCTCCTGCAAGGTCTTGCGTGCTCTTTCCACCGGCAGAGGAGAACCAAATGCCACCCAGCTCCTTCTGCGCTCTACCCTAAGAGAATCTGCGAGAAGTTTTTCATCGCTGAACCCGGTTGCCGAGATGGGGTCACGCATCACACCTTTCATTTCCATGAAAATCCCAGATAAATGCAGCTGAGGAAAGGGGGGCACAGACGTTTGTTTCTAAGTTCTGAAAATTACTGAGTTGGCCTGTCTGGACTAAAGACTCTCAGGAAACCAACCCAGGTGGAGGAAACGGGCTGTGTTGACTTCTCACTCCGAATTCTGGATTTCAACAGCACTGAAGCGCCTGGGTTTCTGCCCATGAGATAATTGGGAAAACTTTTCCCTGTGGGTCTCAAACAAGATAATGGCTTACAGGTTCCAAAATTCACATGTAACCTTCAGGTGCAAAGCATGGGTTTCTTTTAGCAAAGGGTTGATGCAATCAAATTGAGAGTACGCTAAAATACAAGGCGGGGGGGAAAACATTGGAAGATAAAACATTAACGAAAATCACCAGTGAAGAAATCTGGTTTGGGGGCTGTTTTTGGCATTTTGAGTCCTTTTCTGTTGAAACTACAGGAGGTTGCGAGCTTCACAACTGGAGGCAGCACCGCCCCCTACAGGAGGCTTGTAGAATTACAGAGACGTTTTTTAGTAGAGACAAAGGATCTATCTGGCATTTGGCTAGCAAAGACTTGTTCATGTCCTGTGTAGAGATTCTTTCCCCTCACAAAGGAAAGGCCAGCCTAAGAGCACTAGCAGAGTGGGGAAAACACCACAGAGAGCATCTTACTGCTGGGATCAAGCGTCCATCATGTAAACTGGCCTAACTTCATGATTTGGTAACTAGGAAACTGACAGGTTAGGACAGGTTTTGTATCCATGGATCCTTCTGGCTTAAGTAGTATGGATATTTTCTATCTCTTTTTCTCTTTGTTTTACACACACACACAAAGACAGAGAGAGAGAGAGAGAGAGATAGACAGAGAGACAGAGAGACAGGCAGAAATCAATTTCAAACTTCTTGAAATTTTCTTATTTTAATAGTCTGATTGATTTTAAATGAATATTTCCTTCCTTATTATTATACATTGTAAGGAATGGATTGGCTACATTATACCAGGACATTTCCTGTCAGAGTCAACCCCTCAATAGCAGGAGAATATCTTTTATTGATGCCTGTACTCACTCATTTGTTCACTTGAAATAATATTCCTAATAGCTAATAGACATCAGACACTTCTTATTTATCAGGCAGAGCTTACATGGCCTTTAGCCAATGAGTCCTCTGCACTGGGGGCCGTGGGTGAGTTTAATTATCCTGTAGTACAGGTGAGGAAACTGGGGTTACCTGAGCTTAAGTATCGTGCCCAGATTCACACAACTAAGACGTCTGTCAGGAGCTGGAGACCTAAGAAGAGAATTGAAGTTCATGAACTCAGAGAGCTTCATTGCACCAGGCAGATAAAGCAGTAACTTCAGAAGGGCAAGACCCAGTCTCTGAGATGGTACCTCTGCCATTTGTGCGCATGGACAGCACAGAGCCTAGGAGCTGCAGAGCAGACCCTGGGTGAATGGCATCAGAGGTGAAGCTAATGACGGCAGGTCAGAGAAGCAAACACATCAGGTACACACTGGTGGGGAGCCCCAAAGGAGAGAGCAGGGGTGGCCGGAACTAGAAAGGACTAGGATTGTAACTCACTACTCTAAAATCTGTGAAGAAAGGGTGCCTTGCACAAGTCTTAGGGTCGGACTGGAGTAGGAATGAATAGTTGGGACACAGTGTAACTCCAGCACGGGCACTCTCACCAACATAAATGGGTCCATCTGGCTTTCCCAAATGTTAGCTCACAGAAAAGGAGGGGGGGAACTAGAGCTTTCTCAAAGCTAAATCTTTCCTACCATTTCTTTGAGTCTTTGCATCTCCCCCACAAGGTAATCATCATTGTCTTCTTTTATAAATGGAAGCCGAGAAAGAAAGGGGGTATGGAATCTCCCTCCATGGCTAAGGAAAGTCGCTGTGGCCAGGCACAGGTCAGGTGTGTCCCTGCATGGAGGCCCAGAGAAGCCTGGGTGTGAAACAGTGAGTGTGAAGCCAGGATGGCCTTGGAGATCCCAAGGTGCTAGAGATGCCAGAGCCAAGGGATACCTGCTGAAGAATCCTGTCAATCCTATATTTTGGAATGGTAATGTATATCCTGTGCTATGTTATGTTGGAGGTATATGATCTGCTTTTTATATCTTGGTTTTATAGGGGATTACAGTTAAGAGATTGCAAGAATCTCAGAAAAGACTTTGAATTTTGGACTTTTAAACAGTGTTGAGACTGCGATAAACTGGAGGGACTTTTGATGTTGGACTAATGCATTCTGCATCAAGTTATGGCTACAAGCCCATGGGGGTCAGGGATATAGTGGTTTGAATAGTGATGACCCCCATAGACTTGTGTGTGTGAATGCTTGGCCCATGGGGAGTGTGGCTTTGTTGGAGAAACAAAAACCAGGGTTAAACCAAAAAGTTCTGCCCCAGCTAGCTAGGCCCCATATCCAAAATGTTTTATGGTCTCCCAAAACAATGGCACTGGATGGGGAACAAGAGTTCAGACATAGGAACCTGTGAAGGGTGGCATTTCACATTCTAACCACAACACAGAGGTTCAGAGAGGACAAACCACGTAGTGAATTAGCCAGGAAGAAACCGAATTCATATCAGCCTGACTGTGGACTCCAAACTCCAGCCAGGCACCCTGCCATGTCAGGAGTGTCATTTACACGGACTCAACCCAGACAGTGTCTATCAACCCTGCTGTCCCTGGAACTCCATGAGGTCCACTGCATCTCGCTGCCATGTCTGCTACTGTACCTTGACTCTGATGTTTACAGAAAGAGTTTCTGCCCTCGTCTGTGTGGTCTGAAGCAGCAAATCCAATGTCAATTCTGTGCATGCTCAATATCAGTTCGGATAAACCGGTTAGCAGAGTGTGTACGATAAAGCTCTCTGCCAAGTCGTAAACTAAGCACTCAAACAAACAGAGGCAAAATCAAATGAAGATCTAATTAGCATGGTCCAATTACCCCGGCCCCTTCCAGCTAGTCAAGGCTAATCTATAACAAACACCAGCTTAGCAAAATAAACTACCTAGTTTCAAGCCTGGGGTTTTTCTCTCTCACTTTGTTCCTCCAAACCCACCCCTACACACACACACACACACACACACACACACACACACACACACCATCTCATTTCTTGTTTTCTTCTCACTCTCTCTGTTCCATCGTTTTCATTTTCTTTTCTTTCTCTTCCTTCCTTTCCTACCTTGCTTTCTACCAATGCCTGCTTGTCTGCAGGTTTAACAAAGGAGCCTATGAGAAACTTAAACAAGCCCCTTATACAAGCAGGATTCTGAAAGCGATCAGTCAGCCTTTCTCTTCTGACACAGACAGACTTGAGCTCATCTCCAACACTTTTTACCATCTTCACATCTGTGCCCATGGACAGCACAGAGCCTAGGAGCTGCAGAGCAGACCCTGGGTGAATGGCATCAGAGGTGAAGCTAATGACGGCAGGTCAGAGAAGCAAACACATCAGGTACACACTGGTGGGGAACCCCAAAGGAGAGAGCAGTTTAGTTTACCAACCAAACTGGAGGCGGGGTTCTCCCGGGACACTGGGATTAGAATGGATCTTCTGCCTTCTTTAATTGTCTCTGACGTAGGAAAGGTGTTGGTTCCTTCCTGACTGGGCAGCAGGAAGGAAGCTTCAGGCACGGCAGACACTGCCTGGCAAGAACTGTGGGCAACAGACCTGAAGCCTTCTTTCCACCACTTGGCTCCAACCCCAACTAAAAACAAATAAGGAAGAAAAAATCCATTCCAAGCAGAGAGCATGATGTGGCAAGTGAGCCAAGCTCTTTAATAACGTGAAAATTGAAGCAATTGGAGGATAGTTTTTAATAAACATACAGTTCACACTATGAAAGCATGGAAAGTTTCCCCTGTAATGCAGCATGACCACAAAGCTTCAAATGTTGGTTCATTTGCATGCAACTCCTGCTCTAACTCTCTGGAATCCAGAGGAAATTCGTACTAAGCTGGGAGTGGATTCTACCCACTGCCCGGCCCCGCTCCCCCCCCCCCCCAGCCATGTGAGGCTAGGGAGTTCCATTCCCTCAGAATCCCATCTCCACACCTGTCTTCAACCTATACAATGTCAACAAACAAGCACACAGTTAGAATCCACCTTGAAGAGTCTTGCTGAAGACTACACAAGATTAACAGGGTCAAATCTAAGAAAAGGGTACTGGAATGGAAGTCAGTAACAGTCTAGCATCTTTTCAGACATTGCCTCGTTTGCATTTTGATCAAGTTGAAGCCCCTTCAATTCTCTGGGCCTTGCAGTCTTTCTACTCAAAACTAAACTGAACTCCTGGGAATACAAAATGATACCGGTACTATGTAAAACAAGTTGACATTTGTTACCAAATTAACCATACCTTTACGGTGGGTTATGCCAATCCCATGACTAGCAATCCATCCTGGAGAAACAAAAAACGTAATGTTTCTAAAACCTCTTCATGCTGTGTTTAGTCAGTCTAGCCACAATCAGTTAAAGGTAGATGGAACCCACATGACCTTTAGCAAGAAGAATTGAAGGTGTGTCCAGCCATCCAACAGAACAGAATTTGGCTATAAAAACAAATCTACATGTGTAACAACTTCAATGGATATTGTAGAGATCATGCTGTGTGAGCCCCTTGATCTGCTGCTATTCTTTCCTTGTGAAAGAAAGTATCCTCTGTAGTAACAGCAGACAGATCAGTGGTTGTCAGGAATGAGCGGAGGTAAGAAGGAGTGACACAAAAGAGACCACACTGGGGGTGGTTTTGGAATGATGGCACTGTCCTGTAGTCTGTATCCTGACCTAGGAATCTGGGACTGTGAACTGAAGTGGAAGATCTACTCTGTCTGCTTACAACAAATAAGTAGAGAGAATAAATTTAATGGGAAACAGGAAAAGAAGCCCATGTGTCCTTTGTTTATTTATTCCATTTTGTTTGGGATTTTGGTTCATAAGGTATTTAATCTGGTTCTCAGAGCTCAGATATTCCAACTAAGAAGCATAAAGTAGGGCTTGCCTGGTAAAGGCTACTACAATACTTGAATCCTATCCTCCCTACCTCCAACTCTGGATGCTTTCCAACACACCCCAAAAGGTAATCCCCAAAATCCTTTCTAAACATCTATATGTGTGTTCACAGGAGGAAGCAACTCTATGGGTGTGTGTATGTGTGTGTGTGTTGTTTGGTTTGCTCCAAGTCCCTATGGCAACCTGCTCAAATCCTCAAGCATGTGCCTATTTTCTTATAAGGAAACAAAACAATTCCATTTGCAATTCACTCATGGGAAGAGACTTTCAAAAATATTATTCATTATGATGTACATATGTGTATCACAGAGAATGGGGGCACATGGGTCAGGATACATGTGTGGAATTCGGAGAACAACTTTGTGCAATTGGTTCTCTCCGTCCACCTTTATGTGGGATATGTGGATTGAACTCTGGCTGCCTGGCTCTGGTGGTAAGTGCATGACCCATCAAACCATCTGGATAGTCTACAAGGTACTTTCTAACTGGCTTATTGAGTAAGTGATCAGAAAAATAAATTATTGTATAATGTAAACAATTTATTCATTTGACATATTCTAACTCAGCCATATCTTCGTCTGCCCTATGACTTGGCGCGTGTGATAATTCCCCAGCTGATAATTCTCTCCCCATGTCATTTCCCAGCTACCCTCTACACATCCTTCAGACCTCAGTATAGCAATATTTTGACTAGGACATCTTCTCTTATCCTCTTCCAGCAGGCTTGCCTTGGTACTTGCTTGGTGGCCCTATCACTTACTATATAAGGCTTTATATCAACTTTAACAGTCTTGTCCACTACCACGTGAGCCCTGGAAAAAGAAGAGCAACCCTGAACCATATGCCAGATCTCTTAGCATAACTTAGGGGCCTTAGTAGGGCTCGAGAAATGGCTCGGTGGCAGAGTATTTGCCTGACATATACAAGGCCCTGGGTTCAAGTTCTAGTACTGAAAAAGAACAACAGAAAAAGATGACAGGCTTCATCAATTCATTCAACAGTTGTTTATAAGGCCACTTCTGTGTGTCTGGTGATGTTCTACTGCAAAGAAAATTCCATGGCTGTGTCCACCCAGAAATGTTCGTCTACAAGTGAGATAACAACAGCACAACAAGGTGCTTGTGTGGATCCCCTGTATCATGGTAATAAAGACAAATTGAAACAGTGAAGGACCATGGCATGATGATCTCTGCCAGGGAGAAACTGTTGAGCAGAAATCTGAAGAGGACAAAACTTTCCTTAAGTGACCCTTCACTCAGTAAGCAAGCACTCTTGGAGGACTTCATACTCCACCATTTTCTTCCCAGTTTAGCAATCTGATGCCTTCCCTGCCCTTCACACATTGGCAAGTATGAGTCCTTCTGCATCTCTAGAGTCCCTGGGCCCTGCTGCAATTGGAACCACTGGGGTTGATCAGCCTCACCCTGGGGTAGACCTCCTACTCTATTGACTCTGACAACCCAAGCCGATCTCTCCCGAGCAAGGGGCACAGGGAGGAATTTTGTTTTGGAATCTGAGTTGGTGTTTAGATTTCAAACTAGGGACCTGCCAGTCTGCAGCCATCTGAGAAGTTGGCTTCCCTTCACTCATAAAGTGTCCTTTATGCCTCAGAGGCAGCATAAAATATCATTCCATCTTTGCCCTGAAATACTCCTGGCTAGAGCATAAAATGGGCCTTTATGGTTGCACATCAAAGCTCATAACTGTATCCTTTCCTGGACCTTTGATATTTTCATATTTGGCCAGCAGAATTATTATCTCTTCAATCCACAGAGCCCTTATTTATTTTGCTGGTAATATCTTTGTTATTGCTTCAATGATGAGAGGGCTGCGCCTGGAGGCGCCCAGCCTTCTAGAAGCTTCAGATTTGGACAGCCTCTAACTTTTATCTCCCAAAGTTAAGGAACTCACTGTTTGCACTTCTTCAGCCCAGGTCTCTTAAGGGAGATGGCAGACAGCATTCCCCCTAGCTAGTACTTCTAATTTATGCATCTCAGGAGCCAGCCAAGTTCCTGCTCTAGGCTTCCATGGGCTATTTGGATCATGGAGATTGGGTGTGACTTGAAAATGGGAGTCAAAACTTCATTATCATCCGGGCTGTGCTGCTCACACTCAAGCCAGAACTGTGGAGTCTGTGCTCCTTTTAAGGTTAGAGTCTTGGAAACTGTCGGAACTTCCTCTTACATTCGCTACTTACTCAGGAATTATTTATTGAGGTTCCATGTTGTGTCAGGCACCAGGAAGGACTCAAGGGACACCAGTCCTGAGACAGTTGGTCTTTTCAAGCTCTTTAGTCTGATTCTTCTTTCTTAGTCTCATTACCCAAATTTATCCTGAGTCCTGTGGATTCTGTGCCAACAGGAATTCTCAGATCTGCCTCAGATCAGGAGCTTGGCATCTCTCAGACAGACTGATCTCTCACAACTATCTCTTTATAGGATTCTCTCCTGCCAATATTCCTGCTCTAACCCTTGTGGAGGTAGCCACCCCATCGGTCTGCAACTCACATCCAACTTGTCTGAGTTCTGCACCCAACCTCTTAAACCCAAAAGCCTTCCTACTCCAGGAGACAGCTACAGAGAAGGGAAGCAGCATGACAGAGAAGAGACAAGGCTGGAAGACAGCAGAAGGCAGAGTTGTAGACTGCGTGCCACACCTACATTAAGGCACCACGTGAGACAGGCCAAGTGCATCTCCAAGCCACCAGCCTCTGAGTTCTGGCTCAGGGTGAATGGCCACTCCTAAACTTCTTGCTCTTGCAGTGATCTCTGGACTGGCCCACACCTCATTTGTTAATTCCTCACTCTGACCATCCTCCACCCCAGCTTCTACTGTGCGTATTAAATTGCTTACTTTAATTTTCACACAACCGTACATGCTCATGCCTTCATGTATATGCTCCTGGTACTATATTTCTCTAAAATTACCCTAATTTCTCACCTAGAAAGTTCTGTTTCATCTTTTAAAACTTATTCTTCGATATTTCCCCTTCTAGAGGCTCTCCTATGACTACCTGGAAAGAATCTATCACTCGCTCCCTGTCTAACCTCTTACCATTTGCACATATTGATTAGTGAGCAGAGAAGATGTATGTAAGTAAATTTCCTGGCCAGTGCTTGTTGGAAGTCTTTTGTATCTCACATTGAACAAGTGCGTCCATGAAACTGTGAAAACCTGACAGGTCAAGTTAGTGCTAGGTAACCTCACACACATCGTAACAAAGTCTTCCAAGAAAAAAAAATGGCCTGAGAGTTATACAACATTATCACACTCAGTATTGAGGTAGGGAAACTGAGGCTCAGAGTGAAGAAGCTATAGCCTAAGCTGTACTTAAGTGAGTTTAAGAACATGCTTTGGCCTCAAGTCTTCTAACACAAGTAGGAGATCAGACTCCCAACAGTGTGACCCTTCTGACTCTGAAGTCAGGTTCCACATACCGTAGAGAGTTCTAGAAGTACTTGTAGTGTTTTGCAGATACACTAATGAGTGGTGAAGTCTATGATGGTTAAAGAAAATGCAATAAATGCATAAAACAAATTAGAAATGTAGAGGCTCCCTTGAGCAGACTCTGCACCACACCAGACATCACTGTGAGAACATGGCTCTGCAATGCAGGTGTCCTAGGTGCTAGCCACAGTCTTGCTGCATGAACTTGAGCAGAGCATTTCTTAGACACTTGAAATGTTCACCTTTAGCAGAGGGTCTAGACTCATTCACAGCTGAGGTCCTTGTCTGACGTTTGTCTCCCTAAGTTCCCTTATCATCTGGAGACCTGCAGTCTCCAGATGAACTTGCCTGAGGCTCAGCATATCTACTTGAGGCCAACCTCTGCCTGTCATTCCTCTTTTATCTGTCCCCTTAAAGATGTCAGAGCCTGGGAGGCCAAGGGAGCAGATGTGGGATAAAAACAGTAGTGAGAGAACCTGACCATATTTCTTCCATCAAATGATCAAGGCTACAAGATAGCGGAAAATGCAAACACGTGGCTATTATATGAGAAACCCTCCTTTTCCATCATCTTTGTTCATGATCTTTAAAATGCAACACCAAAGAAGTCTCTGATGTGGGTGAGGGAAGATGTCAATTCTCCTCAAATATGACCCATCTCTTCTAAGAAGGGTGTGGATACCACAGGAATAATTTACTGCAGCTATAATAGCTTTGAGTCTGTACCATATCTTTCTGCCTCTCAGTTCTATACCCAACATAGGTGGTGAAATCCATAACTACTGAGGCCCAGATTTCACCAGCCTCAATTTAGATGATGATGATGATGATGATGATAATTATGATGACGACAACAATGATAACAAAGGATAGAGCGAGGAGTGAGAGAAAGGGTTGATACAGAAACATAATCAAGGGCTTAACTGACTGCTTCACCTCAGCAGTAAGACCAAGGGAGAAGACCCAGGCTGATTGCTCAGATCTGGAAGCTGTAGTAGTTACATTTCCATGGCAAAGAGATGTAGACAGATGGGGTGCATCTGAGGGGCAAAGGAGATGAACTCAGTTTGGGACATTATCACATTTTATGTTATTAAACCAATATCACAGACTGGGTAATTGATAAGCAGGAGAGGTCTGCTTGTCTCATGGTTCTGGATCAATTGATGACCAAGTGACACTATCATCTGGTGATGGCCATCATGCTGCATCATCCCATGGTAGAAGGCAAGAGGCAAGAAGATAGAGGGAATGGGACACCCCTACATTCATAGCAAGCCCACCCAGGGTAATAATGAGCCCTCACATCTTAATTGCCCCCCTTTTAGGTGCTAACTTTCCACACACTTGAACTAGGGACCAACTTGGATAGACCCCTTGGCACCATAACAGATACATTGACTTGCACATAGAACAACCAAATGCAAAAGTTTGGGAAATAGTTGGATCCCATTTTGTTCTTAGCATTATTGCCAAGGTTGACATTCTTCCTTCCTAAAACACCCTTTCCTATTTGACCTATGGAAGAAAATAATTTTAACTCCATGAACATCAGGCTTTTCCACATGGTGATTTGTAAAATCAAAATATGAAGGGAAGTGTGTATCTTGCTTTGCAGTAATTGTATTGGACAAAGCAAGGTCTACCATGCTTTCCCTTTAATGCCATGAGATGGCACATCCTGGACAGGCACTGACTGCTCTTTCCACTGTGATCCACAAAAATTACACCAGAGAAGGCCCGTGGCCCACCCAAGATGGGAAGAAATAAATGTGAGTTGTTTCAAGGCACTAATATTTGAGGGATGGTTGTTACTACAGCCAAACTTAGTCTGAACTAAGTGTCCCACCCACCTCCTTGCTTGGGAAACAAAACTAGGACCTCATGTAAGAGAAGAAAGTGTCCCAAGCTTTTGGAAGCTCTGAATAGCATGTTTTATTTCTCATGTCCGTGTAGAAGTTCTCATGTCAACAGGCTTTGTGTCCCTTGAAATTAATACATTAGAAGTGAATACCCTGGTAGCACAGCCCAATTTCTTTAAAGGAAAATGAGTAAAACATTATTTTCTTTTTCTCTGCAGAGATTTAGTCTGTAGATCCCCCCCCTTCCCATCCCCGGTTCAAAGAGGGAAAAAATTATCCCTGTCTAGCATCAAAGCCTGTGAACATGAGATTTCTTTCCCACCCATTTCCCTCCCAGCCCTACAGTGCTGACTTTATACGTGGCCATTTCATGTGGCATTAAGGCCAGGTGTGGGAACTTCAAGACAAAACACCATTTGAAAATATTTGGATAGTAAAGAAAGTGCCCAGAACCAGAAGTTGGAAGATAAGTGTCTTAACTCCCTTGGACACTTTGTTCGCCTTTCTGGGCTTCAGTTGCTTTCTCCTTCATGGAGAAATTTATGTCACGCTTCGTTGTAAAAGATTGTTTGAAGATGAAACACGAATCTACTTGTAAGTGTTCCTTAAAAGACTGAAGGTTGAAAGAGTAGGTGGGTGGGAGGTGGTTACTCTTAGAATTAAGAATTGCCAAGCAACCTTGGGCAAGCAGCCCCCTGGCACAAGGGAGAGCCCCGGCTGCCTGCTGGAAGTGTTTGCATCATGCCAGGCCACTATGCAGACATTTGGATGGAGGGGAAAGAAGGTTAAGTGCTTCCAGAATTGGAGTTTCCAAAGGAGTCAGGTTTCTGGGCCCAGTTTCAAGTAAAAGGTCCTTGGAGCATATTCTGCTGCAATGGTGGTAGAGTTAATCCCTCAGGTTTGGACAAACATAATACAAGCCTCGTCTATGGTCATAGCCTGGTCACAGTCTACAGTTGTTAGCCTGCTCAGAAGCCAAATCTCAGAGAGGGGGTAACATGCAACATGAAGATCCAATGGTGATTTTTGAAGATGGCATCATTGAAGATGGTATCTTTAAAAACTCATGAAGGAGAAAAGGTTACCTCAATCATCCCGAAGGGTCCAGGCTCACCAGATAGCCTGAGGATGAACTGGGAATATTATAAACATAGGCCAGTTGCCCAAGGTCAGGTGACTAATTAGAGAACCAGGCCTAGAACACAAGGCTTGAGCTCCCAGCCCAGCCTCTTTCTGTTCCTGAGTAGCAAAGAGTGTTCCTTGTAAGGTAAGTGGAAATCTACAGTTCGCAGAGTCTTAAAGACATTTTCTTAAAAGAAGAAGCATATACATGAATGGGCCCATGTGTGTCTTCTACTCCATCAAAGAAACCTCTTAGTTCTAGGATCCCCTGAATCCCTGCTCTGGATGGTTCCTCTCATTTCCCACTTCAAAAGAAGCACTGTATTGAAGAGCTATGGGGAAATCTTTCAGGGCCATTAAAGCAAGGGGAGTGAAGTCCCTAGTGTTGCCAAGAGCTCCCCTGTTCTAAGCACATTGCATGAGAGAACTCATCTTCCCAGACACACCTATGAGGGAAGAGCTGTGCTTGCAGCTTGCTTCTCAACATCTAGCGCCCTCCAAAACATATGTTCATGTTAAAGATTTTATAAGCCTAAGCAAACAGCCTTTTATGCATTCAAACTGGAAGGGAATCAACAAGTATTTCATAGAAAATGCTGGATAATAATTACTGGGCTCTTTTATTACATTGTTGTAGCAAAGCAATTGTAGGCAGTGCTTGAAAAAGTCTTAGGGTTTCCATTGCTGTGAAGAGACATCATGACCAAGAACTCTTATAAAGGACTTTTAATTCAGGCTGGCTCACAAATTCTAAGGTTCAGTCCATTATCATTAAGGCTCGAGGATGGCAGCATCCAGGCAGGCATGGTACTGGAGGAGCTCAGAGCTCTACATCTTCATCCAAAGGAAGCCAGGAGCAGACTGTTTTCAGGCAGATAGCAGGATCTCAGTGTCTACCCTCAGTGACATACCTACTCCAACAAGACCACACCTTCTATTAGTGCCTAATAGTCCCTGGGCCAAGCACATTCAAATCACCACCAACAAATTGGGTATTTATGTTCCTCATTTTATTTCCAAAGAGGGGAGAAGGAGGGGCTGGACTTGTGATTCCCTCCCCATGCCATCCCCATGTCTTCTTCAGGCCCTTCCCAGACCCTCCTCAGTCCCTCCTCATGCCAGTTCCAGTCCTTACCCAGTCCCTCCCCAGGCCCTACCCATGCCTTCCCCAGGCCCACCCTAGCCCCTATCCAAGTCCTACCCAGACCCTACCCAGACACTTCCCAAGCCTTCCTCTGGTGTACAGAGCTCTGCTTATGTAGTTTCAGCAGTGAGTACACAGGCAAAGAGGAAAAGAGGAGACCCTCACAGTTCCCAAGAGGCTTATGAATAAGACTGCCAGGCTAATTCAAGACCTTACCCTCTTGGCTAGTCACTGCTAGACTCCTGTCACTTTAGAATTGTCTCTGTGAAAATGTCCCTATCTAATTATAATAACTTCCAAAAGCTGAAGGATACATGCTCTTCCGAAACCTAGTTACTGTTTTTGTTTGTTGTTTGTTTGTTTTTAATTAGTTCCTATTTTCCCTAGGAAAACTGAGTCTTGATGCTCTTGGACTGATGAAAGCTTTCAGAGGAGGTCTGGATGGGACACATGGGCATTTCTTCTCAGCTCACTACCACTTACACCCCAAGTAGCATCTCCACATGGCCCAGAGGAAAGCAGGGTCCAGAGCAGCATGTGCCACCCTGGCCCCAGCACCATCTGGCTGAGTCATTCGGAGGCTCTGCCCCCTTACCTCCATGAATAATTTCATTCCCTCAGTTTCTGTTAGCCATGGCCACTACAGTCTACAAATATTAAATGAAAGATTCCAAAAAGAAACAATTCATAAATTTGAAAAAAAAAATTAACTCTCATGACAATGTATTGCCCTAATTGCTTTGTCTTATTAGTAGTTTTTCTCCTACTGTGTTTAACTAATAAATTAAACTTTACAACTGGTATGAGTGGATAAGAAATCACCCAGTAGAAAGCTAGGACTCAGAACCATCTGCATCTCTGGGTACCCACCAGGGGTCTTGTAAAAATATTCCCAGGGGTTGTAGGGATTAAGGGAGATGCCACATGTCAAACAGAGGGTGAAAATACACTCAACGCATGCATCTTTCAGACCTGAAATTGTCTGTCTTTTAAGAAAAGAGAAGAACTGAGTGGAATATGAAACCATGTGTATCTGTCTTTTGCTACTTTGTGGGTTCTTCTCTCTTCCACCCTTCTCTACCCCTTTTCTTTTACTCTTGCAATCCCTACAGATCCCTGAATAAAGTCAGAGGGTCAGAAAGGGGGCAACATTATTGTTAGACTACTTACTGCTAATTGTAGTTGTTCAATTCCTTGGAGCAGTTTTGATCTTCATCATCAGGATATCTAATTTCTTCTTGTTGTTGTTTCTTCTTTGCCCATGACTACTTAACAAACTGTGATCAACAACAACCAACAACAAACCAACAACCAACATCAACCAATAACCAACCACCAACAACCAACAAACCACCAATAACCAACCAATAACCTACCCTGCCTCTCAGGGCCCTAGCATTTATATACTTTCTGAAAAGTCCCCAAAATTCCAATTATCACACAATCACAGAAACTATCTGCAGCCGGCAAAATCCTACCTCTGCCAGAGCACAAGGCAAATCATAGACATCTGCGACAGACATTGTGAAGCAGCCCCATATCTCCACACTTGGGATAAGAATGAAAACATATTCTCATAATAATTCTGTGTTTTTAAAGAAATCCAAACTCCCAGCTTGACACTACAACCATGGACTTCTACTCTAGGCTCTTCCACCATTGCTCCACATTCTCACATCCTTAAGCAAGTCCTTAATTTTTCCCAAGGACAGAGAAGAGTAACTGTTTAACAAGGAGCACCAGTGCACCAGATGCTAACCTCAGCCCCTCACATGGACTTTGGGCATCCATCCATCCTTATAACCTTTACAATGTAGATTTTTCTACAATTATACCAATTTATAAGGAAATTGTGGTTCACAGAGAGCAAAGAAACGGGCCCAGAAGCTGCCTGGCTGTGAACAACCAGAAATAGATGAGGCCAGGTTAACTGGTCCCAGGGTTTATGTACTGAAATAGGACATTCTCACATCTCCGAAAGTCCTGAATGACGAGACTTATAAGGAGCCTCATGGCTTTGACAGTCAGTGGTTCATGATTGGAAATCTTCTTCCTCCATCTTACCTGTTCCCCTCTCCCTTGCTAACCTGTGCTCTGACCTCTCCTTTCCTCTGTACATGCACCTCCACCCCTCAGAACTCAGTATGCATTTAGAGACTTTCTCTGGACAATCCTATCTCCTGCTTTCCATAAGAACCTGAAGACTTAGTGGAAAAACAGGAAAATTGTGTGCTAATTGCACAGAGAAGGGAACCAGCTCTTCATTCTACCCATTGGACCTGGATAATAAAAAATGATGCCCATGATTTCTGAGATCCACACCGGTTCAGTCATCAGGTAGATATTGCTTCTTCTGCACAACGACAAGCTCAAACTTTGAACAAAGAAAATATATGTGTGCCAATATTTTGACAACCTGCTACTGCCCTGCACCTTATTAGGAAATTGTAAATGGTGTTAAATAAATGACTTTGTCCGTGCCCTCATAAAGGTGAGATAAACAAGCCACATTTTCAGGATAATAAAGAGCAAGAGCAATCAGGGATGATGAAGCATAGAGAAAATGGCAAAAAGTAATTGGCCAAGGGATGGAAGAACAAAAGGAGCCCTCGGACTGAGGGGAACATGATGCATTCAAGCATGAGGCTGGTAAATGAGCTAATTTATCCCTTTCTTTTGTTCTGTAAACAAGGCTTATGTAAATACTCCCATGATGGAATATGTAATTCAAATCAACCCATGGGCACCTGAATCCAGGTACCCAGGTCATGATCTCTCACTTGGGGCTCTCAAATAAATTACTATTTTACTGAGTATATTTGTTTATTTAATATGTGCATTACTCTGTGTGTGTGTGTGTGTGTGTGTGTGTGTGTGTGTGTGTCACAGCACATGTGTGTAGCTTAGAAGAAAACTTAGAGGAATCATTTCTCTCCTTCCACCATGTGGGCCCCAAGGACCAAACTGAGGTCACCAGGCCTGGTGGCAAGCATCCTTCCCCCACTTAGCCCTCTGTAGCCTTAAACTGTATTGTTCTATATACTGTCCATTTACTCCTCCGAACAAACTTGAAAGGCAAGTGTTCTCCCCTTTTCAGAATGGAAGGCTGTGCCCCTCAGAGACATGGAGCCCTGCGTGTGGGTATAGACTCCTACAACAACATGGGGCACAGCCAGTATTTGAGGCCATGCCTGCTTGTCTAACACTACATGTACCACACGCTCCACTGAGCTGCCTCTCTGAGGTGTTTGGTTAGGAGAAGGAAGAATCATATGCCCATGTTATTCAGAGTATGGAGCACAAGCCAGAGCCAGACCTCAAAATCGAGAATCGGCACTTAAAGCTGTAACCAAGCCGACAGGGGAACTTTGCAGCTGTTGATTTTCCTTGATAAACAATAGAGTTTGTAGTTTGTCCTTTCTCCCCTTTACTTCCTCAGTCATTCATTTTTATTGAATTTCTTAATCGTGTTGGCCTAGTCCAGATAGACTTGTTTCAACGAGTAGTCTGTAAAGCGATGCTATCAAAGAACCTAGCATCTGACCCAGACGCTCAAGCCTGCCCTCTGCCGCGATCCCATGGCCCTCTAAGTCACCTCAGCAGGACAGGAGTCTCACTTGAACAATCTATGGTGGCTTAAACTGCTAAGCCATCAGCAAAGGCTGCAGACTAAAAACAAGTTTTGTGGGAAGGAGAGAGGAAGGGAGTGGAGAGGAAACGCACTCAAGAGTACGCCTGTGGATCCCTTCTGGTTATTTTTATGATGTGGAGGAGACTGGAAAAGATAGATCAAGGCAATGACTTTTTCTAATTTTTAAAGATGGTCATACTCTGAAAGGGTAATGTCTCTGCAGCTCCCCTTCTGGAGAACACCAGCAATCAAAGGCAGGAGCCAGCTTCCTCCACGTGCCCGGAGGGTTGGCACCTGCCTGTGTATCACCTAACATCCTCCGCTCTTCAGTCCCCACCCAGCTCAGCCCTTCACCCAGGTTAAAAGGAACTCGGGCTCCATTTGTTCCTCTGCCAGGCTTGTCTCTCAGCTTCCGTTCCCTCCACTGAGAGCCTTTCCCGGCCCTGCCAGAGTCTGGAATCATCTAGCTCCCAAGGGCAACATTCAAAATCATTTTCAAATCTTTCCTACCCTTGTCTTGAATGTGAAAATATCAAGGCTCTGAGATTGGGCACGGCCTACTCAGAACTGGGACTTACACTTCTCAACTGTTAAACACAGACATCACTTACTCCATCCCAGCCCCCTTCCCTGGAGTCCCCTCTCCATTTCCCACTGAATGTCCAAGTGTCTTGGCTTTCAGGCTGTGAGCTGGCTTTTCACTCTGAAATTCTCCAGGCAGGTAATTTTATTTCCAACACCCTGGGGGAGGAATGCACGAAGCCTGTGGCACGGAATTCAAAGAGAATGGCAGAACGGGAATATGCCCACCCACTTCTCTGCCCGTCTCTCACCCCCACACCAACCATTTCTCATCTTGTCTTACAGCAAACCAAACATAAGTCTACATGAAAGAAGAAACCCTTGCTGGTATTTTTTAAGCTAAGTGCAGCCAAGGGCAACGGCTGCCCCAGACTCCAAGGCCATAGCACAAAAACACTCAAATGCCCCCTGCCCTGACTCTGCAGTTTGCTTAGGGGTCTGTTTTGAAAAACCATGCAGGTGGGTTAATTCTGTCACCTGTCTGGATATTAACAAAAATTCCACTTTTTCTTTTTCTTCCTTTTTTTTTCTTTTTCTCTTTCTCTTTCTCTTTCTCTTTCTCTTTCTTTTTCTTTTTCTTTTTCTTTTCCCCTCACTTTTTCTTAAAGGCAGAAAACAAAACTCCTGGCTCAGTTTCAAAAGAAGGGTTTTTTATTTTTTATTTTTTCTTCAAACAAGTACTGCAGAAGGTGCTTCTCCAAACCCTGGGTATCCCTAGTTCCTCTTGCATCCTTCCTGCCAACATTTGGTACTTGGGAGCTTCTGCTGCATCTGCCTTTAGGCGGCTAGCGTCAGCATCTCAGGGTTACTGTAGCCTCACGTCACTACAGAGCACTGATACTTTGCCTACAGTAACACCAGAAACACCTGGCATTTCCCAACTCCTTGGGCCAAATCTGGCCATCATTATTTTATCTGCTAATCTGAAATTAATTTTTATAGACAAGAAGAATTCTGTGTTTTAAAGGGGGCATGGAAAAATGAAAAAAATTGAAGTTGTATCCTAGATGAAGTAGGAGCTAAAAACATGCATTAGTGAACCTGAGGGCTAAGCTCATTTCTGTCCCCTCCTCACAATATGACTTTGGTCATAAAACAGAACTGCTCTGGCTCTAACATTTTGATTATAACAGAACAAACATCCTGAGTCACTCTGAAGAATAACTAAAGTGATCCAACCTTGGGGCCAGAGATTGATGTCACTCACCAATGGCCAATGACTTAATCAATCATGCTTGCATAATGAAAACTAAATAGATACTGTGGACCAAAAACTGTAATTCTTTAAGATGACAAATGCACACACGTGCCAGGGCTGTGATATACCCAGAGAGGTCACCCGCAGCGTGTGCCTTGCCCTTTGCCCTTCTTTGAATTGATGTTCTTGAGTCGCATCCCTTAGACTACAGTGGTGATTGTTAACTGTAACACATTTCTGAGTTCTGGGAGGTGAATCATCAGACCTAAGGGTATCAACAGAAATGCATTACACCAGGATCCTGGACTCACAACAAACATCTAAGATAAAGGCAGTCTTTTGAGGTTGAGCCCTTAATGTGTGAAGTCTCATGCTAAATGTGGGTGGTTAGCATCAGGCTACAATTGAATTATAAGATGTTGGAGAACTCCTATTGTGGAGGTACATGTACCTTATCAATAAATCAAGTAAGGCAAAGTTCAAAGGGAGCAACTGTTTGTCTTAGTCTATTTTCTGCCATGATAGCATTATATCATAGACTAAGTTTTCCTTCACACAAATAGAGACTAATTTAGCTCTGGTCTGGAGGACAGGAAGTCAAAATCATGCCGTTGGCATTCATCTGCTTAGCACCGACTAAGGGGCTTTTTGCTCCATCATAACAGAGAGCATCATGTGGCAAGATAGGATAAACACAATAGAGAGAACTTGCTTTTATAATAAAGTCATTCACTGATCTGCAAATACATTCACAAAGGGAAGTGCTCATGACTCAGTACCAAGCCTTACCTCTAAATACTACTACTATAACAAAACACCGGAGGCTGTGCAACAGATAAAGAGAGGATTTATTTAGCCCACAGTTTTGGAGACACAAGTCTACGAAAAGTTGGCATTACCTGTCAGGTCTGGTTATTTCACACTAGACTCCATCTCTTAAAGAGTCTGCTACCTCTCATACCACCATATTGGAGATGCCCAGCCTATGAGTCATTGGCACACACTACCTCTCATACCACCATATTGGAGATGCCCAGCCTATGAGTCATTGGCACACACTACCTCTCATACCACCATATTGGAGATGCCCAGCCTATGAGCCATTGGCACACACTACCTCTCATACCACCATATTGGAGATGCCCAGCCTATGAGCCATTGGCACATACTACCTCTCATACCACCATATTGGAGATGCCCAGCCTATGAGCCATTGGCACACACACTCAAACGTTACCAAACTTTAACTTTTCAACACTTAAACCACAGCAATACCCAACATCTCATCTCCTTCTGTTTCCTCCATGTATTTTCTAAGGATACTGTCTGCCTTCAAGTCATCTTCTCTACATGAGATCCAATACCTCATGACTGAGCAAGAATAGTTCGTTTCATGGCTGAGCAATGAAAGTCAGGCTTCCATCATCCAGGCTAAGTGGATTTGAGAACTTTGACCACTGGCCTTTGCCTTTAAACCAGAGGGCTGAAGAGCAATGATGTTTCCTGCATTTCACTGTGTAGACATGCATCCATTCTTCAGATTGCTACCACCCCCTCCCGAAATGAGTATCCAAAATTATGAAAAGTAAGAGGCTGTCTAGTGACCTCAGGACCATCCAAGGCACTGCTAGCAGCAGCAAAGCCAGAGCTGTGTCCATCTGTGTCCCCTGTGTCTATTTTTCAATGGGTCCCACCTAGAGGTAGGAAGGATTAATTGTTATCTTCCTGGGAATCTATGGAGTTTTCAGCTTTGTTTCCAATGCTTCATTTACATGCACTGTTCTTTAAAGTCTCACAAAGGAAAAAAAAGACTTAGGGGTGTGTGTGTGTGTGGTGTCTTTTAATAAGGTTGTGTGGGAAAAGAAAGGTGTTCTCCACATCCTGCCCTAACCATCACACTTGGCTTGGAAAGGCTGTAACAGTTCCTGAAAACACTTTTAGTTGCAAAAAAGTGAGTACAGGGCAGCCAGCATGGTTTCTATTTGTTGTCTTATATATTTTTATATATGCTAGGACTACAGAACCAAGCCTGTCCTAAGCCAGAAAGTGTGTATAAAAATGTGTGCCAAACAATTTTTTTTTCTTAAGGTTTATTTCATTTTCAAAATAAAATAAAATAAAACCCACCATGGATCAAATGAAATGACCCGATTAAAGACAACCTCTCTCCTCCTGCGTGACTTTTCATGGCTGTGGGACTTAGATTCCCAAGGTATTATTTTTGACCTTTTTCCTAAATCACCAGTATATTGGAAACAGCTGTTAGGTAGGTTTGACGCTACAGGAAAAGTGCCAGAGGTATCTTTTTCCCTCCCCTGTGAGCTGAGCCAGTGCCCAGCAGGTGACCTTGGAGCCCTTGAGTGTTCGGGAGAGATGAGCTTTAGTTGAATACATTGTTTGTACAAGGTCATTATCCCCACCCCACCAGATTGTTGAAACTGAATTTTTCAACCCAGGTGTATTTAATGAGAAGTGAGGCCGCTGAAATTCTCCCACTGGGCCTGCCAGGAGAAGAACGGCAACAGTCAGTTGTCATCAACGTGTCCTCAGTTGCCTTACCAGGTCCTCAGGTCAGCAATGCAAGGTGGGCATTTTCCTTCAAATGTTATAAGGAAGGACTTAAAACTCAGAGATGTGAGAAGACAGAGAACCTGCCTTTGGAGGCCATGGAGCATAGTGGGTGGCCGGAAAGGGGCTGGGCCTGGATCTGACTGGTTCCAAAGCAAATGTAAATTACCTACTGCATACTCTAAAAGAAAACCCCAAACCAAGAAAACCCTTTAAAAAAAAAAAACGCACGCTCCAATGTGGGGTGGACAGTCTGCCAGCAGCAGCTACAGACACAGTAAATGGTAAGTGAATGCCCAGGGCATTGAACCTTGTGTTTTGCTTTAAAGCAAAAACCATCTGAAGAGACTTCTGTAAAGCAAGCTTTGGGTGGGGAAAGAGATCTGAGGGGCTGCAAAGCACTGATATGGCTGTCTGTCTCCCCAGCAATCAATGGCCAGGAGAAAGGAAAGGTAAACCCGTTCCCTCAGAGCTGTGGTCTTGCGTCTGGAGAGCTTTGGCTGGCTTGTGGGGACGGACAGCAGAGATGGTGAGATCTGAAACCCAAGTGCCTCACTAGAACCAGAAAAGGGGAGTTGTTACTGAAAAGCCCCCGGAAGTTCTGTTTTCTAAAGACTTGGGGTGGGAGAGGCAACCCCATCCTGCCCATCATCCTTGACTTCCTTCTCAGACAGGCCCCGGCAGTGGAATAATTAGACCAAAGAGTGTGTTTCAGGAAACTCTGGCCGCAGCGTCAGGCCCAGGCTTGTTTTAAAGGCAGCTGCTCTGATGTTAAAATGAAATAGGACATGTAACCAGATTATGGGAAAATCATTGCTATTAACGACAATAATTACCCTCTGTTCAAGGAGCTTCCTGAAATAAAAACATCAAAGAACAGCTTTCAACTACTTTACTCGGCCCCCTTGGTGAACCCTTGGGGTCCGGGTGTGTTTCTAAGGCATTTGAGGGAGAATAAATAGGAAGGAAGGCGAATGGGGCAATGCGGGAATCTTTCGTGTTTTGCTGTAACTTAACTGTGCCTTGTGCAAATACCTATACTCAGCCAAACCAAAGGGTTGAGGGCACCTGTCAGGGCTGCTGTTCTAAATAAGATGAGCTTCTGTTCTGAGGAAGCCCCAGTCTAGAGCAGGATGTGGAAGTTTAATGAGTCAACATGACAAGTGCAATAAGGACAGAGGGCAGGGTTGCTAGGTAGCAGAAAGGACCAGTGTCATCCTCCCAGCTGGGAATGAGGAAAGGTTGGGTTCTTGAAGGAAAACATGCGATGCCACCAGATGAAGGGCATGGATGAGCAGGAGGCATAAAGGGAAACTGGGGCTTCTGCACAGTGGGAGTCCAAAGCTTTGAGACAATGGGATGTAGTTAGTTCAGTCAACAGAGACAAGGCTCGGGATGTGGGCAGGTGCCAGACAGAAGGAAATGCAGAGGCAGAATACTTGAGAAAGATGACTCTACCTGTAAAAGGCATCACCAGTTAACATAGAAACTGTGCTAAAAGGGAGAAGTGTGGGAGGGAGTGCCTTGACCCTCGAGATGGGGACAGTATGGTTGTTAGAACTCTTCAAGAATTAAAAAACCTGTAGAATTCAGTGAGTAAAATGGATATGGACAGGGATGATATTCATAAAGTTTGACAAGTAGCACTGACCCCTCAGAATAAATACCAGCCAAACACAACAGCAGGGCCCAACTACGCACAGTGACTGGCAGCAGCCCAGGCACGGATTGGGGATGGAGCTGTTTATAGACACCTTCTAGTCAGGTGCCTGTCTAAGAGGATGACTGTTCTGAGAAAGCCCCAGGTTGCCACACATTTTAAAACTTGGAGTTTCTTCCCTGGAAGCTCCACAAGAGAATGACCAGAGTCATTAGGGTCAGAAGCTAGAGGCCCTATTGGGTAAGGCTCAGTCACCTGTCCTCCAGGGGACAATTAGACAAGTAAGTGACAGTGAAAAGCAAAAAAAAAAAAGAAAGAAAGAAAATGTATCCCATGAGGTCACACTGTATCCCATGAGGTCACACTGTATCCAATGAGGTCACACTGTATCCAGTGAGGTCACACTGTATCCAATGAGGTCACACTGTATCCAATGAGGTCACTCTGTATCCAGTGAGGTCACACTGTATTCAATGAGGTCACACTGGGATAGAGAACAAAGAACAAAGTGACCTAATGACCTTTCTCAGGCTCCAGAAGTCTGTCTTCAGGGCCCTGAATGAGATCTGGGTTTTAATAGAGGCCAAACGGTATAAATAAATAACTAAGCCGGCCTGGTTAACGTGTGGTCCTGCCGATCATCCTTGTTTCAGTTCCCTTGCAAGGTGGTCTGACAAGCCGTCAGAGCTGTCCCAAATCTCTTTCCCTAGGCAAATTCCTCTTATGGCTGCCACCAGGGCTCCAGCCATCTCTTTTTTCTACTATGAGATTCCTGGAGAAATTCAAATTTCTTGGGATCCTTTATTTGAGTCTTACGGTGAAAGACAGAGTCACAATATCTCTGGAGAACATCTTTGTTTCTGCCAGGACAGGTACAAGATGATGAGCTAGGTCTGAGCCTGCACCATGAGAAGCCCCACATGTTCCCTCTTGTTACCTGTACATTGTCCCAAGACTATGTTCTAGTGAGATTTCTGAAGAATGAGGGACCTAGAAAGTGAGGCATAGTCACCCAGTAACTTATGCTTCAGAAATGGTGTGCTAACCGATAGCCAGCCAATACGCAGACATATGAGTTAGACCAGGCAAGTTCAACATAGCCTGCCAGATGATCCCAGACAACTCCTGCTGTGTGATCCTCCTGTATATGTGGTCCTGTTGTATGCATTAAAGTTCTGTGGTTATTTGTAATACATCTGTATTATGCCAACAAATAATGGATATATACACTCTACCATTCATATACTTTCATGCTTGCCAAAGTGGTCAGGAGGCCATATAACATGGAAAATAAGTCAAAATAAGTCTGGAGGTGGCTATAGTCTCCCACACACCTGCATACATCACATGTTCAAGGAGGGGGTTGGATATGGACAAATGGCAAAGTTGGCTAGACCACCTCTGCTAGCTACCGTTTGCTCCAGTACCCAGTGCTGGCATTAGGTACCACTTCGTGGTTGACTCAGGGGCTTTAAAGTTCCAACAAACAATGTAAAATTTCTTATTCTTAAAAATTCAGAGCCAAGACACATGCACACACACACAAACACACTCACACACACAACACACACACACATACACACACACAACACACACACACACACACACACACACACACACACACATGCTAGGCAAATATAAATTAAAAGCAATCAGTAGTTTGGGGCTGATAAAGGGTAGATTGGGGCCACGCGTGATGGCACAGGCCTGCAATCCTAGCACTCAAGAGTTTAAGGCAGGAGGATTCTGAGTTCACTGTGGGCCTGTGTACCAGAGGCTTTCCATGGAGATCTCTGGCCCGGCCTGGTGCGAGAGTTCTGAATGCAGGCAGGGAGGGGAGGTCGATTCTGTTGATTCTACTGCTGCAGTTGGCTCCACCTCCATCTCTGCCACGCTTTCCAGGTTACTCAGGTACTCTGCACATCCCTGAGTTGTGTTGGGCTGGGCCGACAAAAGGCCGACTAGCCAGTAAGGTGTGCAGCAGAACTTCAGGCGTCATATCGGGAGAGCAGACCTCTTCCCAAGTGTTACAGCTCTTTGGACAGAAGGCTGTGACAACAGAGTAGTTCACACACACACACCTAATCCATCTGCACAGGATTCTTATGTACAGTTTTGGGGTGGGTAAGGATCTGACAACAGGTACTTCTCATTGGTTTGGTCTGAGAGCATGTGGGAGGGCTTGGTGCTGCTCCTACATGACTGAGGGCCACATAGCTCTCTGCGAGGGGTGGGGGTGGGAGTGGCTGTGGGAGGCTGTAGCTACCTGACAGGAGCCAGGGACCCAGGAGGTATGGCCAAACACCTGCCTTCCCACGTAGGTGGAAATCACCACGCAGCAGGTCACCAGGGTTCCAGACCTTTGCTTGGCCGGGGACCAGACTGTCTGTGCACAGCCCACTGCCCCACAGTTCAAAGCTAGCCTAGGCTACATAGTAAAACCCTTAAAAATAAGCAAGGTTAGAGATCATGGCTTTAGAAAACTGGGTACGGGGACAAAAAATAGTCAACACTTGAGCCTGGAATTAAACTCACACCCTGCCTGTCACAATGGTTGTTTGGAAGGCTGCTTGGCGTGACTGAGAATAGCATAGTTCCCATGATGGCAGACCACTAGAAAGGTCTGTGTCTTTCAGAAAGGGAAGTGAAGATGGAACAGAGAGTCTTCCTGGAGCCCCTCCATGTAGGAAGTTAAGGCTTGAGCTAAAGTATCCCAATGACCTCTTCCTGCCTCAGACGGTCATGCATATTTCGAGAAAATTGCTGTTCGTTCTGCCCGGGTGCCTTCCCTTTACCTGGAATCTGTTCCATCCCCCCAGGCAGAATTCACATTCAGGCCCACTGCCCATGGGTGACTCTTCCTTCTTTAATCCAGACACATACCCAGTAGTACCAGAAGGAAGCCTTTGTGCTTCACAGCCTCCAGAGAAAACTCTGAGCCTTCAGACTTCCCAGCAAGAAGCACTCAGACCAGGTCTGGGTGCCTGCTGAGGAGGTCTAGCAGCTATGCTGTGAATGCAACTCTCTCTGCTTCATACCCTAAACAAGGTACACAAGACCATCCTGCTGGGATATCACTTGGCCACTTGTCCTTCAGGAAATGGTCCCATCTCTTTAGTTCTGTATTTTATCACATAAGATACAGATGCTCATGAGTATGCTGTGAAGTTAGAATTCAATAATTCCTGTTCCATCTATAGTAGTTAGAGCTAGAGTCCTCGGTGACTACGTTTGTGTGTTCTGTCACAGTGTGTGCATATGCTTGGAAGCACCTGGAGGTTCCTAGTCACTGTTTCTCTGGACTTTTGTGACCCAGCTGAACCCTCTCCCAGACATCTTTTGACCTCACCTTTTGCCTCCCAGCCATTTGCTCAGAGCTGATTGTGTTAGACATAATTTGTTCTCCCATGTCTCTGTGCCTTCCCAGTGGTGTTTCCTTTCTTGGATACTCTAGGCATCGCCATAACTGCTACTATGGAGCGGGGACTAAGATAAGAATCATTTCAATCATCTGTTCAGTCATTAATTCAAGGGGAAACATACCCTATGTAGGCCACCATAATAGCATACTAAAGCCTGGGGTAGGAGGGGCTTGCTTATAAATATCAGAAATGTACTTCCTCAGGTCTGGATCTAGCATCCTGAGATGAAGGCATCATGGGGCTGTTGCTTCTGAGGCCTCTCTCTGGCTGACAGGTAACCATCCTCTTTCCTGAGCTCATCTGCTCTCCCTCTAGGAGTATCCGTCTCCTTCTGCCTCTACCAGGACACCAGTCAATTGGATTTGGCCTCATTCTAGCAACCTCTGAAGGACTTTAGAGGGTGATTTTAATAAGGACAAGATGAAATTCACATATTGGCCTGAATACAAAGCATGTCCTATTGCCTGCCTCAAGACACAAAGACATTGCAATGCAGGACTCCTATGTACATCTAATTATATCAGGGTATGTCATTGTTGTGTATTCTTCAGAATAGGGAAGTGTCTCACCAGTCAGACTTCAAACAGAAAAAACAGCCACTGTACTGATCTTGTCACAAGCTTAGGTTCTTCAGACACGACATTTTAGAGTAGACGGCAATGGGTATTTCTGAATGAATGAATGAATGAATGAATGAGTGAGTGAATGAATGTCAGGGATAGCAGAATGTATGATAATAACAATCCACACTGAAAAGCACTCTTGGAAGGAACCCTTACATCTGTTTTCCTCTCTTAAGCAGCCTTGTGACATAGGTGACATAGGTATACTTATCTTCATTTTGCAGAGGAAAAAAAAAAAAACAAACCTGAAGCCCAGAGAAATAATTGATCTTGGCCAAATTTCTACCACAAGAAAATAGCTCTCCAGGACCTGGGCTTCCTCAGGGCAACCACAGCATTTGATATTACTGTGGACAGAGACTAAAACTCATAGCTGATGCTAAAGAAAATGTCACAGGAACTAAGATCACACATCCTGAGTCCTCCTCGAACTCCATCTGCCATCACCCCATCTTCCTATGGCAATGGGAGCTGTATGGAGCCTCCTGCATAAAGGCTGGCCTCATCTTTTTAAAGTCTGAGGTTCTGAATCTTAAGCTGTTTAAGAGCCTTGTCCTTTCAAGTTTAACATTTATTAAAGGGGTTGAAGTGGGGGCAAGTCTTGTCACTCTTGAAATCTAGGCCTCATTACTCATGTTTCTCCCCTCCAGAAGGAAGTCATCACACTTTTTTTTTTTATTATTAATAATGCTTCTTGGCTGGGCTTGTTGAGAGCAGTCAGCAAGCACCTCAAGCCTCCAGCGCAGCCTGGCTGCTGTACGGCGAGCAGGACATGGGAAACTTTTGTTTTCATTGTTTTAAGCATTCACTTGAAAGAGAGTCATCAAACAGGCTTAGGGCAAAGTATGCTGTGATCCCTGTGTCAACGAGGGAGGGGTTCTGTTTCCAACCTGAGTTTGGCACAGGGAGGGAGGGAGGGACCTTAAAATGCTGAGCTTACCACAGTTGCCATGACATTTGGACCAGAGAGAGAGAGAGAGAGAGAGAGAGAGAGAGAGAGAGAGACCTTAAAATGCTGTTTACCACAGTTGCTATGACATTTGGACCAGGTAGATGGTTTTCCCTAAATTTCAGTTTTCTCATCTATAAAATAGAAATTAAAGAATTGACCCACCTAAAAATTTTATCCCCAAGACATACCTGGTGCATTAAATATTGCATACTAGCCTAAGGATTAAAAAAAAAACAAAAAACAAAACAAAAACAACAAAAAAATTAACCTAGTGTGGCAAACTTATAATCCAGTCCTTGCTCTCTGCTCTGAGTACTCTCATGGTCTCAAGGTGTCACTCATGTTCTAAAGAATCATAGCCACCCCCTCTTCATCTATCATTGGCCTCTGCCCTTCTGTTTTACTGAAACACACCCTGCAACTCTTGTTTGACTCATTTCTTTAACAGGCGTATTTGCCTGGGACCTGTGTGCCAAGAACTTGCTAGGCACTTTGACAGCACTTTTACTTTAATTTCCAAGAGTCCAGTAGGAAGATATGATTTGTCAGTCAAGCATTAGCAATAAAACATGGTATCCATGTTATTCCAGGCTGGAAGAGTCATAGAAGGCTTCCAGGAAGAGGCATGAACAAATTATTAAAGAGTCACAGAGATCCAAGTTCCCGATAAAAGAGACCAGGGAGGAGAGGGGTACACAGGAGAGCCTTATGCTTAAAGGATGGAACAGGAAGTGTCTGTGTGAGGAGCGACATACTTCATCCTTCATCGCCAGGAACACAGGCATGGAGAGACAATATTAGAAAAACAGGCAGGCAAGGAAGCCCAAGTTCACTTCCAGAGCTGAAGACTCCAAGTGAGGAAGGCATTGGCCTTCAAATCCATGCTGGGCAGGGACAATAGAAGGCAGGGGGGATAAACCCATCTGCCACTGAGTACCACAAAGAAGACCACCCTGCATTCACTCAGATCTGGAGGAGTCCTTCCCCACTCAGGAGCCACAGAAGGCAGGAGGGTAGGGACTTGACTAGGGGCAAAGGAAAAGGCAGCTTGACCTCTGAAGTGACTTTGCAGTCTCTACTTTCCTGAGCACAGCAAAGGAAAATAAATCATGCCTCACGCAGCAGGGGCCGGCCTTGCTGCATGATTGTCTAATTAGGTTGTAAGATTACACCATAGGCCTGGTTACAGGAGGCCAGCAGGGATCAAATCCAACAGCATCAGACCAGACAAGAACAAGCAAGACCCTGCTCCAAATGAAAACAGGAGGGATGAAAAAGCCACCCCTCCAGGTCCCCACCCCTTGTCACCCATCACCTTCACATTAGAGTTTGATGAGAAATTGAGAGAACAAAAGACAAATGATCTGCTAGGATTTTACCCTCCATTTCCCCTCTGACAGGGGTCTCTGATTACTGACAGAATATGTTGCAAAAGAACCAAGGAAATAGACAACGACCATAAACACAATTTGCTTCCTTATTAAACATCATTGCAAAATAATTGCTATGTATAAACACAGCACTAGCTACAGGAGTCACAAAGTGATTAGGCATGGTCGTTTCTCAAGGAGTTCATGGCCAAATAGGGAGGATGACTCAGAAACCCAGAGTAACTGGTGCTGTGGAAAGGTTTTCCGTTCTTATTGATTAGGTTGATTTTAAGAATACACAGGCAACATTCAAAAGTTGTCCCAGAAGATAATGGTTTAAGATGAATCTTAAAGGTAAGGGGTTACCTCCCAATTACAAAAGAAATCATTAGATATGTACTCACTGATAAGTGGGTATTAGCCCAGAAACATAGAACACCCAAGATACAATTTGCAAAACGCAAGAAAATCAAGAAGAGGGAAGACCAATAGGTGGATACTTCATTCCTCCTTAGAATAGGGAACAAAATACCCATGAAAGGAGTTACAGAGACAAAGTTTGGAGCTTAGATGAAAGGATGGACTATCCAGAGACTACGCCACCCGGGAATCCATCCCATAATCAGCCACCAAACCCAGACACTATTGCATATGCCAGAAAGATTTTGCTGAAGGGACCATGTTATAGCTGCCTCCTATGAGGCTATGCCAGTGCCTGGCAAATACAGAAGTGGATGCTCACAGTCATCTATAAGATGGAACACAGGGCCCTCACTGGAGAAGCTAGAGAAAGCACCCAAGGAGCTGAAGGGGTCTGCAACCTTATAGGTGGAACAACAATATGAACTAACCAGTACCCCCAGAGCTCATATTTCTAGCTACATATGTAGCAGAGGATGGCCTAGTCGGCCATCACTGGGAAGAGAGGCCCCGTAGTATTGCAAACTTTATATGCCCCAATACAGGGGAATGCCAGGACCAAGAAGTGGGAGTGGGTGGGTAGGGGAGCAGGGTGAGGGAAGGGTATAGGGAACTTTCTGGATGGCATTTGAAATGTATATAAAGAAAATATCTTAAAAAAACCAAAAAGGTAAGGGGAACTTAATCAGACAATGAAGAAAAGGGCTGCTGGCCCGGAGCTGACACAAGAAAAGAGAAGGAGTTTTAAGGAAGGGCAAGAACCATGTTGACTCGACTCTGCGAGTTCACTGAATGCCAGAAAATTGAATTATACGTTCTCCAGGGAGAAGAGAAAGGAAAGATATGTTACATTAAGCAAACACACTTTAAAGTTGTCTACCCACGGATGCCGTAGATTTCTCCTCCTCTTCTTCTATGGGAGCACAAAATCTGAATCAAGAAGTTATAAAGAAAATACCCTTTAATTAAAGCCATTGTACATGTCCTGAAACAGGTCTCTTTGTAGAGCTAAGGCTAGCTCTTCACATATTACCCTCCCACCCCGAGAGCTAGTACTAGAAGCATACATGGCTAGGTCTGACAATCATTACTAATCTAATAGTCGGAGACAGAACTTTTAATTTACTATACGAACTAGTGTCTTAAACTGTCTTTGGAACATACTTTATAAGGCTGGCTAAAGTTCTGGCTGGGAATTTGAACTTGTGTGATAATCAAATCTATTACTCCTGTATAGCAGCATTCTCAAAGCTGGGAGAAGTTACTAGAGTTGGTTTGAGACTACATTCATATACATGCACCCCAGGACTACTCTCAGCTTACACCTCTGACAACTCACAAATACATCTTAGCGATTTCAAAATGCACCACAAGAATATTTAGAAGATGAAGAAAAATCTTCAAATGCAGTCATCATATTGGCCTTCTACAGCTGGAGCAGAAAATACAGTGGAGAGAAAAGGAAGACACCTAGACCTGACTCTGGAACGTGAGACTGGAGCCGGATGGATTACAAAGGCATCACAAGATGCTAAGGCACAGGAAGACCTCTGGCCAAACATTCGCACTGCATACCTTTCCTTATAAACAAAATAGGAATCTTTACCTTCGTGACATGCAAGAACTTGTACGAATTACTCAAGAATAGTTCCCTACCAGCCAACTAAAGATGTGAACGTTGCCTTCCTACAGCCCAAAAGCATTGCCTTAGACATCCCCTGCAAAGCTCAAGTCCTCCCACAGGAAGCACTGCTTGAACACAGATCAAGGATGCTCATATTCCCTGTTATCTCAGTACCTATTAGATGACAATGAGAATATGTCAGTTCCCCAGCAGCATGAATATTGAAAGGATGAATGTGGTTGCACTGCAAAAGGCAGATCAAAGAAAGAAAGATCCGGGGGCGGGAGGGGGGGAATTAGAGGTGTCTTGATGCTCGGCATGATGGGTTTAGATTAAACACATCACGTATCCTTGCCTCCAGCAACAGGAAAGAATAGAGTGGAGCACTTTCAAGATTTAGTTCACAAACAATCTGATGGAGCTGACGGAACAGATTAGGTAGTTAAGAGGGAGACTGTTGATGAGGGTGATCATAACCCTGAGGTCCTGGCACCTCTGCTGAGGGATAGAGCAGAGGAAGAGGAGAGGGAGCACACAGGCACAGGGATGAGCAGCTTGACCCTTGGAACCTGAAGAGGCTGAGGCTTTATCTGTGGCTGGACCAGAGCCTGAAGAGTGAAGACCTGACTTTTGCTTTTCTTTCTTTCTTTCTTTTGGTAGTAGTGGGAGGTTGAATCCTGAGTCTTAATGCATGCTAGGCAAGCACGCTATCACTGAGCTATCTTCCCAGGCCTATCCATGCAACCTTGCCTTTTAACTTACTTGTTTTGGAATAGAGGACTCCCTAAATTGCCCAAGCTGGCCCTGACCCTGAATTCTTTGCAGTCTAGATTAACCTTGAATTTGTGATTCTTCTGCCTCAGCCGACCTAGTAGCTGGGATTGCAGGCCTATACCAGCAGTTCGTTATAGTATATTTTTAGTGTGTGTGGTGTGTGTGTGTGTGTGTGTGTGTGTGTGTGTGTGTGTGTGTGTGTGTGTGTGTTGTGCATGCAAATATGTCACTGTGCTCAAGTGGAGAACAGAGATAGTTTGGGGGAGTTGATTCTCTCTACCTTGTGGGTCTCAGGGACTAAATGTAGGTGGTCAGGCTTGGCAGCAGGTATCTTCACCTGCTCAGCCTTCTCAGTGTCTCCTTGACATGATTCTGAACTGCCATCTGGGATCCCATGCATTTTACAAAGCAAGCCAGGTCACACTTTCCCAGGCACAAGTGAATGCATTCATGTCTGTAGAATTGAAACAAAAATTGTCCAGAATAGCACTTGTCCTTCCTCCATGGAATGTATGCTAATATTTTAACTTCATTATTTTCAGTGCCAAGAATGATCCATAAGCTAGATTTCACGACCACAGAGTTTAGACTCCAGCCGAAGGAAATTGGCTTAAACAGGACCATTCACTTCAATTACTCAAGTATCATGTCATTAAAAGGTACTGGCTGGGGAAAGCTGACCAGCTTTGGTTTGAATTCCAGAATTCTAACTGGGTGACCTTGGCAAGTCTGAGTCAAGGGTTTCCAATCTGCAAACACTGGAATAATAATAATAATAATAATAATAATAATAATAATAATAATACACAGCTCATAGACGTGATGATAAAAACAAGTTATTAAGGCATTTTCCTCCAAGAAGCCCACTAATTTCCTGCCAATGGATATCAAAGCTCAACTGCTCAAGCTAAGCATTAGAAGCAAATGAAGATTGAGCAGACTCGCTTTACTCAGAGTTAAGGGTGAGTTATCCTGATAAACAGATGCTTTGACATCTTGTGTAATCGAGATGTCCTGTGACCCAGTAAGGTAATTCTGGGAAGGAAACCATCCCTCATTGTGAAACGCTGGAGATAAGCTGTTTTATTAACACAGTGGCCCCAGAGGGCAGAAACGAAACGGGATTCTTGTTCCTGATGGATATCTTAAAAACATGATGATTAAACACATAATCAAAACAAAATCATAATCTCAAAACCTGAACAAAGGTTTACAGCTGCAGACCCAGAAACCAAGAGGAAGCACTAAAGGGAAGCAAAGAAAGAGTGGCCGTGTTAATACAGGAAGTGTTGGGGCCAGCCATGTAACTTGAGTTTGGCTGCACAATCTTAAACACATACTTAATATCTGTGCCTCAGTTTCCTGTCTGTTAAACAGGAACAAAGGCTATTCCAATTACTACTAAGTATCAGTACTGGACACATAGTTAAGTGAGAGTGAGCAACAGTATCAAACAAGAAGGAACTGAAAAGGGCATTTATTTCAGAAGGTACAGAGTCTCTAGAGTGTACTAATAATGACTGCTGAACTGAGCGTGGTGGCGCACGCCTTTAATCCCAGCACTTGGGAGGCAGAGGCAGGCGGATTTCTGAGTTGGAGGCCAGCCTGGTCTACAGAGTGAGTTCCAGGACAGCCAGGGCTACACAGAGAAACCCTGTCTCAAAAAACAAAAACAAAAAACAACAACAAAAAAAAGACTGCTGATTATTGAAAGGTAAGATCTCTTTATGTCTGTTTTTAAATGGAATCTTTTAACCATACTGATTGGAAGTTTGCACTGACAGTATGGATTTTTTAAGAAAGCATCTCAATGATCTGCAAGTTTATAGCTCGGTCATTTTGAGCTGAATAAAACTGTTTCATAGCTTTGTGGATGTCATCTTTGAAATCTTTTGAAACAATAATAGTTCTGTTTTATGTTTTTGTTTTTCCCCTTCTAACACACACACACACACACACAACGTTGCTTTTTCCGCTACATTCTCTTTCCCATACTCAAGACTATGAAATCAAACAATTAGACATAATCGTTTGCAATGATGACATTTTCTCCCATTTCTTTCTGATTATAGGAATGGCTAGCACAGCATGGACCTTCATGCTTTCGTGTTTTTATCCTTGCTCTGACTCGCACTTAGAATACCTTTTCCCCATTTCCTTCCCCCAAATAAATTCTCCTTCATGCTTCCAGAATCAGCCCAAATCACCTCCTTTTCCTGATTTGATCCTGGCCCGCCTCCTGCTGACAGAAGTGTTCCTCTGATGCTGCTCAGTGACTCGTTAATTTCAGCAAGCAGAAATAAATGCTTATTTCATTTCTCAGATAGCTGAGTGTCCTATGAGTTAATTAGGATCAAACTGCAATAACAACTAGATTCCACCCAAAAGTGAGCACACAATAAGAGATTATTACATAAATGAAAACAACCATGGTGGTCCTTCCTAGCCTGGTATTCCTTTTTTTCCTGCCAAACATTTAACTGTTCTTCCTATCCACAGCTAATTTCCCATAGTGTCGGTCACTAATGAAACTCAGCGTTTGGCTGTCCACAGAAGCTGAAGAACTAGTGGACCTCCTATTCTCACTTCTAAGAAAGAACAAGGAAGACAGACTCGGCCATTCCAGTGACCTCATACCTTGAATCTCAAAGGGACTGATGTTGTAAGTGGTCCCCGGTGGGAACGTCAGTAGCAAGACAATTACATGGTAGAAGTAAACATGGCTGTTCCCTGAGATGCCTTCAGAGTTTGTTTGGAGGCTCAAACAAAGAAGCAGAGCTACCTTTATATTCTTCACTGGCCCTCCTCCCCTAGGAAAGGCTGTTCTCTCTGATGGACTAGACGAACAGCATGAGGAAAGATATATGGAAAGATCTGAGAGAAGACAGCGATGCCTGCCTCCCAGTCAGATCAATAGACTCAATCCTGGTCACCAATAAAGTAACAAATGTCACAGACATAATTCACATACCCCAAGGAGTCCTTTTCTTTCTTTTGCTATTTGTTCAGATTTTTTAGTTCAAGATCTCACTATGTAGCCCAGGCTGGCTACATAGTGACTTCAAGAGCCTTCTATCTCAGCCTTCTGAGGGCTAGAATGGCAGGTATGAACCACCAAATCTAGCCCACTGAGATGTCTTAGTTAGCCTGTTCTGAGCACAGCTCTCCAGAATAGTTTTTGATTCTAGAAGTTACTTAATGCTTTCCCTCTGAAGTTAACAGCGAGTGTGTTAGCCACTGCTCAGTGTTCAGGAATAAGTTGCAGCTCAAGGGTCAGGGAATGGGGGTGGACTAAGAGGCTGGGGATTTGGGGTTGTCTACCTAATAGAAGGGAGCTCAGAAGTAGAAATTAGAAACCTATGACATGCCGTAACTAATGACAAGAATAATGACACTGTGCTAAAGAGAAGGCTCACCTGAAGTAATGGCTCAGTGGACTACAGTTTGGTTCCCAGGAGCCACATTGGGTGGCTTACAACTGCCTGTAACTCCATCTATGGGGGATCTGATGCTCTCTTCTGACCTCTAAGACACAAGCACACAAGTGCATACAGACAAACAGACAGACAGATGCATAAGTAAAAAATTAAATAAAGCCTTTAAGAATGTAACAGCCATTGAATCGCTGCCTGAAAACACACTGAAGACAAGAGTACAGTGACCATTGGTGTCATAAAACATTTGTCTAAGAGTCAAGGATCAACTGGTGGAGAGCCATCAACAAACGCTCACAGGTAAGTCCTGGAAACCTCCCATGATTAGGCAGAAACAAACAAACAAACAAAACTCTTCTATTTCCTATCTACAAAACTGTAAGAAGAAGAAAGTAGGTATTCTGGCTGAAAACAAAACAAAACAAAAATCTAAAATGAATTATCAGCTTCACTCTCACCAGGTGACTCTGGTATGAAAAGCTGAGGTATTGGCTCAGAAAGAACAATTCCTCACAACTGCATGGAAGCATAAGGAAGGCTGGCAGGGATCCTTGACAGGCCAGCCCATGCTCAGCCTTCTCTCTCAGAGGTGGAAGCCATTTCCTTGCCTGAGGAGACTGTTCCTCATTGTTGAAAGAACACACATTCTCTTGTCTGAAGAAGCTGCCTGACAAGAAGAAGCCAGGTGACTATTCTCTCTTTGCTATTATCTCCAAACACAGCGTCAAGCCCATGGGCTCTTCAAAGGACAGGAAGGAGATAATTGCAAAGTCATATCCAAGGGATGAGGCCTTAAGAAACAGGGAGAAAGTATAAGAGTGGAACGTGACAGTGCTCGGGCCAATGAGAGCATAACACATCTGGGCAGCGTTAGCATTAGAGGGTCCTTCCAGTGATCCTGGATTCAGTGTCAAGCTTAATCACATGGGAGTTGTTGATGGAAACATGAACATAGCAACAACATAAATAGAGGAAGTTAAAATTCCAGAAATCCTTTGGTGGCCACGAGGAAAGGAGCGAAACTCTTGGGGGATCGGAAGGCTAGAATGCATTTATCACATGGAGACCAGTAACCCCTTACTATTGATTAGGGTGATGGGCACAATTCTTTCCTATCTTATCTTAAGACCTATGCTGATGAAGAGGCTGCCAATGTCATTACAAATTACAACAGTGTCATTTCTGATGATAGAAGTTCCAGGAAAGATAGGGCTACCCATTTCCCTGAGACTTTACTTACAGCTACAAACTAAATGTAGATTTAATATAGGTGGCAATATTACAATGTTTGCCTTGAAGAAGCCTTGAAAAACACCATTGACTTTAAGGAACCCTAGATCTAAATAACTCACATCTTCTCAAGGACTGTGTTAGTCCGACTTTAGTCTTCGTGGCACAACACCTGATAGAAACCACTTTGGAAAAGGATCTACATTGGCTCAGGTTGTCCCAGCTCATGGTCCAAGCTCCTGGGCCTGTGGTGAGACAGAATATCATGGCAAAGGGGGCGTACCCAAACAATCTGGATTGTGTCATAGAAGCCAGGAATCACAGTCTGTAAGGGGCCAGAGCCAAGGAAGCCCCACCTCCCATTTGCCCCATCTCCCAATAATGTCATTGTGTTCTGAGCTCAGTGAGGGATTAATGCTTATTGGGCCAAAGCCCTTGGGATCCAATCACTTTGCAAAGCTCATCGTCTGGCCGCTGAAGCTTTTACACAGAAGCCTTAGGGGAGCATTTCAGAGTCAAGCTAGAAGGGTTTGCATTGCTTTAGGTCTTAGCCATGACTGCACCCCTAGTGTTATTGTAGTCCTTGAGGCGATGTCCATGAGTGAACCCAAAGTCCTTTGAACGGAGAACTAGCCAAGTCCCCTTAACGATGGAGCCGTAACCCATATAAAAACGTTATAGGTGTACACTGTGAATGTTTTTACTACCTTCTCCAAAGGTACCTGTCCCTTCTTAACTTGGTAAATATATCCCCGAGGAATGAGCAGGCGCTGGTCTTAATTAAAGACTAAATCCTAAGCCCTAAAACCTATTGCAAGTTGACAAATGGAGTGAAGAGAGTAAAAGATCAAGTTAATTAAAGGAATTTTAATTCAACTTTTTTTCATTGTAAAACATAGTAAAAACTTCATATCCATCCTATAATTTCTGCCTACAATTCTGGGTATATATTCTCAAGAACTTGCAGAATCCATTCACTGGCTCCCTACTCCATGAAAAAGAGCTGATTATGAACTGACAAAAGGAAGCCTCTGTCCTGGCAAAATAGGACATTCAAGAGCTCTCATGAGCCCGGAGGCAGGAATCACTGAGGTTGGGAGATGCCATAATAGTAACCCTGACTATACCACTAGTGCCAGCCAGCTTGCAGAGCTCTGGGGTATCATTACTATATAAACTATATTGTGATTGCTTTCCAGAGCTATTCAGTGCAGTTGTCCCTCAGAGACAAGTTAGCTACTAGTGCATTAGCCAAGGTTCTTCAGAGAAAGAAGCAGTAGTATAGAGACAAATATGTAAGGTTGATATGAGAATTGGCTCATTTGTTTTGGGAGACCGTGTGCAAAATGGGGAGTAAGGAAAACCAGTAGCCCAATTCAACCTATGTCCAGGAATACAGGTGGCATGACCCCAAGGCCTGGGGACACCCTGTACATTTCAAAGGCAAAAGGTGTCTCTCAGCTGGAGAAAACAGGAGTACACCCATTCCTACCCCTGCCTTTTTTATCTACTGTAGTTCTTAACCCTCAGATGATGTCGACTCAGACTGGTGGGGTAGGCCTTCTTTAATAAGCAGCTGTTAGATTCCCATGCTGCCATAGCTCTCTCTTAAGTAAATGGACTTAGAGTCTCACAACCAGTGGGATTGCCTTGGTGCCAACACCAGCTGTCTTGAGTCCTCCACAGATGCCTCGAAACAACAGTGCGAAGATCACAGCTGATTGTGCTGGTTCCTGAGAGCTCGGCTTTAACCAGGGCTGTTTTAAAGCCAGGTCTACCAGAAATTTTGCTATTGCCGACCTCCCATGAACTGTAGATGACCCTGTGGCCACTTCCACCATGGCCAGAGGGGAAACACTTCCTCTGAGGTTTAACTGATGGACTGCAGTGATTGGTGCCGAGGCAAAGCTATGATTAGTACCCAAGCTTCCATAGCCACATAAATGCTGAGAGCCAAGGTTGGCATTCAACCGAACAGACAGCTGTGATTGGTTCAAAGGCCCTTTCTTGGGTATGGTATTAGCTCACCATAGAGCTGTCTGCTCAGGCTCACTCAGTGAGTGAGTCAGCTGGGAGACATTCTGTGGTGCCACCTCTAGTCTCCAATACAATATTATGTCTCAGAACTTGGGATAACAGCTGTCAAACTGCCTGCTGCTGGGGGCTAAGAGTCCCAATATCTGAGGACTGCATATGAACATTTGCAAGGATAAGGATCCTGTAACCTCAGGCCTTCACAGGGACTGCAACACTAGAGGACTCTACTTGCTCGGCCACTGTTTGGGGCTGCCAAATAACTGGGTAAAGAGAAGCTGCAGACTCACATAGCCTTCAAAAGGCAGAGCAGTACCCAACTCCTCACTCAGTGGGTAGAGCAGTAAGTTCATGGTGACTGTGTAGACTTTGAACCATGGCTCAAAGAGGAGGTGACTCCTGAGAAAGACATGAGAGTTTTTCCTTAACAATCCAGAGCTGACAACTTTCTTTGAGTTACACTCAGGATGCACTTTCTTCCAACTCTGACATCATCCGGGAACATATTTCCAACTCAATGTTGTATTTAGACTCAGCGGGGGCTAGTACCAAGGAGATACAATTGATAGATGCTATTTCCTCTTCATTTCCAAGAATGCAGGTGCCTGCAGCTAATTCCCTAGGAGCCTGGTTTGTAGTTCTTTGAGTTTGGGAATGGCCCCAATCCCCTAGAACCATCACCTGGAAAGGGAGATGATTCAATCCGATGACACCAGCCATAATCATGTGAGTCTTTTATGATGTTCCCCAATGGTACCTCAGGGACTTGGCCAAGATGGAAAACAATCATTATGTTTGGTTTTTGTTTTTTATTTTAAAGCTATCCCTGCCTCTTCCAACTTCGAAATAAGTAGAACATTTGAAACATTCTCTAAACCATCTGGGCTGTAGGATTGAATTTTATGATGTACTTCATAAAATACAAGCCTTAGAAATAACATACCACATTAGCAAGTAAGGGTGTGTTTAGAACTCTGAGGGAAAGAAGGCAGACGACAGAGAAGGAAGAGCTTGCAATGGGGGGGGGATCTCAGAGGTTAAGTGAGAGAGGTGGGAGAAGCAGCTTTAACAAGACCGTTCCGAGCCTAGAAACATGGTTCTTCTCCCTGCCTATGTTCTCCTGATGCCACAGAACAGCAGGCAGATCCCTGCTCAGCTCCCACCTCTGGTCTCTGCCAGAGTATAGCAAACAGTAGAAACGTCTCAGATGACCCCACACTCCCGTGCTATCAGAACTTACCACTACATGGAGAGAACATTGATTCCTACCGAGAAATCTCACTAAACTCACACCACATGCATTCCCATCGCACTTCTCAGTGGAAGCCTAGCAATATCTCCAACCCTTGGCATCAGCCCAGGCACAGAAAAGTGTGACGTGCTGGGAGTGAGACAAGAGCAAGGGGCATGAGCTAATTTAAGTGAAACTCTTACCTTTCAACCCAGGAGATGTTTATATGACTAGATAAGGACATCTCTGGATGTCTTCTCAGAGTCTTGGGAGACAAAAGAGAAGGCCTAAAGCTTCAGTGTCTTTACTCTATAACCAAATGTCACCAATATTCTTAATGTAGGTGCCAGGAGAACAGCAGAGCTGTCCACTCCTTTAATGGCATAAGATTTATAAAAGAAATTCCTTAGCTGGTGAGAGACACGAACCCTCTTCATTTGGTGCTGGTGAATAAATGCCCATGCTTTTTCACAAAAATCTGGACTCTGGGGTTCTAGCCAATACACCCAGCCCCTTACACCTTCTAAACACCCTCTCCCCTGAGAATATGGGATAGCCAGGATTCTCTGAAGATCATGTCCCAGGTCATGGAGTTAAAGTTTGCAAGAATTCATTCAAATTATTTATTCACTCCCTACTATGTGCATGTGCTGTAAATAAGCAAGAGAAAGCAGAAGTCCTTGATGTCACAGTTTGGATTTGGTGGGAAACAGGTTACAACAAGCAAGCCAAAAGAATCAAATAGGGACAACAACAGAATAATTGTAGATGATTAAAAATTACTATGAGGAAAATAAGACATAGGACTCAGTTGTGTGGGGGAGGGGCAGTGTCCCATGTTATATAGTATAATTAGGGGTCTGCTCGAGGGGCTGAACCGGAAGAAGAAACCAGCCACAAATAATCAGATGCAAGAATACTTATAATAGCAAAAGGACAGCATGCACTGACTGCCCTCTCCGGTAACCCGCTTCCCCACTGTCTTCTTCACCTCCAGAAGCTTCTGCGGCTTCCCCAAGCCAGGGCTACCAGCGACTGAAGCCCCAGAGCCAGCAGAGAGCATTTCACATCAAAACTGTAGCAGCTCTAAGCCACTGATACTACCTTAGGGTAACAAACCTAGCCTTGAGGGCCTCTAATCCATAAGTTCTGTGATTCAGTAGCAAATTCTCATTGACATCAATTACAAAATAGTGGGAAAGTCTTTTATTGTCCTTATTCATATGAGAAGCTATTTTTCTGTGCTGGGAGGTGTGAAGGATTAATAACAAAAGCTGAGAAGGCTATATACATCTGTCTTAGAGTTTTATTGCTGTGAACAGATGTAATGACCAGGAAAATTTTTATAAAGGAGAAAATTTAATGGGGGCTGGCTTCAGGTTCAGAGGTTCAGTCCATTATCATCAAGGTGGGAGCATGGTAGCATACAGGCAGACTTGTTGCTGGAGGAGCTGAGAATTCTACATCTTGTTCCAAAGGCAAACAGAAAAAAACTGACTCCTCAGACAGCTAAGAGGAGGGTCTCAAAGCCCACCCAGACAGTGACACACTTTCTCCAACAATGCCACACCTCCTAATAGTGCCACTCCCTGGGCCAAGCATATTCAAACCACCACAGTAAACTCCCCTGACACCAAACAGGGCCTTAAAGAACAAGTGGGACTACTGGGAAATCTGTTTCAGAAGCTGGACCAGCAAGGGTAAAACCCTCAAAGCTTGAAAAGGAAGGAGATTCTGTCAGGATCCATGAGGATGCTCAGGAAACAGGATGCAGACCATAGGAGAGGCAGTACCTAGGTCATGTTCATCAGTGCCGCAGAGATTACATTTCTTCTTTGGGAGCTACCAAGGGCTGTAACCAGGTAGAGATGGTGGAATAAAGCTCACCAGAGATCAGGAACCTGGTAGTGTGCACGTGTCCTGGTGAGGAGAGAGGGGGGAACAGAGTGCAGGACAGATAAACCACGTGCTTATGTGAAAGAATTACACCTAACGCCACTGCACATTTCCCATAATGCTTTTCAGGGGAAGCCCTTGGAAAACTTTGAATTGGGGACTTGGATTCCAGCCGAAGCCATAATTTCCTATGTGAACTTGGCAAGCAAATTTGCCTCTCTGGGTCTTCCTTTTCCGGAAGGAAGCTTGGACCAAAGCATCCCTATGAGCTCTTCATATTCATTTCCTCCAAGCAAGTTCATCACTGTATTCCCAAACACCTATGATAGGATGATAAGACACTTTGATTGAAACCAGAAAGCCAAGACATCCAGGGCAATCCCATCAGGCCCCTCCAGCTGTGAGCCATTACCACTTAGCACTAAGGATCTCCAGGCCACTAAAGCACAGTATCCAGAACTATTACTCCATAACTGGGCAGCTCTCCTCCAAGCTTAAATTAAAGCACACCAGGAACAAACTGTTCCCACCAGGAGATCATACTGTTTGTCCTTGCCCGGCAAGGCAGTAGATGCATGCTTCTGGTGGTCTCCCATTCACTAGCCTCAGAGGCTACCATACCTCTCCAGAGGTAGTCAAAGCACTGGAAAGGAACAGAACAGAAGAATCCTGATATCTCTCATCTGTCTCCTTGTCCATTACCGAAACCAATAGCAAGCAAGAGAAGAGGAAAGGATAACACTAAAGTGCTTCAAAAGAAGTGATAAAAGCAGAAATACGCTCTTAGGGCGGAAACAGCCTGTGTCAGTGGACAAGGAGCATACAGAGCCAGAGTCGAGCTCGGGGCCCCTCTGTCTAGTACAGGGGACAAGCTCAGCTCCAGAGAGTTTTTCAGCTCTCACATTTGGGGGTTCCGCCTCCCCAGCACAGGTCACATAAATTGTAGCACCTGGGATTCGGGAAGGGAAGGACACATTTAGGGGGGCTGTAGATCACAGGCTGGACACTCACCAGTGTAGGATGCTGCCCAGTTTCTTTGGCTTCTGGAAATTTCTGTACTCTCATCTGGCAAGCACAGGTGGTCACATATACTGTGCTGCATCATATCAGCCACACTGCAGAGCATCAGAGTCACTGTCATTTTAGGAAGGCAGAGGAAAGAGCACTGACTGTTAAGGCACTGGAAAAGCCATCCCATGGACCGTGAGATGCAGCCTGATCTCTGAGATGTGAGCACGCAGACCTGAGAAATCTTGGACATGGCCTTCACGGGGTTCTTGAGAAGATCAAGAAGGAAGACATTTATGGGACAAGACACATTCAGTTCCAGACAAATACAGGTTTGCCATTTCTATAGTCACATTACTTGGTCTTAAATGTTCCCCAAAGGTGGTGCAACTTTTAGGAGGTGAGGCCATGAGGAAGTAGGCAAGGTCACTGGGCACTTGGTGAATGAAACTATGGGACCCAGCCCCTCCCTCTTTCTCTGCTTCCCACCCACTGTGATGTGAACGGTGTGGCCCCACCCATCACCTGCAACACACTGCAGTAATCAGCTTCAGCTTGTGGTCAGTACCATAAGTGCCTAGCAACCAGGGCTGGAAACCTCTGATACCTATGCAGCAAGATAAACCTCTTCTTTAGGTCCCTTCGCCTCTGCTATTTTATCATAATGCAACAGAGGATAATAATACAGGGGAAGATGTCAATCCCCCTAGCCATTCTCTTATTGTTCTTTAAACTTTTGGCTCCTATAGGATGATACTTCCCAGTTTCCAACTGTGTAACCAATATCCTCCCCAACCCTCACAGCCTCTGTTAAGTCCCCAGGAGCCACATGAAGGAAGTAGGAAACGAACTCTTGCTGCACACACACACACACACACACACACACACACACACACACACACACATTAAATAAATAAATAAATAAATAAATATTTAAAAGTAACAAGTCAAAAGAAATAAAACAACCAAATTGATAAATAGGCTGATAAATGAGTTCTGAAAAGATGACATATGAGTGACCAGCAAACACAGGGAAAAATGCCCAACCTCACTAGCCACCAAAGGGATGCAAATTAAAACTATCCTGAGATTGCATCTCACCCCATTCAGAATGGCAGTCGTTAAGAAAGCACACAAGCTTGCACAAAGGGCAGGAGCCCTCCTAATACAGGGCTGGCGCTACAGGACACAAGTGCAGTCAGCGCTGAGGTGTCTCGAAATACTGCAACTGGGTCTATAGTGTGACCTGTCACACCATCCCTAAGTAATTACCCAGAGAGCAAGGCAGAATCCCACATCGATAACAGCACATCAATGTGTATTACAGCACTGCTCACCAACATAGACATAAGAGAAGAGAGAAATGGGTAAAAAAAAAGTGACACATACATACATACATACATACATACACATACATATATATGAAGTTTTTAGTCATAAATATTAAAATTGTATTATGTACAAAAAAAATAGATGTACCTGGAGATAATCATTTTGAGCCAATTAAGCCAGTCTCGGAAAGACAAATATTCAAATATTGCTGTTTCCTCTTATTTGTGGTTCCTAGATTTTCTTATAGATACATGAAACCATGTAAGCATATATGGCATGAAAGTCAAAGCAAACGGTCCAGGCTAGAGGACCAGAAGAATCGGGAGAAAGGTGGTGCAGAGAGATGCTGGAGGAAGCATGCCCAGTGTATAGTACACACTGAACATACAGAGACAGGAGGAAGCTCAGCAGAAAGTACACACCATATGAACATGCCCTTGTGTAACACAGTACTGGGATCAAGAAAACAGTGTCCTCTGGACAAGGCAGGACAATTGCACATATGAATTTAGAGCATCTGAGACAGCATCCATTAGAACTGCACATGTTGAAGCCAGACAGCATCCCACCATGGAGGGGGAAATGGAACATGAAGTCCCACCCCAGCTAAGAAGCTATTGGTAGCTGCTGGGAGAGGGAGAACCACCTTTCTTTAAAGTGTAGTCTTTCATGCTCCACTGAAGCCCACATACCCAAGGGAGTATGACCAGCACAAACTGGAGTCAGACTGAAAAAGAGCAGTGGGTGAGAGGGGAGGGTGGATCTGGGAGGGATGGGTTGGGAGGGGAAGGTGGATCTGGGAGGGGTGGAGTGGGAAGGGTTTGGGAAGGGTGGGGTAGGAAGGGAGGGTGGATCTGGGAGGGATGGTTTGGGAGAGGAGGGTGGGTCTGGGAGGGGTGGGATGGGAGTGGAGGGTGGATCTGGGAGGGGTGAGGTGAGCATGACCAAAATATATCATAGGAAATTCTTAAATTACTAATAAAAATGAGTGAAAGGTGTTAAAATGTAATTTAAAGCACTTAATATGTAATTACTTAACCCCTATTTGAACTGACAAAATTAAAAAGACAGAGAAGCCCAAATATTAGCAGAGACGAGAGCAACTAGAATTCATACTTGCTAATGATGGGAATGCAAAGTGCAACCACACAGGAAAATAGTTAAGTGATTTCTTAAAATGTTAAAGAGGGAGCTGGCATACAATCTAGCTATTCTGTTCTGAAGTATTTATAAATATATACAAAAATCATGTGCACAAATATTCCTAACAACTTAATTTGTAATAGTGCAAACTGAAAAAAAAAAAAAACCTAAGTGTCTATCACCAGGGTAAATAAAGTAGCCATACAATGAAATATTAGTTGGCCATGAAAAAGGAACATACAAGATGGATGAATTTCAGAACAGTTATTCTGAGTAACAGAAGCTAGATTTCAGTATATAGTTGGTCTTTTGTACCATCAGCTTCCATATTTGTGGATTCTATCAACCCTAGGTTCAAAATATTCAGGGAGAAAAAAAATATCTTTATGTTGGACATGTATAGACGTTCTCCCCTTATCATTATTGCCAAACACTACCATAGTTTAATTATTTTCATGTTCTTTACATTGTATTAACTGTCATAAGTAACTTAAATTGTTTAAAGGTGAGAATGTAGTTTCATGCCAATGTTCTAACATCTCCCATGAAGGACTTGTGGACCTGTGCCCTTGGGGACTCCCACAGAGAGCCCTGGCACCAGTATTATAGGGGTAGCTCTGCTTATTTTGTGTAAAGTCCTTTTAAAGAATAAAAAAATTTACAGTGGCAGGAAGTAGATCAGCTTTAGCCTGGGATGGTGGGGATCAGCGGGAAGTGGGCCGAGAAACAGGATCATAAAGCAGCCTGAGAAATCTGCACAAATGGTTTAATAGGTGCGTACACATGCTACTGAGCAGGGCATGGCGGTGTTCACCTGAAATCCCTGTACAAGACAGGCTTTGTGTCCAGTGTCTGACCAGCCTTGATGCACGGTACCTTGGTCCCCTGGCTATGTGCTATCCTCAGCGGACATGGAAGGGCTTCCATGATAAGGACTTCATGCCCATCCCTAGCATTGCTGCTGTATTCCTCCCAGGAACATGGGAAGGCTGACCTTCCGTTTCCCTGAATTAAGCCCAGTCATTGATGTAATGGAGAAACTGTGTGTATATTTTTGAGTGAGCAACTCAAAAAGTGAGTGAGAGAAGAGATGGGTGAGTAACTGCATAAAGGGCACCATTGACGTTGAAAGTGGCAAGTGCTGGGGTGCTAACTTCACTGGACACTGCATGCTCCGAGAGCACTTGTCAACCAGTCTGATGTCCAGTGCTGACATCTGTATTTTCAAACTATGTTCAGCTTCTTTGACATACACGAACTAGAGGTATCTTTATGACTAGGTCTCAGTCATAACCCCAGGAATTTTTAAAAATTTATTAAACACTAAAACGTACAACATTCAGAAGATAGCAGGACATTAGGAGATAACGTTGATGATTCCGATGTAGTGATAGTGTCAGGGTTAAAGGAAATAAATGAAATAGTCTTTAGCTTGGCCCACTTTGGGTCAAACAAAACCATTGTGTGTGGCAAATATTATTTTGCTTCCTTTCTTTAAAGGGGGAACTCTTGAAAACAGATAGTTAATGGTCTCTCTGAACCTTGAAGAGGCAATCCTTTTAATTACCAAATACAAAACTCCAAGTAAAGCATTATTTTCTGTTTCTTTTCAGCTAAAGCCTTTCACATCAACAAATGCTGTATCAATGGCTTTTTTAGTTCTTAAACACTTCCATCTAGAAAGCATATATCCATTTCCACTCCTGTGATCCCAGTCATCTTAATTCACATTGCTGGGCCTAACTAAGAGACAGAAGGTCAGCCACTCCATGCTCCCAGGCAGAAGAGAATAGGATCCTGAGGGAGCATGACAATATCTTCATCATACAAGATCCTTGGCTATCACTGAGGAAGATATCAAGGTATCATCAGCCAGTGAACAGCCAGGGCACGCTTCCAAGCACTGGGTGGCAATCACAAGGACTTCGGGCCTGACCCCTCAGGACCTGTGTTCCCAAGAGGGCTGATTTCAGCCTGTGAATGTCTGAGAATATTCCTGGTGTCTATCCCTTAGGGCACACAGATCCCTGCTGCTACACTGTGTAGAAGCTAAGGACACTTGAAATCTACTTTACTTGACTGAGGCTAAGATCAACTGTCTGTTTGTCCAGCTCTGTGGGTGGGAGGCTTCTACACACACCCCTGCCCCCAGTCATGACAGTTCCAGCCTGCCATGACCCTCAGCCCTGCCAGAATATCTTCCAAACAGCTGGAAGGGCCTACTTGCTGACTTTGCAAAAGCCCCTTTTAAATTCTTCCTTTCTTAGAAAGCTCTTCTGGCAAGCGCCGATCAGTTCACACCAGATGTGATGTATTTACACTGACCCAGGACCAAAGGACACCCTTCTCTGGGTGTGGCCTCCGCTGACAGACAACATCATCTGAAGCCGCTGAGCTTTTCATACCTGTCAGAATCAACAGTGCCGTGCGCAAGTCCTTGCAATGAAAGAGACTTCCCACACTGAGAAAATATCCTCTAAACAAATACACAGTTAGGTGTTTTTCACTATGTATGGCATTCCCCTCCCAAATTCATAATATTGACTCAAAGCCAAAAAGATGTTCTCTATCCAGGAGTGTCTTTGAAAGCCAGGGCTTGGATCTGTCCATTCTTTGTTTAATTTATGAGATAAATGGATTCTGACTACAACCACATGTAATTACATGTGTCTTTCTCCAGGACTTTCCCCTATGGAGGTGGGATGCTCGTCTTCATGTATGAGAATATATCATACTAGAGCCAGCTTCCCTTGGGAAGTGAGTGCCGAGACAGAGGTCACACAAAGGACACATCACAGGGCATTCCCACGAGATTTGTACCTGCAGAAGGAAGGGGGGAGAAGGATGGAGCAGAGGGAAAACGGCCTGTAGTAAGGTTATCAACACACCTGAAAAACATCTCCGAAACTGGAAAGCCATTAACTTTACCCTCTTTGGAGCAAAAGTGATGGGATTTCCATGTGGACCAGTAACCAGACACAGCCTGTACCAGTCAGGCATGGTCCTGAGTGAAGTAACTCCCACAACCCTATGGCAGTTTCAAAGGATAGAGGCATTTCCTACCACTGGAGGAAAGTCATTCATTTCTGAAGGAAAATCTGGGTGTCACATGGTATCCACAGTTGGCATGATGTCATGGAGTAAGCCAGTGGACCAAAAAGACATTCTACTAAGGTCAGCCGCCAAACACCCGGTGAGCAAATAAAACCAACTAAGCGATCTCCTAACACCAAGCAGCTAGACACTCAAAAATAAAAGGCTGTCAGCTAAATTCTAGACATTTCTCGGCCTGCTGTGGTCTCTGAAACACACACCCCAGGCCTGGTTTTTCAGTTGTGCTACCAATAAATGAAGATCAGAATAGGCTTGTCTCACCCCAATACTAAATTCCACCCTTACAGATTAATATCAGTTAACACAGAGTTTGATGCTAGAAGCCATCTGAGCCTTTAATCAAACCAGTTCAACCATGGCCACCAAGTTGGTGGATACCAGATACTCTGGCCAGGAACTTACTCTCAATTCTAGAGGGAAGCATGCATCGGGCTTGAGTATGTTTTATCCTGGTGGCTTCTAGAAAGAGTTAAAAGTCGCGACTCTTTGTTTGGGGTCCCTATACTCTTCTTTTCCAGCTCATTCCCATTCTTTGGGTCTTGGACACTTGGATGACCTCTGGACATAATAAGCTGGGAGATACTAATTGAAGTGGAACTGTAGGTTAAATTGTATCCCCAAAAGTGACACACTGAATTATGATGTCTGCCATGACCCCCAATATCTCAGAATGTGATTTTATCTGAAAGTAAAATCTTTACAGAAACAGTCAGGTTAATAGTAGATTATCAGACTAGGTTAGTCTTGTATGACTATCAGGCTTATAAAGAAGGGACATTTCGGTACGTGGACACACACACATACACACACACAGAGTATGCCATTTGACCATGAGAATAGGATTGAGTTGGTAAGTTCAGGAGCCAATGACGACTAAATATTTCCAGGACACTACTATAAGTAAGGATGAGAATTATATAGTTACTTTAGAAACAATATGAAGTTTCCTTTAAAAACCATATAGTATTACCATTTGATTATCAATTCCATTTCTGAATATATAAACAAAAGAAATGAAAGCAGCTGACTATCAAAGAAATGTTAGTATGACCACAGATTTTATTTTGGTTTGGGTTGGTTGGTTGGTTGGTTTGTTAGTTAACTGGTTGGTTGGTTTTGCTCATGAAACCAGTATTTTAATGTAACCCAGGTTGGTCTCAACTCAAAATCCCTCTGTATCAGCTTAAGCACTGGGACTAAATCTGGGACTGTGCTCAGCTCAGGTTTTAAAAGGATTATAAAAAAAAAACCAATAGTTGGAAGCAATCCTCTTCAGACAGACGAATAACTCAAGAACATGTGAAATATACATCCAATGGAAAAGTATACAACTTTAGAAATGATAGAAATCCTGGCCCATGCTATAGTATACATGGATCCTGAGGACTACATGGCTAAATGAAATAAGCCAGGAGCCAATGGAGAAGTACTGTAAGGTTGTACACATCTGAAGTAGCCATAGCAGTAGAAATCCTGGAAACATATGTTAGGCTGTGATGCTTGGGATAAGAATGTGCAGACGAAGGCTGTTGTTCAATAGGTTCAAATTTCTGGCTTTGAAAAAAAGGACACAGCATCAGAGAACCATTGAATAATAATGGGAATAGACACAGCACTGCTTAACTGCATACCTTAAAACCTTATTGTGTGAGTTTTAAAACCACAACAGTGTAAAGGAAATGGGGGAAGGAAAGAGGAAGGTGGAGGAAGAGGAGGAAGAAGAGGAGGAGGAAGGGCAGTAGTTAGTCCACTTGGCTCCTAGCCCATGCTCTAGTTTCCCAGTGCATCCCTTCTAGATGCCTGCACCATTCACACCAGGCTTTGAAATGGACAAAGGATGAAGTGGTCCATTAGCCATGGCCCCAACCCATCTGAAAATGTCAGTATAGCCAATCAATGGACACTTGTTGGGCATCCAAGTCAACATTACCTCATGCTTCTACCTGCAAGCCTTGGGCCAGTTCTCCTCTTTCTCTCTAAAGGATTAGAGGTGGAAAAGACTTGTGCCATATCATTCAGCTGATGGAAGGCAAGCTGGGACCTCTCTCCATCCTGTGGCTGCCTGTCTGATGGCCTCAGAATTTTAAAGTCACTTAGGACAACGGTTGCTTGTGACTGTGAATTTGACAGGACTTATGATCACCTGGGACACACACCATTGGGCATGGCTATAAGGACATTTCCAGAGAGGATTAATTGAGGCAGGAAGACTCACCCTTAAAATAGCCGTCAACTTCCAGTAGGTGACACAGATATTAAGAGGAAAGAGACTACTCAGTAGGTAAGCACTCTTGTTTCTAAGCCCGCTGACCTGAACCCCTGGGACCCACATGATAGAAGAAAGAAACTGACCCTCTCACAGCCAACCATTGGACTGAGCTCAGGGGTCTCCAATGGAGGAAATGGAGAAAGGACTGAAGGAGCTGAAGGGGTTTACAGCCCCATGGAAGGAGCAACAGTGTCAACAGGCCAGTCCCCCCGGAGCTCTCAGGGACTGGACCACCAACCAAAGAACACACATGGAGGGACCCATAGAGCTGGCCACGTATGTGGCAGAGAATGGTCTTGTTGGACATCAGTGAGAGGAGAGGCCCTCAGGCCTGAGGGTGTTCAACGCCCCAGTGTAGGGGAATGTCAGGGCAGGAGGATAGGAGTGGGTGGGTGGAGGAGCATCCTTATAGAGGCAGGGAGAGGGGGAAAGGGATGGAGGGTTTCCAAAGTGGAGAACTAGAAAGGGGAAAACATTTGAAATGTAAATAAAGAAAATATTCAAGGGAAAGAAAAATAACTGACTCCCACCTCAAAGTGTTCTCTGATCTCTGAATCATTGTATGTATACACAAGATAAATAAATTAAAATTATTTTAAAAATTTAAAGACAGATAGATCATCAAGGAAACAGCTGTGTCACCTATCCACCTTGCCCAGGCGCCATGGCCTTTTAATGGGTACTGAACACAGTGACTTTCCAAGCTGTAAGTACCTCAATGGATTGGAACTGCTCAGGTTTTACAGTTTGTAGATGGCCATTGTTGACAACCCAGCCATTATTGGTTGTAAGTCAATTTATTCAATCCCATACATACATACATACATACATACATACATACATACATCACACCACACACACACACACACACAAACACCACACACAAACACCAAACACACACATACACCATACCCACATACACACACATACCACACCACACACACACACACACACACACACACACACACACACACACATACACACGCATGCATGCAGGCACGCACACACATACTTTAACAATTCTGCTCCTCTAGAGGACGCTGCTTAAGACACTTGGCCTTACAGAACATTCGGGAATTTTCCAGAGAGGGAACTGGAACTCTCTCTGCCACATGTACTCATTTGTGTATCTGTCTGGATTTTTTTTTTCTGGAAGGAAAACTGATCATGTAGTGAAAAATATTTTCCTTAGAGATCACTTGAGGCATTTTGGCACTGTGGGTTGCCAAATACTGCAGAAGAAGAGAAGACATGAGTCTGAGGGTGAAAAGAAAACTTAGAAGGTTCTACAAGGCCAGGGGAATGTTTCAGACTCACTTCCCTCGTTGCTCCCAGACAGCACCCCCTCCATAGTGGGCAGTCTCAGTCAGGGTGGCCTAGGTCAGTGCTTGCCAATCTTGGGACCCTCAGGAACCCCGCTCACTGAAAACAAACCAACTGCCCCCCCAAGGCTTGGTGTGTTGGAGTTTCTTTCCTTCTTGCCAAAACCTGATTTCCTGTTTCTAAGAAAAAAGCCTTTTAAATGCCCCTTAAAAAGAGGGGTCCCGAGGCAGCGAGAACATCAAAGAACTCTTAGAAAGTGGGTTTTGTTTAGTTAAGTGCACATGGATCAAAAAAAAAATCTGATTAAATTTCCCCTTTTAAGCGGCAAGGCATTTTACTGGACTCTAGGAAAAGGTTTGTGGGGAGCCCATATAGAGTCTTAGAGGCCCCAAGGAGCATTAGACTAGCCCAACATGCTCCCTGCAGATGAGGGGCCAGGCCAGGAGAAAGAATGTGCCTTAACTTGAGGAGTCACAGAAAGCCAGTGTCCAAAACATACCCGTCCTGGTATTTCCCAATAGTCTGATGTGAGTTCTCCTCTGGTTGGAAGTCAGGAGAGGATTTTGGAAGTCAAACATAATTGAAAGTTTAAAACATTCGCAAGGAAGCTAATATGTGTCTTGCTTTTGAGAAAGTATCAAAATCTAAAAATGCCAATAGCAAACCTTTCCTGGGAACTCATTTTGTACTTAGGACACACAGGGGGTGGGGGGAGCATTCACTCAATGTGCAAAGCAAATCCGTCCAATGGTTATGAAAGTACAGGGTTGCCAGAATAAAGAAATGTGGTCAGTTTTTGTCTTAGCATCCTCACAGGAGTCAGCTCTCTCTTGTCACCACATGGGTCCCAGAGATCAGAAGTCCAAGCATCATGACCCCTGAGACAGCACACTGGCCCTAGTTTAAATGTTATAATACACCTCAGCTGAGTGGTGGTGATGCATGCCTTGGATGCTCCAAGTGCATCCCAGCACTTGAGAGGCAGAGGCAGGAAGATCGCCTGCCTGAGGCCAACCTGGTCTACAGAGAGAGTTCCAAGATACCCAGGGCTACATAGAGAAACTCTGTCTCTAAATAAACCAAATAAAATAGTAAGGGTTTTTTGTTGTTGTTTTGTTTTTGTTTTTGTTTTTGTTTTTGTTTTTGTTTTTGTTTTTTAGATATCTCATATACCAAGGCACCCTGACACAAGCCTGGGAGAATCATACTGCATAAAGGAGACAATTGAATCTTAAAGAACTCAGGTCTCCAAAGAGCTTTCTGCCAGTTAGTGGAAGTACCAGCATCGGGACCTAGCTGTAATCTTGGGGATCCATTTTCTCTATTCACCAGCTTCACAGAGACCTTGTGAGGAGCAACCCAAAGCACACACACTGAAGACATCCTGTCAACGCTGTAAAGAATTTAACAGCCTTGAGAGGTTGTCATGTTGAGATCCAAGTTGTTCTGTTTTCCTAAAGTTCTGCTCTGGTTTTTAACAGCAGGATCCCAGAGCCAGGCAGTGACAAGAAGGCTGGGTCTCTCTGCTGAAAAACATTTTCCAAATAAAAGATTTGAGTGAGCACACGCTTGTTTTCCTTGGGCAAATCCCAACCACCCAAATGTTTAATTGGGTGGGAAAGTTTTGATTCTGCTGGTCATTATTGGAGGCAAATGAGGAACGTGGCGCCTTGCTCTCTGACCCCAGCGGGAGGAAGAAAGCCTGAGAACAAATTGGTGCTGTGCTGCCTCGCCATCCCGGAAGCGGCAATTAACTTTGAACTATATGTTGCTCCGTACATCGGCCACTGCTTTATATGGTCGTCGTCACGTGAGTGTTGCCTGCCACGTGTTCTCTGCTTTAGACTTAAGAGAATTCCGAGGGGAGTTTCCCTAGACTTTCCTTCAACAGAGGCAGTCATTTTCCTGAGGACACAAATGCTCCTCATCCGAGTCCGAATCCACCTTCCTCTTTCTCTTCACTACAGTGATTTATCCCAGTGTTATCGTTGAATTGTGTCCCTTCTGGGTTCCCTTTCCCTATATTGAAAAGTGGAGTGGTGGGAATAATGGCTTCTGGTAAAACAGCTCCCTCCCCACTTCCTATTGCAGTTACAAATTCCCCAACTTCTCTCAGCACATCAGAGAAGGACCTGTGCTCACTCGCTTCCTTGCTTCTTTCTTTCCTGAGGCTACACAGGTTTCCTCTCATTTTGATAGCATGTTCCCAGGCACTGGAAGATAGAGACACAGTTCCTGGTTACTATCAGTGCTCGTTCTCAGCTGTATCACAACGGCATCCCTCTCAAAATCCAACTAGGAAAATCAGTCTCAGGATTCTAGAAATGTTGCTCTCTTAGCTCACCAGCTAGGCCTCTTTTCCCTTAAAAATAACATACTGAAGAAGACGGAGATGTTGCTCACGACCCAGCCACGTGGAGACTCTTCAATGATAACTACGAAGTGTCTCTTCAGCAGGCAAAGAGAATAAAAACACTAGTCTTATACAAACTCTTAGGTTTTTCATAACTCATTAGTCTAGCTCCTGATCCCAAACACTGCTGAATAACCATATTCAAAAATAGCTTTCAAAGGAGTCAATTAAGGTCCAAGGGATCAGGATGTTTTTCAACATCAACTGTCTTCATAGAAGGTTGTGATGGTTGCAGACAAAAGGAAGCCTGAGAGAACACGAGGAGGAGAAGGCAGAGACGGCCATCCACAAGCCAACAGGAGAGGCAGCCCAGCCCACACCTCCATCTTGGATTTCTGGTCTCCTGAACTGGGTCAGAGGAATGTCCGTTTTGAAGTCACAAACTACCTCAGCTCTAAGAAACCTGGCTGACATGCCAACTGATGTGAGCGGACACTGATCTCTGTAGGGAAGAAAGTTTTGTATTTGCTAATGAAAGGAATAGCACATAAAACCATCACCACGCTCAGAGATTTTCTAGTCTGAAGGGAAACCAGGACTAGGTTTTTGACTGCGAGAAGCACAGAGCTACGAGGGTGCTGGTCCTCTGTGGCTGGCGTGTTCCAGCTAGGGAGCCAAAGCTTATGAATATCTCCTGTAAAATAATCGACCAAGTACTCAGGTGGGGGGTGCAGAGCCTAGGGGCACCCAAGAGCAATGAACCATTGAGTGAGAAAAGGGGTCAGGGGTCCTGCTGCAGAAGAGACCACCCAACTTGCTCTGAATGACAAGCAGTTGCTTCCTGGGCCATGGTGAGGACAGGCTATTCTAATCCTACCTGGGCCCTGAGTGACCCTGGCTAGCCGTGGCAAGTTCTGTGAAAAAAAGGAGTGGGTCAGAAGAAAGGCAGCTGGGACCAGGTGACAGGGAACGACAGCTGAGCAGAGGGACCTGCAGAGCTGAGCTTGCCCTCACACACAGATGCTAAAGGTCTCCAGCAGGATTCTGCTCATGTCTCCCCTCTCTCTCTTTCCCCAGACCTGGCCTTTCACAGTGATCTGTCTTCATTCTTAACACAACTTATTTCTCGTCACAACTGCACTGTTTATCAACAAGCTTCGGGCTTATCATTTATCAACAGGATAACTAGAAGTTTTCCAGAGGAGCAGACCTGTGAGCTAGTCCACACAGGGCCTTGAGCCAGGGACAAGTCATGTCCATTTTCAGTTCCTCAGTTTCTTCAGCTTTAAAACGAACCCTACTCACCTGTATTCATCCCCTTTCCTTCCTTTTATGACAGAACTGCCACTGGAGACTGTAATCGAAAGCTTCATTTGCAGTTAAATATGGTCATGTGACTAAGTCCAGTTCAGGATGTGTTAACTTTCAGAGGTCATGTCTTAGAGACATGCTCAGTACTTACCATGCCCACAGATCGTTTACCTCCTACTCCTCTTCTTCCTCTTCCTCCTTCTTCTTCTCCTCCTCCTCCCCCTCTTCCTCCTCCTCTTCTTCTTCTTCCTCCTTCTTCTTCTCTTCCTCCTCCCCCTCCCCTCCCCCTCCTCCTCCTCCTTCTCCTCCTCCTTCTCCTCCTTCTCCTCCTCCTCCTCCTCCTCCTCCTCCTTCTTCTTCTTCTTCTTTTTCTTTTTCTTTTTCTTCTTCTCTTTCTTCTTTTTCCTCTTCAGGTTACACAATGGAAACAGCTGGAGCTGTTGCAATGCCTTGCACGCAGATGACAGACTAGCCTGCAAGCCTGTGTTCCTGGCTGTTCCTTTAGAACACAGAAGTCCTCTATCACAGACCACTCACTTTAGGACTATTGTGTAAGAGGAGAATAAATATCTGCTTTACTCAAGTTCATGGAACACCCGGGTCTCTTGGTGGCATCACCTTTAGTTGTGGCCTAGGTGATCTCCAGCCTTATTCTGGAGGTTATAGGTAATATGATGAGAGCCACTTGACATGGTGGCTCAGTGATGAGTGCATCCCAGCAGCTGTCAAGAGGGTGAACTGATAGAATGTGCTGACTCACTGTCTGTGGGTGCACACATAGGAGTTCATCAGAACCTGAGATATCAGCCTGGGGATTTGGCAATGATGACAGTAATGGGGGTGGGTGAGGAATTAGGGGGAGAGAGGAGAGGCAGGCTTTCACTGTGTTGAATGGACTTGCTGGCAGGGCTCTCTGAGAAAGACGCCAACAGGCAATTGAAATGAGAACTAAAATTGAGGCCTGGAAACAAAGATTCCATGGAGTGAGGCTGTGGGAACAATGGGGTTCCTGAAGGAGGAGAGCTGCAGACCCCAGGAATGGAAGGTTAATGAGGAGTCAAGTCTGGCAGCTGGTAAGGCTTCTTGGAGTAGGAGAGGAAGAAGGGTCTGGAGAGCAAATAGGGCCAGACATGGCTGGGCTGCAGATGCCTGCTAGAATCAGAGCTTGTTCTGCAGGCCATGGGAACTATGGTGGAAGAGGCAGAGGAGGAAGGAGCTAACTATTATGACAGAGTGTCCCTATGGGTGCGGGTAAGGGGACAGAAGACTCTACTTCCTCTAGAAGATGGTCAGCCACCACTTAGACCATTTCACTGCTGTCTTAACAAGTGCGGAAAGCATGAGGAACAACAGCTTCTGTGCGGTATAGTGGAGAGCTAGAATGTTTCTAATGCAAATGTTTAGGCACAGTGAGAGTTTTTATCCAGGTGTACATTACGGACTTGGTAAGCCAAGATACATCAATGTGGGAGGATTACTATGGAGATCTTGAAATCAAAACTATGGTCAGATGACCACATGGACCAGAAGGGAAGATCTTGAAGTAGGAATAGGGAAAGGGGTCTCTCATTCATTGCTTCAGTCACCGATCAGCAAATGTTTGCGGAGGGTCTCCATGCCTCCATGCACCAGATCCGTCTGTCTTTCATCCTGGATGGAGGACTAAGCTCAAAAATAAACAAACATTCTGGGAGTTCCTGAGTGCTGTGGTGAAAGATAGCACTGGCTACAAATATATAAATGAAGGGCACAGCTGCTTACCTCAAGGAAGCTCTCAGAGGTGACCTTAGAGCCCAGACATGTGGCAATGGAAAGAAGCCATTCAGCTCTTAAGGCCAGAATATTCCAGCTGGAAGGGATATCGAGGGCTGAGGCCGTGAGGCAGGAGAGGGCATGGCTTGTTTGAGAACCAGCCAGGAGCTGAAAGCTGGAATGAAAATAAAGTAAGCAAAGGACCTGGATGTAAAAGAAAGCAATCCTCTCAAAGCCTCACAGCCCATCCCTGTGCCTCCTGTCTTGCCTTCCTTCGAGCCAAGCCCTAGTGGCAGGAACAAAGCTGTATGCGCATACACACACACACACACACACACACACACACACACTGCTTCCAAGATCTAAAATGCTGTGAGTCTATGAACTCAACAAAATGCCTGGAAGAACAACTTAAAGAGAAGAAAGAGTTATTCTGGCTCGCGGTTTCAGATGGATCACCCCAGAGTTTCTTGGCCCATGTACTTGGATATAATATCATGGTAGAAGGAACATGGGAAAGAAAAGCTTCTTTATCATGGCTTACAAGAAGCTGAGACTAGAGAAGGAATGAAGACCAGGAACAACCTTCCAATTTAGGCCCTGGAGTAGCTACCTCCTCCAGCTAGGCTCTGCCTCCTGAGCCTCCCAGAACCTCCTAGAATAACACCAGCAGCCAGGACTAAGCATTCGATCCTAGAGCCGGGGGGGGGGGAGATGTTTCATGCTCAAACTATAACAAGGGCACTCTCTGTTGCATGTGCGAGTCAAGTCCCATGACCATGCTTTACAAATACCTATTGTGTTCCAGCTCCCAGACATGGCAGGGAACATGGTGGCTGAACTACCTCTTAACCTTCTCCAGCATCTCTGGGCTCTTCACATCCCTCAATCACATGCTGACTCCCTCCTCCTGGCTTTATTCTTTGGGAAGGATCCCTGAGCTCCTTTTATACCCTGCCATTGGCTCAGCCTTCAGTGGACTCCCGGGCAAGTTTGGACTAGGTTGGAGTACCCTGCTGTATCCTGCTTTATGGGGGAAAAAATCACTGCAGAGCCTTAGAGGGGCCTCTTCCCTAAGGGTGGAAGGATGGGTACACTTAGATCTGGATACTAACTACTCTAAATTTCCACTTGACTCATGGTGCCCTGCCCAGGGAGGCTGCTGGACCCCAGCTGCTCACAGTTCAGGATGCCAGGATCCATTTGCAAAGGAGCAAAGAATGGAAACTCTGGCTCCATATGCAGGGAACACCCATGACAGTCTGCCTTTCACAGCAAGAACCTGATAGCAGTAGCTGGGAGAGGAGAGGCTCTGAGTTCCGGAGATCTCCAAAGCCGACCTATAAAGCCGACCTATTGGGGTCCCCACCAATAAAGTAGACCTGAGACAAGAACAGAAAGGCCACAGAAGTCACTGTGATTTCTTCTCGTGTGGGTTTCAGCAATTAATGTCCTGTTACCCAGAGTGATGGAAAGAATAAAGGCCAGCGTCCTAGCCCTCTGGGATGAGTGGAAGGGCCAGTCTGCAGAAGATCTAGGAAATTCACGGTGGGTTAAAGTCTGGTCTCCAATAATTCTTTCCCTGCCTTTAACTATATAAAGTGCTTGTGCTTGCTCTATACTATCTCCACAGCCTTCCAAGGTGTGCCTTACGGTTAACACTTTTCAAATAGGAAACTGGGGCTCAAAGAAGAAAAAATGACTTAGCCAAGGCCACATGACACATTGGGATTCTGTCCCAGGTCTACATGAACCTAAGACATCTAGCAAACGCAAATCATGGCCTGAATAATTCTAAACAGGTAAGAGCTCATTGCTTGCCAGATTCAGAGGCCTTACCCAAACCAACTTCAAAGACTGGAAGGTGAACCCCGAGTTCTAAACACCAGCACTAAGACCCCTCCTATCACCTACTGCTCTACTCACATCTCAGACATGATGATTTCCCTTCAAAGTGCCCAAGCAGCGTCTGGCAGGTCCCAGGTGATAATCAATGTCTGGCGGATGACTGAGTCCTTTCTTGGAGTAGAGTTGTGTTAGGAGAATGGAGGGGGTCTTAGCTATATGAAAGAGATGTCAGTTGAGTTAACTATGAGGTGGGTCTCTAGGCTCAACTCCATATAACTAGTAAACGAAGTCCCTGTAGCCATCTGCATTGGGCGTGAAAACCATGAAGATGGTTTTAAGTGTCTCAAGTCCAAGAGAATCATGGAAAAGGGTGGTTCTGAACAACCTTTTCATATCAGAGAGATGGGCATCTAAGAATCCAGCCTCCTCTCCCTGCCCACTCTCCTTCCAAGTGTCTGGCATACTGTTAAGGTAAACCCACTCACTGAAAACTGGTTGCATTAATAAAACAATGCAGGTGCTTTTCTCCAGGGAAAATCTATTCCTGTGGCCCCAAACAGCTAAAAGTAGGAAGTGAGGGAAGGATGCTGTCATGTGTCAGCTTCTTATCCAGACAAGATCCCATCCCACTCTCACAGTAACCTGAAATGGAGTTCAGACTCCCATCCCATCACCAAAGGAAAACTAGGGCCACAGATATTCTGGATGTAACTAATTTCCCAGATGATTAGCCATTGGCAGAACCTGGATTCAAACCTGGGACTTCTAGCCTGTGGTGTTCTCCACCTGCCACCATAATTAGCTAGCCTATTGGTGGGGGCCATGTTCAGCAAGAACAATGAATGCCTCACAAATCAACTCCACTTGCTTAGTCTCGGGGTCCTGATGATCAGATGAGCAGAGCAGAGGAGAAGAAGCAGTCTCCACTACCAACGGGCAAGCTGAGGCTTAGCGGTCAACAGGACTCCTGCATGTAGCATATACTAAGGGTGAATTCCTATTATATGATGACTCTGAACTGGCATTTCCTACCTTCCCAACATCAGTTTACTATTTGGTAAAATAACAGTGAGCTTATGCAACAAAGCCAGCTCAAAAGTGAATACATTTGGAATTTAAATCTAGAGCTTTCCGATTTGAAAACCTTTCCGTTTTCTTTCACTCCTAACTGTCATGTCATGGAATGCATGCCTCCTAAAATCATATGAGCACAGCATCTGGCTGGTTTCTGAGCAGGCTGGAGGCTCAGATTCTATACAGAATATAGATAACCTTCAACTGTAAGATGTATAGTCCACTTGTAGGGTCCCACTCATGATTCAACCTCTGTATGGCACCTGCTTCTGAATAGTCTGCCTGGCACGCCACCCATGAAGCAGTGCGGAGAAGGAGTGTGTGGTCATCTTCCTCCCAAAGAGTGGACAATCATTGCTCTATGCCAAGTGCTTAACTCATAATGTTGAAAATTAGAATAGCCTTTGTCCTCTTGAAGGGCACAGAAGGTCTTATTGGACCAAACCAGGAACACGTTGCTGATTTTGCAGAGACGTTCCTTTTCAGCCACAGTTACTTGACCCAAAACCACAGGAATAAGTGTCCATAGCAGTGAAGTGTTCCAAACAGTGAAGTGTGCAGTGGGAGACTGGGATGGAGAATGCAAAAGCAAGAGCTGGGACCAGGAGGTCTTGCAGAAGCTCATGAATAATACCAAGTAAGTTTGCTAAGAAGCACAGCATCTTATATAATGTTTGCAGGGGGGAAACCGGCCAAGGTCAGTAGAAATGTAAATCAGACAATGTTGGCAAAGAGAACACAGGATACCTCAGACCACGGCTGCCTTAGGACCGATAACCACAGCCCTTCAGAGGTGAAAAGGCCAGGTTCCCAGGAACCAAAACCTTAACTCCTTTGAGGCCCTGACCCCCAACCCCAGACCAGACCCTGCCAAGTCTCCCCCTGAGCAAGGGGAGAGAACTTGAATTCCCTTTGTCCTTTTCCTACAGTTTCTGAGAAATCCTTAGATCTGACTGACTTCGAACAGTTACTGAGCACCAGCGACCGACATGCTCAGCAAAGGTCTCCAGGATGCTTGCAGGAGCTGCTGTAATTTACTGAGAGAGAGGAGATGGGTACAGGTGAAGACTGTATGCTTCTCTGGAGCTCAAGGGATGCTGAGGGCTGCAACCTGTGGTCTCAGCAGAATTACTGATGCAAGCCAAGCTTTAGTTTGGAAACCGGATACAAACACCACACTGGGTAAGAGTGTGAATGTCTAGGCCGTAATTTTGAACTTAATTCATTAGTCAATTTTTGAAGGTTTAAGTAGCAATGAATATAATCATAACATTTTAGGTAAATTAGTCTTGTCATGATTCATCAACTGCCTACTGAGCGCATTGCCAGCCTTGACATGTTTTCATTTTTGCATCCCTGTGGCTGGCACACTTCACATACAGACGAATGTCATGACTGAGGTTTACTAGCCACATAACTGTGGTAACTAACCTTTAAGACAGCCACTGACAGGCTACTTCCTGGCTTCCATTCTGTTATGTAAGGCATTCCCTGGCCCTGTACCAGGAGGTATCACACTCACCCATTCACCCATGCTATGAGCAGACCTATGAGGAGGTCTACATAAGGTCACCCCAACTTCAGCTTCCTGATGGAATTTTAACTTGGAGGTGAACAGGCCAATCACAGACGACTATCTTCTCTTGAGAGAGCCTGGCCAGAACCACCCAGCCAAGCCCTGCCTAGCCTCCCACCCTCAGAATGAATCCACATGGAGACATCTCTGTCCAACTACTGAAAGCCTCTTATGTTAAAGCTCTGCCTCTTGCTTTCTGTGGAGAGGTAGGAAGAGAGTAGTCTTCCTAGCATGGGTGATGTGAGAATAAAGTGAAATAAGAAAATCCCTGAGAGAGGAAGAGGCCAGGAAGGATGGGAGCCTTCTGCCCTCTTGAGGAAGAAGACTCTGAGCATACGCAAGCGAGCACTGACCTGTGACCTCACAAAGAACCGAGTGTCTCAATGAACTCTTTCTAGCCTCTTCCTTGTCAAATTGCTGAGTGACAGTTTTCCCAGAAAGAGACTGAAGTACAGAGGCTCATTTGGTACCTTGGGATCACTCAGGGTAGGAAATAAGTGATGGGTTTAAGAAATGATGTGTGGGCTTGGGGATGGGGAGCTATGAGCCTTGCTGCCAAGGAGACCAGATGACCTTGAAAGAAAGGCCTCCTCTCCCTCTCAAGCCGGCTGAGACCCCGAGCTGAAAAGGGCTCTCTAAAGGGTTGCCTTACTTTGGATCCTTCCAAAGTAAAAAATTTATAGTGTACTCAGGCCATGTGGATTCCCAGAAGGGCCATTTTCCAACCCCTGATGTCCAGGAACAGCATCCTGAGAAGGAACAGGGTCTGCCGCCACATCACCTTCTTCCCGTTAGCAGCCCAGCCTGGCTCTAACAAAAAAAGACAACTGGTGCACTTTGCAACCTGCTCCTAAGAGGGAGTTGTTGGTTGCTGCCAGATGGGTTTCATGTAGTCCTGGAAGTGACTGGATATGGTAGAAAATGGCAATCTGGTCCCTTTCCTAGGTGACAGTGAGATACCAGGACACCAGCATGGAGGCGCATCCTGTACCGGAATCAACCAAACAGATTAGACGTCTACAATATGTGAATGTGCCCTGCAGTGCACTTTTGAGAGCAGCTGCTGAACTATTTCTTCATTTCCAAATTGCCTTTGTTTGATTTGTTGTTTGTCTGTTCTGAATCCAGACCTCCTGGCCTTGAACTTAATAGGGACTGCCTTGAAGTCCTGATCCTCCTGCCTCTACCTCCCAAATGATGGCATTATAGGTATGTGCCACCATGTGCAGAAAACTGTTAAATGATTTTTTTTTAATTTTGGCAGTGCCAAGGCTCAAACATTAGGCCTTGAGCACACTAAGCAAAGCACTCTACCATTAAGTACAAGCCCAAGTCCGGCCTTTACGTTTTAAGGCTATAAAGTATAAAGAAATCCATGGCTTAGGCATCTTGTAGTGAAACAAATACTGCAGAGATGTATTGTTACAAAAACAAAGCTAGGTTAATTCACTAACACTTCTTCTACTAGAAATCTAGCTTTGTTCATGACACGTATTTGTGCTTTGAAACTTGTAAAATATGTTTTCTCTTTGCTTTCACAGTGTCCTTTATAGCACCAGAGTCAAGGCCATCCGTGGTCTACTCTGAAGAGACTGGCACACTGGGAATCAGAACGGGGTAGATGGAGTGAGGTTAGAAGCAGACACTCTTCACTCCCTGGCCAGGAGTGTACTCCACTGGTGCCCTACTGTCCCCATCTGTGTAAGAACACAGATCTGCTTCCGTGAGGCCATGAGGCTGACTGCTCTTCAGATGCAATGATTACTCGGTGCTACCATTCAGATCTTGAATATCTCTATGTTAAAGTCCTGGCCCTTAGCACCAGGCTGCTTTTGTGAGGCTCTGGCACCTTTAGGAAGTTGGATCTAATGAGGGGAAACTAGGTGGCTGAGAGAGTGTTCTGGGAGGGGTTATTGTGACCCTCTCCCTTCCTGCCACCTTTCTGTCATTCCCTAGCTGTCATAAGGTAAGCCTTTTCCTCTGCCACATACTCCCACGGTCACACCACAGGCCTAGAATCACTGAATCAACCCACCACAGACCAGAATCTTCAAAACTGTGAGCCAAAATACGCCTTTCCTCTTTCTAACTCGACTGTCTAGGGTATTTCCTTATAGTAGCAAAGAGCTGACCACTGACAATTCGGTAACAACCGTTCTTCCTTCTCTATGCTTCTTCCTGCTATTGTGTTGGCCTCTGCTCAGGAAAACAGGGAAGCGGCTGCGGAGCTCAGTGTGTGGTGCCGGGAACAGGAGCTGTCCTCTTTTAGGAAGCAAAGTTAGGGGTTACAGTGTGGGTTTCTGGTACTTGGTGATTTATTGTGTGATTCTTCTTCATCCCAAGTACCTGGGCATGGGCTCAGTGGAGCCACATCTCAGACAAAGCAAAGCAAAGCAAAAGAAAACACTTGTACAAGGGTAAAGGGGTTTGGGGAAGCCGGGTGGAAAACAAAATTGGTATGGTCTGCCCTAAACGCCTTTGAAGAGTCACCCTTTCCTTCTGGCTCCTGGATGAAGTATCTGACGTGAGTCTGTGACCTTTCAATGTGTCCCCAGAGCCTAAAGGATGAGATAAATCTGCCCTCATCGAGTCCCTCCCTAAGAGGCTCCTCACTACCTTGCAAACCCCAGTCCCTCTGAGCAAATATCCCTCCACCCAGACCTCACTCCTCCCTTCCCAGAACTCTGCTGCTCTTCCAAACCCTTGTCCTTGCTGTGGCCTCTGCCTGAGACGCCTTCCCTCCCTTTGCTTGGTGAAACCCTGCATATTCCTCAATAGGGAAGTTTGCCTATCCCGTTGGGCTACCAATTCAGGGTATATCTTTGAGGATAGGGGCAAAGCCTCTTTGTCCCCGTGGCATCCAAGACAGATCTGGCATTAGAAAACTCCATGCGGGATGAAGCACTACTCAAATGACTTTGTGGCAGAGCTGGGGCGGGAATGGCAGCCTTCTGTCCCTGGACCCCTGATGCCAAGAGCTGTCTTTCTAGAGATGGTCATAGAAACCTCGGGCAACACTTTGTCCTCTGTTCAGCTCAAGTCCTGCTCAGAGGATGAGGCTAGGATGAGGGGGAAAGTGGCTGCTACTTCAGTAATCACAAGTCTCTTGCTGTGAATTATTTTAAAAGGGAGGGACCCTCCAATTCTGATGCTGGAAAGAACATTACAGTCTTCAAGATAGATCATTTAAGGAGGGTTTCTGTGCACAACTGCTTCACTGGGTCCTAGACAAGCAGGAGCAGTGGGAAGAATGGGGGTGAAGATAAGCAAGTGACACATGCTGACTCTGCTGGCAACACAGCTAGGAAAGCCCAGCTGGGAATCACAAGGACAGGACACGAGCTGTCTGTCCCTGTACCCCTATCGTCTGATCCTGACATTCCCACTGCCGGTCTCAGTGCCACTGAGTCCAGTCTCTGTTTACTATCGGATAGAGTTCAAGTTAAGGAAACCAAACCGTTGGACACCAAGCAACAGCTATTCTGCTACTGGATCTCTCTGTCTCTGTCTCTGTCTGTCTTTCTGTCTTTCTTTCTGTCTTTCTCTGTCTTTCTCTGTCTGTCTTGGTCTCTCTCTGTCTCTGTCACTCTCTTTCTGTCTCTCTGTCTCTCTGTCTCTGTCTCTGTCTCTTTCTCTCTCTCTCTCTCACACACACACACACACACACACACACACACACACACACTCCAAGAGTTCTAGGCATCTCTATCTATGTAGCATACCCCACTATGCTGAGCCCTTTCTTTGCCCTACACTTTAGCTTTTAGCATGTGCCTTCCAGATGGGAGCCCCACAGCTATCCTCTTCTGTTTCCCACATGGACCAGGCTGTTAAAGTGGAATGGATCTTGCATGAAAGGCAGAGGCTGTTATACCTAGAATCTACTTCGGTTTAATGATGAGTGAGAAAATGCTGAGTTTGTTTGTGAACAAACTAGAATCAAAACACAAACAAACAAACAAACTGCTCACCTTTAAGATCAAAACAGGAGCTTCTGGAACCACAGGGACTTGTTTCTTGTTGGACCCACAAATCTACTATGTGCCATAAGCCTAGGCCAAGGTTGGAGCCTGCCAGTCTACCACCATATCTTCAGAGTCTAGTTCCATGCCTGCTGAATGACTGATGAACAAATTAATAAAGAAATTAATGAAAATGGAAGAACGTCCTATAAATTTTAAGAGACTGTCTTCAGCTGTGTCAGAGCCTGCTGAAGAAAGGGTGGCATTGTCACAGAGGCCAGCCAGGCCTGAAGCCCATGGTCATTGTTACAGCTGACAAGACACCACACACTATGGATCACAATGCCCTCTAAGTCTTGTCAGCTACCCAACTGAAAGAGAGTTCTGATCGATAATATATAAAGAACTCAAAAAACTAAACACAAACAAAATAACACAACTAAAATGGGTTATGAAACTAAACAGAGAGTTTTAAGAAGAAGAAATGCAAATGGCTGAGAATATTTCAAGTTTTCTCCTTCCTTATCAGTGATAAATGATCGTGGTTATCAACTTGACATACCCAGAAAAGGGAACTCTCAACTGAAGAACTGCCTCCATCAGATTGGCCTGTGTCAAGTCTCAATGCTTTAAGAAAGCATTAAGTTGCTTTCTAAATTGCTAATTGGCATAAGGGAGGCGTAAGCCACTGTGAATGGTGCCATCCTTAAGCAGATGGGAAAAGCAGAGCTGAGGGAAGCCACAGGAAGCAAGCCTACTTAGTAAGCAACACTTCTCCTTTGGTTTCTGCTTCAAGCTCCTGCCTTGAATCCCTTGGTCTCACTGATGATGGGTGGTAAACTATAAACTAAAAGAGACCTTCCCTGTCAAGGTAGTGGTGCCTGTGCCAGGTCACAGCTGACTCAAGCTTTTGGTCATGGTGTTTACCACAGGAACAAAAAGCAAACAAGGACATGAGCCATCAGGGAAATCAAGTTAAAATTGCTTTGAGATTTCGTCTTATTACAGCCAGAATGGCTAAGATTAAGAAAACAAAACCTAGCAAATATTGGCGATTGTGTCAGAAAGAAAAAATTCTCATCTGCTGGTGGTGGTGGTGGTGGTGCAAGCTGCAGCTGTCACTATGGAAACCAGTGTGGCAGTTGCTCAGAGCACTAGAAATGGATCTACCATGTGAGCCAGCTATGCCACTCGTGGGCATGTACACAAAGGACTCTACGTCCTGCTCCAGAGACACAGCTCACTCCTGTTCTCTGTTCTTCTATTCACAATAGCTAGGACGTGGAAATGCTGTAGGTGCCCCTCACAGGGTGAATGGATATAAGAAAATGCAGTACCGACACACAACTGAACATTCTAAGAAGCCCAGATTGCAGTGTGAGAGTGCTTGTCTAGTATGGGTGAGAGGTTGATAAGACAAGCTGAGCGGTGTGAATGCTATGTGACCACGGAGACTGGGATTATAGTGATGCTTCTAAAAGCCAAGGCTTGCCGGGTGGACAAGAAGTTAGTCGGAGCAGGGCTTCCCAAAGCTTTCTAAGGAGCACAGCCCTGCTGACACTTAGGTTGGGGCATCTTGCTATAATTATACAGTGTTAAGCCACTCAGTTTGTGGTACCTTGTTATAGCAACCTCTGGGATACAAAGGCTGCAAGAAGAGGGGTTTCTCTGCAAGACAAATGAGATAAAAAGCTTTGGAGAAACCCAGTGAAGACACTGATGGGGATGCAGCCACGACTCTAGTGAACTCAGAGACTCGGCGGCCCCTGTTCACACAGCTTAGGAGAACAGAGGGCAAATACCATTTTCAACACAATCAGAAGCTAATTTCCAGAACCCCGTGTGAGTGATAGGTCTATATGAGAGGGACAGGTGCTCTCTCCTGACAGCCATCTTACTTGCTCATCATTTGGATGAAAGTCAATGCATTCACTCAGCCAACAGTCCTAATAAGAGGGGCTGCTACTGAGTTGGGTGCACATACAGTGTTGGGTTTTTTAAAGCATTGATTGATTGATTGATTGATTGATTGTACGGGAGGGGGACAAGTGTGTCATGGTGTACATATGCTGAGGTCAGAGGACAACCTGCAGAGTGAGTTCTTTCCTCCTTCCATGTGGGTTCCAGGGATGGAACTCAGGTAGAAGGGGCTTGGTGGCAAAGGCCTTTCCCCATTGAGCAGTTTGGCTAGCCCCACACTCAAGGATATTGAAGCACAACCCTTGGAACCTTGAGAAGGTAGGGCAGGGTGTCAAATAGGACTGAGTCAAGGCGGAATGTGGTTGTTCACAATACAGAGCAAGTGGCGAGGCTTACAGGAGCTTTTATGGTCGAAGAGGCACACACACAGAGCCCAGAGCCCAGCTCAGTGAGAGATAATGGCATTTCTGAGCCAGGTCTACCAAAGGGGATGGAGGTGAGTTAGATTCATTGATTACATAATTATCAGGTGAGAATTTCTCACTGTAGCTAGTCACATACATAAGAAACACAACTTTTTTTTTTTTCTGTAAGGTACATTCTGGGAAAAGTCTGTCTAGGGACAGAAATTCTAATTAATATGTCCCTGAGATTTCTTTATTCTCAGCTAATCATGGTTTTCTCCTTCCTAAGTAGTTCTTAAGATGGCCTATTCTGATGGAAAGAGGGGTGTTGGAATCGGAAGTCTGCCTCATAGTTGCATGGTGTCAAGACACTAGGAGGAGGGCCAGGGAGGCTCTGATGGGACTCTCATCCCAGCAGTGGCCATTGCAGTATTGCTCATGAGCCTTGTATCTTCTCTTGTCCCTCCACCCACCCTATGGCCTTATTTCTGTCCAACCTCAGTGCCGCTTTCGGTAACTCGGGTGTGGTTATAGGTACCAGGGTCAGCAAGCTAGAACTACATGTCCCAGAATTCACTTACAACATCACATCACATCAGAATTGGTCCAAACATCTGTGCAAGATTCAGAAATTAAACTAAAGTAGTATTCTCTGTTCTCTTGAGACTGTTCTCTTTAAACTTGATGAGAGCCCACCGCGGAAGGGCTCCCCAGTACAATAAGGTCTCATTTTCCCTCATTTATCAATCTATATGATCTCACTAGGGTCAGCTCAAGACTTCCTCCTGGTCCTTTAAGTGTCTTTAACTATATATGGTTATTTCCAAAGGTTTTCTACAACCACCCAACGTTCTATTTACATTGAAAGAAAAACTTTAGAAAAATTACATTTATCAGAGGGCCAGCCAGATGGTTCACTGACTATGGGTGCTTGCCGCCAAGCCTGATGACCTGAGTTCAATACCCAGAACCCTGTGGTAGGAGAGAACTGACTTCCACAAGCTATTCTTCAACCTTCACACGTGAGCCATGGCATGAATGCACATACAAACACACACACACAAATAGGCGAGATAAAATTTCAAATTAACTTGTTATGTGTATGTGGGCTTTCCCTGAACATATCTGTCCCTCGTGTGCATGCAGTCCCTGCAGAGGCCAGAAGAGAACATCAGATCTCCTGGGACTGGAGTTAAACATGGTTGTGAGTGGGTCCTGCAGGTGCTAGGAATAGAACCAAAATCCTCTGCAAGAGCAGCCAGTGCTCCTAACTGCGGAATCATCTCTCCAGCCCCAGACTTTTCTTTTTTCAATTTATTTAGCAGGCTGATTTGGGAAAAAGAAATAACTTGTAAATCTGATAGCCCTGGGGACTGAGAGAGCTCCACCCAACCTCTTGGCAGGCTATTTTACAACCAGAGGCATTAACAGAGGTGATATGCAAAAGAACCTGATTGGCTGGTGTTGGAATTTGCCCTGCTATGATTGGGTAGAGGTTCTGCTGTTCCTGTTGGCCGAGATTTGGTATCTTGTGAGGGTGTACTTCCGGGTTAGGATAAGAGATATGATGCTTATATATCAAATTAGGGTACAATTCACTGCATTCAGGAACATCCTTAAGCTAAACTCAAAATACATACAGAGGGATCCCTAAATTAAATCTAATTAAATTTAATTCTTCCTAGCATTTCTATAACAAATGTTCCATCTCTTAAACATCACAGCAATTACCTTCTTTGAGCCCTGAATGAACAGTGGGGAAGCCATGTCCTTTAACCTTTTTGTGTTAAGGTTGCTGCTCCCCAATGCCTACTTGGTCCTGATTTCTGTTCATTATAGCTCCATACTTGTCCACTGTGGCCTCTCAGGGCTGTGGTGATGGGAGTAAAGGCTGTATTTCCTCCATACTGCTAAGAGTAAGTCTATGACCAAGCTCTGACCAGTAAGAAGTGGTGAAATACCATCCCCACCCCTCTTCCTTTCCCTCCTGGCTTACAGAAATGCAGGTGAGAGCTTACGGACGCTGAGGAAGCCAATCCAACCCCTTAGACTAAGAACCAACCAAAAAGCAGAGTTGGGGGGACATGAAGAGATCCCTGAGTGACAGAGGCAGGACCACACCACCACCCTGGATCACCTATGTCCAAATTTTCACTCACTCTGCTGTGATTTGGGGCCAAAGAGACAGAGCAAATATCCTATTTGTTCTGCTTTGCCAGCTGCAAGCCACTCTGGCAGGACAAAGTGGATGGCTCCTCATAAACTTTACTAAGAGAAAAAACAGACCGTCCCTGGGCAGAGGCTTTGCACAGTCACTTCTCTGGGAGTCAGTCAGATCCCAGACTGAGTTAGGGTTGAGAGTGACCTTCTGATACCTCAGGGGAGACAAGGCAACACTTGGTTCTTTGTTTCTTTGTTTGTTTGTTTGTTTGTTTGTTTTTAGAATTACTTATTTATTTTATGTATGTGAATACACTGTCCGTCTCTTCAGCCACACCAGAAGAGTGCTTTGGATCCTATTGGAGATAGTTGTGGAGTTGCTAGGAATTGAACTCAGGACCTCTGGAAAAGCACTCAGTGCTCTTAACTGCTGAGCCATTTCTCCAGCCCCACCCCACCACCCTGAGACTCATGCCATCTCCTTGTGAGTTGAGAATGCTTTGACCAATTCTGCAAGAAAATAAGCAGTGTTCCTAGGTCTTCCTTGTTCAAGGCAAGAACTTCCTGACTTGAGTCAGTCCAGGCTTATCTGTTACATAGACTTCTTCCGTTACCTACATATAAAATCTAAAGCTTCAGTGATGTGCGTGCGTGTGGGCGGGCGTGTGTGTGTGTGCGTGTGTGTGTGTGTGTGTTGTGTCCATATGTGTAGAGGTCAGAGGTCATTCTTGGGTATCATCCCCCACCTTCTACCTTATTTGAAAGGCAGAGTCTCTTGTTCACCTTTAAGTACAGCAGACTGCTGGAACATGAGCCTTCAGGACTTCTCCCATTTCTGCCTCCAGCCTGATGTAGAGGTGCTGAAATTAGAGGTATGCCACTAGTGACTTTATGTGGGTCCTGAGGAGAGGGCAGAGAACTCAGAACTGTAGCATTGCTCAGAAACCATTTGGCAATCTCTCCAGGTCCCCAAACAAATGTCTTTTAAAACTAGTGTCTCTACCCTAACAACCCTGCCCCAGGAATGTCCAGATCACATTTACTGCTACATAGAGAAGATGAGGGTACCCCACTTAATATGTTAGTGTCCCCAACACCTGTAATGTGCACAGCCTCCTGCTCACTCTGGCCCAGGTCTCAGTACTCAGGCTCAGTGACTCATATGTGAAATGGGCATAATAAGACCGAGAGGAATTAAGTGACTTGTCCAAACTTTCACAGTGGGGAAACATTGGGTCAGAAGCTGATCTGGAATTCATGCTTCCCCAGCTGCCCTCTTGCACAGAATACCAGGTGATAGATTATATAGCACAAATGTCAAACCATGTTTCATTTCAGAAAAAACCTGAGATATGAAACCAGAAGTGCTGGGAGCTTTTCAAAGTCACATGTTGAACACTGGATTGAATTCTAAACTATTATTATGTCACACTGATCCTTTTGACAATTTACATATTAAAAATTTACCTGCATAGTAAATGAACATTGAGAACAACATCTTGCCTTTGAAAACCTGTGATTTCTACAATCAAATAGAAACGTGTATAAATGTTTTGGCTGTTTTCTTGTTGAATTTGAGCTCTGGTTATATGCAAGGCTGCCAAAACGATCGCTTTGCTTTTTGCCAACATAAAGGTGCACGTGAGAGAAGAAAGCAAACTGTGGCCGTTCCCATCGTTGCTGTCTTGAGTGACCCCGGAGTTTGTAGCTTAAGGCAAAGATTTAGTCTCTCATATTTCTGGAGGTCAGAACTCCAAACTCAACTTCACAAGGCTAAAGGCAAGGTGTCAGATCAGTGGGCAGATTCCTTCCAGGGAATCTGGGAGGGTGGGGCGGAATCTATTTCCTTGTGTGGATCAGTGTCTAGAGGTCACTGGTGTACCTTGCTGCAGCTGCTTTCTGCATCTGAAAAATTGTCACCTCGATGTCATCTCCTCTGACTGCCATTTCTCTGGTTAGTCTTATTTTTATAGGCGTGGTTACACCTGCCCCACCAGACCAATCCATATCAACTACCCATGTGCTAAGACCCCACCCCCGCCCCATCACATTGGGTACGTACTCAGAAGCCTTGAGGAGGGAGATAACATCATCTCTGGGGACCATTATTCAGGTTAATACATGGGAATATTTGGGTGAGGGGCTGTGGCTAGGGGTCAGATAGAGACAGAGGATGTGTGTGAGCTGTGAGACTACAAATGATGAGGGGGAAGCAGAGACCTGGGGGCCAGAGAGGCCAGTTCAGGATCAGATGTGGGACTTTCAAAACCTAGTGCAGAATCAAAGTGCAGGGTCTGTGTCCAAAATGGATTAAGGATTTCGATGTAGGAAGAGTTGTCCATTAGAGGAAGCATGGGCTTCTCATGCAGGACCTGGGTGGGCAACTGCACAGGTTGCTGGCCTGGGAAACCAGTGCTGGAACTGGGAAGAATCCAGGCTAAAGCATGTGCTGATTCTGTGACCTTGGACAATGTCATCAACCTTTTCTTGGGCTGTTTTTTTCTCTGAAGAGTAAAAAATAATCCCTGTATTATAGGCCTGTTGGTTTCTTGGAAAACAAGTGCTGTTATAGCAGATTACCAAAAACTTCCAGGCTTCAGTGATGGAAATTTATTTGCTCACAGTCCTGAGGTGAAAAGCGTGAAATCAAGGTGTTGGCAGAGTTGGTTCCTTTCTGAGGCTCTGATGGTAAAAAGAAATCCCATGTCTCTCTACTGGGTTCCAGTGACAGTGAGCGATCTCGGTAATCCTGGACCTGAGGACTCATTCCTCCTGTCTGCCCTCATAGCATCTTCTGTGCTCCATATACATGGAGACAGTGTGTATGTTTGTGTATGTGTGAGTGTGTATGTGTGTGAGTGTGTAAGTGTGTGTATAAGTGTGTGTATATGTGTGCGCGCGTGTGTGTATGTGTATATGTGTGCATGTGTGTGCGTGTGTGTGTGTGTGTGTGCGTGCGTGCGTGTGTGTGTGTGTGTGTGTATACTATCAATAAGAACACCAATAGATAGAAAAGGATGACTACTGGTTGCAGCTGGATAAAAGAGGCAAGTGATGTTCTATATCGCTGCTATAGAACTGTGTATAACAATAATTATTTCCCAAAAATTTTGCTGCTAGAAAGGAATTTGAGTATTCCTAACACAAGCATATATATCTGAGGTGATGAATATCAATCGCCATGGCTTTATCATTACATATTATGCACATGTATTGAAATATCACATTGTTCCCCATAGAAATATAGAATTACTATTTACCAATTTAAAATGAAAATTGATTAGGGATGCTGTATCCATGAACTCTCAATAACATGGAACTCTGGGGGAAAAAAAAAACGCATAAGGGCAATACCAGTTGACATGCCAAGGTGAATAGGGGAAAATCCACATGATCCCCCACCACACACATGAAGAGGTACAGGTACCAGAGAGAGGAAGAATCTATCTCCATCAGAGATAACTCCCTCATAGGTTGTCCAATCCCAAGTAGTCAGCCATGGAGACATGTGTACACACACACACACATGCACATGCACCACATGCACACACACACACACATACACACATACACACACAGATATATAAACACACACACATGCACACACACATGTGCACACACACATACATACAGGTCTCAGGATGAGTTGGGAGGGGGAAAGGAACACAGTACTGAGTGATGGATGCAGCTCTCCTGTACAAAGTTCTAAATTTTAAAAGAAAAACTTGGAGCTGCTGGTAAATGTGGGTTGATGTCTATGTGTGGCCTGTCATCAACTTACTGAACTTGACTCAGGCATGGTAGCAGGCCCTGGGGACAGAAATAAAATCATACTTTTGTCTATTTTTGATATGGCCTTTGTAAAGCTTCTTTGCTTTTACCATGAAACTAATTTAAGGTTTTTGGTAAATAGCGAAGGCAAACAAAAGAATGGAGCAGACACTGATGGGGCTAAAACTTGAGGCTTTGAAGCCAGCCCAAGTGGGTGTAACCCCTGCACATACACCCACCTCAGCCATGTCAAACCAGCTCTCTGATCCTCTGATTTCTTCCCTGTAAGATAACTGCAATAGGCTCCTGTCTCAGTGGAAGAGGTTTCTATAAGGTAACACATGAAGCAGTTGGGAGCACATCTGGAATTCGAGGGCTTACAACAAAGACTGTCTCGCCTTGCCTAGCCTCGACTCGCCTTGCCTTTCCTCGTCTTGCAGATGGTGTTTTGGAGAGTCCCAAATGTGTTTGCGCTCTGCTGTATGTGACATTACTGCTTCCTAATTTGATGTTCATCAGACACCAACAGGCTGTTGTTTTCTGGGTTGTTGCTGGTTGTTTTTTCTTCATCAATTCAAGCAAGATATTTTCCTCCTCATGTGGTAGCTGGAAAGAAAAGCAAGAAATATAGACTGCAGTGAAATTGGGAAGTCTTTCCTGTAAAAAAAAAAAAAATCCAGCAGATTTATCACAGATGTCTGGCTCACTCATGGCCTTCTCCTGAATTCTATTAAGAATAATAACAAACAATCAGGAAACTGAACCCCAAAGCCCAGAAAACAGTGTTCTGGGTCTTTAGCAAAGTGGGGTCATGTACACACACAAGGGACCTGAGGCCTCTAGGCACTTGTTGGTTGCTGGGACAAGGAAGTGGGCAATTACTGAGCACCCCTGCACCGGATCCACAGGGCTTTTTCACAGTCCTAAGCCTTTTAGATCCTCTCAAAGATCCTTAGATTTCTAAAGTAAGAAACCGGGGGGCGGGGGGGGGGGGCTCAGAGAAGATGGATGCTGTATACTGGAGTTCTTGGGTAGGGAACTGCATCTCAATCACTGGGCGAGCTTCCTTGAACAGAGGTTACCATTCTGCAGGTCATCAGCAAGACCACAAGACAGGGATTATTTTGGAGGGGTCGGATGTAATTCCAGTGGGTGTCCTCTACTGTTGCAGGTTCCAGCTCCACCCAAGCCAATCATGCAGCAGATAGCAAGCTATTTACATGCTCTGAGTCTCTGTTCTTACCTCTGTTAGTCGGGAATGTAAGACTCCATTGGTTTCAGCCAGGGTTAGATATGCAGTGGGTGTTTGTACCACAGCACATAAGGTGCTTGTGTTAGCGCCTTCCCTCATTGCCACAACAGAATCATGTAAGGAAAAAAGAGCAGATTTGGGATCAGGAGTGTTAGTTGGTTTTTGTCAATTTGATGCAAACCTAGATATATCAGGAAGGAGGGAATCTTAATTGAGAAAATGCCCCCTTAAGATTCCCTTGTAGGCAAGTCTGTAGGGCATTTTCTTGAATCATGATTGATGTAGGTGGGCCCATCCCATTGTGGGTGGTGCCATCCTTGGGCAACTGGTCCTGAATGGTATAAGAAAGCAGGCTGAGAAAGCCATGCTGATCAAGTTAGTAGCAGCTCTCCTCCATGACCTCTGCATCAGCTCCTGCCTTGAGTTCCTGCCCCGACTTCCCTGGATGAAGGACTACAAGCTGTAAGATGACATAGGTTGCCTTCAGTGTGGTGTTTCATCACAATAGAATCCCTAAACTGAGACACATGGTTTCAGATGGTTTAGTCTACCATGGAGGGGGGAAGGCACAGCAGAATTCATGGCAGTTGGAGCATGCCAATAGAGGAGCCAAGAGGCAGAGAAAGTCAGTGAGTCAGCAGTTGCTCTAACCTTTAAGCCACCCTTAGTGACCTGCTTCTACCAGGCAGGTTCTGCTTCCTGAAGACTGCATGGTCTTCAAAACAGTGCTTCAAGCTGGCAACTAAGCTTTCCAACATGAGCCTTGGAAGTGCAGTCTCCGAGCTCAGCCTTAGAACTAAAAGTACAAGAGCTGATTAGCTGTGCGACCTTGAGCAATTACCTGAACTCTGACCCTTTATGTCCTCTTCTGTAGAGTGAAACCTCCAGCTAACATCTTGCTCCATTTAACCTTGAACAAGCCCCTAGCTCCTCCTACCATGAGGAGGGATGTTAAGGAAGGAGACAATGATTCTGGGCTGAGGAATTGAGCAAGAAAACAATGACTATTCCAGACCAATATGCTTTTGTTCTGTCCTCTGAAGAACTGGCCCATCTTCTGCAAACCATATCTCAGCCAACGCTTGCTGACACGTCTGCAGATCACTCCCAACTTATTCTTCCCATGACGCTCTCTCTGTGCTGCCCAGGGTTACATAACAGGCCATGTGCAGTGGGGAGAGGCATGACTGACTGAGACAGGCCAGAGTTCCATGGTCTAATTCTTTTGCTCTCAATCACACGCTTGGATGAGTAGCAGGTAGAACATAGAAAACATCACTTCCTTTAGTGTTTGTTAAGTGCCTACTATGTACTGGAAGCTGAAGACACTGAAACAAAACACAAGTCCATTCCTTGTGCTTATGAGCAAAGGAGGGAGAGCAGTCAGGAAGAGGAATCATGAATGTGACTAAGGAAAGAATGGGTGGCTGGGGTTGCTTAAAGATGACGTCAAAGTCAACTTCAGGTCTATTTTATACATTGTTTCATTCATATGAGTACCTACTATGTGCCAGACTCTAGAGAAGGCTCTGAGTTTTCTTGTTCATTATCAGAAGCAGTCTTGAGATTTGAGCCATTTGTAACTCGGGAAACAAAGATCTCACCCACCCATGTCCTAACAGTGATATTCCACAGGCAATGTTCTGTGCCCCTTTGTGTTTGAGCCTCTAGAGCCCTAGGCAGGTAGAATCCCCAGCCTCTATGAGGAGGAGGTTGGGAGGGCCTGCCATCTAATAGATGAGAGAGGTCAGAGGGAGGGAAGCTGAGCTCCCTGGATGAGAAAAGGAATGTAAATTTCTCTCAATAGACTGCTCAGTAGGGCTGCTTCAGTCCTTAGGACTAGAGATACAGCCCTGCGCAAAGACCGACTATGTCCAGGCAGAGCCATTGGCAAAGCTGGAACCCACGGCCTTGGCCACAGCCACACTCCCAGAGGGCCTCATTAGAAACTACACACGGGCTCCAAAGGAGGTGATTTGTGCATTCCCAGATGTGTGTGTTAGTATTAAAAGAGAGGTGACTACTGTCCAACTTTAAGTGTGTTTTACTCTGCGACTTTGTCTGGTCTTTTACACTTGCTCTGTTTCCTCTCATAGCACCAGGGAGGTTAGTGTCACCTTCATGAAGGAGCTTGGCCAAGGCCCTGATCTCCACAGAACTCTACCTATGAGCAGCTCTCCCCCTTACTGTCACCGTCACTTCCTGATCTGCCTACACAAAGATCTGAGAACTGACAGGAAGGGAAAAAATGGAGTTCCCCAAGGTGGTGAGACTTCCTAGAACCGTGTGGTTTCCAAGATTGAGACACCTAGTTAAACACAAGGACTGTCCTGGGCCTGTGTGCACAGGGCCATTTCATACAGGCAAGCATCCTGCTCACCCTCAGAGGAGAGGCAGAAGACTCTGAAGTTTCTCACAGGAAAAAAAAAACTATGACCAGAAAGAAACCTCATTAATCTCCCCATATCCCCTCCTTACGGGAAGGAGAGAGACGTTCCAGATAGAGACTTCAGGTGGAACCGAGCAAATTTTGGCATGGGTGTGGGCCCGGGAGAAATCAGGTTTGGGAATGGTCCCCAGAGCTCGCCCCTTAGCCTTTAAACCCAGTCTGAGAAGGCTCAGCAGGGAGGACTCCTCAGAAAAGATCTGACAGGTGTTGAATAATCCCAATCCTGGCAGTGCTCACATGAGGCTCCCTATGGGCCAGGAGCTAGTCTATGACCACAGTGCCTCGCTCCTCCATCGTGTCACATCAACTCTCAAGAGCCACAACACTGCTCAGAATGCAAAAGGCATGCTAAAGGTCACGTGGTGAGTGGAAAAGGCAGGAGGCTGGAATCTGAACTCTGGCTCCAGGTAGGTCACTTGACCGGGCCACTATGTTTTTGTCCTTTTGTAAGTCACATGTCTCCAGAAAAATAGAACTGTCCTTTAATTCCCATACAGTAGACTTGAGCAAAGAATCTTCAGAAAGAGCCCCAAGGCCTGGTATTACAGATCCTAGTGTTTCCCCAAAGCTTTACTCCCCACTCAGAAGATGCGAGGGGCCCACACCATGGCTCAGCTTTCACAGGCTGGTACAGACACTCACAGTCTGCCTTCCTGGCTTCTATTTAAACATTCTTCTCACAGCAAGATAATATGTGCACTTCACAGAGCCAGGGACAGGTACAAGTTTATCCCAAATGTCCAAAGACAAGACAAATGGGTGACCCCTGAGGGACTATTGTGCCTCCCAGGAGCTGGCCACCCACCATCGGCCCTCTGACTTGAAGGCCCTCCCTGCCCTCCCCCCCCCCCCACCAGGTCTCAACCCCACTGGTTTTCTCTCACTCTTTCAACAATCATTCCTCATTCTGGGGAGAGAGAAAGGCTGGCACTGGATAGAAGATAAGCTTCCACATGACATCCCCATCAATCAGACACTCGTGCCCACCCAGAGGCCTGCAGGGGTTTGCTAGCGCATCTCTGAGCTGTGGTCTCTAGGATGTGTTGTGTACGTGCTCAGTGCTCTTGTGCAGAGAGTGGCTATGGTGCGGTGGCGTTTGGGAATGTGACCAGATAAAGCTGCATTTTTATGAAAAGAACAGCCTTTGTCCCTGCTCCCCTCAGATCAAATGCTTCCTGTTGTTTTCCTTGAACCAAGCTAGAATCTAGTCACTGGGGATGAAGAAAACCAGAGCTTTCCTAAGTCTGCATCTATCTGGCCCCAGTTCAACCTGTCACTGGATATGAGCGAGTCCCCAGTCCTCACCTGGCCTCTGCTTCTCCACCTATAGCTGTGACAGCCCTGATAACAGCAATAGCCAACACTTCCCTAACACCTGCTGTGTCTGAGGCAGGACTCCACGGGCTTTCCTATCCAAACACATCTAAATAACTACAGTGAGCCCCTTGGAAGCAGCCTGGGTCCCTGTGGCTCCTCCCAGCTCTAAGGTCTAGGACTTGAGGCCTGTTTTTGGGGCTCCAATAATTAAGTAAGGCATTAAAGGCCCTTATCTTCCCCAGATCATCAGACAAACAGGCTCTCTGATGTTAGCACCAAGTATTGGGAGTGTCCCCGGCAGGGTGACCAGCCTTTGTGTGTGCTCAGGGTGACTGATGAGGTGAGGGGACAGTAAGTGGACACAAAACTAATGATAAAGCAAGTGGACCAGGGTGACCAGAGGTGAGGAGCCGCAGACTCCTTGTCTTGCCGCACTCCCTAGAAAGACATTCCTTGGACACCTTCCAGACCTGACACGGGACCCTCCCTAAGCAGGGAACCATCTGGACCCTTTCATGGAAGCTAAAAGGAGTTTGCACTCTCTGGTGGCTTCCCTCTCCTCATTTGTGGATTACAGGGAGACAATGGCCTGGCTCCAGAAAAAGATAAAAGATTTTGCCTGTTTTAAATTGGCTCCAGTTGCTACTGTGTATATCTCCCTCCCTCCCATGCCTGCTCCCCACCCCCACCCCACCCCACCCCCAGCCCACTGCCATTTCCTCTGTATGCAGTGCAGACCACTGACTCTACATGTGCCACAAGCCTGTTCTTTCCAAGGCCTAGGAAGCATCTTCCCACCTGGCTCCTTGATTTTCAGGGTTCTGAATCAAGAGGCATTTGGTCATTCTTCATACCGGCTCACTGAGTCAGGGATTTGGGTTAAATGAACACTCTCTTCATACCACAGCCTAATCACCAAGGTATATGTTAGACCACAAACTTGATTTACTGACCAGAAGCCAGAACTGGTACCCTGGCTCAAAGTTTGCTACTTATCTGATCCTTATTAACTGCTCAATCGCAGCTGACTCCAGTGAGAATCGACACTAGGCCTGTTGGGTTGCCTTCAGAATGTTTGTCGGGGGACCTGGTGTTCACTGTGAGCCTGTCAACCCCCCCCCCCCACACACACACACACACACAAAGTGGGTATCCTTACTCCCCAGAAGAGGTGGAATTTACAAATCTTACGTCTGCAAGAGCTGGAACACATCCTTCAGCATCGCTGCTTGTGATGCTTGCCAAGGGGTACTGGCTGGTAGCTTCTGTATACTTAGACTCACCAAGTTCTGCACATGGTTTGGGTTTGGGGACTTGGGAGAGCCATTACTAAGCAATAGCTGAGATCTCTTGAGTCTTTGTAAGAGGCAGTTCACTGTCATTGCATTCTGGGTCATCTATGAGATGTCACATCTTTGCACTGCTCCAGTTGACCTGACTAGGGTGGTAAGGGAATGAGGGAAAGACAGGCACATAAGTGCAACCCACACACGGGAAAGCTGGGATTGGGTGGACTGGATTCTGGGATGGAGAATCAACTCCCTGCTCCCTGCAAGCTAAATGTATCTTCATATACAGTTAGACAAGGTTGTGGAGTTATTGCACACAGCTGAACACAGAGTCATGTTTAAGTACTCTATAGCAATCTCTACAGGGGAGTGGACCTCAGGCTGTAAATGTCCCAGAAGAGAAAAACATAGTGGACACTTTTGCATAGACTGTTGGCATCCACACCTGGACCAGAAGGAGATCTGGCCATCCCTCTGAGTCTCATTGGTGAATTCTGCACCATCCCCATGGGGATGAGACATTGGGGTCGTTGACATAGCCAGGACTTTGTGACTAGCACACATTCCCTATGGAGAGGCCGATATCCGCAGTACTCATCATAGAGATGAACCAGAAAGAGGAGGCAATGGCCCAGACTGCCATCTGCCACTCACTGGCTGTGACCAGAAACGTTACTGAAGCACAAGCTCAGCGGCTCTCAACCTTCATAACGCTGTGACCCTTTAAGACAGTCCCTCACACTATAGTGACCCCCAGCCATAAAGTTATCTCACTGCTATGTTATAACTATAATTTTGCTATTGTTCTGGATGATAATGTAAATATCTGATCTGCAGGATATCTGACATGAGACCCCAAATGGCCCACAGGTGAGAACTGCTACCCTAGGGCTTGTGCCTAGGAATTGGGTATCAAGGGCTCAGCTCAGTCAGGAAAGGGAAGAGACTGCATGTACCAATGTAGCTAGGTGCTGTGGTGTGGGCAAGCCAAGGCATGTATCTGAGGCCACAGCTTAACATGAAATCCTGATGTCAATCCCTCTCCTCTAACCACTACCTGAAACCTCAAAGTTACCACCCGCACGTGTTCCTTCCCACTCCTTAAGATTTGATGAGCCCTTCAAGGCACTTCAGGTTACCTTAAGCACTCCACTCAATATATCTGGCCCGTGTCAAGGCTCTTAAGGCCTCATTAAATGTCACCTCCTCCAGGAAGTCTCCCTGCTATCCTCAGACTGGGTTATTGTTCCTGTGAGCATTCTAAGCTTTCCCTGACGTGTCATCGTGAAGATAACCAGTTAATGGGCCTGTGAAAATTGAGTTTCTAATCCTGCCACATCTAAGCCCATCTCTGCTCTCACCTTATATTGGTTCCACATGGGTCTTTCTAGAGTTGCACTGGCAAACAGAAGCACAGTCTTGCATTCACCTTTCCCACATGCAAAGAGCTTCCCGACACACTCACTTCTCACCTTGCCCTGCTCACATAATACTCTGCAACCAAGTCCTAATAGAAACAGCTTAAAGGAAGAAGGGCTTGAATTATCTCAGCTTCGGTTAATTCACCCATAATTTTCTTGACACCCCCCATGCTTGGGGATCAAGCAAACATGCTACTTGGGAGCATATGGAGAGGAGGCCCCCTGACCTGTGATGGACAGGAAGTAGGGAGGGAGGAGTTGTCTGGACACCAAGGGTGACCTTCAAAGCTACACCTCTACTGACTCTCTTCCTCCACCTGGTCCACTCCTAAAGCTCCCACTACCTCCCGAATGCCACCAGCTGGGGACCAAGCATTCAACACAGGAACTGAGATGAAGACTTCAAATTCAAACCATAACTGAGGTCACTCGACCTCTGCCCACAGAGCACTCCTCACCCTGCCCTAGGGTAAGCCTGACAGTAATTGTGCTGAATTTAGGTTATATAGCTATTCAGTTGCAGCTGTGTCTTGGAGGCGGGGAGGGGGGGCTGGAGATATGGCTCAGCGGTTAAAAGCACTGACTGCTCTTCCAGAGGTCCTGAGTTCAATTCCCCGCAACCATATTGTGGCTCACAACCATCTATAATGAATTCTGATGCCCTATTCTGGCATGTAGGTGTACATGCAGATATAGCACTCTTATGAAGAAAATAAATAAATACATAAATCGTTAAAAAGAAGAAACAAATCAAACAATTGTAGGTGTGTTAAGTAAATAAACAGAATCAGTGGATACATTCCTAAAAGTAGATTTTTATAGGCAGTTACAATACTGTACATTGTCTTCTCCAATTGCAAGCCCCGTGAAAGTCATGACATTTGGACCTCCCTTTATGTCCTCCAGGAATGAAGCTCAGGCTTAGCACACTGTGAGGGCTCTGCTCCCTGTAACCACACAGCTCTGCTGGGAAAGGAGTGACAATAACCAGTGTCTCCTTAAGCCCTGTCCCTAGATGTGGGCTGAGTGACCCTTCTTAGCAAGGGCCTGAGCTGCAGGAAATTATTTGTTTGAAGGTTCCAGTCAAATTGTCAAGTGATCCTAGCCTATCAAGGTGAGAGACAATAGAATCTCTAACGAGTCAGTGATGCTCTATTTGAGACTGGATGGGCAGCATAGAGAACCAGGTGGGATGACTGTCCAGAGGAAGGGATAAAACTCACCACTTACTGTCCCTCGGCAGAGCCCCACCCAGCTCAACCAATAGAGTCAATTCAAGGTTCATGCAACACACACTTTAGTCTTTGACCTGAAGTACTGGTGGAGGTGGCTTGCCTGGAAAAAACTCTGGACCCTTGAAGAGCTACAGTGACAGGTGTTAACATGCAACGTGACAAGAAGAGTCATGTTCATGCAGGGTGTGGAGGTGGCACAAAGACTCTTAGCCAGAGGCAGGAAGAGATACTTAGACTTTGATAATTCAACTCATCTATTTATTGATCCATCCAACAAATAACTGCTGAGAGTTGGATACGACCAACACAGAACAGTGACACAAACACTCCTGTGAAGTTATATATGAGGACTTCTAGACAGAGAAGGCTCACGCCCGAGAGAGCCTTAGTTGTACTGCAGACCACTGGAAATACTATAGAACTTTCCAGAATATAGGCTTTTTTTTTTCTGGGGCAGTTTTCTGTGCTTTATGAACAGGAAAGTCACTACCTGGTCTTTGTTTTCTGCCCTCTTTCCTCTGCTTTAGGACTACCACTGCTCAGAGCCCATCCAGGGCTCTTTACCCAAGGCTCTCCATCCAGGGCTCTCCATCTAGGACTTCTCCGTCTCTTCTATCTCCTTACCTTTCCCAAGCTCTTCCATCAGCTTTACCCTGAACAGTATAATAATTTCCAGCCACTTAGATGAAATGACAGTCATACAAATAAAAAAGTGAACATGTGTTAAAGATTTATTTAACTCATTAATGAGGGGAGCAGCCAGATGGCAGAGCTGAAGTGGAGGGTGCTGGGAGAGCTGTTTATATTACATAAGCACTGCAGTAAGAATGTGAGGAAGACTTCTTGCTAGATACAGAGCTGGTTAGTAACCTTCAGAATAGTTAAGACCACAATATTTGGAGTATTGGGGGGGCTTTTTTTCTACAAGACAAAAGCTATTTGCATCCAAATAAGACACTAATCCACAAATCAACATGTAATGTCACAGAGTATGAACTTTCATCAATAGTAAACAATGTGTCAGAACACAAGTGCATTCCCTCCGGGTAGGGACTGGCATCAAGGTCTTGCTTTTGTAAATAAAGTTTTATTTACTCCTATGGTGCCCATTCATTTTACCCTTGCTTGTCTTTGGCTGCTAGGGTTGGTTATTGTTGACTGTGACCAAGACCTATGAATCCTATGACCAAAACATTTGTTATCTAGTCTTTTTAAGAAGTCATGGAGAGGTAACCCTTGGGTGAATCTGTTAGCCATGTCCTCCTATAACAGTGCAAAAGAGACAAAGACCTCCTTACCTCACTTGCACATTTAGGACAGTTAGTCTGTGCCTCTTCACCCTGGTTTCTTCTCTATCACTGTCCAGACTGTCACCAGGCATTCAGAAGCATACGTCTCAGGGACTTGGCTCTCTACTTAAAATCTTCCCAAGTCCCCATCACATGCTGGTCCAACTGACCTTGCACAAAATCTCAACGCCCTAGGCCCCCAGTTACCTTGTGGCAGATGCTGCTAGGATACTATAGGTGAGACAACACATCTCCCTGCGGGTACCCCACAGACATCTCCAGCTTTGTCTGTGGTGAGCATGTCTTGTTGTCTACCTACACCCTAGGGCAGAAGGAAGACTTTGGTGCAAGGGAATTGAAACTGAGGTATGGTTCAGAGGTCAGACATCACAGTTAAAGCTGTGTTGGATGGGCAATCTAGAGATGTAGTGTACGACATAAGGGAAGAGAGTTTATAGGCGTGGGGTGTCCACTGTTGGAGATATTCGCTAGCAGGGTTTCAGTGCTCACACCCTATAAACAAAAGGTATCTGCCTAAGGTCAGTGGATGTGTGAGCTTGCTTGACGATAGCAACCACTTCTCTGTCACATCTGTGTATCAGAACATGCTGTCCACCCTAAATGTGAATAGCAAACGAGGATTTAGTAGCAAGTAGCCCCCGCCCCTGGTTTCTGGGGACAGGCTTGTTTATGAATCTTGGCACCTGGTTCGGTGTGCCGCAGCCTGAGTGTGTTCTCACAGCCCCTGCCTTGGAGTTGCTTTGAAATGAGTACTGTGCCGAGATGCAGAGACAGAGGAAGAGACAGGAGCGCAGCTGGAGGGGTGGGCCAAGAGGACAACATCTGCTTTCTATTCCCCAGGCTCAGGGCCAGGCGCCCTCTTGGTGTAGCGTTTCTCCATTCTGTATAAACAGAAAGGATGATTCTCATAATCTCGGCAACAGAATACGCAAGCATAAAAACGGGTCATATTTTACTTTAATGAGAGAAATGAGGGACGATTTCCTTCACACAGAGAAGCCTGGGTTGCTATAATTAACACCAAATGGTCCCGAGGCCAGTTGCAAACATGATGAAGAGGTTGTTGGGATTGGAAGAAACCTGGAGCTTCAGGAGCTGTTGAAACATTGCCAGCCTCCATTATACCATCCGCAGCCACCACTGCTCCAGCTGGCCAGTGCTAGCTCCCGAAAATAAGGGACAGGAATTAGCATTGTTAAGCACTTTCTATGTGTTTTACACACATACTTGTTCAACTAAGCGTCAGAACATGCATATACCACACAACACACTACACACACCATACCATACTCACACAATACACACATACCACACTCAGACACACACATGAGTCCCACATACACACATACTACATACAGTCACACACCACATGCACATATACATATATACCACACACACGCACACCATTATATATACCATATGCATACACACACAGTCACACTCACACACACACAGTGTCACAAAGAACATTTCAACTGGTTTTTCCAGGCCAGACACTAAGATTCAGAGAGAAAGAGTAACTTTAACAAAGATCCCACAGCCTGCAAGTTTCAGAGCCTTACCCACTGGCATGAATTTGACTTTCAAATCTCATCTGTGACCATAAGATATATATGTACAGTTTTCTAATTCAGTCACAGGGTACCTACCTATTCTCTCCCATTTACACTTGCCTCCATGTCTGTTCAGAGGCTGGCGTCTCAGGTTTAGACAGTCCACTCTAGCTATTTGGCTTGCCCTTCGAAACCCAGCTCACCAGTAAACAGCCATCTGGGAAGGAGCTCAGAGCACAGCCCTGAAGCCCAGGTGTGACTTTCCCAGGCCATATTCCAATCAAGTTTCCATCTGACTTGCCTTCTCTTTGAGCCGCAGTTGCCCATTTATGACATGAGAACCACTGAGGGCCAGGGAAAGAGAGGTGGAATGACCACACAATTCTTTTGTGTGCATTTGTATGGGGCTTGGCACAGAGTTTGCCTGTAGAAAAGCTGCATTGCCCATCATCAAGATCCAAACGTGAGTCTGCCCCCTCAGTCAGTGGTCCTCTCAGGAGATCACTGCCATCAGGAGCAGCTATCATGTGTCCCATTGTTCCCTCCCTGTGCCCCTGAAAACGTATTACCCCGGCATGTGTGTGTGTGCCTGCCAGTGATGGCAGACTTACAGTCAGCACCTGGGGCTAGCCTGCACTACTAAACTGAGATTTTTGGACCCTCCATTATAAGCACCACAAAAACCATGTTCAGCACCCATTCCACAAAATCCACTTTAAAGGAGGACTCAGGGAGACACCTGGGACCACAAATATTTCCAATTCTTTGCCTTCCAGCATGGGAGTAGCAGTGTTACTCCCCTTGCAGTTTTGTAGGGTCATATGACATCCTTTGGCCAATGTCACATGAATAAAGGCAAATGTATCACTTCAGAAATAGTTAAGGGTGGTAGCAGACTTTCTAGAACTTTCTCCTCTTGCTGTTGATTAGGAAGTTTGTGTTGACACACACAGTCAGTTTCACTAATGAGTCTGCTGAGACCAGTCACAAACTGTGCACACACAGAATGGAGCACTTGTATTTTGAAGCCCTTGACATTGCAAAGGGTGAAAGGTTGAGTCCTGCGAAGTAAATTGGCTGATTTCACAAACACAAAGCCAGAGGAAAAGTGTAGTCATTGTGAGAATAGGCTCTTGACGGTCCTGGCACATCCCCTTTGCCTGGAAAGAGAATCGGATACGACCTGCTGTTGCTGCTGCTGCTGCTGCTGCTGCTGCTGCTGAAGACAATGCTGAACCTTGTGAATGCAACGTGCATGTACCCATGCTCCAAACTAAGGAATTACAGGAAGAAGAACTCTTAAAAATGCAAACTAAATTAAAACAAGAGTCAAGGTGAGAAAGCTGGCGGGTATAAGAAAGAATCATGAGCAGTCAATCCTGTAGTGGTTTAGAGTTAAATGTAAGAGGCTGATGAATGCCGGGCTGGGAACGGTAATACAAGCGAAGTAAGGATTATGGAAACATGAGAGGTATATGGTAAGAAAACATCGGCTAATACGGCGACTGTTCTCTGTTTACTCAGCAAAACCCACGAGGCATATGTATGACGGAGAGAGATGTGAGTAGATTGTCAAGGGGAGATCCCACAAGAGAGTAGAAAAGTGAAGAAATTAAAACATTTAAATTCTTCATCACTGTGGAGAGCACAAAGCCAAACAAAACAAAACTGAGGGAGGAAAGCATTAGGAAGAGTTATTAAATTTTTATAGAGCAACAGAGAAGCATTTTACTGTAGAGATGGTTAACAGCTTCGATGATTGTGATATCCGCTGTTTATTAATAGATAGGTATTGGGGAGCAGGTCGTCCCAGGTATGTTTCAGAGAGCTGTAATTAGTTGCATCAGTGGGTAGGTCAGTGTGTAAAACTGATGGGTGCCTGCTCTCGCTTTCTAGAGGAAAACAGATGTGGGACAGATAAGCAAACCGGATGACTTCAGACACAATCGCCACCATTTCTGTTCCTTAGGAGAGACTAGAAATTAGCCATATTAAGATGAGGAGAGCATTCTAGGCACAAGTAAAAGCCACAAAATTCTAAGGTGGCCATAAACTTGGTATGTCTGAACATGGAAAAGAAGGTCAGAGTGGACAAGGATGCCTAAGGACCCACAAAACCCATTCATAGAGGTTTTATAGCTAAGAATGTGATATTCATGTCAGACGCCTTTGGGGGGGGGGTCTTGATTTTGTTTAGAGACCACAGAAGACATGTGGGAAAGGGGTATTAAGAGCAGAGAAAGGGTGAAGGTGGGACACCAACTGGAAGAGGAGGTGGCTGGAACAGGGGTAGAAGTGGGCATGGGGGCAGAGACAAGGTTGAGGTTCCTTCTCAAAGACAGTTTTGCTGATGGGTCCATGATCCTATATGAGGAGAAGGGATGGATCTGACTTGGATCTACTTAAGCAGTCGGGTAGATGTTAAACAAACACTGAGAGAAAATAAGGTGGAGGCTGGGAAGGCAGGTTATTATGAAATTACGTGTTGGGCAAGTTCAGATTGAGATAATTGAACATCTGGTGGAGAAATCAAGAGCATATTTGGACATATGAGCTGAGAAAGAAGTCATAGATGAACATAAACTTTCATTAAAGAAAAGGTTTCTAAAGCCAAGGGGGTTACTGAGCCTGCCATCCAAAGGGAGTACTAAGCTACAATAACAAAGCACCTGGTCTGAGTTTAACACCAGGTAAGTATCTAATTGCCTCCTTCCATTTGGGGGATGTCTGAAGGCGGTCTCCCAGTATGAACCTGGGCCAAGTTTCAAGACACTAGCTGTGATGGTCTGAATGAGAAAAGTCTCCCACCGTCTCACATTATTAAACACTTTGTCCCCAGTTGGTGACTCTATTTGGAAAGGTTATGGAAGAGACAGAACTCTTGCTAGAGGAAATGCATCTCTGTAGGAAAGGCTTTGAGGGACTATAGCTTCCCTCGCTTCCTGCTCACTGTCTCTGCTTCCTGTGTATGGATGGAAATGTGTTCAGCCAGTTCCCTACTCTGGCCACCTGCTTCCATGCCTCAATGCTGTTCTCCCTCTAGAACCGTAAGCCAAAATAAACGCTCTTTGGTAAATTGCTTTTGTTCATGGTACCACATCACAGTACAAAAATGTAACTAATGCTGAGTATCAGCCTTGACATGGGCAAGGCATAATACAGTCTTTTTGATCCCTAGTTTTACTATGAGAGAAAAAAAGCGGCAGATGAGTAGTGGTCACCTGGAAATGAGATGAGACTAGAAATGGAATGATTAGCCATGAAGCATGAGGAAACTTAGATGGAGATGGGCAGCCATTGTGTTGATAGCTCAAAGGTCATCTTAAACTGTCAAATTGTGTGCTTCAAGTAAATAGGTTCTTATATGTCAAGAATACCTCAGGAATGCTACTCACTATAAAAGGGATAATCTATTATTTTATTGGTGGTGGTGATTGGCAGGGGTTTTGTTTGATTGATTGGTTTCTTGGTCAGAATTTTTGAGTTTTGAAACAAAGTTCCTCTATACATCCTTGGCTGGTCTGGAACTCACTATGTAAACCAGGCTGGCCTCCTACTCACAGAGATATGCCAGCCTTTGCCTCCAGAGTACTAGGATTAAAAGTTTGCACTACAACACTAAGCTTATACTTCATTTATATGAGTAACTATACCCTTATGATTCAGATAATAATTAAGATACTTGAAACAGTAAAATTTAGACAATTAAATTGCATCCCATTTCCAGAGATGCTTGTTTCTCCTGAAATTGACACTGCCTTGAGAGTAAAATGGAAGGAAAATGTGAAAACTTTCCTTAAAATATAATAAGCCAGATAGGAAGAAGTCAATGCTAGCCAAGGTGATAGATAGATAGATAGATAGATAGATAGATAGATAGATAGATAGATAGATAGATAGACAGAAAAAATATGTTTTTCTACATAAATACAGACAGTGTGTGTGGAAGTTGCTCATCACTGTGAAAAAATGTCTTTCATAAATAATTTATAGGAGGAAGGATTTATTCTGCTCATGGTTTCAAAGGTTTCGGTCCATGGACACTTAGTCCCATGCACTTGAGTAGAACTGATGCAGGAGAAGAAAATAATGGAGTTCCTCCATCCAATGGTGGCAGGAAACAGGGAGAGAGCAGATGAAAACCAGATACAACCTTCAAAGGCATGCCCCAGTGACACACTTCCTCAATGAATCCCTACCTCCTAAACTTTCCACTACCTCCCAAAATAGTGCCACCAGCTCAGGACCAAGTGTTCAACACATGGGCTCATGGGAGACAACTCATATTCAGACTATTCAATAGACACAAAGAATCCAATCAATAGTTATTTAGTAAAGTAAAGGCTGAAATTTTTGGGGCTGACAAGTCTTATGCTCTGTTGTTGGCAGCCTAGAGACCAAGAGGAATGAATGGTGGTGTGGAGCCCGTGGTGTGTGATTCCAGTCCAAAGGCCTGGAGGCTCAAGAACCAGCTCAAGCCCAAGGGCAATAAAAGATAGTGATCAGATCAGGGAAACAAGAGGATCTCCTTCTTAGCCTCTTGTTCTACTGGGGCCTCCAAGCCAAGTGGCTTAGGCCCATACATATTGTAGAGGGACATTGGCTTGACTCTATCCACAGGCTCAAATGTTAACACCATCCATAGTCACACCAAGTACATGGTTGACCAATATCTAGGTACCTCATGATTCAGTCAAGCTGACACATCAATTAGTCATCATGGGGGCTATTGATTGGTGAACCTCAGATTATATCACAACCCAGTTGTTAGTAGTGTTTTACTGTGAGCACAAAAAGGTCAAGAAGGTCATATCATGTTCCCAGGAACAGAGAGCTGACAAAATGATAGAGAGCAACTTAAATTCCCTTTCATCGGAGAGTACTTTACTGAGCTTCTTGTCGTACTGTGAGTGAGAAATATCCCCCATAGGTTTGTGTACTTGGACAATTGGTCCCTAGCTAGTGGCCTTGTTTGGGAAGGAGGAGGATCCTTGCTAAAGGAAGTGAGTCACTATAGGTGAGGCTTGAGATTTTATGGGGGGTACTTCCTATAATCAGCTCGTCTCCTGCTCTTGGATCCATGCCATTCCATACTAGCAAGCATTCTCTGGAATTATAAGCCAGAACTTACTTCTTTCCTTAAGTTGGTTCTTGTCCAATATTTTGTTGCAGCAATAGAATTAGTGACTAACATATTCTCCTTAGAGTCTCAAACTGCAGAACAGAATGAGTCCCTTCCTTGGGGACTGTCACTAGAGACTGACAGCAATAAGGCCACATACTGAATGACTCAGGGTCCCCTTCCCTTCAGCCTAGTGCTCCCTCCTCCCCATTGCCCTGGGATTTTCTCTTTAATCGAAACCTAACCCATCTCTTACCATATTGGCTAGTACAAAAGCAGGTTGGAAAAGTCTACCCTAGGATCCTGTTCCAGTCTTAAGGTCTCAGAATGTGACCTTAAGGTTGACATAAAATAGAAGATTTCCATCCTGTCCTTTGGCCAGCTACAGTCTTTTCTGCCAGTTGCCGTGGTAAAATCTCAGCTAGTTCACAAGAACCAATGAACACCTTCTTCCTCTTCTCCTGGAAAAAAAATGATGCTCAGAGTTGAAATCAAAGGTGGGACCTGCCTGGCAGGGTCACTTCCTTGATAGAGAAAACTTGTTTCTTTAAGGCTATGAATACCTGGATGCTGGAATCCCCCTGAATGCCAGAGAAAATAAAAAGTAGAGAAGATAACAAGAGAGACACTTAAAGATGTCCTGACGAGGTAAAAACCTAGTGCAATGGAACTCATGGAATCTATGAAATTAACCCTAGTAATGGGGAACACAGAGACTGACCTGGCCATCTTCTGTAACCAGGCAAGATCTAAGGCCTCAAGTGGAGGGACTGGTTCACCAACACAGTCACAAAACATTTGACCCACGTCATCAAGAGCAGAGACACTACATCAGGCAACTGACGGGAGTAGATGCAGGTTCTTACAGCCAAACATTAGAAGAAGCTTGGGGAGTCCTGCAGAAGGAGGAGGGGAAGGGAGACTCAGAGGAAGCAGAGGGGTAGGGGACACCATGAGAGCATAGCCAGAGTCATCTGTCTGGTACTCACAGGCCTCACAGACATCAGGGAGCCTGTAGAGGGTCTAACCTAGGTCCTCTGCATGTATGTTATGCCTAAGTAGCTCATTGTTCTTATGGGATTTTTTGGTGATGTGAAGGAGGGATGTCTCTGGCTCTTTTGCCTGCATGTGGGACCCTTTTCCTTGTTTTGGGTTGCCTCATCCAGACCAACTCTAGGACTTGGGCATAGACATAAATTCAAACAGTAGGTTGCAATGTACATTTTCAAGCAATCTTATTAGAATTGCAAGATCAAGCTAAAGTTGACTATTTGCCTCGACTTCATGCTCTATAAGCAAGTTCAGTGGACAGAGACTCTAAATTATGTCTATCCAACAGATCAGTAGTAAACCAGAGAGATAATGGGTCTTTTTTTATTGGATATTTTCATTATTTACATTTCAAATCTTATCCCCTTTCCCAGGTTGCCTCCCTCCCAGAAACACCATCACATCCTCCTTCCCCCTGCTTCTATGAGGGTGTTCCTCTACCCACCCACACACTCCCACTCCCTGCCCTAAATTCCCCTACACTGTGGCATCTATTGAGCCTTCATAGGACCAAGGACCTCTTCTCCCATTGATGCATGACAAGGCCATCCTCTGCTACATATGCAGCTGGAGCCATGTGTACTCCTTTGTTGATGGCTTAGTCCCTGGGAGTTCTGGGGGTCTGGTTGGTTGATATTGTTGTTCTCCTACAGGGTTGCAAACCTCTTCAACTCCTTCAGTCCTTTCTCTAATTCAGTTGAAAATTATTTGTTTAGCTCTATACCCCATTTTTAATAAGGTTATTTGGTTCTCTGGAGTCTAACTTCTTGAGATCTTTGTATATGTTGGATATTAGCCCTCTATCAATGTAGGATTGGAAAAGATCTTTTTCCAATCTGTTGGTTGCCCTTTTGTCCTATTATTGTGTCCTTTGCCTTACAAAAGCTTTGCAATTTTATGAGGTCCCATTTGTCGAGTCTTGATCTTACAGCATAAGCCATTGGTGTTTTGTTCAGGAATTTTTCCCCTGTGCCCATGTGTTCAAGGCTCTTCCTCACTTTCTTCTCTATAAGTTTTAGCGTATCTGGTATGTGGTGGTCCTTGATCCACTTGGACTTGAGCTTTGTACATGGAGATAAGAATGGATTGATTTGCATTTTTCTACACGCTGACTGCCATTTGAACCAGCACCATTTGTTTAAAATGCTGTCTTTTTTTCCACTGGATAGTTTTAGCTCTTTTGTCAAAGATCAAGTGGCCATATGTGTGTGGGTTCATTTCTGGGTCTTCAATTCTATTCCATTGATCTTCCTTCCTGTCTCTCCACCAATACCATGCAGTTTTTATCATTATTGCTCTGTAGTACAGCTTGAGGTCAGGGATGGTGATTCCCCCAGAAGTTCTTTTATTGTTGAGAATAGTTTTCACTATCCTGGGTTTTCTTGATATTCCAAATGAATTTGCAAATTGCTCTAACTCTATGAAGAATTGATTTGGAATTTTGATGGGGATTGCATTTAATCTGTAGATTGCTTTCAGCAAGATGGCCATTTTTACTATATTACTCCTACCAACCCATGAGCATGGGAGATTTTTCCATCTTCTGAGATATTCTTCAATTTCTTTCTTCAGAGACTTGAAGTTCTGGTCATGTAGATCTTTCACTTGCTTGGTTAGAGTCATACCAAAGTATTTAATATTATTTGTGACTATTGTGAAAGGTGTTGTTTCCCTAATTTCTTTTTCAGCCTGTTTATCCTTTGATTAGAGGAAGGCTGCTGATTTGTTTGAGTTAATTTTATATCCAGCCACTTTGCTGAAGTTGTTTATCAGTTTTAGGAGTTCTCTGGTGGCATTTTTGGGATCACATAAGTATACTATCATATCATCTGCAAACAGTGATATTTTGACTTCTTCCTTTCCAATTGTATCCTTTTGATCTCCTTTTGTTGTCTAATTGCCCTAGCTAGAACTTCAAGTACTATGTTGAATAGATAGGGAGAGAGTGATCAGCCTTGTATAGTCCCCGATTTTGAGATAATGGTATCCTAACATCCCCCAAATATTTACTAACTAGTCACTTAAGGCAGGAATAATAACTATGTTAAGTTATAGCCTCCTGAATAACAAAAAACAAAAAACAAAAACAAGAAAACAACAACAACAGAAAGGTCACTGTCTTCTGTCATTGCCTATGTGCCCTGCTAACACAGAGCTTTCCCCTCCTGGAGGATGGGCCAACATTTTTGCCCTGTTCAGACCTTCAACTGATTGGAAAGACCCCACCCTACCCCCACCCATGTTAGACAGGGTGATATAAAGTTCTCATCTTATCAAACCAAAGTTAATCTAGTGCATAGCTATTGCCTCCAAATTGAAACATTCCTTCCTGAAGGGAGGAGGAAGTTCATAAGACTCAGGAAGCTAATGAACTTTACAAGGCAAACGTACAAGAGTCAGGAAGCTCAAAAAGTTACAAGACTCATGAGGCCCCTCCCCTCCATTAAAACCAGCAGTTACGAATTGCTCCAGGAGGGCAGACTCCAGTAGAGCTGCCTGAAAGGTGTTCAGAGGGCTCCGGGGAGGCAGCTTTCATTAGTGACCACCCATGCTGGATGGGATTTTCAGTGGTGCAGCGGTCTCTTGAGTCACCCATGGCCCTGTAAGTAGTCCCTAACCTGATACATTTATCGATTCACCAACACGCTGGCCTTGGATGGGATCACTTCTTTGGTCTGATATCACATAAGGGGAACAGACACTTTTATTCATATTGCTCTAGAAAAAGTTATATAAAATAATCTCATTAAGAACCCTCACAGACATACCCAAGACATTCGACATTATATATGAAATACTACAGACCAGCAAGACTCAGAGACAGCGACAATACAATCTGTTTTATTATTAATTTTAAATATTTATCATTTTTAACAACATAGTCAAGTATACAAAACCAAGTTACAGCACAATAAATGTTAAATATGGGTATATAGATGTGGTTATATGTAAGTAAAGGGGTAACTACCCTTTTAGTCGGGTTTAAACTACACCCTGCACCACAGAAGTCTCCCTAAAATCAGTGGTCACTATTATTCTGCCCTTCTTCACTGTGGATTCATTTTTCCAGGTTTAATCTTCACTTGAATAGAATGGTGTAATTTGTGGTTTTCTCTGTAAACAGTTGCCCAAGCTGCCTGCAGAAAAGCTTCAGATCAAGCCAAGGAATTAGCATCTCTGATACATGCAGGAGCCAACATGGCCTGCCTTAGTGGTCCTGAGAGAAACAGGCTCTTTGGGAAGGGCACCCTTAAGCAAAGTGGGTCATTGCAGCTAAGGACATTCTGGAAGGGGCTGACAGGCTGAAGGCTGTCTGTCAGGCAACACTCTTGCCAGTTTGAACAGCAGTTCCACCTTGAAAAGAATCAGGACAGCCTATTGATGACACCATCATCCGTTAGTGGGTTTATCTACTCCCCTGATGAGCATACAGGTGGATTCTAGTGTAGGTGATTAGCAACATTTCTGTGGACTTTTTTAAGGGTATATAATCATGGATATAACCACTCATCGCTGGTAGATATAGAATTCCATCATAGATTATATAGCAGTTCATATTCTCACTAACAGTACATGAGAATTTGGTTGTTTTAACTGAAAGGGACCTCAAAGTCAGCACAGAACACCCCAAGACCAAGGTTTTGACACAAAGAAGATTTATTTGCCCCAGAGGGACAAAAGGCAGGGGATAAGAACTAAAGTCAGAGTCAGGAGAAGGGAGAAGGGGAAAGGAACAGGGGAGAGGGGAATAGGGGTATCTGCCCCAGAAGGACAAAGGGCTTCCTATAGGGAGATGAATGCAACCTATAGGCAAATAGTGGTGTATAAAGGGGAAAGCCTGTGTTAGGACAAGTTGGTTTGTTTTAATTGGACATGTTAATTAGATGAGCTAAAGTGGGGCTTCGAATGCTGGACTTCAATACTTTGATAGCTGGATCCTGGAAGTCAGTTTCAGGAGGAAGAAGTCGCTAAATAAGGGAATGGATCTTGGTGGCTGGCTCAGAAGGAATGGAGGGAGGGCAAGGTTTGCCAGAGCCATGTTTGCTCTGCTTGGGCTGCCAGAGCCCTTTCCTCAACTTTTGAGGGTGAATATTTAGAGGCACTCATTAGATTTTCTATTTGTATTTATTTGACTGGTTAGACATCTGAGGGCAAATATCTGCCTAAACTCTTGTGTGTAGTCAAAGTGGAGCCAACGTTGAACTCAGGGTGGTCATTGCTGCTAAAGATGCTGTGCTTGCCCCTGTGCACCGTAGTTACTCCACGTTCCATGGTTCTGACAAGTGACTAATGAAAACTAACCTAAGAGCAGAAAGGTCTATTTTGGCTCAGCTTCAGAGAGTCGCTCTACTTTCAGCTGCCTCTGCTGCTTTTAGGCCTGTAGTGAGACAGAGAACATGTCAGAAAGGCATGTAGAAAGAAAGCAGCTCACCTCATGGTGGTCAGGAAGCAGAAAGACGGACCCCTGGTGACCTATTTCCTTCTAGCAAAGCCCTACTTCCAAATAGCCATTTAGCCCTAACCTCAACAGTGGGTGAATCTATTAGTGAAGCTAGTTACCACGTGATCTAAATCACCTCCCAACAGCCCCAGCAGCTGAGAATTCATCTTTGAACACCGGAGCCTTTGTGGGGACACAGACTTCATATCTAAACTACTAAGATCATGCTGTTCCTTGTGTACCAGAAGTGTCTGTAGCAAAGACTGAATTATTTCTGATACAGCCACTCATTGGGAACTAGTTCATCCCCATGGCCAGTGTTATGGCCAATGCAGAAACACAGCTGAGAATCCTGAGGCCAGTCCTCACTTCTTACTGTCACTCATATACTTTCCTGGTCACCTATGTAGTATCTACATCCTGGGAAGGAGGGTCCAGCACCAAAGGAAGCCAAGAAATGAGACGTGAGGATATGTTGGGGGCTGCTGAGAATCTTCTGGGGTTCTTTGATAACACTGAAAGCACTGAGCTAAAAGCCCTGGAACCTGCCTCAGTGACAAGTTGTGATAACTACTTTGATACAGCTCTTTCATCATTTAAGCGGTTTGAGTTCTAAACTTGTATTATTTACAGATAAAAATATCCTAACTCCCAAACTCTCCCAAACCTGAACTTGAACGGGCTGGAACTTTTGCTCCTAGCTCTTTGCTAGAAAATACAGAGATCTGGTGCTTAGATTGTTTCGATCTTATGCAAAGGAGAACTGGCTGCAGATGTGAGTGTTGGCTCCACCTTACAGACTGAAAATTCACGTGGTTGATCCTAAGACCTGTGGATGAAATGCTCTAAGTTCTACGCAGCAACCTCCTATTCAGAAACTCTCATCAAAACCTAGCAGAGGAAAGCATTCTGCTTGTGGTCGGATGCCAGTGCACTGAACTACTAAACGCTGGTGGACTCTGAAGTATGTACTCTTTTCTACAGATCTCTATGCAGATGGTTCTTGCCATAAGAAAAGAAAAATATTGCATTGTGCATTTTTAATAGGCTCATTGGAAAGCCACAGCACACCACTACCGCAGAATTTAACTGCTCTTTAAAGAGGACGATTTGCTCAAATGGATGCAAAACACCTCCCCCCCATGTCCCCATGTATCTTACAGAGGACAGATATGCTGACACCAAATAGAAAATAAAAGCAGCTCCTTGCCAAGACTCATAAAGTTAGCACCTTCACATCCATAGACAGTGTTTACTGAAGCTGAGAACTCACTGAAAGCTAGTAGGGCTGTGCAGAAGAAACGAGAGCTCTGCTCCCGCTCGCCTCCATCTCTCTGCCTCTAGGGCAGGTCAGATGAGACCAACTCCTTTGAAACAGCACATTTCAACAGTTCCATGGTCTCTGGAGAGCACCGAAGGGCCTTTCTCATGCTCTCAAGAGTCCAATTCTCCTGAAGTCCCTGTTCTTTTTTTTTTCCCAGAGTCCCAGAAACCAACCTGCTTCCGTCTCTTCTTTCAACACTACCAAGGTCCCCTCTCTCTGTGGGGTTCTGACCCTGCATCCTCCATGCTGCCTGCTAAGATGGCCTCAGCCTTCCAGGTCCACAGCTTCCTGCCAATTGCTGCCCTCAAGTGGAGTCTTTGGTTCTTCTGTTAGTTATTTAATGGAAAAGAGTTGGGATCTGAAATGTCCCCCAAAGGTTTATGTGTTAAAGGCTCAGCCACAGCTATCTCTGTGAGGTGACAGTATCATTAAGAGGGTCTAGTGGGAGGCCTCCTGGTCACTGGGAGTATTACTAAAGGAGATAGTGAGTGGCACTCTGCCACCACCTCATTCTCTTTGACTTCTCCCCCATGAAATGTATGTCTGCTCTGCCTCACACACCACACCATTGTGTGCTGGCTCACTGTGGGCCAAAATCTCCTAAACTGTGAGCTAAAGGAGCCATTCTTCTTCCCCACTGATTATCTTGGGTTTATCTTTGCAGCCATAGAAGGTCTGCATGGTGACTAAAGCAGCTTGACCTTAAAGAGAGAACAAGAAGAGAAGAGGCCGCTGCAGCTGAACAGAAATCAGGGGTAGGGACAGTCTGTGCACGGACCCACACAGCCCGTGCACGGACCCACACAGCCCGTGCACGGACCCACACAGCCCGTGCACCGACCCACACAGCCCGTGCACCGACCCACACAGCCCGTGCACGGACCCACACAGCCCGTGCACGGACCCACACAGCCCGTGCACGGACCCACACAGCCCGTGCACCGACCCACACAGCCCGTGCACGGACCCACACAGCCCGTGCACGGACCCACACAGCCAGTGCACCGACCCACACAGCCCGTGCATGGACCCACAAAGCTCGTGCATGGACCCACACAGCACCTTGCAGGTTCATGCAGAAGTGTGAAATTCTTATGAAAGCAAAGAAAAACCATTGAGTGATTTTATTTTTAAAGCAGAAATGCAAAAACATTCATGAAAGTCATTCTTAACGTCCAAATGGAAGATAAGTGAGGAGATTGAGAAACTGTGGCAATTATCTGGGCTGCTTTGTTAAGAAGGTAGCCCTGTCCCTGAAACAAGAAAACAGAGATAAAGATGCTGAGCAGAGGTGTCCCACAAAGACACAAAGTCAAAATAGTTCACTCCTGGGAGAGAATTTATCTGACCCAGAGTGATCTTCCCTCCTCTCAGGACTCCCAAGTCCAGGGCTTTGAAACAGAGGAGCATCAAGAACTAGAGGCCAGAGATGTGCATTCCCTGCATCCAAGCCTGACTGGGCTTCTGTCTCTGTGGCATGTTTGAGGTCCCCTGCTAGTGCTCTCCAGGGGGACAAGGGGCAGTTCCATTTTGTTGTGCAACAGCTCATAAATCCAGGAATCACAAACAAAAGGGATTCTGTTACAGGTAAATACAATTTGAAATCCAATCTCTGTGAGGACTTTATGTTTGTCATGAATTTATAAATTGTTGAAGTAATTAACAGGGCATAAAACAGGCTTCCTATCCCGTTGGGAAAGGCCTTCCTGAATGCCCCCATTGTCAGCTGTGCCCTGGGGATCTCGGGGCCGGTGCCCAGGGTGACGCTGGGTGTGGGAGAGGGCTGGGGGACTGAACGCTGGGGGAAAAACGCCTCCATTCATAGGAGGTCGTTTAATGGGCTTATTTTGGGTGGCTCAGAAAATGACACAAAGATTTACCTCCTTGGCCCTTCCCTCCATAAATTAGGCCCATGGCCTGGAGGACAATTAGGACCTTCCTCTGCCTTTAAAATCAGATGCTCTATGGGAACAGCTTTCTCATTTGCAGTAACTGCATGTGTTTGGGGCCCTTTCCCACTTGGTTTTTCCATTTGTTCTCTCTCTCTCTCTCTCTCTCTCTCTCTCTCTCTCTCTCTCTCTCTCTCTCTCTCTCTTTCTCTCTCTCTCTCTCTCATTCTCTCTCTCATTCTCTCTCTCTCTTTCTCTCTCAAACTTGTTGAACACCATATAGGAAATAAAGACCCCAATTCATGAACAGCAGTCTGCCTTCTTTCTGCCACATAATATTGTCTTGAAGTCTCACATGACTGTTGGAATTGATCTCTAACACACCAGTTCCTAGCACCCTGGGCAGGGTGCCTCCTTCCAGGGTTTGCAGGCCTCCCAGAGAGTCAATAAGCACCATTTCCTTGCTGCGTGCTTCTTCTGTGCTTTCAAATTAAGAAATACTTCAGGTGAGCAAAAATGTTTAACTAGTATAAATAATATACGGACCCACTCCCCAGCAGAAAAAGGCAGGACATTATAGGTCCAACTGAAGCTCCCCGCCGGCTCCCCTTCCAGTTTTGCAGACAGTAATGTGGTTAGAGCGAACTTTGACCTCTGTCTGGGCTGGAAGGACAAAAATCTGAACATGCAGGGCCCACAGTTGTAATCCTCCTGCTTCAGCCTCTCAGATGCTGGGATTCCAGCTACGTGTTAGCATGCCTGGCTAAGATGCACTTCTTCAGAAAGTCCCAGCTTCAGGCATTTTGAGCTATTACTAGTATTCTTGTCTTAGACCATGGATTAAGATAAGAAATGGAAGCAATAGTAATAAAAGAAGCATTTACTATGCAGATACTGTTTAAGTGCCAGGCACTGTTAAGATTATTTGTAAGTACTATCTCATTCTCATTGGCTTTCTCTACCACCCTATAAAAATTCAATTAACCCATTTTACTGTAAATTAAATCAAGGCCTACAGAAAATAATTAACTACTCCGCAGTTGTAGCTCTGGTAAATGATACAAGTAGAATATCAATTCCAAGGCCTGCGATCTTATTTTACACTTGACTCAAGATCAAATGTCCAAAAACTGAATAAATGTTGGCATTCAGTATTTTTAAATGATTTTTATTTTTTAAAATGATTTTTATTTTTAAATAATATTTATGAAAACTGCTTTTCATGGCCTAATAAAAAATAAAAAGTGAGCGGGGGTGGTGGCACACGCCTTTAATCCCAGCACTCTGGAGGCAGAGGCAGGCAGATTTCTGAGTTCGAGGCCAGCCTGGTATACAAAGTGAGTTCCAGGACAGCCCGGGCTATACAGAGAAACCCTGTCTCGAAAAACCAATAATAATAATAATAATAATAATAATAATAAATTAAAAAAATAAATAAAAAGTGGTTTAAAAGTATGACAACAATGATTATAAAAGTTATAAGCAGGTATACACACACTCCAAAAGAATATAAACTTACCTGTGTTTGCAATAACATAATTAGACCAGTGTCGTATTTTATTTTGGGTCTCTACTTTTCAGATGTTTTATAATTCTCATGGTAATTTTTAATATTAGGAGAAGTATATTTATTAAGAATAATTCTAGACTAAGAGCCTGTGTCCAGGGAGCTCATAGACCTGAGCCCCCACTCCTCATTATTTGGCTGAATGCATACAGCATCAAACTACCCTCAAAATAGATATCTCTCTACCCATAGGTTAGTGCATCTCTCAGACCACATCAGAGAAGCCTCCTTGTGCAGTGGGCAATGGTTAACTCAGAAACTTACCAGTGATCAAAGTGCAGAGGATAAGAGGATGTGGAGCACTCAGCCATAAATAAGACATCTGTATCACGTGCCTTCTCCCCAAGGCTCAGGGACCAATACAGAAGAGGAGGCAGGAAGAGGAAGGAGAGAAGTGTGTCATCTGGGTTTGACCTCTGCAACGATGAGTTCACAGCAGCTGCCGTGGCCCACACAGGACCTGCATAAGATCAAGCCAATCAGCATTCCCATGCAGAAGAGGGAGGGGCCTCAGGAGTCTCCACCCCCAAATGAGGAGCTATTGACAGTCAATGGCTGCTGAGGAAAGACAAGTCCTTTCTCTTTAAGGGTACTGTATTTGATAGACCCAGTAGATGGTCCCACACTCATGGGCAGCGCACTTTGGATTCAGTTGGAAAGGGTTGGGGGAGGAGGGAAGGATCCTGGAGCAGCTGGAGGGTGAATAGGATCAAAATACATTGTACATATATATGGAATTCTCAAAGGATTAATAAAGTATTTTGTTTAAAATAGCTCTAACAGGTATCCACCCTCAAATTAATCATCTGGACCATCTTCTAACAAAAACAGTCACCTGTGAGAACCGCAAAGAACTAATATTTCAGTCTTGCCGATAAAATCTCAGCCAAGAGAAAAGCACAATAGTGCGTTTACGGTTCATTCATTCTCATCGCTTGCCCTGTCTTGGCTTCAGCCTCTTCTCAAGATAAAACAGACCTGGAATCTCTGGTTTGGATGGATCCCTACAAATCTAACCAGTGCACTCAGTGCAGAAATCTCAGCCACATAGTCTTTGAGCCTACCTGGTGCTGGGAAGCAGTTGTCCAAGGCTCTCACACTTCTTGTAAACGGGCAGCCAGCACCTTTTCAATGGCAGAATAGTCAGTCTTGGGAGATAGCACCTTCCTTGAGAGCAGAGGGTTGTCTTGTTTGCAGCCATGTCTAGTAAAGATAGTGACTTTCCCTGGAGCCAAGGCCTTGTGGGTTAGCTTGCAATCAATTGTAAACTATCTGGGGTCTCTAAGCCAGATGTAGAGCAACCCCCTTACAAACAGCACCGACCTGGGCCACTTAATGTCACTTCATGGACTGGAAGGGCTGAGAAAAGCCAACATGAAATAAATGTGTGCTGTCTGCTCTGCATACGTGAGTAGAGAGCTGCTATCTGGGGGCAGAGTCACGCAGCCTCTTCCAGGAGCCTTGAAACTGTGTGGCTAACTTACTAGCTGGGGATCGGGGTGAACTCATGGAGTCTTCACAGCTCTTCCGTCCTTTGCTTTCCCATGTGTGCGTGTGCTATTTCTAGATGCCAAGCAAAGCTCCTTTCAACTCTGTATTATTGTTCTAAGAATAGATTTAAGCCAGAGGAGAGCACAAGTTTTAAGGACTTCCTTTGGCTGGATGGTGACCATATGAGCCGGAGTGCCCTGTACCACCGTTTCATTCGTGTCTGTTGTACCAACGCAACTATTAATAACACCCTTTTATTCTCAAAAGTGCCACATTTGAATAATGAGTTCTTACACGGGCATCCTAATTCAAGGGAGCTCTGGGGGCCTGTGTAGCAGCCGGAAGACAGGCCTAAGAGCTTGAGATTCTAGATCCCTGCAGTATTTTTCTGTCAGGACAATAGAGTACAAGGTAAGGCTTTATGGGCCAGTATGAAAACACTATGCCTTGGGCAAGTTATTCAAACAGTTATGTTTATTTCCTTATCTATAAAAGAGGAGACATGGATAGTATCTATATATATATATTAATTAAGTTATTATAAAGGTTAATGTAGTAATATGCATAAGTAATATGCATGCTATAACTGAACTCCAAGCTATCCAATGCTCTATCAAATGAACGATGACAACTCTTGGGTTGTCCTGGAGGGTGACTGAAGGACTTCCCACTACAGTTTCAGAGACCCATGCTATAGCAAGAATGAGTGTGTTAAAGCAAACTATTCCTACAACTTTGGAGCTGACTCACGTTCATGAACTGTCATCACTTTGTGTGAAGGTATATATACATACCTATGCTCCCTCAAGGGCTCTGTTCAAGCTTGCATAATAAATGGCTCTCCATAGCTCAGATGTTGAAGGCTTGGTCCCACCAGAACAGTGTTCAGAGTTGATGAGATGGCCTCACCAAGGGTTCATCCACTGGTAGATCCATAACTTAATGGTTACTGGGAGATAGTACAACCTGAGGAGGCAGGGCCTCATTTAAGGAAATTAATTCAGTGGGGTGTGCCCTTCAAGGCATCCTGAGAGCCTTGCTCCTTTTCCCCTTCTTGGACTCTTGGCCACCATAAATGGAGCAGAATTGCTTCAAACACAGCTCCCACCATAATATTCTGCCCCACCTCAGGCTCAGAAATTATGAGTATAAACCAAAATCTCTGAAATAGCTAAAGTCAAAACAACCATTTTTCTTTTGTTGTCTGGGGGATTTTTGGGGGGGGTGGTTTTGGGTGTTTTGGGGGTGCAAGTTGTCGCATGAATTCTCTTTTATCTGTTGAAGGATGAGTATTTGCACTCACAGGAAGAAGAAGAGGAGGAAGAGAAGGAAGAGGGTGAAGAGGAAGAAGAAAAGAAAAGAAGACATGAGCTAGATAGAAGCCTGAGTAGCAAATCAGGTCCCACAGCCATTACCCTACCCTTAACCTTGCTTTGAATGAAGCAAAAGCCAGCACTCAACTTGTCTGGTCTAACTTAAAGAATAAGAAAAAAAGCAATTTTAGAGCAATGCATTGTTCCACAAATCAGCTAGGACAAACACACAAGTCTGAGACCCTGAGCTAGCCTGAGCTAGCACACTTGTTCATACTGGTGTCTCAGCAGCCATATCTTCGGGGAGGGAGGAGATGCCCTCACTGCAACTTGCCAGGCCAAACAACTTCATAGCAGAGTTGCATTTTAGTTACAAATCAAGAGTACAAAACTTCACTGAGATCCTTTCCAACGCCAGTGAGTTGGTGGGCCCAGGAGTTCTGGGTCTGTGCTCTCTGTAAAAAGGAAGACATTTTTATGACCCTGGGGGATAATAAATGTTAAAACACCAAAGGTGGCAATATAACAAATATGCAAGCTATCCTGAAGGCTACTAAATCTCAGAGCAGGGCAGCTTGCATTTAGATCGTCTTCAAGTCCTGACAAATGTAATGAATTTTCCAATCTGCTCTGCACTCGGGCATCAGGAAAGATGTGCTGAGTAGAGCAGGCATGGAGTGTTGCTCTTCACGATGCTCTTGTTCCCCGGTGAAACTCAGCCTGCCTCCCTCATGCACTCCAAATGGGCAACTCCTACTGTGTAAAAAGGACAAGAACATTTGTAAACAGGGGTCAGCCCCTGGGGCCTTGATCTGCAGACCACAGTCACCTCAGAACATCTCTCCTCCCTGATAATTCTGGACAGATGAAAACTGATATTCTGTGAACATGTCATGTGGGGTTCCATTAACCATAGAGACTGCAGGCATTTCTCTCTCTCTCTCTCTCTCTCTCTCTCTCTCTCTCTCTCTCTCTCTCTCTCTTTCTAGTTTATTTATTTTACTTATATGAGTACACTGTAGCTGCCTTCAGACACACCAGAAGAGGACATCAGATCCCATCACAGATGGTTGTGAAGCCACCACGTGGTTGCTGGGATTTGAACTCAGGACCTCTGGAAGAGCAGTTAGTGCTCTCAACCAGTGAGCCGTCTCTCCAGCCCAGGCTTTTCTGAATCAGAAGCAGCACTGGCAGCAGTAATATCAGCATGGGAGAGCAGTTACTGGAAAGGCAACCACCCCGTGTGCCCCTCCTGTAGTTCCCCACTGCCTCTACCTGGCGGAGGTACCATGTGTTGGGAAGCAGTTGTAAATATGGCTTAAGGGCACAAGAAAGTGGGGAGGATGCTTGCGGAAGTTTAGAGGTCAAGTAGACAAAACAGGTCTCATAAACACAGGTAGACTGCTCTGATGCTTGGGGAAGCACCACGGGGAGAAAAAGGCGCTCCCTTGGAGCCTGTGAATAAGTCATCTCTTCCTGCTCCAATTCTCCCTTCATGATTTCCCCACTATTTGCTCAAAAAGCCATGGTCAAGGCAAATTCCTGGTGATACCCCCTGGTGCCTGTCACAATCTTGGTTTTCTGCTGACTCTCTGAGTACCTGAGCCCCCGAAATTTAGGTCTTCTTGTCATTCCAATATATGGTACCAATTCAGGACTCTTTCATTCCCCAGCCACTCAAGGAGGAAAATGAGCACAAGTCATACCTGTTATTTAAAGGTAAAGCTGAAAATGGGATCTAAGTAGGAGAGGTGGAGGCCGGGTGGGAGGAGTTCACTGTACTGGGGACAGAGAGGTGGAGGCAGGGGTGGGAGGAGTTCACTGTACTGGGGCCAGCACCGGCACAAGCTGGAGTTCCTCCATGAGCAAAGGCTCAGACCCCAGGTACCTCTGAGGCCTCCTTGGCTGCCGGTGACGAAGGATGGCATGCACTTGAGCGGTGGGTGATCTGCTCCACATGAGACTCTGGATACCCTCTGTCCTGATTCTGACGTCCGCACTGTGAGGCTCCCTGTCTGGGCAACAAAGAACAACCCAAGAGTATGACAGAGAATCATGCCATAGCAAGAATGAGTGTGTTAAAGCAAGCTATTCCTCCAACTTTGGAGCTGACTCACGTTCATGAGCTGTCACCACTTTGTGTGAAGGTATATATACACATTCTGACACACTCATTCTGACACACATGCTCTTACCCACTGACACTCTGATCCATTGACACTCTGACAGCTCCACTCTGACACACTCATGCTCTGACATACGGCACTTCCATCCACATCCTGTAAAGATACAGAAACATGAATGAATAGGGGATGTTAAACAGGCATAATTATTAATTAGTACAATGACATCAGGAAAACCAGTATATAGGGTGGGGTGCTAATCAGACTCCCATTATAACAAAATACCTGGGATAACTAACTTATAAAGAAAAAAAAACTGATTTTAAAAACTCATGGTTTTGGAGATTGCAGCCCATCACTGAACAGATCTGATGCTTTGGCCTTCTGTAGGCTTGCGCCAGACAGCACTGGTGGGAAGCATGGGATAGACCAAAAATGCTTATATCACAAACCGGGAAGCAGAATAAGAATAAATAGCTGGCATGCCTCCTTTGGTGGCATACCACAGTGACCTTAGAGGTCTCAGAGGTCCCACCACCTTCCATAGTGCCACTCTGAGACTTTAGAGAACATACAACATGCAAATCATAGCAAGAGGAAGGCATAGCAGAGGCATCGTGGGAAAGGTGCCCTGCGCTGGGCACTGTGCGAGGTTAGGAAGTCATTTGTCAATCACTGAGGTGCAGCTCCTGCTTTCACAGGGTTCAGTGTGTGGAGAAAATGACCCCATACTTTTGGAAGAGTTAAACTGACAGTCAAACGAAGTGGAGACCTTCATAATCTCCCAGGTTTCCTGCTTGAAGGAAACAGGCATACTGAATTCCCAAGCCATGCCAAGTGAATCAGGACTTCCTTAGACACATGCAAAACCAAAACACAAACACTACAGATATCCAGAATCAATGGGGTGGGCCCAAGAAAAGCCTTTGAAAACGCTAAGAAGAGTCTGCACTATCGCTGCATACTAACCAGATGGAGACCCTGGCTAAGCTTTCTGCGTGTATCCCTCCTTAATCCTCCCGCAGCTGATTTTCTTATCTGCACTTTAACTCCCCCGTGCCAACCATCTGGGGTCTTATTATCGTCTCTACTATACACGCCAGCAAAAATGAGGCAAGGAGCAGTTAAGCCACTTGCCAAAGTCACACAGTTAGGAAAGGAGTCCTCATTCAGCTGCCATGGTTTAGCTATCAAGTGTGTCCCCAACAACATTCTCGTGCTGAAGGAAGCTTGGTCTCCTGCTGTTGAGAGATGATTGGGTCATGTGGGCCTAACTTCACTAGCGTTTGAATCTATTGATGACTTCACAGCTAAGTGGGCAACTGGGAGGAGGGGACCGTTTGCAAGAGGCGGATGATGCCTTTGGAGGACATGTCTTGTCTCTGCTTCTTACCTATTACAAAGGGAGCTACCTTGCTCCTTCCTGTGCTCCTCACCGTGACTCTCCGCCTCAGCATTCACAAAGCCAGAAACAAGAGAGCCAAGTAGTGGCCGTGGAAGGAGACCTCCGGCACCATGAGCCGCAATAAGTCTTTCCTCCTCTATACTTGTCTTCTCCTATATCAGAGCAAGATGAATAAACTGCATGTGGGAAGGCCTTGGCCAGGAAAGAACTGGCCACTTAAGGGGAACATAAGACTAATAGAAGAAGTTCGATGATAAGGGCTTCAAGTCCAAATAAAAACAAAACAAATCTAACAGGCCATGCAATCGATCCAGTCCCAACAAGCTAACGCTTTGAACGCTAGCTCATCTGTTTTGACCTGCCTCGACACATGCCATTCTGTGTCCTGTGCCAAGGGAACTCAACCCTGCCTCAGCCAGTCACAACACGAAGATGGCTAAGAACTCAGCAAGAGGAAGTTGGCCATACTGCCAGAACTGCATCCCCCACCCCCTCCAGTCCCACAGACATCTAGCCTCCAGCCTCTGACGGCCAGCGCTTTGCCTAGCCTCCTCTTACAAACAGCAACCTGTGGTCAGAGCTCAGCTCGCTGTCTGCTCACCTGCCATCAAAATCCCTTTGTTCTGTGTCCTCATTCCTTTCACTGATCTATTGATGTGACTAATGAATTGTGCGACGAACTCACGTCTAGCAGTGGAAAATACATAATGAAATAGACCAAGCTTGTTTTGGGACAGAAAAAAAAAATGGAGTCAAGGTTTGGATCAGCTAATTTTTTTAAGCTCCTAGCCTTAGCTGTCCCATTTGAAAAATGAGATAAACCCTCGCCACCAGTATCTGAAGAAGTCAACTCCCCCATGCCTCTTTTGAGGGCAGAATTTTACTAAGTATCCCTAGCTAACCTGGAATTCTGTGTGTAGGCCACACTGGCCTTGAACTCACAGAGATCCACCTGCCTCTGCCTCTCAAGTGCTGGAATCAAATGTTTGTGCCACCCTTGTGTCACCATGCCTGGCACCTTCTTGTCATATGCTATCCATGGCTGTTAACACGTGCTTATTCTGTCTCCAGTAAGATGTTTACTTTTTTTTTTTTTTTTAAATCTGCTTCTGACGCTGATTCTACAGGTCTGTGGTTGAGGCTGAGATTCTGCCATTTGGCCAAGCTCCCTGTCGCTCCATCCTGAAGTCACACGACAAAGAGGGAGCTTACCCCACAGTACCCAGCTCTTTACAACCTGGGTTTTGTATATAGTTCCATCACCTTCTACTTCTTTTTGTTGTCAGTATCAAGCCATCAGGGAGCCCTTCCAGCAGGAAGCATTCCTTGACTGCTCAGGTCAGTCAGCCTTCGGCCTCAATTCTCACAAGCCTCTGTGAGTCCCTTTGTCACAAGGAAACAGGTGACTACACTACAGTGTGCTTTCTTCTCTGATCAACCTATGGGAGTCTGCTAATCTTATGCTCTTATCACACAATGTGAGGCGTGTAGAAGGTGCCTTAAAAAGTTGTATGGATAAGGTGTTGTGCAACCCACTTCCTTATTATAGTGGCCTGTTGGATGGGGAATGCAGAGTTCCCGGTGACCAGGAACAGTTAGAAAGACCCAGAACTGGATTCAAGTCCTTATCAGGAGGCATCCAGATGTAACTTTGGCTCTCTAAACCTGTTTGTAACTTTTCCTGTGAAATGAACTTTACAGTACATGCATCTTATATGTCCTCTGATTGTGGGATTAAGTCACGTGTCTGGCTCAGCAGCTGGCACACAGTAGGCAATGAATAAAAGATTTTTGCAGCTCACTGAGTGGCTTGTGGGGCCCTGGGCACTGCAAAGCTGTAAAAGAAACCAGGGCCTGGTTGGAAGAGGCCTTTGATCTGACAGACTAGAGTAGTTTATGACTCACTCAGCCTTCTGGCGAAGCCTTCAGCGTATCCTCCTCTGCTCACAGACTAGGCCTGACACAACATGAACACCAGTGGATGGCATTTGGCCTTCTCATTTCTGCCTCTCCTTTAGGCTAGTGCTATTTAGCTGTCCCTTTCCCAGCCTCCCCTCACCTGGCTGTGGAGGGTTTTTCTTCCTCCTCTTTTCCCATCCTGTCTTCCTGTATCCTTCAGCACTATCATCTGAGCCAAAGCTCCTCTTGATTCAATTGACGGGGTGTGTTAGAAAGAGCAGGGGAGTCAGATATGTGGATATCCGGTTCTTTCTGCCGCTCAGAATCTGCGTAGACTCAACTTACCCAAGCCTTGCTGTTCTTCACCTATTGCTAAATAACAAACAACTCCAAAGTTAGCAGCAATTTTTCAAACAAGCACTCACTGTCTCAGACTCCCTGAGCCCAGCAGAGCTATGCCAGGTGGGTCCAGCTCAGGATCGCTTGTGAGACTCCAGTTTTCAGAATCTTTGACTATGGCTGAAAGACCTGCCTTCCCAGTAGCTCTTAGCAGGAGACCTGTGGTCCTGGCAACATGAGTCTCCCAATATGGCAGCTGGCTTTCCCAAGAGGGAGTGTCTCACTGGGAAGCCAGGATAATGAGTGAGAAGCATAGACCTTCTGTAACCTCATGTTGGAAGTGACATACCACCACCATCCCTCCTGCTGTGCATTACTAGTCACACAGACCAGCTCTGGGACATTGCAGAAGGGACTGTACTTTGGAGTAAAGATCAGGAGACAGGATTATTGGTGTCTTCGTGAAGGCTACTTTCCTGCTATGTGCCCAGTCTCCAAAGTCATAGGTTGAAGATCTAATGTCTAGTACCTCCAAATGTGACCACACTTGAAGATTAGGCCTTTAAATGGGGTAAGATGAAGTCATCTGGGTGATTCCCAATCCAATGTGACTACCATTCTCCTAAGAACACACAGTTGGGTATATAGGGAAAAGACAGTCACTTATGAACAAAAGAGGAGAGTTTCAGAAGAAACTAACTCTGCCAATACCTTGATCTTGGGTATCTAACCTCCGGTACTGTGTGAAAACGTAATTTTAATTTTGATACTTCATTATAGCAACCAGAACAGGCATTCATTACCATTCATTACCATGTGGCTAACCACCATGTTAACCACAAGCAGCACTGTATCCTTGATGTATACAGCAAGGGCCTAGTACGTAGCTCAGACAACAGGTCTCCATGAATTGTCACATCCCATCTCCCTCTTTTCTTGCTTCTCCTCAACTATAAATGAGGTAGGATCCCACAACCTCAGAGGTCTCTGACTTGAGTAGATCTCATTTTGCCCCAATGGGATAATTCTAGTACTGGGCTTTGGAAGATAAGAATCAGGTCATAGGTAGCAGAGGACAGTCTTCTCTTAAGAGGCCATCTGGGCCTTCAGTCAGATCATGGGGTGAGACGTCCATTTTTTTTTTATGCTGGGGCAGAACAGAACTCCTTTTCTTAGGCTAACTCTTGGCAGGTGTTGTTGAGACCATTCACCCCCAATGAAGTTTAGGCATGACTGGCAATTTCTGTAACCTAAAAAAGGGCCAGATGCGACCTTGATTCTGTTAGGTCTCAAAGAAACCTGGGACAAATGGCAAACTGGGGTGTTTATTAAACATATCAAAGACAACGGGCACTGTCCACCAGCTTCTCTCAGTACCTGTTCTCTCAGTAATGGTTAGAGTCCTGGACACACACACACACACACACCAGCCCCCTACCCTAAACCTCTTCAGCCCCTGAACTTGACTTCCCTTCTCCAGCTTTTGATCCTTATATAACTGAGTCATTCCTGCCAAGTGCGCTCTCTCTCTCTCTCTCTCTCTCTCTCTCTCTCTCTCTCTCTCTCCTCTTGGCTTTCCTTGCCCTTAGTCCTTCTCCCACTCTTGGTCCCCTCTCTTGTCCCCCTCTCTTCTCTTCCTCTCTTGTCCCCCTCCCCATAGCCTGCTCCATTCTGCTGCCCAGGTTGAGTCTGAACCCTCCCAGTCATGCCCTCATTACCGTTCCCATTCCAGGTTTGCTTACTCTGGAGCATGACCTCTGACCCCAAAGCCATTGAAAGTGGGAGCAGCTTAGGCTGACTTGTGTTTGGAAGGATCATTCTGGCAAAGACCAGAGGTGTTTGGAAAAAGAAAAGCTAGAATAGTGGCTCCCAAAGCGTGGTCCCAGGGCAGGAGTCTCGGGTTCATCAGGAAGCTGTCACGTGCTTTCCAAAACCCAATTCAGAACCATTACTTTGAGAACACTAGGTGAGAGCGCAGAGATTTGCTTTAATAAGCCAGACCAGTGATGTCCCCACTGGACTGGAGTCCACATGACCAAGCTAGACTCTTGCTTACATACTCTGGAGAAAACAGCGTGAAAGCTTAAGCCAGAGCACAGCTCATACCTGAGTATTAGCCCTTACGTCCTATTTTTAAACTTTTATGTTAACCACGTACGATTATCAATCACAATCCTGCAGTCTACAGCCAAGGATTTCCGTTTTGAACGAGGTTTGAAGAAGAGCAGGTAATAAATCCACAAAATGATCTTCCAATTTTTTTATCCACATAGGGACATTTTGGGAAGAGGCAGCACTCACAAGTCACTACACAGGATCAGGTTAATAAGTCTGTACTTATTCACAAGACAAACAAGACAAGATATATATGTACTTATTATATGTACTTATTCACAAGACAAACCAGGACATATATGGCCAACCTTTATATCTAAAATGGGACAGAACTGGAGTCCAAATTCAGAAGCGGCGAATCTGCCTCTGCCCTCCTCGGAGCTACCTCCAGGAATCTGATTCCTTGCTCTAGCCTGGGGAACTGTGGAGAAAAGGTCTCTTCCAGATGAGGAGAAATAGTGTGCTCTTCCCTGTCTGTTTCTTGTCAGGGCTGGGCAGCTGATGTGTTTCTGCTTTGCCTCCAGTCCAGAGCATGGGTGACATGTCCTGGTTTTATTAGGACAGATTGCAAAAGCCAGAACCAAAAGGACCACATGAGGCTGCCTTGGGCTTCCTAGAACAGTCTTCCAGAGGTTCTGAGATCTTTTCTCCCACAGTGCACGGGCACCCAGAGCTCTCAAGACGCAGGTTGTTCCCACCCCCACTGGGCACTGTGAGCACACTGCAGAGTGCAAAACGCTTCCCTCAGCTGCTTCCTGTAGGCCTCACGCCCGCCCTGGAAGAAAGGACTGCAGGTAGCGCTGCTCACTGAACACATAAAGCGCTCGCGTTTGGAGCTGACAGGAACAGAGAAATTTACAGAGCCACCAGCCCAGCTTCTCTTTCTTGGCCCAGCCTCTCTTTCCTTTGTAACTACCCACTCTGCCATTTACAGATTTGGAAATAGAAAACCTTGCCAAATTGCTTCAAAAAAATCTGACCTCATAAAATCTCTTCTTCCATTTTTAAGAGAGGAAAATCGAGTCCTTAATGATTAGTTTAAGTCAATTTATTGAAGTACAAAAATGGAAAATCTGTCCAGTCCAGTTTTTTTTTCTGACTTCGAGGACATTGTTCAGCCTGGTGCTATGGCAGTGGTGGTGCTTAAGAAACCAGCAGTGGCATTGCTCGGGCATCTTCTGTGCTGCCTGATGACAGGTGACACCTCATCAGTCCCCAACTTCCAGATACAGAAACTGAAGCATTAAGGCGCAGTCGCTCTCCGGAGACGGCCCAAACTTCAAAGTCACTGTCAGAGAGTCCGTTTCAGCAGACACTTGTTCCTTCAGATTTCTTCTGTGCTGGGTCCTGTGCGAGGGATGAGAGGAAAACTGAGAATCGACCACACCTTTCCCTCCCCTCCAGTCTTCAGCACCTCCTGGCTTACGTAATCCTGGCCTATGGTTTTGTTTCTCTCCCTTGAGAACATTGATGCATCGGGAGATAGCTAAGAGATATCCAGCTCCCTCGATACTATCCTGTCTCATGCCTATGAGTCACGCTTTCCTCCTGTCACCAGAAATCATCCGTCCTGCTGCCACCTGCTGTCCTTTTCTTACAGGTGGCTCCTACTATCCCTTGTCAATGTAAAAGGGACATGCAAGGAACAATTGTTTCCTGGCTCCTCAAGAACTCCACTTCAGCATGTAACAGTCAACTCAGCAAGTCCCAAGCTCCTGGGCTCTCCACCCAGCCTCTCGGGGCACCTGCCTTCTCTGCTAAAGGCAGCTCTGCCTTTCCAGCCAGGCAAGAAGTGGCTTGATCCTTGGATTCTCTCTTTCCCTCATGTTCCTCATACAATGTATCTCCTCCTGGACTTAGCCAGAGCAGGTGTGAACTACAGACCTCTCAGGGTGAAGGGAACCCACTTGGAGAGATGGCTCAGCAGTTAAAAGTACTTACTGTTGCTGCAAAGGACATTCTCAGTGTTCTGCTCCCAGCACCCACATGGCAGCTCACAACTGTCTGTGACTTCAGTTCCAGGAAGTCTAATGTCCTCGTGTTCTCCTAGGCTCCAAACACACACACACACACACACACACACACACACACACACACACACACACACACACACACACGAGTATGCAGGCAACACACTTGTACACATAAAACAAATAAAAAAGAAACAACAATGTCATAACAGTGGTGGAAAGAGAGGTGGGAAAACTCATTACTAGATTAGGGGATAAGGCCAGGGAACTGTGGCCGAGAGTAATAATAAGTTATTGGTCTATTGGCCTAGCCATGGCACTGCTATTCCCTGGTCCACAGTAAAATCTTTCCCTAAGTCTGAACCTGAGCGAAAACTTGAAGCTAAGGAGGCGTCTTCTGGAATCTCCCTGGACAAGGATGTTTATCAATCATTCCATGAGCTCCCAGGGAGGAAAGTGTCAGTGATACTGAAGCAGGGTGACAGGTACAGTGGCTGTCTCTGCCATGACCACCAGCAACACAACCCAGTAGTGGCTTAGCTATCAAATGCCATGCAACAAATGTCACCAAATTTCAACAGCATAAGATAACAGGCATCCACCGCCCCACACAGCATCTGAAAGCCAGGAACACAAGAGCAGTTTAGCAGAGCGCTCTTGGCTTGTGATGTCAACTGTGAGTAAGGACCACAGTCGTCTGAAGGTTTGATTGGCAGTTCCACAGTATCTCACTCACATAGTTGCTAACGAGGGCTCTGGGTTGTAGATCTATCTTCATAGGGCATCATGAGGGACCTCACAGCAAACAGTTCAAGGGTAAGGGCCAGGAGAAGCTGTGAGACCATTCAAACCTTACCTTGAAAGTCCTACAGGGTAGGGGGGAGTAAACCTTTCCTATCAGAGACAGAGCAAGCAAGGAGTTTGTACATCTATTTCAAAAATCAGTCCCAGAGCCACACCCAGAATTGTTTCTGAACTACGGTGAAAATTAGAGGCATGAAACTTATATTGGGTAATGCAAAAGTGACCGTAATGGATGGATGCCACATCATACAGATTCAAAGTCATCTATCCAGCTCTTCTATTTTATATTTGGGAAAACTGAGGCCTATTGAAGAACCCTGACTCTCCAGCAATGCCCTGCCAGGTCCCTCATTGTCTATTTCCAGGGCAGAAGCACGTCCTGCTATCTACCAGGGCCAGTTCTCATGGGGTTACTACAGTTTGCATCTGAGATGTTTCCAAAGACCTTGAGGCCAAGGGCTTAGTTGCCTACCTGTGGTGATATTGGGAAGAAATGGAACCTGGAAAACAAGGGCCAAGTGAGATGGGAGTCAGTCATCAAGAGCGTTCCCACGAGGTAGCCCTCATATTAGAACACCTGCTTCTTCCTTTCTCTTTTCTTCTTGACTTCCATGATATGAGTGCTTCATGCCATTGACACCGTTATGTGTATCCTTACCATACACCCAAAGTGACAGTAATGGCTAATCTTGATTGTCAATGTGGTGGGGTTGAGTATCACTATTAAAACAAATCTCTGGGCACGTCTGAGGGGATGATCTAGAATAAGCTAATATGAATAAGTATCATGGGTGGCACCATTGCACAGGCTGGGGTCCCAGACTAGACAAAAAAGAGACCTGACTACAGATGCAATGTAATCAGCGGCCCTGTGTGCCCAACTCCATGACTTCCTTGCCATGGTAGTCTCTCTCCTCAAACTGTGAGTCAGAATAACCTTTACCCACTAATTTACTTTCGTCAGGTGTTTTGTCACAGCCCAGAAATAAATAATCAGCACAATGAAACAGTCACCCAACCAGGACAGGAACCTCTGAAACTGTGAGCCAAGGAATCTGTCCTTCTTTTAAGTTGTCTATCTTGAGGATTTTGTCTTAGCAGAGGAAATTCAACACAGAAACTTTCCCAAGACTAGGCCATGCCATCCTAAGAAGAAAATGAACTTGAGAGTGATGCAGGGGGATTAAATTAATTTCAGGGGCTCTCTGCAAATGCAACCAGGCCAGAGCCAGGTGCCTCTCTCAGTACAGCCAGGCTCAGACCTGACAGCCAGGCTCCAATGCCCATTGTGCTTCCTTCCCTTGATGCACCCAGCTGATGGTGTTCCTTGTGTTAACATGGGTATAAAGAATAAATGAGACAAGATAGAAAGAAATCTTCCAGCAGTGATATGCCCCACTTTCCATCCATTTAGTGGTCGACTTCCATTTACCAGTCTTGGTTGGAAGGTCTATGCTGTTCCTAGCATCCAGATGAGGACACAGGCATGAGCCACAGTGTTCTCTCACCTGTGCCCCTCCAACCAATGCTGATCTTCCCTCTGCTCCCTGCTTTGTGTCCTGTCTCTGTCCCCTCTCCTGCCTGAAAGATGCTCTGTCACAGCTCTATGTGAAGGACGCCTTCCTTAATTCTGCTTTGAGGTTCTGCTGGTATCACCTCCCCCAGGAAGTTGCCTCATCCTCTGTGATTCCTCAGATCATTCACCTTAGGCTATGGATCGGTGTGTACTCAGTGTTCCAGGCCATCCCTTATCTCTCAATAATACACAGCCTAAGGACAGAACCTCATCTTTGTTTGCCTTGGACCTACAATGCCCAATATAGGACTGGCTCATCACAAAGGCTCAACAAGCTGACTGGTTTCACGAATGAAATATGGTTTGTAAAGAGTCTTGTGATTTGATATAGTTTCTCTCGAACATACAGTCTGCTGGCCAGAGGGATCCTTTCCAACATATCTGTAGTAAAGGACTCCAGAGAGTTTCGCTTCCGGTCTCGTTCTGTGCTCATTCTTCTGTCCAGAGGAACCTTACAGGACCCCCAAAGCTCCTATTCCCATGAAAACCTCCCATCCTAGTCAGATCCACCCATCATCCCAGTTGGTCTGCCTGGGACACAGCCTGAAGAGGTGAGTGGCAGGTGATCCCCTAAGCACCATTGTCTAGTTCTGGGCTTGCTCTTCTAGCCAGGGAAGCCTTGAGGAACCCCAAGAGCATCCTGCTTCTCTGTAGAAACTGTCAGGGGGCCCAAGACTAACCAGCTTGGATCCCTGCCCTATCAATCCTATCACAGTAGAATCTGCCCACCATCCCAGTTGGGTCTGAGTAGGACACAGCCTGCAGAGTAGGGTCCTCCCCCAGACACAGCAGTAGAGTGGGGTCTGCCTGAGGCACAGCTAGCAAAGTCTGGTACTCTGCCCTCTATTGTCTAACCCATACCCCTACACACACCTTCCTGAGAAGTCCTGCTGCCATCAGGATCATCCAGCCAATGCCAGGGAAAACTAGATGCCTACAGGACAGTGTAAGAACACAATCAAGAAGAGCCAGGGCAACATAGCACTGCCAGAGCCCAGCTATCCTGCTACAACAACAAACCCTGGAGTGAAACTGAAACGTAAGAAGAGGATCTTAAATCCAATCTTATACAGATGATAGAGGCCTTTAAAGAGGACATAAATTCCATAAGGAAAATTCATTCAAACATGTAGAGGCATTTAAAGAGGAAGCAAATAAATATAAAGAAATAGAGGAAAATACAATGAAACAGGTAAAGGATGTGAATAAAACTGTCCAAGACCTGAAAGGGGACATAGATGCAAAACACTTTATACTCAAAAGAAAAATCCACGAAGAGGACATCTCAATTTTGAACATCTATGCCCCAAATGCAAGGGTGCCCACATTCATTTAAAAAAAAAAAACATTGCTAAAGCTTAAATCACACATTGAACCCCACACATTAATAGTGGGATTCCTCAATACCCCACCCTCACCAATGGACAGGTCATCAAGAGAGAAACTAAACAGAAAAATAACAAAACTAACAGAGGTTATGATTGAAATGGACCTAACAGATTATATACATAAACACACACACACACACCATTTTACCCATACAACATTTCACCTATACAAAAAAGAATATACCTTTTTCTCAGCACTTTATGGAACCTTCTCTAAAATAGACCACATTGGTCACAAAGCAAGCTTCAACAGATACAAGAATATTGAAATAACCTCATGTATCTTATCAGATCACCATGGATTAAAGCTGGATTTGAACAACAGAAACAACAGAAAATCTACATATTCATGGAAAGTGAACAATTCTCTACTCGATAATTGGGTCAGGGATAAAATAAAGAAATGTAAAGACTTTCCAGAATTCAATGAAAATGAGGACACAACATACCCAATCTTAGAGAACACTATGAAAGCTGTGCTAAGAAGAAAATTCATAGCACTAAGTACCCTCATTATGAAATTGTAGAGTTCTCATACTAACAAATTAAAAATACATCTGAAGGTGCAAAGCACACCTCGGAGGAGTAGAAAGTTAGAAACAAGCAAACTCGGGGCTAAAATCAATCAATTAGAAATGGAAGAGAACAATACAAAAAAATCAACAAAACCAAGATCTAGTTTTTTTAAGAAAAATCAACAAGATAGACAAACCCTTAGACAAACTAACTCAAAGGCAAAGAAACAAAGATAACAAAATTAGAAATGAAATGGACATTGATGAAATTCAAAGAATCATTAGGTCTTACTTCAAAAACCTGTACTCCACAAAATTGGAAAATCTAAATGAAACAGATGATTTTCTAGACAGATACCAATTAACAAAGCCAAATCAAGATCAGGTAAAATATCTGAATAGTCCTATAACCCCTAAAGAAATAAAAGCAACCATTAAAAGTCTCCCAACCAAAAAAAAGCTCTGGGCCAAATGGTTTAATGCAGAATTCTACCAGACCTTTAAGGAAGAGTGAATACCAATACTCCTCAAACTATTCCACAAAATAGAAACAGAAGGAACATTGCCAAACACATTCTATCAGGCCACAGTCACCCTGATACCTAAACCACACAAAACTCAACAAAGAAAATTTCCCACCAATTTCCCTTATGAACACTGATGCTAAAATACTAGCAAACTGACTCAAAGAACACATCAAAGACATCATCCACCATTTTCAAGTAGACTTTATTCCAGGGATGCAGGGATGGTTCATATATGACAATCTATCAACATAATCCACCGTATAAACAAACTGAAAGAAAAAAACACATGGTCATCTCTCTAGATGCTGAAAAAGTATTTGACAAAATCTTCATGATAAACGTCTTGGAGAGATCCAGGATACAAGGCACATACCAAAACATAATAAAAGCAATATACAGCAAACCAATAGCCAACATCAAATTAAATGGAGAGAAACTTAAAACATTTCCACTAAAATCAGGGACAAGACAAGGCTTGTCCACTCTCCCCCTATCTCTTCAATATAGTACCTGGAGTTCTAGCTAGAGCAATAAGTCAACTAAAGGAGATCAAGGGAATGCAAATTGGAAAGGAAGAAGTCAAAATATTGCCATTCGCAGATGATATGATTGTAAAAATAAGTGACCCCCAAAACATCTACCAGAATTCTTACAGATGATAAACACCTTAAACAAAGTGGCTGGGTACAAAATTAACTCAAAGAAACCACTATCCCTCTTTTTTTTCCTTTTTTATTAGGTATTTTCCTCATTTACATTTCCCAATGCTACCCCAAAAGTCCCCCATACCCACCCACCCCCACTCCTCTACGCACCCACTCCCCCTTTTTGACCCTGGCGTTCCCCTGTACTGGGCCATATAAAGTTTGCAAGTCCAATGGGCCTCTCTTTCCAGTGATGGCCAACTAGGCCATCTTTTGCCACTATCCCCTCTTTTATACAAATGATAAACAGGCAGAGAGAGAAATTAGGGAGACAGTATTCTTCACAATAGTCACATATAATATAAAATACCTTGGTGAAACTTTAACCAAACAGGTGAAAGACCTGTATGACAAGAACTTCAAATCTCTGAAGAAAGAAATTGAAGAAGATATCAGAAGACTGAAAGATTTCCCATGCTCATGGATAGACAGGATTCACACAGTGAAAATTATCATCTTACCAAAAGCAATCTACAGATAGGATGCAATCTCCATCAAAATTCCAATGCAGTTCTTTACAGACCTTGAAAAAACATTCTCAACTTCCTATGGAAAAACAAAAAAACACAGGATAGCTAAAATGATAAAACAATAAAAGGTGTTACCATCTGGAGATATCACCATCCTTGACTTCAAGCTATAGTAATAAACACTGCATGATATTGGTATAGAAACAGACAGTTTGATCAATGGGATCTAATAGAATGCCTAGAAATAAAAATAGGGGTGGGAGGGTGAGGAAGGTGGGGGTTGTGGCTGGGGGTGGGGAGGCCTGGGAGGAGAGGAAGGACTGATAATGGGTTATAAAGTGAATTTAAAAAAAAAAGAGTTTGGCTTCCTGGAATTTTGCCTATACTTTCCTTATAATCGCAACCCCATTGTTTCTTATTTGCTTGACAGCTCATAATCCCCTTCCTTTTTCCTTGACTAATAATGGCTTTCTTGGCTGTTATCCCCCAATCGCTGCTGTGAGATAGGTTAACGGGCTTGGCTTCTTCTCAGAAGATAAACTCCAGGAACAACATTTTCTGTTTGGGACAGTTTCCTCGACTTGCAGGATAGGCTTGGTCCTGGGCTGTGAGCTCTGTCATGCGTTTTTGCTCAATGAACCTGTTGCTTAACTTCCCAAAACCATAATTTCTTTACCTGTAAAATAAAAACATGCACGCCTTCTGTTGGATGTTGTGGGTTCAGGAGGTTATAAGTGGAGTGCTAGAATACAGCAGGTGCTCAATAAATGCTTTGGCCTTTCCTTCCCTATGCAGGTAAGATCTGTTGATCTTTTTTCCTGTGGTGTAATAAATGCATTGTCCAGAAGGCATGTGTGCAAAGCCTTGCTGTACACAGAGACAGAAAGCAAAGTTATCGAGAAGCAACAGAGCGTCTCTTTATGCTTCCCCACGCAGCCCTTTTCCCCAACACCATGTCTTTAAGTGGAAACCCACAAGACAGATCATGTTTCTCATGTGGCTGTGGCTCAGACCACCCTGCACTGCACTTCCCTGTTACACAGAAGCACACAGGATCAGCAAGTGCTATGAGAACGCACACCACACATGTGTGGAGAAAGAGGGAAGGACATTTCAGAAGGCACAGCAGGGAAGGGTAGCTTGCAGGGAGAAGCTAGCGGGGAACAGACAGACTTCCAGGACAAAAGAGGAGGCAGCCATAAGTAGAGACACAAAATCCAGCCCCACTTCAAGGGAAGAAATATATGACTGTAGAAAGAGAACTTGGAGTCAGAGCCAAGGGTGTGGCTTGACAGTGCTGCTATCCAGCGGATCGGCCTTGGGTAAATCTCTGTGCTCTCTCCTCATCTGTATAATGGGTTGGAAACCTCAGCTCATCCAGCACCAGAGCTTTGCATAAAAAGCACCCAAAGTAACCTATGTGGGCATAAAACTTACACCACAACATGGCATAGCCTGGGGAGGGGCTTTCATAATAATAAACTTGTAGGTTGATTTTAGTCTCCAAATGCCTGGCTTCTTTGCCAAAGCACTTGGCCAAGGGTTCTTTGAGATGTCATCTTAAACGGTTTGCCCAGCTCCAAAACTCCAGAAGGCTTTGGAAAGATTGGCAAGTCTCACTCATGCCCACCCAAGAGAATTTAATCCTTAGACAACTTTGCTGTTCCTTACAAATGGCTACACATGCAAGGCCAAGGAGAGAAAGAAATAAAATAATTAGTATGCTATGTAATTAACGTTCACTATCTCAAATTATTAACACTTCTAGTTAAACTACTGTCAAATTACCGTTGTCCCATCACTCCTGTCGCCACAAGGGCTGATAACGTGTTTTTTCTCATTTGGATGTGGTTCCCGACAGGTGGGGTCATGAGCAAACAAAGTTGCTCTCGAACATCCACACATGTTGCATACAGAACCTTGGAGCAGTGCCCAGGCGAGTCTTTCATGTGCTGCCATCCAAGAGGAGGCCTCATTTGAAAGCTCACAACTGATACTCCTTCACCGGTCAACGGTAAACAGAGCTGGGATCCGAGGATTCGCCAATGTGCATCTCTGGTGGGCATTAGCTGGTACTGAATAATTCATCATGAGCAGTGATCACAGGCCTGGAAAGGCTTCTCCTGCTCCCGGACCCTCAGAAGAAGAATAGGCATATGAGAAATAAAATCAATATAGACTCACAATAGTGAATGCTAACTATGTAGTGTGCTAATTATTTTATTTCTTTCTCCTTTTGGCCTTGCATTTGTAGTCATTTGTAAGGAACAGCAAAGGTGTCTAAGAATTAAATTCTCTTGGGTGAGCATGGGTGAGTCTTGTCAATCTTCCCAAAGACTTCTGGAGTTTTAGAGTCACCATATAGTCACAAATCTGTCTTTTACTCTGTCGGCATCACAAAATAGTTGTCCTTCTCCCCATTTTATGGGTGAGACTGGTGGTAAACTTGAAATGTGTTCTAAGTGTCTACCATGTGAAAGTCGCTTCTTTAAGAGTCTTCAGTCTCCTAACTTTATATAAATATGAGAAAACTGGGTTTGGTCATTTCCCTGTGGAGCTCACAGCTTAGAGGGACTTATTAGATCCCCAGTCACATTCTTTCCCAGCATGGGACAGAGGACATTGTGAGGTAGCACAGAACTGAAGGATTTGACCAGGTTCGGGGTGAATGAGGGGAGATAGGATGAGCGGTAGATATTCTCAGAGGAAACTGCCCATGGCCTGAGCCTTCAGAGACAAGACTAGACATGGAATGTTCAGAGTTCCAGTCAAGGGAAGTAGAAAGGACCACAGTGGCAGCAAGGGAGGCAGTAGCAGAAGTGAGTGGGGCAGAGCCAGGTCAAGATGCTCAGGAGCTAGGGCATCACCCTGAGGTTCAGATGGGCCTCCCTGAGGTCTGACATGGAAAAGACACCCGAGATTTGTACACCCCTGATGCTTCCCAGCTCCACCCATCCTGTTTGCTGCAGCCCCGACAGATATAGGATGATTCATTACAAGAAGGCTTGTGGTCCAATAAAAGGAAACTGGTGGCACAGATGCTGTTGACTGGGACACAGGGTGTGACAGTAGAGACGGGGAAGCATTGATAAGCCAAGGGACCTCCAAGGGCTCTGGAGCCAGGTAAATCCTAGCTGGCTACACTAGGGGTGTCAGGAATGTGAAGACTGCAGAGAAAGGAGCCAAGGGCTTCCTCAGAGAGGGTGTGAGACGCTATTGTTCCGTTTTCCTTCCTTCTCCTTTTCAATCATATGCATGGAGATATAAACTAAAGCATTCTCTTTTAAAAGTTTATATGGATCGTAACCCTGGTTTATATATGGGAAAAGGCTGACTCCCTGTGGGTTTTCTGTATTTTCATATTGCTGTAATTCAAACAATGTGATGAATCCACTCGCTGTAAATTCTGAAGCTGGGTTCAGAGAAGCTGAATTTTATGGGGACTTTATTGAACTGTGCCCCCAGGGTTGGGTGGCTGATTGTGGAGGAAAATGGCTTTTGGGGGTGGGGGGAAGAGGGGACTAACATTTATGGGGTACTCACTGTGTACCAGGCCATTCACCCCTTGGGAAATTAAAGTTAGTGGTGTTTGGTGCTTGAGAGGAACTTAAGGGTTAAGCGAGCTGCCCACAACAGCAGTTAAGTGGCCAGCCTGGCCAGCTCCAGCCAGGACCCTTCCACTAACAGCATCCCCATTCCCCTGGGGCAAAAGACACATCCAGCAGAACAGGCTACAAGGGAGGAAGGAGGCTTCCTGGTTATTGCCCCTGTCCTCCAGCTTTTCAGACTGCACTATGTAAACTGAACAAGTCCTCTCACTGTTAGGGGATAGGGGAAGGACTATCTAGGAAAGATACCCCTCCCCCAGCTGTATAAGGAGCAAGCAGGCACTTTTATATTCTGTCTCAGACTCCCCAGAGTGACAGATGAAGCCCATGCCTTTCAGCCCCAAGTCCAGTCCCAGTACTCAATCTCCTATCTCTAACTTCAGTGACAAACCCCACAGATGAACAAAAGAATTGTAGGTTCAATCTAGTTCTACCCACACCTCTTCAAGTTAGAGCCTCAAAGGCATTAAATCTTCCTCCTCTGGAGTGGGCCAGAATTTCCAGTTCCACTTTAAATAAAATGAAACTGAGAGTTGCTAAATTTGAGTAAGTGAGTAGTTAGTGGCTGTCGAATTTGAACCCCAATTTCACGTGCACATGCCTAGTGTGATCTTCAGCAGTGGTGGGGTTCAAATATGCTTGATTCCTGCTTGTTCCAAGCCCTCAGCTTGGTCTTGCTTCTTGCCTGAGACCTAGATACTCACTGTGCACCCAACAGTGACAGATGCCCGTCCCTGGGCATCACATGCACACAACTAAAGGTGTGCTGCAACTTCAAGGAATTAACAGGACCACGTGTGGCACAGAACCAAGAGTCTCACAAAGGAGCCTTCAAGGACTTTTCAGAGAACTACCCAGGAGTGATCCCTCCAACAGTACAGGGATGAAGGATGTGGGATGCAGAGCTGAGCAAGCCTGGGATATGGAGGAAGAGGAGCTCAGAAAAAGACAGCCTCACAGAGGGTGTAAGACCCAGCTGGGGCCTCTCACAGGCTAAAACCACTAGGGTTTCTCACCACCTCAGGCTGGTCTGCCCACTAGTGACTAGGGCTGGTCTAACCACTAGTTACCAGGGCTGGTCTGCCCACTGATCTGCCCACTAGTGGCTATGGGGATCTGAGATGTTCTAAAAGCAAGATGACAAGGAACAGGGACAGGAAGGGGAGGAAAGCATGGATTCTCTCAGCTGCTCGCCCAGCTCCTCTCTCTACCAGGCACCTGTGACTGGGTCCTCTGTGTCCTTCTAGTCCACGTACACTTAATACCAATGTGACTTCCTCGCTTCTCTGCCTAAGAAATGTGTAACCCATTTTGTCAGGTCCAAATCCCACCCCTCCTCTGTGAAGTCTTCCCTGGCTTGCTCACCATCTACTCACCCTCACGGCCATGGTCTCCACACCCTTAGGTGTTTGTCACATGCGGCTGGCCCAGAGGACAGCTTCATGACTTTAAGATTGTAGTCACTCTAGTACAGGTGGAACACGGCCACTGGCCACTGTGTAAATCTCCCTCTCTCTCTCTCTCTCTCTCTCTGTGTGTGTGTGTGTGTATGTGTGTGTGCGTGAGTGTGTGTGTGTGTGTGTGTGTGTGCGTGTGTGTGTGTGTGTGTGTGTGTGCGTGAGTGTGTGTGTGTGTGTGCGTGAGTGTGTGTGTGTGTGTGTGCGTGAGTGTGTGTGTGTGTGTGCGTGAGTGTGTGTGTGTGCATGTGTGTGTGTGTGTGTGTGTGTGTGTGCGTGAGTGTGTGTGTGTCCCTCTTTGTCTCTCTCACTGTCACTCTCTCTCCTTCTGCATGTGTCTATTAGTCTATCTCGCCTTCCTATCCCCCACTATTTTTATAGTCATTTTTACAAATTATGTCATTTCTATTTCATCACTATGCCCTAAGTTCAGTATTTGTTTCCCACTTTGAAAATGAGGAAATGGGATGAAGAGCTGGCTCAGTGAGTAAAGGCAGGCTCTTGCTGTCGAGCCCAGCAACCAGAGTTCAAACCTGGCCCCACACAGTGAAAGGAGAAAACTGACTCTCTAAAGTTGTCCTCTGACTGTCCATAGGCATGCCACAGTATTCCTGCATGTGGATACAACAGAGAGAAAGAAAGAGAGGGAGAGAGGGAGAGAGCGAGAGGGAGAGTAGATAGACAGACAGACAGACAGACAGACATGAGGCAATTGAGACGCCAATCACTGCTGTGTAAGACCTGGATCCCTCATATTCCCCAACAATAGAAGGTATTGAGCACAGTAGTAAATGTTGCCATCCACACTGACTGAAGAGGAGAAGAGGGCATCCATGCAAGGAGAGACTAAATATGGTGGTTTCATCTTCCTGCAGCTATCTCAGAATATCCCTGCACAAGTACAGAAGCAGACCCTAAAGATTTGAGGAGTTAATCACAGGGGCATGAAGACCTGTGGAAGGAGTGTGGGGCTAGCCTTTGGTACCCACACAGGTACATTTCCCTGACACTGGCGGGCATTCCTCTCCATACCCCTACCCCTGGCCCACTTTCTACCCTGCAACAGAAGTCTCTCTATCCATGTCCTCAGAGACAGAAGGAGCACCAAGCAAGCCTTGGCATTTCCTGGTTGTGCTCTCCCAATTAAGTCAAGAAGCCAACCGCAGCCTCCTTGAGCCAAACTAATTGCATCCTAGCAGGCTGCTGCCTGCCAGCTTTCGCCTAGAGTAAGATTTTATGGGCCACTTAGCCCCACGCCCAGGTTTACAGTGGAAACACTGACAAAGCTTCACTGATAAGACTACGGAGCACACAGGAGACCAGAAACCTAGTAATTTTCCAGATTCCAGATTCCAAATCCAGCCTGGATTCTAAGGTGCGGGCCAAGAGGGCCCTGGCGAGAACGGTGTGCTTCCCTTCCACCGTGCTCTGGAAAGGCAGCGTGGTACCTTGCTGGGGCTCTAATGAGTGTCTCCCTCAGCACCAGCTGGTACCCACTTAGCTCACTCATCCTTTGCACTGTCCAAAATTCATTTATTTGTCCAATCAATCAGCAAATGCTGAGCTCCTGTGTGGATTCTGCTGAATGCTGAGGAGAAAGACTACCCTGTTAAACTACAACCATTAGCTCGGTTCTTTCCACCTGGCATTCATTGAGTGACTGGATCCCTTCAAGCAAACCTCATGTTGTGCACAACTCTGAAGGCCAGCCATTCACATAGACTAAAACCACACCAAGGGTCTGCTAGTGGTGGGACAGGGAAAAATCAAAATAAGGAAGAGTGGGGAGGCGGTCTGGCAGTGACTAGCACTTGCTGCTTTTCCAGAGGACCTGAGTTTAAGTCCTGGGTCAGAGGGCTCATGAGCAACCACCTATCACTCCAGCTCCAGGAGATCAGTAGCCATGAATCTGGTACACATTCACACAGATGCACAACATGCATCTAAATAAAAATAAAACTTTAAAACACAAAATCAAGCAAAATGAACCAGGCATATCGGCATGGGAGCTAAGGCAGGAGGCTTTTTTGTTTTTTGTTTTTAAAAAGGCTATATAATAGATTCTGTCTGAGACAATCTAAGCAAACAAACAAGTGACCAAAACAGAGAGGGAAAATGCTAAATTATTGAGTCTGCTTTAGAAGAATAAACATTCAAAATAAATGAGGTAGTTGGAGCATTTAGCAGTTTGCCAGTTGTCTTGGGACAACTTCTAGTTTTCCTTTATCAAAACAAAAAATGAAAACGGATGTAGCAACACCACTGTCTAATTTAAAGCCTTATTCCTCGACCTTGATTCTGTTGGGGCTTTGCCTCTGTTGTAGGAGGCCTGGCTGAGCCGTGTGGGAAGCTCCCCAGTGTTCTTGACTTCTCCCCATAAGAGGTCAGTGGAGGCGACTTTCCAACCATTGTAACAACCGAAATGTGCAAAGAATTTGCCAAATGTCCTGGGGAGGTTAGGGTGAAGTGGGGGGGGGGCAGTAGAGAAGAGGAAACCCAGCCCTAGTTGACAGCCCTGGTTTAAAGCATGTCTCTCTCTTCTGCAGCTACAACCTTTCTTTGCTCAGTTGCGACCTTCCTTCAACTTCTAAGTGAAATCACAATACTGGTTTTCCCCTCATACGCTCACCATCTGACTACGCTTAGCTCCCATCTCTCCCAACTCCTTCACACCTTTACCCATGCACAGACATCACCCATGCAGGCATCACCCATGCAGGCATCACCCATACAGGCATCACCCATTTAGACATTACCCATAGAGACATCACCTCAGCTCCACCTACCATCTTGTCTCAAGACTCACTTGGAGATCTGGACTGACTCACCTCTACCCAAGCAATCCAGGCAGCACTTTCAAATGAACCTCTGAATCCTTTAGGCGTGTAGGAATATCAGTTCTAGTAAAATCATTAGTTTATATGTCTGTAGGAAATGTGGGGATAATAATGCTATCGCTTGGTACTTAAAGTCCTGGTCTAAGGACACCTGCTTGCCAATGGTTCCAGTGTGCTCAGGTTTAAATGAAGAATTGACCCATACAGTCAAGTAGCACCCTCACCTCCAGCTGAAGAGCTGTCGTTCTCCACTGCGTCCCTCGCCTGCCAGCTGAACTTTGAGTAGCAAATCCATCGCTCATCTCCATAGCTCTCTAAGTGTGTAAAGCGGGTGTCTCTTTGGTCTTTTCTTGCAGTTATTTTGAGACATGATAGAGTAATTATGTGAAGGTTCTCAAGAAACGGATTGATTCTTAAATTTATCTGAAGGGGAAACCTAGAGGCACAGATTGAAGTGAACTAAATAAACTTGAAGAATCCATTTTACCGTGTAAGGAAGCCTGGCCTTGTCTGGAACGTGAAGGACATTTTCTCCTTTTGGTTCTCTTTGTTTTCTTCCTCCTAAAAACAAGTCACTTATTTGGGAATTTTGACCCTACCCAGACTCTTAACATTTCAATTCAAGAATTTTACATTCCCACTATCATTGGAATTCAGAGTTCCTCTGATTTCTCTGAAGTGGCCAGGCCAATGGCCAGAGGACATTTTCCCCACTGCATGCAACCAGCAAATCTTGAATATAAAAGTGCTTGCAAAGTGGAAATGCTAAGGAGAGAGGTTCAGGAGAGGCACTGCTTCTAAAACAGCTCTCTCCTTTCAAAGAAAAAGCACATTACATTCGATTTGAAGAAATAAAATTAAAAGAAATCTCTTTAAGAGTTTAGCACTATCACAGATTGAACCAAGTCTCACAAAAAAAAATGTGTACAATTCTAATATCTGTACCTACTCATATAATCTTATTTGGAAATAAGATATGTGTCGATATTATCAAGTTGAGACAAAGTTGTACTGGAATTTAACGCAGCACAATGTGACCACTAGTGACAGGAACAGAAAAGATAATTGTGGTGAAGGCAGCCCTGTGCAGTCAGTAGAGACTGAGGTGTCACCTCAGCAAACTGAAGGTGGACATTCATCCTGGGCACCTGAGAGAAGACACCACTCCTGTCACCAAGATGGAGTCCAGACTTCCCAACTACAGAACTATGAGACAGGAAATACCCTTTGTTATGATCCCCTCACCTGTGGCCTGCGTGGAGCAGTCCTAGGAGGTAACACAAACAATCAGAGGTGAGAAGCGTGGACCGTTTCTTATGTGAAGTCTTCCTTTATTCTGCTCAGATGTTCCTGTCGCAGCCTCAGACCCACAGACAGAAAAGGACAACAGCAAGTGAGCCAGTTCCCAGAGAGAGCACATGTACAGGATAGCACCTGACTGGACCTCCTCTGCACCCGCAGCCCTGTGACCGGAACACAGAAAGAATTCGAGGCGATGCCAACCCAGGAGATGTATGGAACCCAGGACAGAAGATGGGCAAGAGGGAGTGTGTTAAACAACACCTGGCAATGGTATGCATTTGGGATGCTTACTACAGAAGCCTGCTGTGTTTTGGTGCCACACTATCTAATCCTTATTCCTATGTGAGAGCACTCTACCCACTAACTTAACATAAGAAATGTTCTACCAAGACATGTCCTGGAAGCCAAAAATGTAGACATGGAACCTATGGTCTTGAGGGTCTCTGCAGTAGAGCGCCTACCTGGCATGATCTAGGGCATGGGTTCAATCCCTAACACCGCCAACAAAACATAAAACGTATGTAATCTAGACTCCAGTCAGGTACACAAGCAAGGAATACAAGTTTAAGGAATGAATGGTTAGCACCACCACAAACAAGAAGAAACGTTAGCAGCTTATGTTTGCTCCTTAATGGAGCAAATCATGACCATATGCAATGATAAGATCTTCCTGTGGAAGTATCAGCAGATATCAGAAGACCTCTGCTTTCACCTGGAAGAAGCAACTACACATGGACTCTGCCTCAAGGAAACATCAGAACTCTTCATCTGTATCACACTTTAAGCCACAGAAGCCTTGACCGTTTTCCCATCCCTGGCCCCTTCGTCATTCCCTGCTGGCAGAACATTGGTCCCCAGTATTAACTGCATTGTGATACCAGAACCGAGCACAGTCAGTACCAAGTCCCATGGATGCTTTGGGTGAGGCACGTGGGAGCCAGGTGCAGGAGATAAACCTGACAAAGGTAGACTGGACTTCTGGGAATCTCATGAAAACCAGGACTTGAGGGCATGTTTCGACAGTTCCTCCAAAACTGAGTAACTTGGACCTTGGAGTGCAGCTCAGTGGAAGAATGCTTGCTTGCCTTGCATGCATGAGGTCCTGAGTTTAATCCTCAGCACCACTGAAGATCAGACACACAGTGACTATTTGCATTTGGTGCTTCTACTACTCGGAAAGGACAGAGATGGGTGGGCCTCAGAATTTTGAAGGCAACATATATTACATTTGAACATACCACATTAACCCATCTTGGTTTAAATAGCCAGCTTTGAGTGGGAAACACTGCAATAGATTAACCTTGAAACATCCCCCAGAGGCCCACATTTTATAGATGTGACCCCTAGTCTGCGGTGCTATTAGGTACCTTTAAGATAGAGACCCTATTTGAAGGAAGTTAACTCACTTCCTGTGATTCATCCTAGAAAGGATGTTGGGACGCTGACATCCCACCCAGCAGCCATGCTATAAGCATCTTGATCCAGAACACACTCCCCTCTATGGCTACTGGGCTGTCATGGGCCCTGAGGATGGGGAGCAAGATATTTTGGACTGAAACTTCTAACACTGCACCAAAATAAACTTTGCTCCTTTTCAAGATGACTTGCCTTTAGAACAGTGGCTCTCAACCTTCCTAGTGCTGCAACCCTTTAATACAGTTCCTCATGTTGTGATGACCCCCAACCATAAAATTATTTTCATTGCTACTTCATAACTGTAATTTTGCTACTGTTATGGATCCTAATGTAAATATCTATGTTTTCCGATGGTCTTAGGTGACCCCTGTCAAGAGGTCATTCCACCTCCGAAGGGTTTGCACAGCACAGGTTGAGAACCACAGGTCTAGTCTTCAGTATAACAGCTGAAAGATGACCACCGACAGACAATGAGGGTCTGGAGGACTCTCTGCCTGGTGAAGCCATGTCACAATCATTTCTACAGCTTCTCTGTGATACACCAGTAAAGGCAGCAATATTTATGGTGCCTCAGCCAGACTAGAACAATGGCTAGCACACCAGCAATCCTCCCCATGAAAGTCACAGTAATAAGACCTTGAAGTCTAGGGGCAAATCCAGGCCCTATATGTCAAGTCATTATGTTCCTTTAAAGAGCACCGTCTGAGTTGCTACTGGGCCCTGTTGGTGACTGAATGACTGAAAATCAGACTCCAAGATAAGCCCTGTCCTGAGCTGAGTCTCCCAGACTGTTAGCATAATCCAGCCCATAAAGTTGGCTATGCTCAACAACACTCAGTCACCCAGTAAAAACTAGCTCCTAGGGATCGTATGCAAAGTGTAAGTGGCTGCAGTAAGATGCCCCCACTCCCCAAATGCTGTTACAGCAATCCAACACCTATAAGTTTCAGGTCAACAGGATGAGGGAATACATCACTTCTCACAGGACGGGACACTCTCCTGAATATGGTGCTAAACATTTGGAGTAGGGAAGTAGTTTGCCATAGCCAGAACAAGATGTCCAGAGCCAAAGAGCAGAAGGCCTGTGTCTCATGCTGCACTCACCCCCATTCCCTCCACGTGCGCACAGCTCTGGGCTCTGCTAGTTGGGGGCTCTGTGGGACTGGTGATGCTTTGGAGAAGATTGCTCCAATGAGATGGCAAGGCAGTGATTGCAGTGAGTTGGGTTTCACAGGGCCCTCTGAGAATTCAGATCACTTACACTTCTGGAAACACAGACCAACAAGAGGGGCAGTCCCCACACTGGCCAGGATTCCTGGGGAAAAATGTGACCCGTATATTTGGGAGAAGATGAAATGGGAGAACTCCTCAGAAGGCTCTTACTTCTGCCTAGTATCATAGTTAGAGTTAGTGAAAACGTTCTGCAAGCTCTATTAAGAGCTCATATTCCTTAAAACTAAATGTTTGGCCCACCCACCAGGAGCCAGGGAAAGGGTGACTAAAGACAAAAGGCAGCAAAAGGAGAATGGAGTCATCAGAAGCCCAAGCAGCAGCCCCCTGAGACAAGGCTCGGCCTCCCATCTGCTCTCCTGTCCTTACATCGGAAGAACGTGTGTGCTTCACTGAAACATCCTCATCTTTCCTCTGCACCACTCCGTTCAGCCATTTGGTGGGAGGAACTGAATTTGCAATTAGCCCATGGGTTTCAAAAGTAACTGGAGGGGTGGTCTGGATGCAGCAACTAACTGACCTTTGGTTTTCTCTTTCGAGGAAAGCCATCGAAGTAATGAGGGTGTGTGTGTGTGTGTGTGTGTGTGTGTGTGTGTGTGTGTGTGTGTAGTTTGAATAGAGAAAGGCAGCCAAAGATAGGGACAAGGGACATTTGTTATTCTCAATACCATCATCATCGAGGACTTCCCTTATTCGGAGGGAAGCCGCAGTGAAGAGCAGCCCACCTCTCTGGGATCCTCTCTGGGCAAAGGGGAACTCACCATTTGTTCCCACTGTAAAGGAGGGTAGGGTCATTCTAGTGGTCCATTGTCCACATCGAGGCAGTGATGATGGTGTGACATGGCCTCTCCCAAAAAGTAAAGGTTTTCATTTTTGCCACATGTTCTCCCTGACAGTCAGGGCTCCCCTGACACGTGTGTTTCTAAAGTCTGGTCCTCTGCCTCTGTTTAGTCTGAGGCATCCAATCTCTCCTGATCCATTCAATACCCCAATTCTGTGGGGAAGCAAGTTCCACAGCTGATGGTCACTTGGAATAAAGAGCAGAGGTGATAGAGTTACTGAGTGTCTGAGGTTTCTTAAAGGCCCTTCAGTCACCAGATGGCAAGAGCTTTCAAGAGATGTCACATTCTCACCACCACAAGGAGTGTTCATCTCTTCATATGTACACAATTCCTAATTTTATCTACAACACTTTGAGGTCAGTATTATTCCTTTGAGATTTTAAAGATGAAAAAAAAATCATGACTGGCTGTGGGTGTGCATCTGGGTGATGGCATGTTCGGGTGGCATGATTGGCTCCTTGAGTTCAACCCCTAATGTTGCAAATAAGTAGAGAGTAGATAATAAAAATGAGAAAGCTGTGACTCAGAGAGGTTAAGTACCTTCCTCTGGTCATGGAAAGCATCAAGAACACACATGCAATTGTGTGAGAGAGAGTATGGGCCTAGAGGACACCTGACTCCGTGAAGGCTCCAGATCGCCATCTTACTGTCTCATCCGACCTGCACTCTCCTTACCTTCCTCTTGCACAGGCTTTCTCCAAACAACAGTTTCCATGGAAACACAAACATAAGGAACAGTGATCAGTTTGATCAAGCATTCTTCATGGTAGATCCTAAAAGGTCTTTCATCCTCCCAGATCTCATGGCCCTGAACACCCAACCTGCATATGGCTTCAGGCATTTCCCTATGAGAAATGCAACCCACCATCTCTGTATGGATTCTCCAGCACCTAAAACTACCACGTTCACCCCTGGACCTTTTCTCCCCAGCAGACAGATGAGGTGGCCTCCCTCAGCATCCTCAGGAGCCATTGGGGTTGACCTGCAGGAGAGGTGGAGAAAAGCCATGTATTCAGTTCCATTGAGTGTCGGGGCAGGGACATATGCAGGTCTTTAAGTCCAGCTCTGGGGTGGCAGCTCCCTGCCCCTGTGTGTCAGGAAGCCTGCCCAGGATTTTACAGCCCAGAGCTGATGCGGAGCCTCAAGGCTTCCCCAACTCTGCAGCTTGAATAGGAACCAAGAACTTCAAAGCTGCTCTCTCATCACCAATCTAACAGACTGGAAACATTTGGAACACCCAGGCTGAGCCACCAGATCTGTGATGCATCTGGAACTTTCTAGCATTTCCCAGCTTTATTGGATGTTTCCTCTCTACAAGTCCTCCCGAGGACTCTTGTTAAGTCAAGAGAACAGGCTCTGTCTGGATGCTACTTGCCCTTCAGTGCCCATCCCTGAGCCATCCCCATCTGCAGACTCCCTGATGCAATTTGAATACATGTCTCTCAAAGGCCTGTATGGCACTATTGGAGGAGACCTATCTCCTATCTTTTTAAGGAAGTTAAGATCATTGGATGTACCTTTAAAAGTGACACTGGGACTGCAGCTCCTCCTGTCTCTCTTTGCTCCTGTCTGCCATGAGACAGGCAGTTTTGTTCCAATACTGTGATGTGCCCTTTCTCCACAAGCCGCCAAACCATGGACCAGCCTCTCATGGACTCTTACACTATAAGCCAGAGTAAACATTTTTTTCCTTATAAGGTATTTATTTCAGGGATTTTGTCACAGTGATGGAAAGCTGACTGTCATACAGCTGGATGGGGGCCTTGCAGCACCTTTGCTCTCACCTCTAGCAGAGCACAGGAAGCTCATGTACCTACCCTGAGAGCCTGCAGACTTCCAAGCCAGTGGTTCTCAACAGAAGAGAACATGATCCTCCCCGCACCCCTGAATCTAGTCTTTGGTACTGTCTGAAGACAGTTTTGATTGTCACTGCTAAGAAGTACAACTAGTGTAGAGTGCATCTAGTGTATAGCAGCTATGGATGGTGCTAGACATCAAGCAATTCACACGAGTGTTCTACAGCACAAAATTACCCATCCCAAAATGTCGATAGCAGGCTGGCTTTCCAGTCACTCAGCCTGCTTGGCAACAGCACCCAGCTCTTAGAGGGGCTTTGCACTTAGTTCCTCCTCTCCTGTAGCCACTGGGAAAATCTTAGTAACTTGTGAGCAAGGAGAGGGCTAAGCTTTTTCACCTTGATCTGGCCACACACGCTGTGGGCAGCCCTAGTCAACAGTTTGGAGGCTGAGAAACCCTGTCTGTCCTTGGCAATGTGGATGTGTAACAGATACCATCACTGCCCTAGAAAGCCATGCTCCACAGGAGGAAGTAAATCCTGAGTTTCCTGGCCGTGGACTGTGGTAGAAGAAAGTGGGAGACAAGCCTAACCCAGCCCTGGGAATCAGGAAAGGCTATTCAAACCCAAGTGTCACTTCAGAAGTGGACTTCATAGAGGAGAGAGGACAGAAAGAGATCTCAACCAAGGAACAGCATGGCTCTCAGAAGGTAGGCTGTGTCCAAAACCCTGGGCCATTCTTTGTGTTCAGAAAACAGAATGAGAAGAGGCAAGAGCTGAGAGATGAGTCGGAGGCCGGGATGAGCCATGTCACAATCAGTTGAATCATCTCCAGGAAGGTTTTAAGCAAAATAATGGCATGATCACATTTCCCCTAGAAAGATGATCAGAGGTATTGTTACTTGACAAATGGATTGGTGGGACAGCAGCTCAGGGATGGGTCAATGTAAGAGCCCAGGGATGGCAGGAGCTGAATGAAGACAGACAGTGGCAGCACCATGCGTGGGGGCAGCACCATGCGTGGGAAAAACACACCCAAAAGCTGACGGCGTAGGGCAGGCTTTGGTGATAGCAGAGGATGTCAGGTGTTAGATGCATGTGTCTATTTTGAAAAAAGATGAATTTAAGGGGGAGGGCATTGTCTCTCTACGAGGCCATATAGTACTCTCTTCAGTGTCCTAAGAGTCCACCAGAGTGACTTAGAGCATGCACAGGCTGCCCGGGCCATGTGCCCTGCTAGTCTTATCTGGCCCTCATGTCATGTGGTCCTCTCCCAAAGTCCACGGGGATACATATTTAACCCCTTACTCCATCACACCAAGTTCATTATTTGTCATATAGAAGATTACTAACCAGGAGTAAGCTAAAAACAAGAAAAAAATGCCTTAGAAAGGTAAAAGGAAACATATTCTTTAATCAACCCAACTAAGAATCATAGAAATGCAAACTCAAGTCATGGTAAGGCCGTCTTTACTAGCAAGCTGGCTGGTGGAGATTTGGCAAACTGTCTCTAAAAAGACACAGAACGTATGATGTGACTTGAAAATGTCACACCATCCACTCACTAAGGAGCTGGGTATCTCCCTAAGAACCACAATAAAAACTTACAGGCAAAGATACGTGTATTCTAATTAATTAATTAATTTTTTAAATTTAAGGTGGGGGAGAAAAGAAAACAAGAGAGGGAAAAATTACAAAAAAAAAAAAAAACCTGGCAGGTAGATATAAATTTAAATAACAGAAACCACACCATCACCTAAATGCAAACGATATAATTTTAATGACATGGAAATGTATCGTACTATGACTCTAAATGTAAAAATAACTTTAAGTGAGCATCACTGTCCATAGGTCCCCATTTCACCTACAGAGTTCCCAGCTGGGGCTCCACCATCCTTACCCTTGGGAGAAAGATATGTCTGGAAATGCTGAAAGGAAAGATGGGACAGATCTAAAGAGATGACCTGGGGGACATGAGGAGCCATCATAGGGAAGGAAGACCTTATCCCAGGTATGGAGTCTCCAAAGCAGGCAGGATGAGGAGGCTCTTCTGAGGAGCCATGTGGCTCATGGAGGCTCAGAACACATCTGAGCCTGGGGCAGGCAGGTGAGGACTTGCTGTTTCTGTATATCAAAGTGCCCTGACATTCAGTGACTGCAAACGCCAGTTTATTCCTTTCTCTCGCAGTTCTGTGAGCTCACTTTTCTTATCCAGTATTCCATGTGGTTACTCATGTGACTAACCTGGAATCTTCTAATGCTGTCTGCTGATCCAAGAGGCACACTCAGTGTGGCTGGAGGATGCTGCCAGCTGTTTCCTCCGAAGGAATTGTCAACAGGAATCCATCCACATGAATTTTATATAAGGCTTCTCGTAGCCTTGTAATGTGATGGCCGGATTCTAAGAGGAAGTGGCCCAGGAAGGAGCCCCCAGGAGACCAGATAGAAGCAGGTAACCTTCTCAGGATAAAGTTTTTGAAGACACAGAATGTTCATCTGGATGCCTTGTGTTAGTAAAAGAGGTCACTGAGACCATCCCATGGTCAAAGGGTAGATAATTAGGGTCCAGCTCTCAATGTGGTGGGAGGCAGCAGGCATGCGCAGGAGAGGAGGAACTGATGGGAGCCATCCTTCAAGCTTACCCACCAGAGCTCTCCAAAACACCTCTCATAAGATCTAAAGCAGGCTTTGTGCATTCCAAAGCCTGACTCCCCAGCCTGGCTGGGATCAACTGTGCGTGGCTCTGTACCCAGAGAGAGGCTCTAAGGCAGCCAGAGGTGCAAAAGTGCTGGGCAGCTGTTAAAACTGCAAGCCAGACTTAAAACCGTAGCCAGAAGATGGTTTCATGGTGGGTCTTGGCAGCACTGGGGCACATTTACAGAGGTCTCTATTGTACACGTCAGTGTAAAGGCCACAGTTCTGAGAGCACAGAAAATACAGTCGTGGCTCTTAAGTTATTTAAAAACCTCCTAAGACATCTGAGAAGAATTGGGGGAGGGGTCTTTGTAAGCTAGGTGGAGACAGATGCCCTGTAATTCCCGATAGAGGAAAAGGCCAGTAAAATACAAGTTAACTATTAATGTTACACCTAGTTTTTCATGCCATCCTGTGTAAAAAACACAAGGTAACATGGCTTAAATACACAAAAGCTATGTGTCTAGGAACAGATGTGAGCATGCACAAAACATTGTACTCATAAAAATGACTGAAAGAAGTATCTCAAAATTCTAACAGTGTCTCTGTTATCTGTGATGCCAAGTATCTTTGAAATCATAATAATGTTTTCCAAATGACATTCTCCCGTATGTCCTAGATTTTGCTATAATAAATATATTATGCATGATTACAAATGAGTACAGTTTTTTAAAAGGAGAAGCACACACCCCATCTTTAATGATAGAGTTTGTTCAAATGAGATCACAAGAAAAGAGGTCTCCAGTGCCTAGGCCCTGAGAGTCTACTCATCTCTCATGGCTTCACCCTCAGAGGCACCCACAGGAGCCTAGCAGTTTAGGAGCCACTGGCTAAGGATGTCCAAACTGAATCCCAGGAGAATATCTGCTGTGCCTGCCGTCCCCAGGCCTCCTTCCACAGGCCCTGGGAAGTTGTTTTGTTTCCATTCACAGCCATTGGTCTTTGATTTCCATTCTTGTCTCACAACCCACACCTTAGAGGTTACAGAAGAACTATCTAACCCCATAGCAGTCAACAGCCCTTCTGCCCTCCAATCTGAAGGTGTTTCTTTTATCCATGGTTCTCTCTCTCTCTCTCTCTCTCTCTCTCTCTCTCTCTCTCTCTCTCTCTCTCTCTCTCTCTCTCCACTTATACTGGTGATTTGCCCACACCCAGGAACTCAGCCTGTGTCTTCATTGCCTTCTATAGAAATCCTCCCTGGGTAATTCGGCCCTGACCTGGAGTGACTGAGCACCTGCTATCCTGGTCCCGAGTCTACTCAAGCTCCCCTTCCGTATCCTCACGGCATCCTCCATTCGCTCACCCATTACTCACCAGGGCAAATGCCTTACAAATTCATCCCCACGCTCTCGGACGCAGAACTATGTGCTTGCTCACCTTCATTACCCTGCACACCCTGCCTCTTGCTTACACCAGAATTAGAGGGGGAACATGCATGTTTATGAGGAAGGAGCTGTGAACTGTTGAACAAGACAACAAGCTACCAAGACAGCTACAATCAGTTGCAGACTAAGAAGTGGAGGAGATCCTCTGACAATTTCTTCTCCCTGACCCTTACCCCTACCTCCCTAAGGAAGTTTCTAGAGAGACAGGAGCTTGCTATGGGTACTTGTATACAATGTCTCTGTTAATATCTGAGAGCCTCAACTGGAGGTCCAGCAAGTAAAGCGGTTCTTGGAAATACGCAGCAGTGAAAGCAGATTAGGACTGAGCAGCCTGCAAACCTGTGCCTTTTCCTCCACCCACAGGGGGATGGAGTTATCCCTGGGCCACATGTGTGGGCTTCAGGAAGACCTATGGTCTTTGTCCACATGGGAGGGGTGGAGGGAAGGAGACTCTAGTTCTAGAGAGCAGGGACCAGCTCCTTTGATTGTTGCTTCTCATCATGCCTGCTGCACACTGAACCACCCTCCCCTCCCAAGTTCATGTTTTGACACCATAGCCTTCAGGATAAAATCTGGACACTGGGCTTGGCTTCAGAAAAGACTCTGCAAGTTAAGTAAGACACGAAAAGATCCTAACTCGACAGACTGTTGTCCTATCAGAGGAAGAGACATCAGGTAGTTGTTAGCTAGCTGCAACACCTCCTCCCCTCCATACACAATACACACACACACACACACACACACACACACACACACACACACACACGGACTGATGGGGGTGGGTGACTTCTGTGTGAAGACAACGGAAGGAAAGAAGGAAGCCATAAGTAAACCAAGGAGAAAGGAGAGGACTCAGGAGACACCGACTGTGCTGACATCTTCTTCTTGAACCTTCGTCCCCCTGAACTATGACAACCAAAGTGCTGTTTGTTTAAAGCACCCAGCCTTTGGTGTTTGGATACACAACCATAGTAGACTAAGACTCTAACTCAACAGGAAGCTGACATTTGAACTCTCTCTGCTCTTGGTCCTCCTATGAAGGCAGGCATCAGAAAAACTAGAATTGGAGTAGGAAATCGGAGTGAACCTTGGGGAGAAGACCACATTCCTTCAGGATGGTACAGATTGAAGGTTTCTGCAGTGACTTCCTTTGGGTATGAGGAAGCCTCACACATGCAGGGGGTGGGCAGTTTCTCTACAGTAGGACCCAGGCTCTCACTAACCTGAATTCAACAGAGGAAAGCATACAAACTCGAAATGGCTGCTGGGCACTGGGTACCACCACCTTGATGGGCAACAATCCATTGGGGAAATCTAGCTCACCAGATACCTAGATACCTGAAAGGAAGAGGAGGACAGGGGAGAGAGATGGAGAAGGGAGGGAGTGGTGAGGAGAGCTTTGTTACAGGACTGCTCAGAGAGATGAACAAGGGACAGGGCAGAGTTAGCCCGAGCTGTGGAAAGCGCACGGGGGGGGGGGGGGTCTACCCAAGGATACAGATGATCAAAATCTTGAGAGGAGTGAGGAGGCAAGGCCACCCAATGTCTTTCCCTACCCACTGCCCAGCCTCCAGCTATAGCCTCTCATGTGCCAACCTACCTAAAGCCTTGCCCAGTCACACAATCACAGTGCTGACCTTGCATAACAAAGTGCAACATGTGGGAGGTAAGAAGATCAAAAAACAGATCTGATAGCATCAGAAAATTACCTCCACATACAGATACTATCAAAATAATGTTAGATATTTAGTCAACATGATCCAAATACCACTTTCCACTTTGTAGAATCGCCTAGATACAAGTCTGTTGGCTGCCAGGTCAAGGGCACAGCAAGTAGCAAGTGACAGGTGATGTACATTTTCCAAGTGCATGTGGGGGTTGGGAGGGGGTCAGAGGGTCTCCAAGAGACCTGGGAGCCATCCCGAATGATCCTTACACTGAAACACTGAACTGTAACTGAGCGCAGTCCTGGGCCTTTTCCTTGGCTGATGTGGGAAGAAAGAGCAGCCTGGAGCAGCCCTGTTGAGGGTATCTATCTTCCTGCACCAGACTGTGAGGCCTTAAAGCATTCCAGACATTCTGAGCGCCATTTTTGCATCCCCAGGACCACTACACTGCTTTAGAAGGCAAGCTGGAGAATGTCTAAAGGTTTAGACTCTGTCAGCTCTGCCTGGTTGTGAACCTGGGTTTGGATCTTGAGTCTGCCACTCCCTAAGTCTTTTTACTTAAATCTGTAAAGGGGAGCATGGGTATAGAAGCCATCTCCTTACTTGCTGCAAGAACCAACCCAAGTGATTCACCCTTGATGTTATTACTATGTGATCCTGTATTGGCAATCATCACTACTGTGAGCTGAAACAGCTCTAACAGAAGGAAGCAGTGAGTAGTTAGCTCCAAAGAGACCACGGGCAGGAGTTGGAGCTACATCTTGACAACCAAGTAGGTCCTCCAGGTAGAAGGAGAGCACAGGTAGGGCAGGGAGGTGGGAGGAACTTGGCCATTGGGGAACTCGTCCATATTTCAGTGTGATTGACATACAAATAGGATGGAATCCTGAGAGTAAGAAACTGGCTAGTGCAGGATAGGACCAGAGAAATAACCAGGAGCCTTCAACAAATCTGCCTGACTCTTTTAACATTCAAAGCAAGCATCTCTCACTCCTCCATCCCCACCCTCTCTAAATCTCAGTAATCCCCCTGCCTCTAAACCCTACAACCTTTATCTATTTTTTTAAATAATGTTAATCTCGGGATTACTAGTGGTTTTCCTTCAAAGCCCCTCTTTTGATTTTTGCATGTATTTATTAATACATGAAATTATCTCCTCCAGCTCTCTAGTTTTCATGTATTACTTTTGACAGATACTGCCCAGCTGTCTGTACTGAGGAACAAATTCCCCTACAGCCTGTGGTAAATGACAATCAAAGCTGTCCTTGGAGCTCCAGACTTCTAGTGACCAATCTTGAGACATGAGTCAGACAGGCTCTCTGCCACTTCTATGCATCACGACTCCCACCTTCACGAGTTTCCACACAGACACAATGGGCTGGGCGTGTAGTCTAGTGGTAGCGTATCGAGTACTGCTCCATCATGCATAAGGTCCTAGATTCAGTTCCTAGCATCAGAATTTAAAACAAGAAAAAGAAAAACCAGAGCTTCTCATTAGACAGACATACAATAACTAATAATATTTTTTTAAAATAAGTTTCTATCTGTGCCTATATGTGTGTGTCCTACATGTGTGCAGGTACCTATGGAGGCCAGAAGAGGTCACTGCAGGCCCTGGAGTAGAGTCACAGACAGTGAGCCATCTGAGGTGGGTGCTGGGGACCAAGCTCAGCTTCTCTGGAAGAACTACAGGTGCCCTTAACCATGGAGGCATCATTCTGGCCCCAATATTTTAATTTTTATTAGCACCTGCCTCACTTTAGGTTCTCAAGACATTGATCAGTCCCCATGACAGAGTGTCTCCTGACTTGATCTTCTTAAGCACCAAGATGGAAGTGTATAAAGATACAGACTCCTTCTCCTCTAACAAACTGCAAAGGCATGAGCCTGTGCAAATGTGACTATCTTGTAAGCATGAGGACCCGAGTTCAGGGCCTGTCTCCCTCATAAAAGCCTGGTGCATAAAAGCCCCAACATCTGTGCATCTGTAACCTCAACACTGACAGGAAAGACAGTGGAGACAAGATCTTGGGGTCTCATTGGCTAGTCCATCTAGCTAATCAGCCGATTGGTAAGCTCTAGTTCAGTAGCAGGCTCTGTCTCAAAAACCTAAGGTGGAGAGGAATTGATAAAAATTCTTGATGTTGACCTCTGGCAGAGAGAGAGAGAGAGAGAGAGAGAGAGAGAGAGAGAGAGAGAGAGAGAGAGAGAGAGAGAGAAGAGAAGAGAAGAGAAGAGAAGAGAAGAGAAGAGAAGAGAAGAGAAGAGAAGAGAAGAGAAGAGAAGAGAAGAGAAGAGAAGAGAAGAGAAGAGAAGAGAAGAGAGAAGAGAAGAAGAGGGAGAAAGAAAGGTATAGAAGAGAGAGGGGGAGAGAGAGAGAGAGAGAGAGAGAGAGAGAGAGAGAGAGAGAGAGAGAGAGAAGAGTGCTCTCTACTGGGAACTGGGAACTGTTTTGTTACTGGTCTCTGTAAGTGAAAAGAGTGGAGAGTGCTCTCTGTTGCTTTCTCTGTCAGCTGGCTCTCTGGTTCTAAGCAAAGCCCTGGACAACTGACAATCACTGAAGTCCAGCCCACATAGACTTTAGGTCAATGAAGGAGGACCAGAAGGAGGAGCCAGCCTCTTTAACTGAAAATAGCTCCTGCCATTTGGAGGTCAAGTGCTTTGCCTTAAGTACTTGTTACAGTCAGACAAGAAGCCATGGTTTTCCCCCCAAGAAAGTACTGATACTGGGAAAGAACAGGCCAGAATTAGAACATCTGCAACCTAATGTCACTATTTACAAAACCCCATAGCACTGGGAAACTGCTTACTGAAAGTTGATGCTTTCTGGGAAACAAGAGTTCAGAGACAGTTGACAGTGAATATTCTTTACAGAATGTAAGAAATTATCTACTCATATGTTTATTAATTCATAAATTTATATCATATATAGATGATTCTGATAGGAATATTCTGGGCTTCTCACTCCTAAAACCATAGTCCAGATCACCACAGTAACCTCTGACTGACCGGAATGTTCAGAGGTCTGGCCAGTCACCCTTTTTAGGCCACCAGCTCCAGGCTTCTCTCTCCAGGATCCCGTCTTAGCATTTGGCATCTGGTGTGAGAACATATGTCTTCTCTGCTTACTCCCAGCCAGGCAGCAAGCTCTATGCGTGCCACATAGACTTCGGTGACTCACTATGGACCTTCATGGTATAATGCATGTTGGTTAAATAACAAGCATTTGTCAAATGATTGGACAAAAAGCTGTTCAGTGAGCATTCACTCATTCATTGCTTCATTCAGCCTCAGACACCAGGAAAAGACCAATATCTGGAATTTCTATGAGGAAAATTGTAATAATGAGCAGAGAATAACTGATCTCACTCAGTTGAGTAGTGGATCCTCGTGCTTGGGAGATGGAGTCCAGATGAATGGTCAGGTAAACAGGCAGAACAAATGACAAAGACTTCTGACAAGACTAATCGTCTATTTCAGACAGGTGTGGGTGAGGGAATTCTCTCATCCTGCTTTGGTTTAGTGTGTGTGTATGTGTGTGTGTGTGTGTGTGTGTGTGTGTGTGTGTGTGTGTGTGTGTGTGATATGTGTGTGTGGACAAGCATTTTTGTATGGAGGTCAGAGGGTGCCATATGTAGTTTCTCAGACACCATACACCCACTTTGTTGTTGTTGTTGTTGTTGTTGTTGTTGTTGTTGTTGTTGTTGTTTGAGGCCGGGTCTCTCACTGGCCTGAAACTCATGATGTTGGTGGGGCTGGCTGGTCACTGAGCACTGAAGAACTCTTCTGTCTCCATTGCCCAAGTTCCTCACATCAAACACAGGCTTGTAAGGTTATTGCTTTACTAACTGAGCAGACACCTAACCTCTCTGCTCTCCTTAATATCCTCTTCTTTGTTTGGTTTGGTTTGGTTTGGTTTGGTTTGGTTTGGTTTGGTTTGGTTTGGTTTGGTTTGGTTTCTATTGTCTTAGGATGAAACCATCCCTCATGGTGAAGTCTCCTCCTCCATACACTGCAGTCTGTCTCTACCCACTAACTTGTCTAAGGTAGTCCTATAAAATCTGCCCCAAAGCCCTGAACATGCTGAACACTGAGGCAAACCAGTCCCATTGATGGGATTGCTCCCTGCCTCTTCAGCCAAGCCAGCAAACCAGATACTTCCAGTGAGTACTCCATTGCCCTAATCCCCTCCCAGCCTTTGACTAACATTCCAACTTTCTTTGGCCCTGATGACAGCACCCTAATTTCAGCAGGGAAGCAGTTACAGAAGAGAATATTTAGCACCTTATCCTCAGCAAAAGGTTTAAAGAGGTAAACAATTGAAGGGAATGAGGCAAGGGAAGGAATCTGAGGTATGAACAGGAGAGATTGACAGGCATCTGTCTAGAAACATGGAATCAAGCCAGCTGTTCCAAGTAGCATCCAGAGAGTGTGGGCCAAGGTTAATGGAAATGCGGTGAGCAATAGGGAAAACACGTTGAAACCTCCCCATGGTTAAGAGTTGTGTTTTGAAGTCATCCCTCCCTCCTGGTACAGAGAGGGAGACATCCTCACCAATGGCGATTTCTTTTATAAATGTGAGGTTTTTCTTCCAACATGTAACTCTCACTCTGTTTTTGAAGCTTCTCTAGTAGCTGTAGATTCTCCAGTTTTCTAGTTCAAGATAAGCCTTATACTGAAGAAGAATATTTTGGGAGGCCAGATGCTGGTCTCTTCCAGTCATATTTTGAGAAGTCATATTCTAGTCTTCTATATAACAAGCATGCTTTAAGAGACAAAATAGCATGCACATGCATACACACAAGCATGCACCCAAGACACATGAACACATGCTCATACATGACACACACATGACTCACACGACACACACATGACTCACACATGCACACACAGGACACACACATACACACATGACACTAAACAAACCATGACAAGAATCCCTTTTCTTTCTCATTGTGCTAGCTTGTCTTGTGTCAACTTGACACACAAACTAGAATTATCTGAAAAGAGGGGACCTCAATTGAGAAGATACCTCCCTAAGATCTGGCTATAAGGCATTTTCTTAATCAATTAATTTCTTAATTAATTAGATGTGGGAGGGCCAACCCCATCCCACTGTAGGTGGTGGTCTTGTGCTTTAAAGAAAAGCAGGTTGAGTAAGCCAGGGGAAGCAAGCCAGTAAGCAACATTCCTCCTTGACCTCTGCAACAGCTCCTGCCTCCAGGTCCCTGCCTTGTTTGAGTTCCTGTCCTGACTCCCTTTGATGATGAACAGCAATATGGAAGTGTAAGCCAAAGAAACCCTTCCCTCTCCAGCTTGATTTTTGGTTGGAAAAGGGCTGAAGACAGAAGATGGAGAGTGGATGTGGATATAAACAAGTTAGTAGATGGAAACAGAGACTGAAGTGGAAATACATTACAAATTTTTCTTTCACCCCAGATAATGAATGCTGAGACCCTATCAAAGACTTGACAGGGACACATAAGACAGGGGAGGAATGATAAGCCGGCCTCTCTGTTAGGCTTAAAAGCCATATTATAGTAAAGAAAAACTAAGACTCATTCTTATTTAAAAATAAATCTGTTTCTCAAGGATTGGGCTATGCCTCACCTGTAAGCTTAACGACAAATGGTTCTGTACTTCCTGTTCCAGGAAATGGCCACCATGTCTTTGTTTCAGGTTGTTACAACCAACTTGTCATATTTACGTTCTGCTTCTGTAACCTTGTCCATTTGCCTGCCAAATCTCCCATCTACATCAGCGCCAGTAATAAATACATCTCAGCCTAGCTTCACTAACAACTTTATTTGCTCCAATGTTTTCTGACGGTGGTAGTCATTGTTGACAATCTCCATCTCTAAGTTCTTCTCTAGGGTGATGATAGAATCACTAATCTATTCCAGCATCAATGCCTGAAAGAGATCAAGCATTATTATTGTGGGTGCCGGAGATACTGCTCAGGAAGGGACTAGAAGTCTCTTGAAAGTTTCGCATAGTTCTTAGATTAAGAGGGATGTGAGGCCAGCTAGCAGAGCAGAACTCCATAACAGCATGAAGTCCTCAGGACACCAAGGCTCACCCATGTGGCTTGGGTAACCCATGGGCTGCATTCCATGAGTTCTAAAGCCATTTGTCATCCCTCCTGCATGTCCTTCAGCACTACCACCCCTCAAACCTATCTCAGTGAACTCGGAGACCTGAAAGGGTTGTCACATGGGAAGGGAAGGATATGCTTAGGACATGGTGCAGGAAAGCCACGTGCTCAGTAGGGTTTTCATTATTCAGGAAACAGTTTCCCCACACCTGTTTAAATTTTTAATTTTTCTCTCTACAAATTAAACATCACAGCAGTTTGCACATTTTCTTGGTGCACTGGTTGATACACAGAATTTTAAAAGGGCACATTTGACATTAGCTGGAGGTTTCAGATGTTCTAGAATTTCTAAAACTCTAAGAAAGTTTTTTTTTTAATTTTTTATGTGCATTGGTATTTTGCCTGCATGTATGTCTGTGGGAGGGTGTCATATCCTCTCCACTGGAATTACAGACATCTGTGAGCTGCCGTGTGGATGCTGAGAATCTAACCTGGGTCCTCTGGAAGGGCAGTTGGTTCTCTAACCACTGAGCCATGCCCAAAGGAAGGTTATTTAAAAGTTAATATTATGCTTATTTGGATGAATCGATTTAGGATTTAGAATGCTAAAGGGCTGGAGAGTTGGCTTAGTGGTGAAGACCACTGTATGCTCTTAAAGAGGACTCTGGTTCAATTCCCAGCACCTACCCAACAACTCACAACTGATTGGAATTCCAGGTCCAGGGAACTCATTGCCTCCCTCTTAGTATGTATGGCATGCTCATGGTGCCAGGAAAACACCCATACACATAGAATAACAATTTTAAAAACTAAAAACAGTTTTAAAAAAAATGTATAATTCTGAACATAAGAGGAGGAAAGTCAGCCTGCCACAGACAGTTCTGAACGGAGAGGACTCATCTGTAGAAGTTCTGCCAGCCTCTATCTTCATCTATTTACTAGTTTCTCAAGGCCTCCGTTTCCTCATTTCTGGTGGTTGGTGTTTATTTCCTAGAGTGGCTGGGAAAGGAGGAGGAGGAGGAGGAGGAGGAGGAGGAAGAAGAAGAAGAAGAGGAGGAGGAGAAAGAAGGAGGAGGAGGAAGAAGGAGGGGGAGGAAGGAGGAGGAAGAAGGAGGAAGGGGAGGAAGGAAAGAAGACAGAGGCAGAAGGAGGGGGAGGAAGAGGAGGAGAAAAATAGGCACAACAAGTGAGAAGGAGAGCAGGACAAGTGTGTGCTCCCCGTCATGTGAAGTGCTCTCTATGGAGTGAGGGGAGGGTCCACAATCTCCTTCTTTCATTTCCACTCTCACTGCTTTCTCGTGACTCCACAATGGCCCCTTCTAAAGTGGACTTAGTAGTGATCTAAACTAGGTGGAAAGAGGATGAAGAGGCAGCTCTGGGAATGCCACCCTTGGTTGAAGGTTGCTGACTCCCAGAGAGTCCACAGGGTACACAGAAAACCAATTCCTGGAAACTGGACCCCATTTGCTCTAAAGATGAGGAGTTAATTATCATTGTGGCCAAAGTATTGCTTCCCCTTCAGTCTAAGAATTGTTGTTGTTTTTGTTGTTGTTGCTGCTGCTGTTGTTGTTGCTGCTGCTGTTGTTGTTGCTGTTGCTGTTGCTATTGTTGTTGCTGCTGCTGGTGGTGGTGGTGATTTTACAGCATCTGGAGGTTCTCAGATGTTTTGAAAGTTCTGAAACACTAAAGGAAGATTCTCTTTTTACTTACCTTTTATTAAATATACTAAATGATGGCTATAGCCACCTTCCTCTTCCTAAGTCTTCCACTGCTGCCCATAAGCTGCAGGTCACAATGCCAGCTTCTTTAGCAAACAAATTCCTCTGAGCTCATCTCCTCTGCTGCCCACTGTGATTTCAAACTATATGTAGCTTCTACATGAACCACTAAAAGTTCTAAAACACTTCTAATACTTTTAATTCCTCTTCATGCTGTTCCCTCTGCCTGGAAAACCTAGTTCAGTGCCTGGTAAGTTCCTCTTACTTTCCAAGGGTCAATTCAATCACCAGCTTCTTTGAGTGACTCCTTCAGGTCTAGATTGTCTGTCCCTCAGTGGTGCTCCCAAACACTACACTCAGCCAGCTCTGTTACCGTGATTACCCTTTGTGCCATGTTCGACTCTCATCTCACCAAAGGCAGAATCTTTTATCCGATGTGGAATCCCCTAGTGTTTTTGTAGAACCCTAACCTCAGCAGATGTTCCATACAGGTTATCAGACTGAATAAAACCTAGGCTCCAGAACATGTTCTCCTGACTAGAGATAACAGTCATGTTTGCCACCTCCCATCTGAAGTTGTTGCCATTGTGATGATGAGGGGTAGGACCTTTTGTTTGGCTTGTTTCTACTATGACGTGCTGAGTACTAACAAAGAATCAAAGCCAGAGGAGTATGTCCGGAGAAATGAAACAGTACAGGGTAAAGAAAACACAGGATTATATGCTGAGTGTTACTCTTTCTTTCCCTAGGGGTGTGTGTGTGTCTCTGTGTGTGTGTGTGTGTGTGTGTGTGTGTGTGTGTGTGTGTGTGTGTATGTGTGTGTGAAACGTATACATCTTCCTCTGTGTGTGTATGATGTATGTGTGGCGTGTACATCTTCCTGTAGGCACACATGTACATGAATGTGAACACATATGGAGGCCAGAGCTTAGCACTGGATGTCTTGCCTGATTGCTCTCTGATTTACTTTTGGAGACAAAGTTCCTCACTGAACCTAGAGCTCATCAATTCAGCTAAGCCAATGAACTCCTGGCATCCACCTCTCTTTGTCCCTAAAGCACTAAGGTGACTGGCATGCATGCCATCTTGCCCAGCTTACTGGGTGAGTGCTGGGGATTCCAACTCAGGTCTTTAGTCTTGTATGGCAGGCATCATACCAACTGATCTCTCTCACCATCACCACCACCACCACCACATGTGTGCTTTCAAGTCTCTTGTACAGAAGCTACCATAATCTACGTGTGTTTCTGGGTCCCTACAGCCCAAAACTCAACCCATACAGCCAGGGTGTGAGGAAGTTCTATTGTTACCTTTGTCCTACACGTGGGAGAAACTGTGGCACAAGAAGTTCAAGTAGCTCTGGGAAGAACACAGGCAAGTAAGTGAAAAACATTGTGAAGACTCAGAAACACAACAATATATTATTTTAAAAGCAAAATTAGTCAAGGGAGGGGGATAGTGGACAGGGTGAGAGAAGCATGGGCCAGGCCAAGCACCCTGGCCATTCACTGAGTCTTTCAATACTGGCATCAGGCATCTGTGTCTGTCTCCTGGATGGGCTTCTGAGGTTAGAGAGTTCACACCAGTGTTCAGTCCACAGGCTCATACTAATAATTTTGAGATTCATCAAAGTAAAAAGCAGTTCCAACATTTTGAGCCAAATTTGAAGCAAAGTTTCAATTAAATACTGGTCAAAATGGGCTTTGGTCAGGACCACTTCCTGGAATTACCAGCTGAGTGTCCCTGAGACACATTTTGCAGAGGCCTATAAAGACAAACCCATTGGCCACCATACTTTTCCATGAGGTTTTTGTTAATTTCCAAGAACTACAACTCCCAGCATTCCAGGAAGTTGCCTGTTCCTTGGACAGTAGGCTTACAGGTTAATTTCAGGTACTACAGTAGACAAATCAGGGACATAACCACATATTGGTGTAATTTTAAAGGGGTGATCCCTGCCCCACTCTAGCCTGTATTGCTCCCAAATAAAAGACACAGAGAGCTGGTATTTTGAATAACAAGCTGTTAACACTATGCTGGGTAGGTATTCTAACCTACATCCCAACCATAGGCCCTGTGTTACTTGTCTGAGTCTTGCTCTGTTTGCTCTGCTCCATGTGTGTCCTCAGGGTAATCTTCTATTGGCCATTTGCTCATGTCCATCATCATGGTCCACCCTGCCTCACAGCAACCTCCTTCCCCTACCTTATTCCTTCTCCTCATGGTCTCTACCTGAGACCCCTCCATCTCTCCTCTTTCTCCTGCCCAGTCACAGGCTCTAGCCTTCTGTTGACCAATAAGGGATTATTGGGGGACATTCTTTATAGCACACTGGTCAATACAATGCCCATGTCCATTCTGCAACCTGATCTTGGATCACAGAACTCAGCATCTGAATACACAGTGCACAAAACCAACCCCAACAACCACACACCCTGAAAAGTACCAGAAGGGACAAATCTATGGCACTATGAACCTGAATAGAAGCAAGTAGCTAAAAATCAGGTTCAGGAAGTGTCCTTTGTGCTGGAACCAAAGGATGAGTTAATTTAAAAGAACAGGGAAAAGAGTCAATCAAGATGAGGTCGATGGCTGGGCAGTGGTGGCACACGCCTTTAATCCCAGCACTTGGGAGGCAGAGGCAGGCGGATTTCTGAGTTTGAGGCCAGCCTGGTCTACAGAGTGAGCTCCAAGACAGCCAGGGCCACACAGAGAAACCCTGTCTCGAAAAACCAAAAAAAAAAAAAAGGATGAGGCCAATGGAGAAGGACCTGTATGGAAGATGAATACAAAGTCATGCTGCCAAGATAGTCATATAAGCCAATGGCTCAGACTTTGAAACAAAAGCATTCAGGGAGGAAAATGATAGGGAAGGGAAACAGGTCCAATGCAGATCTTCCATGAAGGCCTTCAACTTCTTTGTTTTATCTTTGCAGCTCAGCAGAGCCAAGACAAGGCCTTGTGCCTATCACTTCAGAGAAGAAAAATAAAAGCAACCCAAACTGTATGTGTTGGGTGGTGGGAGGTTAGGAGGATAGGGTGAAATGTTCAGGGGAACAACAACAGCCAAATGGTCTCAGTTTGCAAACAGTTAACCCCTTCCTGTCCTTGATATCTTCATCAGCCAGGCCCAGGCGCCCGGCAAAATAACAAGCCGCCATTTATCAGTGTTCTGCAAGGTAGCACTTAAAACTGAACTCGGGCAATAAATCAGGCACATATAATTTGAGCCCTGAAGTATAGTAATTCTTCTTTTAATGCAACATCTGGTATAGATAACAGAGTTTGCAGGGGAGAGGGAGGGGGAACACTATGCCCAACTCTTGTGATTGTACATGCTGAGTTTGAGGCCCCAACCCCATCCCACCCCCATTGCCCCCCACCCCCACCCCCACACCTTCTCAGCAAGCCTGCAGACTTGAAAAGGAATGTTCCTTACTGTAACTCCCTCAGCTGGCCGAGAGGGGAGTGAGTTAATTATAGACCTGTTTGTTGGTTATTAATTAGACTCGCCTAAACATGAAATCACGGGGGAAGCGCCATTTCCCTGCTCCCTGCCTTCAGCCTCAGGGAGCCTTGGACTTGTCTCTCCTGTCTCTGCTGCCCACCGGGTCCATTCTACTTCCTCTGCAAAATTTCTCAGGAGGGTCCCAGAGCCCTTGCCCTGTAGGCAAACAAAATCTTTGTTTAGCTGGAGAGGAGCACAGGGTTGAGAGGAGAGATGGGGAGGAAACTCCAGACACCAAGTGCTCAGAAACAACAGGGCTGGCAAGGGGCTGCCCCCTCCTGCTGCTCGGCTCCCAGGTCCTCTGTAGGATATCTCAACTATCTCAACCTCTCCTCACACTTCCTAGGAGGCAGCTCCAAGACAAGTGGTAATGATTAGAAGGGCAAGTTCTATGCCTGAGGGAAAATCGGGTGACACCAGAGATGACAGTGTGTCCCATTTTCTATAGCCAGCCGTGACATCGTTCCCTTGTGTCGGGTGCCTGCCAACACCCATCATCCAGGCACGTGATGGGCATTAAAGGAGATGAGTTTTGTCAAGGACTCAGCAGGGGTCCAGTATATGGTTGTTTCTAAATATTAGTTTCTTTTTCCTCTGTCTTCCATAACTCCAGCACAACAGGCTTCGTGTGTGTATCTCCCACTTGGATAACCCGTTCTAGAAGGTACAACCTTGGTGCATCTCAGCATGCTTTTTAACTGCAATTGTTCACACTTTTAAAGTGGGAGACCAGAGGCCACCAAGGAAGATCCTTGTACAATTTAAATTACCAGAGCAAGCAATAAATTCATAATTGTCAGAGACCGAATTCTCTAGAAACTGTCCTCATTGTAACTGCAGAAGGGGTTATGGGAGATAGTAAAGTATCTGGAGAGATGGCTCAGAGGTTAAGAGCACTGCCTGCTATAGCAGAGAACCTGGATCCAATTCTCAGAGTTCACATGGTGATTCACAACTGTCTCTAACTCTAGTCCCAGGGGATTTGATGCCCTCTTCTGACCTCTATGGGTATTACACATACATGGTATACAGACAACACATGTAGGCAAAATACATACAAAGGGGAAAGAAAGAAGAAGGGAGGGAGGGAAGGGAAGGAGGGAGGGAGGGGGGTCAGCGAGAGAGAGAATATGAGTGCATCCCATAGCTATTATGCAAAGTCATGCTAGTTTGTCAGTTTTCCTTGCAAAGTCTAGCTAGACTATCAATTTGGCCTCCTCTAAATCCTCCAGTGCACATGTTATGTCCTTGTTGAGAAAGAGCAGTGGTCACTCCTGTCTGGCTAACAACCAGACTGTGTAGAGAACATGAAGAGCCAGTGACAGAATTCTGATGACAAATGCTTGCCAAAACAAAACAAAGCAGAAAACAAACAACAAGAACAACAAAAACACCAGGATTTTTCGGTGTTGCTAGTCACGTGAAAGAAACAAAAAAAATCTTCCAAGGAAACACAAATTAACCTTGTAAGAATCATGCCTGCACGTGCCTTATAACCCCCAAGCACTGTATTCTATACACATCCTTGTATTGAGAATTAAAGCTTACAGTCAGCATGAAGATGGCTCAGTCTGCCATTAAAGCAGGCATGTCAGAGCCTAGAACAGCACAGCCTTGCAACTTGAGTTTGTACTGTGCGATTCCATTCAGCATGTCTCCCTTTTCATTGCTTTTGTTACATCATTTCTACTTTCCACATCCTTGGGTTGCATTAATCTACTAAGATTCCTAAGACACAGAGATAAAGTGATGAGGAAGATCTACGTCAAACCCAAGAGGCAGAAACTAAATATAGAATGACAGAGTTACTTTGTTGCAATTTTAGTAAGCACGGGCTACAAAAAGAACTTACAAACAAAGAACCAAGCTGTAATGTCCTGGTTTGTTTCCTTGAACTCTGCCCATAAACACTCTACAAACTGTTGCACCCATTTTGAGAGTAAAGGAGACTAAAAACAAAACAAACAAACAAACAAACAAAAACAACAACAAAACACAAAACAAACAAAAAACGCAGCACTTGTAGAAGGAAGAAAGGGGGTGGGGGGGGGAAGGAAGAGGCAAGATGTACCAGTTGTAAAGTGTTGTAGCAGAAAAGGTTGTGGCAATTTCCACACCTGTGGCCTGGGATACAGGGCTTGAAGAATGTGTCACCATGGCATTTCCTTCTTATTTTCCTTTCCCTTGTTTTCTGTACCACGGGAAGGGGAGGGGAGGGAGAAGTGGAGGTCTACGCCCTTTTGCTTGCCAAGAAAAAAATCTTCATCCGCCAATGGGTAACTTGAAAACATCACTCTCTCTCAAACTGGTCTCCTAGTTTGCAAGATGGAAATAAGAACCATGAAAACTGTCTGCATTATATGAAACAGCACTGCATTTACATGTACATGCACACATACGCATACCTGTACACGTACGTGCACACCCATGCTAGGTATTTGCGCAATAAGTTTCTCCTCTTAGTTCTCCCCACTTTCCTTTTCCTTGCAATCTCTTGTTTTCCTTGCCTTCTTTGCCCGCTCTCTAGAGAGCTCTTCGTTTCATAAGAAGATGAATCAGCATTCTAATACCCTTGGCAGGAGGTTGCTGTCAGGGGCGTACCCTGCCCTGTCAGTCTGTGGCTTTAGCTTTAGCTCTAGGGACTTAATTTTTTTTTAACAAAATAACTAGCATGCCCCTTACTCCTGATTTTCCACTTGTTGTTCATGCTTTACCCATTGTAGGAAGGGTGGAGTGCTTCTAAGCCAACGGAAGTGGGGGATCGGATGGGAAGAGGAACATGGGAGGGAGTCATGGTTTTTATTTGCAGCCCTGAGAGCTTGTGAATTGTTTAATGAGAACATACCTTCTCCCCATTCCCCAAGAGTTGAGCAATGAGGCCCTTGCAGCTCTCCTTCAACACAGAAAAGCTTGGGGCAAGCATCCAAAGTGGGACTTGACTGTGGCATGCCAGCATTTTAAAGATCCAAAGTCTACAGAACCGCATGCGTCTCCTGGGACCTCCACATGTGAAACAGATTGTGAGATTGACTCTAGACGTTTTGCTTCCCCCGAAGACCTGAGATGCTTCCTCTAACAATGAGGAAAGTGTGCCCAATCCCTACCCTAGATCTGGGTTTGGGTTACATGCCTGGAGGCTGGAGACAGAGCAAATAAGGCAGTGGCAAGCTTGTCCATGCAGCTCTGAGAGGACCCTCTGTAGATTAGGTTTGTGGATCAAAATGTAGAAAAACTGCAGAGCAAGAAGCAAACCTACCCATGGGAGCAGTGCTTATTATTAAGCAGCCTTGAGTCCTGAGGGGTGAGGGTCACAATAGAGGATCATCACATTCATTGTGTATCTGGTCTTTCCAATGATGTGAGGAGGGAACTGGACTTTCCAGACACAATCAGTGACAGTTCACTTGGATGCATACTCCACACAAAGACACTGGAGCCCAGTGGACAGAAGAGTAGAGCCAGAATCTGCATGTAGCTCTGACACCAGAATCCATTCCTGGCTGGCTGTCATACAATACCCACAAAGAATGAAGAAATGCAGGGGGTCGAGGGGAGAGAATGAATACAATTATTAAAGAAGACAGAAGAACTCAAAATCCACAGCACAGATGAGGAAATGCATTATTCGTACAAATAGCACCTTACTTTTCTTAATTTATAGCCTGGTGAATTAATGGTTCTTGTGTCCTCAAGAAAAGGTTAGAGAATGGGCAGCCTCACCCACTGCAACGGGCAAGGAGCGTGTAATTAGTTTTAGAAGGCCTTCCATGCAAAATGATTAAATCAAGTTTTGGCACATGAAAGGGTAAGCTTTGGTTATTGGAAAATGTACTTAGGTGACACAGCTCATTTCCTGGTGAAGCCAGATTAATGGGACATTACCGACCCTAATTCCTCTACAAGTAAATGACTCACCTCTTCTCCTGCTGGGATGCCTGGAGCTGTGTGTGAGCTTGGCTTCCTTTCATGAAAACCCAAGAACTGGGATGGGGAATTCAGCTGGTGGGGGGAAGTAAACAAGTCAACCCCACTTGGATCTCTGATTCTCCACTAATTGGGTCTTAAACTTGCTGTATCTGAAGAGCCAGACCAGAGCCCTTCCAACTGGTTTCAGAGCTGACTGGGGAGGCCTGCAGTGGTCCCAATGGCCAATATGGACAGGGCCTCGGAAAGAACAAGAGTGAAGGACAAACACTGTGGAGGAGGCGTGATAGAGGACCTTTTAGAATATTGGGCATGGGGCACAGAGCTATTCGAGTTTGTGCAGAAGTTCACAAATCATCCACTGCAACACGATACTCAGAAATCAAATGATCCATGTGCCCTACTGTGTGTCATACTTCCCCAGACAACTTCAGGCTTGCTCAATAGAGAAAGATTAACAATACTGTGAAAGATAAGCTTAGGTGAGATTGAATAGGAGTCTGAGTCACTATTCAACCTACACCAGCACAGATCCACGCTGACCCTGTGGTCTACACCACTTCCAGGGAGCACAGTCAGCCAACGATCTAGTCAGAACCCTGAAATCTTTGGGAATGAAGAACTACTACCCTGACTGGATGGGATTTCATCGTGTGTTTGGGGTTAACTTCCCTACCTACAATAGTTCTGACAACTCCACTGTCTTAGATTGCTTCCTACTATTAAAATAAAGGCCATGATCAAAAGTAACATGGGGAGAGAAGGGGTCAGTTGCCTTATACATCTCAATTACAGTTCATTGAAGGGAGGCAATGCAGGAACTGGAGGGCGGCAGGAACCTTGAGGCAGGGACTGAAGCAGAGACCATGGAGGAGTGCTGCTTGTTGAACTTGCATTCCATGGTTCACACAGCTACACTAGGACTAGCTGCCTAGGGGTGGTACACATGCAATCATTAATCAAGAGAATTGCCCATGGGCTTGCCTACAGGCTAATCTGATGGAGGCTTTGTCTCAATTGAGGTTTTTTCCTACCCAGATATCTCTAGCTTGTGTCAATTTGACATAAAACTAATCAGCAACAACCGAAGCTGTAGATAAAAAGCATACCATAATCTCCTTCCCACTTTGCCTTAGACTGAGGAACCTATTTAACTGGAAAAAGTATGACAGTTAGCTCATTCCCAACCATGATGAGTTTCAGCATGATGTTTTATCATTGAGGAATAGTCTACTAGAAGAGTGAGATGCCCTATGTTCTTCCTGGATGAATACTTTCTAGGTTGGGCTACTACACTACAAAGTGCAATATGTGTTCTGAATTACTGGTTTACACTTGATATTGTCTTATTGCCACAATTCTTCAGTGTGAGTCCAACATATGAGAGGAACTTCATTCGTCATATGCTGCTTCAATCCATTCACAAAATGTTTTAACCCCAACCTGAAAATTGTAGCTGTAATGATTGACAGGTCCTTGCTTCCAAGGGGACCAAAAAAAAAATGGCACATCTAACTAAAGTCAAGACTGTCATTTGACTGTCTGATGCTCCTTGTATCTTTGAACCAACATAGCCAGAGGTAAAAAGTCATGAAAGACTGTAGGAACCCAAGGCATTCAAACCTACTATGAGTCAAGTGCTGTGTGGATAAAGGTCAGGATTTCACAACCCGGCAAAGAACTAAGACCAGTGAGGGAATCCAAGTGAGAGCAGAGAACAAACATCCCCAGGAATAACAAAGGCCTGGATCCAACTATGTCTTTGCAATCATCTGTAGAAATGAATAAGGTGAAGCTGTGGAAGTCACCAATTTCAGCAGCCCTGACTCCTGATGGCTTCTGAATAAAATATAGATGCTTTCTCCTAGATATTGTCTTCTTTAGCTTTTCCAGTGAGAAACAACTCTGCTTTCTATTGAGATTGATTGGCTAATAATAGTAACTATCTCCTTCAAAGAAGTACATGACCTTATAGCCCAGCCCATAGCCTGTTACATTACACTAAATAAGCCTATGTTCTTTATACACTGGTCTGGAGGATAAATTCTTTCACCACACACCAATCCCCTTTCTGAACAACCACAGTAAATCAAACAAAGAAATAAATAAGTTGGACAACTCCCATGAAACAGAAAATAGTTGATGAGAGATCAGAGGAGGAGAGTTGTAATTGGTAGCAGGAAAACAGTGCACTCCCATGAGGCACCTGTGCCATGATTCGCGGCTGCCTTGAGAGAGCCAGTCCTTCCCTTAAGATGAGATGGGTATTCAGAACAAATATTTGTCTACAGTGGAAAGGTTAAGTAACTTGACCAACACCAAAATAGCTGGAAGGACTGCAAAATATGGGTGTCCAGGGCCATTGTTGGGGGGGGGGGGAGGAATCTCTACAACCACCCAGTCTAGAGAGTAATGATCCATGTGAAGCAAAAAGATAATCAGGACAAGGGAAGTGATCGTCGCCGGAGTCAGATCGTCTGACTCCGGACCCCCGCGCGCCATGCCGTCCGAAAAGACCTTCAAGCAGCGCCTTCAAGCAGCGCCGGAGCTTTGAACAAAGAGTGGAAGGTGTCCGGCTCATCCGGGAGCAGCACCCCACCAAGATCCCAGTGATTATAGAGCGATACAAGGGGGAGAAGCAGCTGCCCGCCCTGGACAAGACCAAGTTCCTGGTGCCTGATCATGTGAACATGAGCGAGCTCATCAAGATAATCAGACGGCGCTTGCAGCTCAATGCTAACCAAGCCTTCTTCCTCCTGGTGAATGGGCACAGCATGGTGAGTGTGTCCACTCCCATCTCCGAGTGTACGAGAGTGAGAGAGATGAAGACGGCTTCCTGTACATGGTTTATGCCTCGCAGGAGACATTCGGGACAGCAATGGCTGTGTAAGACTACAACAATGCCTAATGGTTGTTAAGCCCTTACGAAGGCAAAAAGGGGTGTTACCAGCGGATGCTGGACAGCTTACCACCCACAGATGAGAAAGTAGGCACCCACATAGCGTATTAGGAACTGTTCATCAGCCAGAAACTGAGCTCCATGCAAGTGCACTCAGCTTGGAAACTCGTCTAAACTAGGCTATTTTGTGTTCAAACTTTAGAAGTTTAAAAATAAAATACTTTTTGCATCCAAAAAAATAATAATAATCAGCCAGGACCCAGTAGCCAGTGTTGGTTCAAGCACCAGCTTGACACCAAGTCGTTTATTTTAGGCACATTTAAGCACAGTACAATTAAGTGGAAAACATTTTATTTTAGTAATTAACACACTTTTGTGTGTACAATAAAGTTTAAGACATGACTACATCAAAACTCTTTGTAAAGTCCATGTGATGTCTTCCATAAACATGGGTTCCATAGATTGACTACGTGTGACATCTGAAGGGTCTGGGAGGGGGACCTGGTATGGTCTTTATCATACAGATACCACAAAGGTCATTATACTATTAATTACCTCCACTCCCAGCCTTCTGGGCAGGAAACATGTATAAGTCTCTCCCTTTGAAGAGACAACCCAAGGTTAGAGAGATGGTGCCGCAGCTGCTCTTTCAGAGGTCCTGAGTTCAATTCCCAGCAACCACATGATGGCACACAAGCATCTGTAATGGGATCTGATGCCCTCTTCTGGCACACAGGTGTGCTTGCAGATGAAGCACTCAATATATTTAAAAAGGAATTTAAGAGGAAGAGGAGGAGGAGGAAGAAGAGGAAAAGGAAAAGAAAGAAGAGGCAACTCTGTGTGTTTAACATTCCTGGCCTTCCTGGTCCTCATCTCTGAGCACAAGATCTGTGCTTAGCCATGCCTTCCTTAGCCACGTTCAAAGTCACCACCAGCCACATCTCCTTCCCCTTGACAAAGAACAATGAAACACTGAACCAGAGCACGAGCTGAACTTCCCAGGCCACAGCACGGCAAACCACAGAGTTATGCTCATCAGTCCAGATTTGAATGCCAAGGCTTTCTCTGAAATGCCAGAGCAGAGCCCACCAAGCCCCCACTTGCTCACCGGGGTCGAGGTGGGGTGACTTCCTAATTGTACTTGGCAGCAGCCCTTGGTTCTTCTGCTCCACTTGAGAGGAACCCCTGCTACATCTCTATTCTAAGTCCCACACCAAACTTTAATTTCCTTTGTGGGAATAAGGAATGGTCCGTGTAAGAATAAAACTGCTACTGACCACAGGGAACGGGAAGAAAATAATCTGGGGAGAAAAGCCCACAGCTGCCTCTCTGGGAAGTGCCATTAAAAAAAGACAATGGCTGAATTGTTTTCCCTGCACTAGGAAACCTTGCAGTCCCCAACCTGGAAGCCACTCTCTGTCTTTTTCTATTTCTTTCCTTGAAACACAATTTATTGGAAGCTCTGCCAGATCTCTGGGGACAGGGGAGGGGACAACGGGCTGGCAGTAAAATGAAACACCTCGTTAATGAAGGAAGCTGTTCTGCCCGGTGGCCAGAGAGCTTTCTGTGCAACCCAGGGAACCAGGAAAGGAGACTCCAGGAGCTTGGAGCACCTGCAGCCTTTGCACTTGGGAATGATGTGGTGAAGGCTGCAGGAGGTAGCCAAGCCAGCTGCTTGGCAAAGCACACGCGGAGTCCCCAGTTCTGTAAGCCTCAGCTATCAGTCAGTCTGCTACGACCCATGCTCATGTCCTCCTCGCCACAACTCTAGGTTAGGGATCATTATACCCCGTCCACAGACAGAAACACCAAGGACAGTCAGTCACCAGCCAATGCTTACACAGTTGAGTGTAGTAGGACAAGGACTCCGATATTTTAAACCTGAGATGGAAGGGCACTCTCATCGTTTTGTCTACTTGTGACTGTTAAGGGTCTGGGCACAAAGGAAGATGTCCTAAAGAGACACATATGCTGCTTCCTCTGCCTGTCAGACTATCGAATCCACGGTCCCCAGGAAGTTGGGATTTCCCTGGGAGTCTCATACTGGAAGGAGGCAAAGGCTAGGAGCCTCCTTCCAACCTAACCAGGAAGCTTGTTGCTCAGGAAGAGATTAGTACTGGCCACTTGACAGTCACCTTGTAGGAGAGGCTGAAGCCAAGACAATGAGGGTGGGTAGACCACACCTCAACAGCAGCTACTTTTATATACCTTTGCCCTCTATTTAAACCCAAACAACCTCATGTCAGGGTCCCTGAGGTGGACTTTGGGGAAAGGCATCACTGGGCCCCTTGGTTCTTCCTTCCTATGCTTTTAGCTAGTATTTGTTTGTTTAATTGGCCTGTTGAGGACAGGTAGATGAGCTTAGCTTGCAAGTGCTGCCGAGACACATGTTCTGATGCCCATAGCCCAGATTCCCCCCATCATATTCCACGGTTTCCGCAAGAGTCCATGGTCTCTTACAGGACAGTGAGTGGGGGTTACGGGTGGGAGGGTCAAGGGCTCAGGACAAGCAAACCTTCCCACTATCCTTAAGGTCCCTGTATCAATCAAGAGTTGAGAGGTGAAGAGAGACACACAGAAAAGGGCGTGAGGGAAAGGAAGCCTTTGTTTCCAATTTATCTGTTTGCTTAGACATTTGTTCCACCCTTCCAAAGAACTCAGCGAGATAACCAGGCATCCTGTACAAAGCTGAAGCCGCAAGTTTCCAAGGAGTCCCCTTAAACCTCACCCCAGTGACTTTTTCAACTTCAATTTGTCTTTTATTTTGGAACAATATAAATCCTTGGCAGCTGGCCCAGTTCTCCCTCCACCACCTGCCTCTTAGGAAAGCCATGGGGGATAGCATCAAGGAAAATGCTTCATGCATAGTAGGTGCACAAAATTGTAAGGCAGTTGTCAGCATGCCACCTCAACCACGTCCTGGGGGATTTATTAAACTTCCAGAAATAGCTGCCAGCCCAAGGTCTGAGAAGTACATGCGTTCACTCGCTACTACTTCCCTTGGTCACCTTGGTGACGAGGAAACCAAGCTCCACCTGGAGCTAATGTCCAGACTCAAAGGAAGACGTTCTAAAGGGACATTTGTGCCACTCGCTTTTGGGTATCTGACTGTTGGAACCATGGTCCCCAAGGCACCAGAGAGCTTGTTTCACTCGCATATGTTTGACTGTGTTTGTGTGGCTTTCCCTGAAGGAGCAGGCACGTGAATTCTCGCCACTCACCGGTCAGCTCCAAATTGAAACAAGCTGGTTGCAATTGAGTGAGCCCAGCTTGCCCGGCTGGGCTCTGCTCACAACTTCAGAAAACACTGCTTTATGTTCAGATGCAAATGACTGCTCTCCAGAGCTCAGGCTGCTTGGCATTTTGAGCTGAATGGGGGGTGGGGGTGGGGGGGGAGTGCAGGGCTCTGCAGGAACATTGGACCCTCCTGTCAGAATGAATTAGTCTATTCTGAAGCCTTCTCTGGAGGTGGAGGCTGGCCTGGCCGGTGCTCATGAGATGTTCCTCCAGGCCTCGAGCAGCTGTTCTGTACCCCAACCCCACTGGCAATTCCCAAGGGCGATCATCCATGGCCTGATGCTACAGGAGTGTCACAGCCCCTTGCCTCCAGGGGTGAGCTCTCCAAATCATCCTAGATGCCTGCCATTAGGGATGTGGTTGCCTTTTGAATATCACTTATCCTGACCTGGGCCAGATCCTCCTTGGAGTCTGAGAGTAGAGCAGAATGCACCACGATAGGGAATACCTGTCCTCCAGAGGTTTCCAGCTTAATGACCTCATTCTGTCACTCTACTGCTGTCACTCGGAAGTCTTCAGTGGCTCTCTGTAGCCAACTGAAGAAAGCAGTTTAGGCTCCTCAGGCTCGGAGCCACATCTGCTTATCCAGCCCCAAGTATTATTCTTCACTGATTATGACCTCCATGAGGCCATTGAAAACCAACTTTCCCCTCAAAGTCCAGCTCCCTGCCTTCTCCTTGGAGCTGTCCAGGGCCCCCTCCCTCCCTTGTGTTCTCCCAGAATGGTTCCAGGAGTTCACAGTGAAATGGCAGACGTTAACGAGAAATCCCAACTCACCTGCTGTCGTTCCTAGACTCAACACTGTCATGATGCACTTGGTGACATTGACGAGTCTGGTCACTCAAAGGATGTAATGTTGACTGTTGAGGACCTAAAACGTCCTCAGGGCTGTGCTCCGCGCTTGCAGTTATTACGTATCTACCTGTCTCCACCTACTAATATGCACAGATAAGGAAAACAAACTCAGAAGGGTGAAGTTACTTACCCAACATTGCACAACCAGGCAGTAAGGAATGTGCAGCTGAAGCAGACCTAACAGCTGCTTGCACCCATTCCCCACCTGAGATACAAGAGTCCACAGTCACAGCCTGAAGATGCAGGCAGGAGGTTGTAAGGTAAATACCAGAGCATCTACCTGGGGTGTCTTTTTCTCTCACTGGTTAAGTCCGTTAAACACCAGTTGATGTCAAGAATATCTACGTTCAAACAAGCCCAGATGTTACGCATTATGAAGTAGAATTTCAAAATTGCATACATTTTAAAGATGAATGCAGGTCATCCAGCCCATTGTGTGCACCAGAGGAGGGCTGCTTTGGGCGGTGTGCCAAGCTTCCCAGCTGGTACCCATTCTGTCTCCTGTGCCATACGGCCTGTTCAGAGAGAAAGGGCTTCTTAATATTCCAACCTCTATTGAACTGTCTGTGTATCCCCCTAAGGGCTAGGCGCTGGCTTGGCAGGTGACTGATTGATGCTGTTGGCTGAATGATGTACCAAGGATGTGCTGAGGTCTTGTCTCTGGTAGCATCCAGGGTCCCATAGGGACCTCAGCTGCCCAGCCCTCCTACCCTAAGGAAAACGTAAGGGTAGATTGCCAGCCACTATGTCAGAGACTCCAGTTCCCTCAAAACTCTCAGCCACATAATGCAGAACTGATTCTAGCTGGTATTGACGAGGCTCAGATGGGTTCTGGAGAACATATGGTTTTGTTTGTATTTATGTTTGTGTTTCGTTTTGTTTTAATTATCTGGCAGGAATCACTCAGATATAATATGTAGCACATGAGCCGCTACCCCCACTCTTTGCCTCCCATGTCCAGGGCAAATTTGATTAATTAGTCACAAATCTCAGATTCCAGCCTAATGACCCTCAGGCAGCAGCTACCCAGAAGTCCAAGTGGGAACAAGAGAATGCTGGTTGCCGTCCCTGAGCCAGCCATGGGTGATGGCATGATCACAGATCTTTTCCAGTGTAGGTGTAACAAGTAGAGCCAGTGACTGCCCAGTGCACACTGTAATGAGAAGTCAGGGTATGTCACTTCTATAAAACCCTTCAGTGGCTTCAAATCCCTACATAGTAATGCCATGTGCCTCCATGGTCTCCAGGACTCTCCAGCCTCTGTCCCAGCCAGATGTCTAGGCTACTCTTATGGCCCACTGTGTCTAAGACCCTGCATATCAGCCAGGCCATGGGGCTCCCACCTGGCAGTTCTCCTCCCTGCCTTCCCACCATTGTCCCTTTGACCTTCACCAACCTCCTCTTTCCCGCTAGATCAGTAGGACTCAGTTTTAAGGAGACAAGAAAAGGCTTGTTAAAACTAGAGTGCTAGTCCCCATGCCTAGAGCTTGAGCAGATCTGGTGGGACCCCAAGAGTTTGTGCTTCTTAGAATTACCCCATGTTGGTGATATTGCTGACTGTGCTCCGAAAACTACAACTGTGCATGACTCCATGTGTCATGTTCAACCCAGGCTTCACTTCCTCCAGGAAGCCCACTCATGTGACTAGATACCTCCTCTGCATGCCCTCTCCCTTTGTGACATCCTCTGTACACACACACACACACACACACACACAGAGAGAGAGAGAGAGAGAGAGAGGTGTTATAGAGATTATGTAGAGATTCTGTTAATGTATCTATGTTCCTTCCCAATTCCAAATTCCTCCAGGGTTCCTACCCAGCAACACCTCATCACCTCTTTCCTCGGAGCCTCCTGAAGGCCTTCTGCAGGAGACAGCTTGCTCCATGTTTCTCAGCCAGCATGAAACCTCTCATAAACATGGGCATATGTAGGCAAGGCTTAAAGCAGGGGTTCTCAACCTGTGGGTCACAACCCGTTTAGCAAGCTTACATTACAATTTATAACTGTAGCAAATTTACAGTTATGAAGTAGCAATAAAAATAATTTTAGAGTTAAGGGGTCATAAGGAATGATATTAAAGGGTCTTTGCCTTAGGAAGCTTGAGAACCACTGCCTTAAGGGAAGGCTGGAGGAACACCTTCATCTCTCACCTTCCTCCCTTGCCTCAAGCACCACCACAGCTCCTCCCCTGTCTCCCAAGTCTGAGCATCTTTTTCTACTGACAGCCACACTCTCAGTCATACCCCACCTTGAAATTCTTCCCTGATACGTGGCCATTAGAAAAACAGTCATGATCACAATAGAGTATTCAAGTCCCCAAGTTCCCAACCTGACATAATTTCCTAACCACAATTCCTTTGTGCACAATGTCCTCAATAATCCCAAGTGTGTGTCAAAGGAAACTCAGGAGGACTTTGCAGCAGCTGCTGCAGCACACACACACACACACACACACACACACACACACCAACTTTGCACACAAGTGCACACTCTATAAAAAAAAAAAAAACAGAAAACCTGGGGAGACAGGCACAGAAATATAGAGCCCAGCTCCCCTAAAAAAGACAGAAAAGAAACAAAAGACAGAAACATGGGAGAAGAGAGAAAGATAAAGATCAAATTCATTAAGAAATACAGGAATGTAGGAATGGTTAGAGAACTGGATACAAAAGAAGAAGGAGCGGGAAGAAGAAGGAGGGGAGGGGAAAGGAAAGGAGACAGAACATACCAATAAAGAATGATGCACACACAGCTCCATAAGAGACCGTGAGAAATGAGAAGGAAAGGCAGAAGATACTATAGACTAGCAAAGGTAGGCCTTGTTGCTAAGATACCATCCTGGGGTGAGTGGTCCATGGTAGGATGTAATTCATGTGTCCTGATCAGGTTTTTGTCAACTTGACACAAGCTAGAGTCTTCTGGGAAGAAGAATCTCAATTGAGAAAAGGCCCCATCAGGTTGCCTATAGGCAAGTCTGTAGTATTTTCTTTATTAAAGAAGGACATGAAGGATACTTCCCAAGACCACAGTTTCCCCAGTGATAATGAGTCCCCAAGTGGCTGGTGGCCATTACACCAAATCTCTTTTTCCACTTTCTATAAGCAAAGTAATCCCCCACCCAGCAAAATTATGGGCAGAAGTACAATATATAAAATGCATTTTTAAAATTTAAATATAATTTTTCTGGTTCAAATTAGATAGGAGCTCATGCTGCCTCCCCTGCCCAAAGACATAGCTTCCCCAGGACCCAAGGAAACATGAGACAATGAAGACTCTAAACCCAGCCTGTGAAAGGGCTTTGATCTTCACCATGTTTCTCCAAGTGTTGGTTGTGCAGAGACTAGACAACTCCTACAAAACAAAAAACAAACAAACACAGAACAAAACAAAACTGATTGCTTCTCTGCCCAGAGCCACTCCTAGAGGGATCCCTGCAATGGGCTCATAGGTTAAAGAGCCGACATGTCATGATCACATGTGAAATGAAACACACAGGCATCTCTCTGTTGTTGAGTTATATACCCTCCCACATGCATAATACATACATCATACATACATGCATACATACATACATACATACATACACACACACACACACACACACACAAGCAAGCTATTTCCAAGAAAGAGGCTGGAATTCCCTTCCTTCTCCTCCACCTCTTCCTCCTGTACATCCTTCAAAAGCCAACTGGGACTAAGCACCCACCATCAGAGACCAGGCCAAGAATGGAAAGGCAGAAGTGCCCAGGTAGGGAAAGAACACTGATAGGATCAGTCATGCTTAGCAAGGAACTGCTTTCTAGTAGTGCTGGGGGCTGAGTTTCGCTTCTTTGTTGACGTTCCAATTCCTAATTCCAAAGGTATTACAAATGAGGGTGACATGCACAGCAGCAAGAAACACTCTGGGATATGAAGCAGTCCAACCGCTCAGACACGTGGGTATTGGTCTAGATGAAACAAGTGAAGAAAGACCGTTTCTATGGAAAGATAATTCAATGGCCTCTGACAGCTGGCCTGTTAGGTCATTTTCTTTTCCTCAAAGTATTTAATATACCTAATTAAAAGTCATTTCAAATTAAGTAACATTCTGACTTTATTGAAATCTTTTGAAGTTTTTATACTCAGTATAAAATAAATATTAATAAATGATGTTTTTAAAGCATGAAGTCACCTGGTGACTTTAATTTGCAACTTCCTACTGGCTAGTGATGCTATGTCCTAGCTGGCCAATGTTGTGTCTTTTCTGTGATAGCTATGCAAAGTGCTTGCCTATTTTTCATTGGAAAGTTGGTCTTGCTGAAGATTGTTATAGATCTCTCAGAACAAATCTTGATTAAGTAAATATGTCATTCACTGTCTTAATATTTTATTTTAAAGAGTAGAAGACTTTGCATTCAATAAAGCACATGTGTTGGCTATTTTCTTTTGTGGTTTATGGTTTTGTCCTGATTTTTTTACTTTTAGTTTTTCCACATAACCCTGTCATGCACATCAAGGTCAGAGGTGAGTCGATGCCAATACACTTTCATTATGCACCCCAAAACAGCTCCATTCACTGTGACCATCATCCTTTAACCACTGGTTACAAAAAAAGCAACCTGTAAGCTACCCTATGCTCGCTGGTCTCCTTGTGGACTCTACTATCTTGCATTAATCTAGATATCTGTCTTTACACCAAATCACTATCTTTGCTACGGTAGTTTATCATAAGTCTTAATATCAGAAGCCGAGTGTGGTAGTACAGGCCTCCAGCACAGCACTCAGGGAAGCTGAAGTGAGAGGGTCAAAACTGGGACCAATCTGAGCTACAGAGTGAGACCCTGTCTCAAAACACAAAGACAAAGAACATGAAGTCAGGTGGGAAGGAAGAATCTTAACAAAAGAAAAGAAGAGACGAAAATAGAAAAGAAAAAAGGGCCTCAGATTGTATGAGTCCTGTATCAGTGTCATTTGCAAAGCAGTTTGGCTGTTTTATGTCTTACACATTTACATGGAAATTTGAGTGCTGTCTCCCAATTTCCAATAAGTCTTCTGGAAGTATCTTTTACAATTTTCACTGCATCTATAGAACAATTGGGAGAGAAATGGTACCTTGTGTTTCATTCATTTATTGTTATAAATTATACTTATTTATTGCATGAATGTGTGTGTGCATGTGTGTGTGCGCACATACCCTCATGCCTGTTTGGACGTCAGAATATAGCTTACAAAAGTCAGTTCTCTTATTCCACCATCTAGATTCCAGAGATTAATTCAAGTTGTCAGGCTTGGCAGCAAGTGCCTTTATCCACTGAGCCATCTTGTCAACTCAAGATGACATTTTAAATATATTGAGTCTTCCAATTGTAAGGTCTCCTATGCCACAGTAGTAATTTAAGTCTATTTCTTTTACTAATGTTTTATAGATTTTACATCTTAATAAACTTACCCTCCTTCATGTTTTTGATACTCTCTCACATTGTATTAACTTCATTTTCTAATCAACCCTTGCTATATAGAAAATTACAACTGGCCGTGGGGTGTTGAGCTTATAGCAAAGATGGCCTTGCTCCATTTACTTAAGTCCCAGCAGCTTCTTAGAGCTTCCTTGGGATTTTCTACACAATGATCATACCATGAACAAATCAAGATGGTTTCACTTCTCGTCTATCAGAGCGTCTATGTCCTGTGTGCTGACTTCCCAGGAGCTCTTGTGGGTTAAGGACCAGAACTGGTCAAATGGACATCTATGAACATGGGGAAAGAATCTGCTGCCCACATTAAGTTTGAAGCCAGTTGAAGCCAGTTAAAGGCCACTTATTCTAAGTAACCTCCACCATCTTAGGGAAGTCCACAGGTCTTCACAGTTTGCAGATTCTGTTTACAGGACTCATTTCTATAGTATGTTACTATTCCTAGCTTGAAAGGAATTTTACTATGAGTGGCTGTGCTGTGATATCAGCTGCTTTATCTCTGTTGACATGATCATATTGTTTTCTCCTTTATTCTATTAATATTTTATTACATAACCGAGTTTCAGATGTTGAACCAAACTTACATTCCTGAGACAAGCACAGGATATTGCTGGATAAGACTTGCTAATGTTTTGCCAGTATTTTGTGTCTATATTCATGAGGGATTTTTATCTTGGCTCTCTTTTCTTTTAATATCTAGGATCAGGGTAATGTTAGGCTCATAAAACTGGAGAGTATTCACTCTTCCTCAGAAAGATTTTGTGTGATATTGGTATTGTTTTTTAAATCTTTGATAAAAGCCAGCTACGTATTAAAATGCTCGAGATTTATTTGGTGAGGAAATTATTTTTAACTTTTTAATTTTGAGATAATCTTAAACTTACAGAACAATTTACAAATATGGAACAAAGAATTCTCAGACATCTTTATTGGCATCCCCTAAGGCTAACACTCCACCTGACCTTGGTACAATGATTTTATTTCTCTAATGACATTGGACTAACACTATTAAGTAGCCAGCAGACTTTATTAGGATTGGCTGGTATTTTTCAAGAATGTTCTCTCTAGATCATAGAATTTCATCTTTGTCATCATATCTTCTTAGTTTCATTGAATCTGCCACAGTTCCTCAGTTGATTCTCACCCTTCACTCACCTTGAGACTTGAGAAATAATGAGCAGTTCTTTTATTGATTGGCTCTCATTAGGCCTTGTGTAGTATCTCCTGACTAGATTGCAGTTGTGCATTCCTGGAAAGAAACCTTCATAGTTGATGCCTCGTGGCACGCTTTATCAGGGAACACTCTGTTAGTCTTCTTTTTCCAGATGTTGGCCTTAATTACTTTGTAAAGGTGTGCTTGTCTGTGAGTCTCTGCAATACATTTTTTAAATTATTTTTACCACAAGTTAATACATACTTATTTTTGAGAAATCAAAAACCATCACTTTGTGATTGGTTTTTCTCTTTACTTTAGCTCACCTTTCTTCTTATGTGCCTGGTGATTTCTTTTAAATATTATATCATTTGTTGTGGAGAGGAAGCATGTGTGTGGGTATTTGTGTCAAAGCACATCAGTAGATGACAAGGGACAAGGTGGGGGATTGCACTCTCTCCTTCCACCATGTGGGTCCCAGGAACCAAATTTAGTTTTCAGCCTTGGAGATAAGCAAGCACACTTAGCTGCCGAGCGATCTTATCGGGCCCTCATCATCATCTGGTGTTTTCTGATGGAGCCTTAGACATGGGTGCACTTGATTTTGTTTCCTATGAGCTTTTGGCCTCAGCTGAATGACTTAGGGGATAGTGACTCCAGGTTTGTTCACACAATAGCTTTTCATGTCAGACTAGGTTGGCACTTGTAGTAATGTAGGACCTCCAGGACTTGCTAAATGCCCTGAGTATAAAGAGAAGTTTCTCCCCTCCAACCAAAAACAGTCATCTCCCAGCACAGAGCTTTTTAATTTGCTTATAGACTCTAGTTATTCTTTCCTTAGCAACATGATGTTTTAGCCCCTATGAGTACTACTACCTAACATGGAAGACAGAGGGGAGCCATACAGATGCCAGAAGTTTTGTCTCTGTGTAGTAATCTCCTCCCTGGAACTTGATCTGAATGCTCTGGCCCAAATTCTAACTACTCAACTCAGCAAGATAGCCATGCTCAGACTGGTATCCTCTGTCCTATAGTGTAGCCCCTAATGGTATGTGAAGAAAGCAAAGCAGTTACTGAGCTAGGCTCATTTGTTTTTTCTGTAACTTCTACTTTGTCTATTTTTTTAATTATTTCAGGTAAAGAACAGTTTGTTTCAAGTGAGACTGTAAGGCTAAAAACAGACATCAAGACTTAGATTAATTTAATATAAACAAGACACAAGACTCAGAAAAAAAGTGAAATAACAAACTGTGTGTATGTGTGTATGTATGTATGTATCAATCATGCATACATACAGATGTGTGTATACATACTACACATATACATGGAACAACAATGAAAGAAAAAGAGTCCTTGAATTTGAGAGACATTGGCAAGGTAGGGTATACATGGAAGAGATTATGAGAGAGGAAAGGAAAGGATCTAAATGATGTAATTATATTATAATCTCATTTGTTAAAATTATAATAAAAATAAAATGAAATTTGAATGGATAATGCTAGTCTTGATCCAGGACAGCAAAGTTTCTCCAACTTGGATTTGATTTTAAAGATATTTATTTAATATAATGACCAAGGCAGTATTGCATGGTTTATATTTCTGTCAAGAGACCATAAATTGTCTGGAAATATTGGTAATAGCAGAAAAATTGCGAAGATGCATGAATTGTATATATTTTAACATCATCATTCTTTCAGATATTATTGGCTCACCCACAAAATGTGAATCATAATAGAATCATGGTAACTGTCATTTTTAAATGTTTCCAACTTTCGTGCTCCTAAGAATTGTAATGTACTTTTTAAAAAATTTATCAAAATACGCTATAAAGCAGTTTATTGAGTTGGTTGGTAACTTTTAGATAGTTAAACCTCTGTCATACTGGTTACTTGTTTGCTCATTTGTCTTTAATTCAGCCTAGCCTTGAACTTGTGGTTCCAGTGATTCAGCCTCCTAGGTCCTGTGATTATAGAGGCCTAAGCCACTTACCTGGAAACACCCCTTCAAAGCTATATCCTCCTCTATTAAATGGTTCGTACAAGTTACACGCCAGAACAGAGTAGGTTTAAGGAAGGAAAGCTAGGCTCTTGACCCTGCTCTTTCATTAGCTAGTGTTGCGGCCAGAGAGACAGAACATCACCTCCAGGCCTGCCATCTTTTCCTGGCTCTGTATGGGCACAGACACCATAGGTGACTTAGGTGTGGTAGAGGAGCACAAGAAGATGATGAGATGCTATAGAGAGCCATGAACATGCTGGATGCTTCAGTACCAGTAACCAACCCTACAAGAAGGATACCATTAGGGCTGGAGAGATGGCTCAGTGGTTAAGAGCACTGACTGCCCTTCCAAAGGTCCTGAGTTCAAATCCCAGCAACCACATGGTAGCTCACAACCATCTGTAATAGGATCCGAAGACCCTCTTCTGGTGTGTCTGAATATATGAAGTAAATAAATAAATAAATCTGAAATAAAGAAAGAAAGAGAGAGAGAGAGAGAGAGAGAGAGAGAGAGAGGGAGGGAGAGAGGGAGGGAGGGAGGGAGGGAGGGAGGGAGGAAGAAGGAAAGAAAGAAAGAATACCATAATGGCCAGCCTTACAAAGAGACAAAGTAACACTCTGTTCTGAACCACATTCTACCACAGACCCATGTTTCATTAGATTCCAACCTTAGCAATGAAACATCACTACTGGGCTTTCAACGTGGGCTGACCCAAGCCCACTTGTTTCTTAGAAGGGAATTCTGCTACTTCTACTCTGTGTTGACTGCCCCAGTGCTAAGCATATTAGAGATGTGTATGTGATTTTTTTAAGGCTATATAAACAAGAGGCTAAAAGAACATAATTTGTTTGAATTTGCTTTCTATTTACAAATCTTTTTCTGGCCCATCCCACAAGTTCTACATGTTTATCCCAAAATATTTATATGATAATTAAATGCTAGCAGTCAACATAACAATGGTAGTTATTATTTTAGTTGTTGTCTTAAAAATAGCACTATCTTGTGCTGTTTAGAATAACTCTGACTGAGGAGTGGACAACTGTTTGTTTGTATTGATCCCAGCAGTTGGGCAGCTTCTCCATGTTTACAGACCCATTCCCACAGTCTCTCAGTTCAACCTCATATCAACAAAACACTACACAAGAGGAACATGAGGTCTAGGGATCCTGGGACTCACCCAAGGTCACATAGTTCCAACATTTAACTTTCCTGTGGTTAAAAAGAAGTAAGTCAGCTTATGTAAGACCTGTTGCACAGAAGTTTTCCAGTAACAATATTCTAAGAAAGCACTAGAGAAATGAATATGACAAAATAGGGCATTACCAAAGGAAAGAAAGACAAGAAAATTATGGAATGCCTAGCCTTCCACAGCTGGGTTTGAATCCCAATGTGTGGGGTTCTGTGTTTTAATTCCTTTCTGTCTTGTCAGATGTTAACATCATGAGGACAATAGCCCTGTCCTTCTTGCTCTCTAGGCTCCCAACACTCAGCTCAGGCCTACTGGATATGTGCCCCCAACAAAAGGCAGTCAGTCCGTCCTGTGAGCCATGGCTTCAACAGTTTGCAGAGTGGGCCAAATGAGAGTGAATGAAGAAGATGTGTGGCTAGGACTAAAGCCGAGACATTAGCTCCTCAGTAAAAACTGGCCCCCGTCCCTGTCTCCTTCTTGACGGTGGCACCAGACCCTTCCTAGAGTACACTGTCCTGCTAAAGCAAGCTGCACCATAGGTGGGGGTGGGGCTGTGGGTGGGGTGGGGGTCATTCCAGAGAGCATAGAATGGACCTGGGTGACACTGAGATGAAAAGCAGTGTTGCCACACTGACTTTAAACCAACATTTTCAAACTCATTTTTAAGGACTGAGTGTCCTATCCATATTGCTCCACTTAGAAGATGTGTTTTTGAAAAGAATAAACATCTCTGTTAAGCAAAAGCAAAAAGAGTAAATACAAAATTATTTGAGTCTCATCCATTGAAGGCTCCCAGCTGACTGCTCTGGAAAGACTTACTGTGAACAACAATTTAAAAAAAGAAAAGGAAAGGAAAAATACAGCACCCAGACCCTCCCTAACTTGATTCTTCTTTATCTGTGCAGGGTAAGTACAAGGCCCACTGAACAGAAGGGGCTCATATGCGAGGTGAGGTAGCCCTATGTCAACTCCGGTGTTGTCATTTATAATCAAATAACTTTGAAAACACTCTGTGTAATCTCAATATCCTTATCTACAAAGGGAATCCACACAAAGTATCAAGAAAAGCACCCTGTTTCTAGTATGTACCAAACAGATGCCACCCCACAAACACTGGTAATCATTGTTGATCATCTACCCTGTACCAGGCACTCTCATAGACCCCAAGGATGCAAGTAGGAGAAAGGCCTTGGCTTAGGGAGGTTATTGTTGAGGAAGGGACACAAACACATGCTCATCCGAAGAAAGTGGACACAACAGGGCTGGGGGATGTGGGAGGACTCTGCTGGGGACAGGGCATTTTTGCTAACTCTTTGTGGGTGGAAAAAACCAGCCACACCCACAAAATAGAAGAGGTACTCTGGGCAGCAAGCCCAATCAGAGGGCTTGAAACCTGAAACAAGAGGGTAGGGAAGAACCAGAGGCAAAAGAGGAAGAAGAGGAGGAGGAGGAGGAGGAGGAGGAGGAGGAGGAGGAGAGAGAGAGAGAAAGAGAGAGAGCGCGCTTTGGGCTTTGGAGGGATGGGCAGCAGAACTTGAAAGGATATCAGATGGTTCAGTGGCCGAGTTCTCACATGCCAGAATGGTAGTCACAGCCAGATCATGAAGCACTTTGGTGCCATTTAAAACTGTATTCATTTTGTACAGTTGCTATAACAAATTACCATAAGCAGGGTAGATTAAAACAGCAGGAATTTGTTATGCTGCCATAATTAAGAGCATCTCTTCTGTAGATTGAGGAGACAATCGCACCATGTCTCTCTCCAGACTTCTGATTGTTGTCACTCCAACCCCTCCATCTTCACATAGCCTTCTCCCTTCACAGGGCCCCTGGCCCCTGACTCATGTCCAAATTCCCCCTTCCATAGAGGCAGCAGTCATTAGAATAAGGCCCCTTCCCTGTCTAGGAGGACCTCATTTCAATGTGCAAAAACAGTCATTTGAAATAAGGTCACAGTGGCAAACACCAGACCTTAGAACTTTAACTGGTTATCTGGGGGGCGGGGAAGGAGGGGGGAGATGGGATAATAGGATAATGGGCTATTTGTGAAGGGCTGATTTGTGAAGGCTCTGCATATTCTGCAGGAGCGGGAGAATGACTGGAGATCTTGCTCTGTGGCTGTGTCATTTGATCTTTCGAAAGCTCACAGTCAATCTTGCAGCACACCCACACATCTTTGTTTGTTTGTTTGTTTGTTTGTTGACTTATTTTGAGTGCATACAGGGTTCCCATTACCTAAAATTTATTTTGAAGTATTCCATGTGGCTACTTCTCATTGCCTTGATCTCTTTGTGTCCGTCAGAACCCTAACAGGAAAAAGGGGGTGTGCTCAAAAAGGGGCAATTCAAGAAGGGCTGGTTTGCAGTAGGGCTGTTCACACAAGTTGGGGGTGGGGAAGTTTGACAGCTAGTGCAATGCCCAGGAGTCCATAACGGGATATTTTCACCCTCAGTCCCCAGGGCCCCTACATGGATAGAAAAAGTCTTTTTGAGAAGGCAACCTTGACAGTGGTTGAGCAGTTGTATCCAGTTGAAGGGCACAGGCTGCCTGAAGGAACGCCACAGCCTTACCCACCCTCACGCTGAGATGCTGGTATTCTGTGGCAAAACCCAGAAGTCGGTGCTATAATAAAGAACAGGATGAGAGTGGACAGGGGTTCGGAAGCAACGGATGCTCCTAAAATCGGTTTACTTCCTCTCTTCACAACTCAAGACTTGATGGCTCCCCCGATGGTATCTAAACATACATCAATGTTCCAAGGTGGAGGAGACAGGGAACTCTGCACACATGGAACGCCCTTCTCTGGCCTCTTCTGGCCCTTCTGCCTCTACCTCAAGGCCTTAACACGAGTCCTAAGAACTTTCTGGATACCAAAAATCCTGAAAAGTGTGCCTTCCTAAGTCTCCCCAGGTTTGTTTCTCTCCATTCAGATTTTGGTTAGCCAATCACCTCTCTGTCTGCTCGTGCGTGGCTCTGCCCGTGTCTTTGGATCTTCGTTCCTGAAAGGTCTGCAGTCACATGAAACTTTAGATTAAATAAGATGGCTAGAGTTTTACCCTGCCGATCGTCCTCATGATGGACTGTCAGCAATTAACTATGGAATAACGGGAAGAGGAAATCCTCCTCCCACCCCTGGACCCCCAATCTGTTTCCTCTGTTTATCTCTTATGCATTCGTTTGTTCAGTCCCTTTGTACTTGGGCCAGTCCTCTCAAATCCTTCCTTTTAAGAAGACAAAGAGCAAATGATCCTTGAGACAAGAGAATTCTCCACCCCTTTCACCACAGTCCTTAGCCCCTCCAAGTTTCTAAACTGCATGTGACATCTGTTGAGTCACCCTGGGCAGACATAGCAGCTAACCCACTATGAAGTCAGGGCCCTGTATGCACAGTCCTCTGACCACTCAGAGTTACCGTAAGCTAGACTCCCATGGCTCCCTATCTCTAGGTCTTTGCAGACATGCTTGCAAGCAAGAGTCATCCTGGCACCCAGTGTCTCTGACAGATGTTGTTGACTGTCGTGTGCATGAGAGAGGCCTTGATGGGGTATAAAGGGACAGAGCAAGGCCGGGACGGGATGCAGGCTCTAAACATATCGGTCATTCTGTGCACATACTGAGAAGATCATCTTTCTCTCTGAGTGCCAGCTCACGGCAGGGGAACTTAGTCACAAACACAGATGTCAGAATTAAAAGAATCCCCAGAGACCAGCTGGCCCTGGCCCTTGGGGATGCGTGGACTAAGGGGCCATGGCCATGCATCCTAGTGCAGTACAGCTAGAATTTAATGAGCAGCCACTCACTCACTTCCTTGCAGTCACCTGTGGGCCTCACTGGTTCATCCTCCCAATCAGGAAAGATCTGCTGCCTACTGTGTGCTGGGGGCCCAGGTTGAGAAACAGATGTGTGTGAGCCAAGACCGGCATTATCCTGTCTTCAGAGACTCCATCACTAACCCTCACCACAGCCTTGCACGGTGCACACAGGTCTTGAAGACCAAGTCATCCAGCGCGCACACCGCTTTTGTTTCAAGTGCAGAGAAAGATGGTACTCTGTGAGGACAGACCTCCGTTACAGCTAGCAGGAAGATTTCTGAAGAGAAAAAACTGCATCCCTCTGAGGGAAGTAGAGGTGGGCTTAGAGGAGGGACCACTGATATTTTCTTTATTGAAAGCTTTGCATAGGGAGCCCCGGTTCTCCTGTGATGGGTTCCCTGGTTTTGCCAATGTGTGTGTGTGTGTGTGTGTGTGTGTGTGTGGAGAAAACCCTGCTTTGCTTCATCTTTGGGAGAGATTGGATTTTTTTCTTTTAAACTAAACTAGTTCTCTGACAGTAAATGGCCTCTGACCCTCAGAAGGGCTGGGTTTAGTCTCAGGCAAGCCTCGCCTGTGGTGCATGTTGCTGTATGATGCCGGCCCACTGTGGAAGCACTGTACAATCGAAAATCTCGCAGCAACCATGTGAGAAGCATGTGCCGGTGAATTCTGGCAGTGAAGAACAGGGGCCTCCATGCTGACCAACCCACTGTCAAGTAGAGGCGCCACCAGCGAAGCTCTGAGTTTTTGTTAACAAATCTCTGATTCACAGGGAATCTTCGTTTCCTTGTTTACACAATGAAAGTGATTACAGTCGTTGCTTAACTCCATGAAGCACGCAGTCATTTGTGTTACAATGTTAAAGGTTCAGTTGAATGCCTTGCATACAGTCAGCACTCAATAATTGCTCCGGTGAAGAATATTGCATGTGCTTGGTGCTGACTGATGGTTATTCCTATTAATAACAAGCGGTCACTTCACTGCTCAATTGTTTCACAGTAATAAAATTATGACTTTTTGCTGGATACTATTATTTTAAATTAACTTTAATTTTTTTTCTTAATCTTATAAGGAAATGCGCATTCCTCATTCCTCAGGATGGGAGAAAGTACAGCTAGACAAGGATAATTAAAAACACTCATCACCCCACAATATAGAAGTCAGCACTGAATTTTTTTCCAGCATGTCTGTGTGTGTGTTTGTAAACAGGTAAATGTTACATAAGTAAAATCATAATTCACATGTCGGACTTTGTCAGAGAAAATGGTTTTATGCTTTTCAATTTATCATAATTTGTAATAACCATTCTCTTGCAATAAGGTTTTGGAGGGAACATCCCCCCCCCCCATATTGTATGCACTGTGACTCATTCTGTCATGGGATTGATTGCATAGAAATATTTCCTATGTTTCTCACAGGGACTTCTTAAGGAGAAACGTCTCCTGCTGGAGTTTTTGGATCAAAAGATGTAAACTTCCTTAAGTCCGTCATACGTTTTGTCAAACTAACTTCCAATAGAATTTCCTAAATTGCCCTCTCCTCGAAGTCACGTGAGTTCTCAGTTTTATATCTTTCATTTCAAGAGTAAGAAAGGCTTTTAAATAGTTTTATTGTTTTGATTATGTGTAAGCTTGGTAGTCATTTTGTAAAAAGTGTCCATGCGTACACCTTTCTGTTGTGTGTAGCTTTTCTCTACACCACCTAAGCTCTGGGAGTGGGTGGGGCTACCGGCCCAATCCAGCTCCCCTTGACTCCATGGATAAAAGAGACACATATGGCTTGCTCATCTTCATTTTTTCCTTTTTCTTTTCTTTTCTTTTCTTTTCTTTTTTTCTTTTCTTTCCTTTCCTTTCCTTTTCTTTTCTTTTCTCTTCTCTTCTTTTGTTTTCTTTTCTTTCCTTTTCTTTTTTTCTGGGTCTGTAGCTGGCAGTTAAAAGGGCCGCCTGCGAAGGGCAGACAGCCCCAGTCATGCACCTGCAATGTGCTGTGGCGCCACAGCTTAAGCCCCAGCACCAGGAGAAGGTGCGCCGCCGGGTTGTTCATTTTCAACTTGTCTTCTTGGCACAATTGTTGAGCGTTATTAAACTCCCATGGCTAGTATGCCCTTATCAATATTCTTAGCTCCACACTTCCCACCTGCCTTAAACTTTATCCCCTGACCTGTAGGAGTGGCCTGTGTGGCCACGCCGTATGGAATCTCACATGCATGGTCAACTTTTCTCCATCAGAAGCATTAAGAACTCTCCTCTCCTTTCATCTCTACACGTGCTTCCAGAGACCTGGAAGTCCTGCCTATCCCTTCTGCTCAACAATTGGCCTATGACTTCTTTACTGACAAAATCGTGAGCCAATTGGAGAACAAGACAAGACACCATCAGAAACACCCCTATACCTTTGCTTATCATCATACATAACTATTTATAAAATAAAGCCATTGTCTTAAATTTTATATCTGACAAACAAAATTTCATGGTTTATTGTTCACCTTTTAATTTTTAGTGATTTGTCAGCATATGGGTTTTTAATTGTATATAGCTTAAAACACAATATGTTATAATTAACATTCCTTTCTTATATATAGCTGACTCAAATGATGAATTTTTTTCCTTTTCCTGAAAGGTTTTTTTTTTTTTTTTTACATAATATATCCTGATTAGAGTTTCCCTTCCTCTATTCTTACTACCCTCCCCCTCTTGATCCACCCTCTTTCTGTCTTGCATTAAAAAACAAACAAGCTTCTAAGAGATAATAACAAAATACAGGATAATAAGATAAAACAAAAACTAGCACATAGGAATAGGATTAAACAAGCAAACAGAAGGCAAATACACAAATAATGACCCACCACCCGAACACTCAGGAATCCCATTAGTACACTTAACTGCAAGTCAAAAGTCATACATACGGTCTTGTATGGTTTTAAAGAGAGAGAGAATGAGAAGAAGAAATATATTTATAAATAAAGTAAATACATTAGTACACTTAACTGCAAGTCAAAAGTCATACATAACGGTCTTGTATGGTTTTAAAGAGAGAGAGAATGAGAAGAAGAAATATATTTATAAATAAAGTAAATAAAATAAAAATAGTAAGATAAAAATGTTTTAAAGGAAAAGCCCTTGAGTCCATTTTCTGTTGGCATCTACCCCTGGGCATGCAGCCTACCCTTAAGAGTAATGTGTTTGCCCAGTGAGACTCGCTTGGAAACATATTTGCAAGTGGCTATCAATTCTGGTTTAGGAGTTCGGCCTTGTGTCCACTTCTTTTTTGCAGCACTAGGATCCCATCTGGTACAGACCCATGCAGGCCCTGTGTATGCTACCTAAGTCTCTGTATTTATCAATCGTGTGTGTGTGTGTGTGTGTGTGTGTGTGTGTGTGTGTGTGTGTGTGTGTGTGTGTGTAGATCTTGTTGATTTACATGAATTTGTTTTCTTGGTGTCCTCCATTCCCCTCTGTTTAAATTTTGTCTTTATCATGAAATATCTTATGTTCTCCATCTGTTGTGATTGAAGGTTCTGCTGGGTATAGTAGTCTGATTTGGCATCTATGGTCTCTTAGTCTGTAGAGCATTTGCTAAGGCCCTTCTGACTTTTAGAGTCCAGTTGAGAAGTCAGGTATAATTTTAATAGGTTTTCTTTTATATATTACTTGGTCTTTATTCCCTTGCAGCTTTTAATATTATTTTTCCTGTATGTTTAGTGTTTTGATTACTATGGGCCAAAGGGACTTTCTTTCCTGGTCCAGTCTATCTGGTGTTCTGTATGCCTTTTGTACATTGATAGGTATCTCCTCCTTTAAATAAGGGAAATGTTCCTTTGTGCTTTTGTTGAAAATGTTTTCTGTGCCTTTGGCCTGTGTTTCTTCTCCTCCCTCTGTTTTTATTATTCTTAGATTTGATCTTTTCCATAATGTCCCAGATTTTCTGGATGTTTTGTAGCAGGAATTTTTTTTTATTTAACCTTTTCTTTGACCAAGATATGAATTTTTTTCTATCACGTCTTCAGTGCCTGAGAGTCTCTCTTCTGTCTCATGTATTCTGTTGGTGAGATTTGCCTCTGAGGTTCCTGTTTGAGTTTCTAGATTTTTCATTTCCAGATTTCCCTTAGTTTGAGTTTTCTTTCTTGATTCTATTTCCACTTTCAGGTCTTGAACTACTTTATTTATTTATTTATTTATTTATTCCCACTGTTTGTGTTTCCATGAATTTCTTCAAAGTATTTATCCATTTCCTCTTTCAGGACCCCTATCATATTCCTAAACGCTATTGTAAGGTCTTTGTCTGTGCTTATGCTATGTTGCAATATTCAAGGCCTAGTGTGGTATGGTTGCTGGGCTCTAGTGGGGACATATTGTCCTGGCTGTAATTGGTTGTGTTTTTAAGATGCCATCTAGGCATCTGGATTTGGGAGGATTGTAATTCTAGGTGTTGATATCTGGTCTTATCTTTGTTAGGGGACATTTTGTTCCTTGGTTTCAAAGCAGGGCTCTTGGTTCTTTTGAAAGGCAGGATGTTTCATCAGGAGCTGCTTAGTCTCCAGGAAATGGGGGCAGAGAGTGAGAAGCCATTCTGCTGCAGAGCTGGGGATAAGGCTTGGAGATTGGACTTGGAGAGATGGAAGGAGAGATGAAGAGCTACAATTAGCTATGCTTCCCTGGATGGAGTGGTCTGTAGTCACCAGGAATAGGATGGAAGTATGAGGAGATGACTCAGCTGGCATCGTTTGCTGGGCAAACATAAGGTCCTGACTACACAGAGGATTTCTAAAGTCTATCATGTTTACCTCTTCCCAATTTGTTGTAGATGCTTAAACCTTAGTGATTAATGCTAATCATCCAAGAAGGCACAATAAACCTTTGAGTCTGTGTACTGTAAGAGGAGATTGTAGGAGACGTGTAGCTGCTAAGCTTCCTGACGAATCACACCATTATCATGTTACCTGATGAAAGGCTAATATAATCAAGTAGGGCCGTCTCCTGAATAGGATCCAGTTCATAGCAATGGAGTCAGAATTTCCACAAATGTGTCAGGCATGACAACTCACGCCTACAATTTCAGAACTCCAAATGTTGAGACAGGAGGACATCACAAGTTAAGGGCTAACCTAAGCCACCATGTGAAAACCCTGTCTAGGTTTTTTAAGTTTAAACATAACTTCTGTAATTTGAAGATTAGATTATAAAGATTTGTCCCACCCTTGCTATTGACTTCCACACCATTCTGTCATTGAGGTAAATTGCTCTCTGGCTATATCCTCAGAACACACAGAACTCCAACTGCTTACCTAGTAGTGCAAAATAATTATTCATAAACTATTCTTACATTCTTTAAGACCATAGTCTATATGTCCAATCCTTTAGGAACTTCTTGTTGTCATTTCATAATTTATTTAAAATGGAAATACTTTTCAATTAGATTGGCAGCCTTGAAATTTTAGGACAAATTCTAGAAGCAAAAGTTCCTGATAACATCTAAGTTGAGAAGAAGAGACCCACCTTAAGACCCTTCCCAGCATCATGGTCAAGCAGCGCCCTGACCCACAAGACAACTGTCTTGTCTAACAGAACATTGGGTGGGAAAGCCCAAAACCAAGCCACTGTAAATAGAGTCAGCAATTCCGGAGCAGCTTGAGCCTTACTTTAAACTCTGATAGCTCTATACCCCAAGGCATTGTAGTCCTGCCTGACTGAGGAGGACATGGGATTAAACAAGGATGTTAGACCACGAAACCCTTATCTCCAAGGCTCAGAAAGAAAGTGTCCCAATACCCAAGTGGGAATCTCTGTAAGTGTGCAGGCCTGTCCCGAGGATGAAACCAAGTAGAGATCACATAGTAGGTATTCAATAGATGTGTGTTCTGTCTGCACGTCTAAATCACACTGGGGGTGAGTAAGCTAAGTGTGAATGTAGACAGTTTACCAATAGAGCACCAGTGCCTCGAAGGGGTTCAACTTTACATTAATGGGAACATAGCTAGGGAAAGGGAGCCGCTATGGCTCAGCCTTCTGGCTCCAACTGCAATGGCCTGGCCTCACTACTTCCCGAGACGCTCAGTCTCAGCTCAGCCTCAGCCTGCTGCACACTGACATTTCACACAGTCTGAGTCATGGCTTTTTCCCCCCTCAACCTCCACCCTTGGGCTGTGTCAGCACCGCTCCTCTCACGGGCTTGACCCTTCCACCCTCTTCTGCAGCTCCTTATGGGAAGGCACAAGGCTAAAGCTTCCAGGAACAGAGAAAGTAGGTAGGATGTGTTTGCTGACCTAGCTGGCCTTGCATCAAGTGGCCCAGCCCCAGTGAGCTGGAAGGATCTGTGATTCGGCCAAGGATCACATCAGAAAGATAATATTTGAAGAGTGAAAGGGTCTCCAAAAGAATGACAAGCCCTCAGAGTGAGCAAGTGCCTTGTGTTCTTGAGACATGACCTGTTCTGGGTAGGTCCAGATATGAGCTGTAGATAGAGAGTAAATAGGTAGCAGGCTGGCACAGTTGAATGGACTCTCAGAAATGGACTTTTCCTGTAGCAGTGAAGAAACTATTTCGAAGCAGACAGTGTTCTTTGGACATCACAGCTAAGAACGGATGGCACTAGGAACTGAACTATGGGGAGGAAAGGGGGTCCTCTTTCATGCACTATTTATTGAATGGTTACTATGGGTCTAACTGGAAGCCAAGTGTACAGGACACAGCAATAAACAGAGCAGATCCCCTGTCTCCCCAGAGCTGACTTTCTAAGGGGACGGAGAGACAATGGAATAAACAGTTCTGGAAGCTGACGGGAAGCTCTATGGAGTGGCAGGGGGATGGGGTGGGGTGAAGAGGCTCACCGAGCCTCTCAAGTCAGGACACGAGTCCTGGATGAAGAAGCAATATAAGGGAGAGCTAAAGGCTGGGAATTCTCAGCTGGGTGTGAGAGAACTGAGTGGAAAAACACTCCGGGCAAGGGGAGCCTCCATAAACCAAGCACAGTTCTAGATCCTTGTTTTGAATAATCTACATGAGATTTGGCTGGTGCCAAACTTGAGAATCCTAGAAGATACCCATGAGGGAGGGTCTCTGTCTTTCTGTCTCTCTGTCTCTGTCTCTCTGTCTCTCCCTCTCTCTCTCCCTCTCCCCCCCTCTCTCTCCCTCCCTCCCTGCCCCCTCTCTCTCCCTCCCTCCTCTCTCTCTCTTTCTCTCTCTCTCTTCCTGTGTCTGTGTGTGTCTCTCTGTGTGTGTGTGTAAAGAAAATGACAAAACTCTCACCTGGATCTTGAAAAATGAATAGGACAGTCATGGCTCTTTAACAGTAACAGAAAAGGGGAGATACACCTAGGGACAAGGAGACAGTGTGGGGGAAAAAAATGTGGGGGAAAAAAGCCTGGTTCAGTTTCTGGCATAGAAATTGACCTTCCCGGAGGAGGTCAATCCGCGTTTATCATCTCCAAATCTTAACGGTGATTGGTGAGACCCAGGAGGAATGAGGAGGCTCAGGGATTCCACAGCTAGCCCTGAACCTTCACGACTAGAGACTGTTAACAGTCGGTGATTTACCAGGACACACAGGGCCCAGAACCCAGACCAGGCTCTGCTTACTGTCCCAATCTGTCACAGAGCCATAGAGGCCCAGCGGTACACGACATGATGGCCCCAGGAAGGCCAGAAAACACAAGAAGCATATTCTTTCCATGGACAAATATGCCCTGACTATGGGGCGGATGGAACAGTCAGACTGCTGTCTGCTAGAAAAGCAAGAATTCCTCACACCCCCCCCCCCACCATCCATGCTTCTGGATACCGAGGACATTTTCAAGGCTCTAAAGCCCAGCCCAGTGAATCGCCGGGTGTGCAGTACCGGGAAAGCATCGAGGGCATTGCTTGAAGCTCACGGTTCCATTTGCTTCCACGAGATTGAGGTGAGACCTGGACCCATATGTCCGCCCTCAGAGTCTCCATAGCCGAGCCACAGCATCCTTGGACCATCCACGTGGCCCTGGCAACCTTTAAGAGACCCCTAGCAGAAAAAGAAACTGCAGAGTTTGCCACTCCTGAGCACGTCTCCGTGTTGGCCTCAAGGACAGCACTTTTATAGTCTGTGCTGGGGAGAAAATCTTGTGTCCAACCACGATGGTGACAGAATGCTGACCCTCAGACGTCTAACAGGCTTCTCCTGGATTCCACAGACTGATAACCTTGCATTGTTTTTGAAGTTGAGCATCAGCCTTATGATACGGAAAGAATTTCATTTTAACCCTTTTTTTCTTTTAAACAGAAAAGTTCTTATTTTCCTGATGGTTACTGATGCTGTGGTCAGTTGACTCAGATGCCATCTTGACTGTTTCCAGTGCCCCGAAGCATAAATCCTCAGTGTTACAGGTGAACTAGGGTTCTAGTGAAGCTCTCTCTAGACCCGAAGATCAAGTCATTTCTATCAAGCAATACAGAGCAAGAAAATGGGTAAGGTAAGTAGGCTACAGCCTGAGACACAGGGTGTTGTCAGAGTACCTGACATGAGTCTCCAGATATGCATGCCAGTAGGAAGGGTTGGGAGGCCTATCCTAGGCCTCTGATACTCCATAGAACTTGTGACAGGGACCACAAAGGTAGAAGTGAGACCTGACCCCAAAGAGCCGCCAGACTCAAAATAGGAAGACAAGATGCCCAATACTTCCCTGTTGCACCTAAGCACACCCTCATGGTAAAGGCTAACTCCTGCATTGTGGTCCCACAGAGACACTACATGCCCATGACAGGTAGGCTGGCCTCCCCACTCTGAGTGTCCCACATCGTCCCCAGAAGACCTCCCTGTAATCCTGAGCTGTCCTTTTCCTGTGAGCCTGGCTTCTTCCACCTGTTCCTCTCTTAGTCACAGACAGTCAACACCGGAGTAGCATGTGTGTGTCCCTGTAGCCTCAGCCACCACCTCTATGTCAGATGACAGGCCAGGTTCCAGCAGTCAGCATTTCTCGCAGCTAACCCTCTGGATTTACACGTGTATATCTATATGTGTGTGATCTGAATGAGCGTAGTCTTCTGTCTGGGAAGCAGGAGAGGAGGAAGAGTAGCTACCCTAGGAACTAATCAGTATTTGCCACATTGTGGGAAATGACTGTGACATTGTATTCTTCAGGATCTGCCCGAGCATTGACAGGCTTGGGGCCCCGTATGAGAACCACACTGTGCTCTGTATGGAGTTGCCTATGTCTCTTCTGTATCATTCATTCTTTCATGGTGTGTTAGCCTTGTGCTGGCCACTTGGGCACAAGGTAAGTATCTCTCATAATCACGGCTGGCCCAGCTCCCTTCCTCCCAGCAAGCCAACTTCTCATCCAGAGTCCACGCCCCCAGTGTTGTCCCTCCTCACAGCAGCAACAGCTGTAGCACTGTCCCTGCCAACCTTGACAGAGTTGCCATGCATGGAAGCACAGGTTAGTCCATGTGGCACGCATGGAAGAGGCATGTATATGAAATAAGCATGTAAGAATAGCTAAGAATTCATGAGCACGTATAACATACATGGAGGCAGAACTGATTACATGTACCATGTATAGGCGCATATAATAGGCATTTAAGTCCTATGTAGACAAGAGCAGCCTTGAACATGCCTGTCTTCCTGCCTCTGTCTCCAGAGTGCTGGTGTGGCCTGGCTCCTGAATTTGTGATGCAGCAAGCCTGCTGCTCAGGTTTCTCCTCTGCTGGCTCTCACTGCCTTCCAAGAACATTGCTGAAAGTGCTTCCACATTTGTTCAGGCACAGCAGAAAAGCACACCCTGACTCATGGAGTACTTCTTGGGCATATAGGCTGGTATGTGGGTGGGGGGATGCTCCAAAAGTTCACCATCCCAGCCCAGTAGAATCCAAAACAGCCAACTGGCTATTGAGCTGCAGCACAGTCACCACCAGTATGGAGGAAATTCCCCGAGCTGTGTGCCCACCGTGGTCCACCAGTAGAGTCTCCAAGGCTCACCCTGGCCCTTATTGGCATTTTGGTTGCGTTTGTGGGCCCTGACCTCTCAAAGGGACTGGGCCACCACTTATTAATTTCTGTATCCTTATTTTCTAATTCTAGGCCAACATTAAGGGGACACCTAAAACAACCATGTGTGCAATGGCATGGAATATCCACCCAAGTCATCCACCAAAAATGGCTTCTCTGAAACCTGAACCTTTTAGGCCACATAACAAAGCCCTTCCACATGTCAGCCATTGTCAGCAGAAGGCCAGAAGGGGTGGGATTAAATCTATGTTGTGCACTCACTAAGTGTCAGGCTTCTGGCTTCCAAATGCTGTTTCATTTAATCCTCCAAGCAGCTCCGTGAAGTCGTTATTGTTTCCCTTTTTATGGATGCAGAACTAAATCTCAACCAGCCCCCTGGCTGGGACTCGGGCTCTGCCATTCATTAACTGTGTGCCTTTGGGGTGTCTCTGTTTCTATCCCTTCGGTTATTTTAGTTTGTCCCTCTGCCCCCCGGGGATTTGAGGACAGCAGCTGCACTTTGTAAATCCACATTTTCTCATCTCAGAGAGAAAGCATCTCCACTTATAAACAATTCAAGTATCTCCAGGGTCCCAGGCTTTTGTGGTTCAGATCTGAAGTGTTTCCCACGAGCCCTGCTTAAGCATCATATGAAGTCTATTCAAGCAGGAGGACAGTGGTCCGTGGAGCAACACTCCACATGGTCACTCGTGGACCCTAGTTCTTGGCGAAACTTCACTCACCTTGTGTCCTCTAGTTTATCCTGGGTGTGTATTGTTATCATTTGTGTCCAGAATTTCTCCCTCCATCTTCTCCATTTGAGCAGTCGTTCCCCAGTAGATGGCGCTGTTTTGAGATCCTCCTGCCTGGAAGATAGTGGGTCTTTGAAGGGCTGGTATTGAGGAGTACAGTCCTGCTTCACTTCCAGGCCAAAGTCTTTCTACCCTCTGCCTGCCTGTGACATCTGTGACATGTCTACTCCCACCATCATGAACAAGAGCTGGTCCCACCTCCGCGCCATGCCCAGCATGAAGAACTATCCCTATTTCTAAGGGAGCCAAAATAAGCCTCTCCTCCCGTAAGTTGCTTCTGTGAGGTGTTTAGTTGTAATGATGTAGATGTAACGAACCGAAGTACCAGCACCCAGAGGATGACCACGCCAAGTTCCCACCTGCACTGCATGCTGGAGCACATGGCTGAGCCCCACTCCATACAAGCTAGCAAAAGAGGATGTGTTCCCAGAGTTGAGGGATGCAGATTGGTGAGCAGGTAACCCGTCTCTGACACAGACACTGGGGACTGACTCAATGATACCCAGGGGCACAGCACTTTGAGCTGACCATGCACAGCAGTGTAACATCATCTCTTTGCCTCAAACTCTCCTTCTGAAACAGCATCTGGTCCTGGGTTCCTGAGGCTGAGACTCCACTTAAATATTTTTCTTAAGTGATGAAGAACTCTCCCACAAAAACAAAAAACAAAATCAGTTCTACTGCTAATTGTAGAACTCACAATTCTGGGGGAGAAGAAAAGGTTGTGTGTGTGTGTATTTTTGTGTTCCTGTGTAGAAAAAAATGTTTCAATAAACTATTCATAATCTTGTAACTTCATTCATGGTAGCATGTTCCTTTCCTCTGTGTTTAGATGCTATCACATCTTATGTGACCTGCACAGTCAGCCTTGTCTTCCTGAAAGCTGAGGGTCACGGAGGTTTAGTTACTTGCCCAAGGTCTCATTTCTGATTAGCAGAGCCAAATTTCTAACCATGACATAACCCAAGAGCCAAGACCCTTGAGGATACTAGCCTGCCTCCCCATGACCCTGTCATCTCTCCTGACTGCTTGCCACAGAGGTCAGGAGAGATGTGCAATGATCTGTATTTAGAATGTCAAGCAGCAATCCACAGTGTGTCTTATCTTCCTCAGGCAGTGTCAGTTCCTGCATGTATCAGTAGCCATATGCAACTCATCTTCGCTACCACAGGACCAGGACCATAATCCCTGTTTAATTCTTTATCCAAAGAAGTAAACATTTGCTAAGCCATGAAATCAGAAGAGGTCTGTGGGGCTTTTGGTCCAGATCCCTGCTTGGGTCTCAGTGCCCCCTCCAATATCACACAGTGACCAGAGCATGGACTTAGGGACTTACACCCCATGTCTCCTCGTCACTGTGCAGCCTGGAATGACTTCCTGAGCATCTTTTGTGTGAAATGAGTTCCTGTGCTATGTTAATGAGCAGCAGTGACTTTGCTCAGATAGTCTCCCTTGTCACTGCTGACTTCTCCGAACTGTTCATCACAGGAAGGAGCAAAACCTCTAAGGCCTGGGAGTGACCAGAGAGTGGAATTTTGTGTGGCTTCTCATGACCGTCAGAGAGCTGAGTTGGGTAAGCACTCTTTAGGGGAATTCGTGACCCTTCTAAAAATCCCATTAAGGCTAAGCACACATCTGTTAACACACATCGAGCATGCGGTCTTGCCCAGAACGGACTAGAGCAAGCAGGAATATCATATCCAGTGACTCATATGGAACTGGTTATCCCCCGTCACTTCATGCCTCTCCTTGAACTCTGCCACAGTCTTTAGTTTCAAAGGCCATTTTGGACCAACTGAATTTCCTTGCAAACTAAGCTCCGCCCACATATTTGGGGTGGGGGGATGTTTTAGGAAAATATCCTCCAGGCATAGAGACTGTGAGTTTCCAAACCTGCTTTTACCCTCTCTTCCCTTTTTCTTTTAAATAAAAATTGCCTAGAAAACCAAGATTCATTAACAGTGATGGGGGGAAAACATACCACGAAATTGAAAGGGGCTTGTGGCTTATGAGTTAACAGGGAGTGTTTGGGGGTCTTTTGAGGGACTCTTACAGTTTCAGAGGACATGAGCACTGAGTAGGTACCAAGACCCTACATACCCTTCTGACTCCTCATTTGGAGGTGGAGAAACTGAGGCCCACACAAGAGAAATAAGCTATCTAAAGCAACTGAAGTCAGCTGAGGAACTGAAACTCATGCGCTTGGGCTACAAAAGCTCCAGGCTGAATTAGTCAGTCTTCTCAAAAGCAGAGGGAGAGGCAGAGATTAAATGTTGACCCTTTACTCAGGAGGTAGGAGCACAGGGTGAGAGAATGGAGGGCGTAGTGGGTGAGGGGGAAAGTAGAAGGGCAAGGTGACAAGATGCATCTTCACCTGCTGCCTCCTCACAGAAACTCAGTCTCACCAGCAGCAGCAGCAGCAGCAGCAGCAGCAGCAGCAGCAGCAGCAGCAGCAGCAGGTTGCAACCCAGAGCCAGAGCTCTTCTCAAGAGCTCCAAGGCAAAGCAGGTCTCCACTCAGGAGAAACTGTACCATCACCAATCAAAGATGGGGAGCTGGTGGATAGGCCAGTCTCCTCTTCACACCTCCTAGCTGAGGCAGCTTCATGCAGGCATCCCACATTAACGACCCTGCATCCCAGTTGCCCGGGCCTTCCCTAGCCTCTCATCCCAGCAAACCCCTCAGTTCTAGGAAAAATGGCATAGTTGGTCAGTCTATACACACACACACACACACACACACACACACACACAAAACATCGCAGTCAGTGTGACTCACTGGATAGCATGTTTGAAGACACATATCATGGAGATTTCCTTCACCGTGCCACTTCCCCAAGGTCATCTCCTGGGGACATTGCCCTATTAAGTGACTTACACTTCTGTCTGGCTCTCAAGAGTCTACTGAAGAGGAACCTAGTGCATAGTCTGTTTTAGGCGACTGTTGTGAATGTTACATCACTATCTTCCCCATCTTTCCTCCTGTTGCTCTGGAAAGTTGATCACAGTGGTTGCATGATCCATCTGTCTCCAAGACACCTCTGTCAGAGAGCAATCTGAAGTTGAATCTGATTGTCTTGGCCTAGGCAGCAGAATAATCCTTGGCTTGGATGGGACTTGAACATAGTCCATAGAACCAATATGTCGGAAACGTGGTTCCTAGTGTGACATGAGGGGAGGGAATGCGCCACTAAGAGGTGGGAGCTGAAGGGAGCAAGTAGGTCACTGGGACAGTCACCCTGGGAGAAGATGAGAAATTCTCACGGGCCCCCGCTCTATTTCTGTAATTGTGTTGTTAAGAAAGAGCAAGTCTAACCCCACCTCACTCTTCTGATTTCTGGCTTCCTGACCCACTGTGTGGTTTTTGTCTTCACACATACACCCTGCTCTGGTACCATCTGCAGTGAGGCCCTTCAATGGAAACCAAACAAAATTGTTCCCTTCATCTTAAACTTAGAGCTAAATAAAACTTTTAACTTTATACCTTACCTAGTCTCAGGCATTTTTTATAACAACAGAAAACAGACAAGATAAATGGTAAGCTACCAAGGCAAGCCTACCTGGTCCAAGAGTCTGTATGTACGAATGTTTTTAGAGCTGCTTTAACTGAGAACCTATCTAAATGGATTAGCTGAGAATGATTAGCCTATCATTTCATAAGAAGCTATATGTAATTTTTTACACTTTGTTTAAATTCTGGTTTGGATATTTTGGAGACAGCTCTCTGTATCCTAGACTGTCTAGGAACTCACAGAATAGCTCAGGCTGGTTTCCAAACCATGACAATCCTCCCATCTCAGCCTCCCAGATGCTGGGATTATAGATAGGAGCTACCACATCTGGATTCAGCTCATTTTAATTATATTTGTAAGGCTAAAATGATAGTCAAACAATGCTTGCCTTGCAAGCATATGGTCCTGAGGTTGACCCCAGGGCACACATGCAAAGATGGCCGGGCACAGCAGTGCACTTGTAGGGCAGCACTGGGGGGAAGGAGCACTGGCCAGACAGCCCATCCCATTGTCTTAAAAAATAAGATAAATGGCTCTCGTACTGGCTAGTTTTATGTAAACTTGACACGTGCCAGAGTCAACAGAGAGGAGAGAGCCTCAATTGAGAAAATGTCTCCTCCATAAGATCATAAGGCAGGCAAGCCTGTAGGCCATTTTCTTAATTAGTAATTCATGAGAAAAAATCCAGCCCATTGAGGGTGGTGCCATCTCTGGGCTGGTGGTCCTGGGTTCCATAAGAAAGCAAGCTGAGCAAAGCCATGTGGAGAAAGCCAGAAAGCAGCACTCCCCCATGGCCTCTGCATCTGTGTCCAGGTTCCTGCCCTGCTGGAGCTCCTGCCCTCACTGCTTTTGATGCGAAACTGTGTGGGGAAACGCTTTCCTCCCCATGTTACTTTTGGTCATAATGTTTCATCACAGCAATAGTGACCATAAGAAAGTTCCTAGGGACCAGGCAGTGGTGGCGCACGCCTTTAATCCCAGCACTTGGGAGGTAGAGGCAGGCAGATTTCTGAGTTTGAGGCCAGCCTGGTCTACAGAATGAGTTCCAGGACAGCCAGGGCTACACAGAGAAACCCTGTCTTGAACTCCCTGTCCCCCAAAAAAAGAAAAAGAAAGAAAGTTCCTAAGGGACAACATGTGAGGCTGTCCTACAGTGCACATGCATACACACACACACACACATATACTCCTACCCCTAAACTCATAAGACCTTTCTTAATACTAAGAGCCAACCTAAAATCCATATGTTCAAGTATTAACCCCTATTATCCCTAACTGCAACTGTATTTGGAGATAAGTTTTTGCTTTTGTTTGTTCTTTTGTATTTATTGGTTGGTTGATTGGTTGATTGGTTGGTTGGTTGGTTGGTTGGTTGGTTGGTTGATTGGTTGGTTGGTTGGTTGGTTGGTTGGTTGGTTGGTTGGTTAGTTGGTTGGTTAGTTGGTTGGTTGGTTGGTTGATTGGTTGATTGGTTGGTTGGTTGGTTGATTGGTTGGTTGGTTGGTTGGTTGGTTGGTTGGTTGGTTGGTTGGTTGATTGGTTGATTGGTTGGTTGGTTGGTTGATTGGTTGGTTGGTTGGTTGGTTGGTTGGTTGGTTGGTTGGTTGGTTGATTGGTTGGTTGGTTGGTTGGTGTTGGTGTTAGTGGATGAATGTAGGTCCTGCTTTATACATGCTAAGTAAGCTCTACCCACAGCCCCAGGATATGGGTTTTAGAAAGAGATAATTATGTTTAAATAAGACTGATGTGCTTATAAGAAGAGAAACCATCTGCAGACACAAAGGGAAGGCTCTCATAAGACAAGGAGAAAGCCCAGCAGCCTCCCCTTCTGCTAACACATTGACCTCACATCTCCAGCTTCTAGGATTGTGAGCTAGTCCACTTCTCTCTCCCAAGCCTCCTGGTCTGTGGCAGCAGTCCTAGAAAACTTGCACCATGAGAAAGCCACTCAGCTACCTTGGTCATTCCTCTATCCCCGGCACCCGGGGCACTCTTCACTTGAGACAGAAACTGATTAATAAATAATTACAAAATGTCACCTTAACATTCAAATAGCATGTAGCTTTTCCTGACCACGCATGTGGTTTCACATATCTGAGTCTTTGCATATGTTGTTTTTTAGCATAAAACTCCTTCCCGTTCCCTTCTACTATGTCCTATATAGCCAAAGAAATCATCTTTTTCCTTTGAGCCTCGGTTTAGACTTACTCTCCATAGAGTGTCCTTTGCCCCGCCAGACAGAACTGGATACTGTCTCTCCTCTGAGGCTCGACGCTCTGCATTCACTCTTCTGAAACCTTTTTCATCTGAGCCCTAGGGCCTGGCCTTCAGGATGTGCCCAGTCATGAAAAGACTCACATCCCTCTACCTAGCTAGAATGCAGTCCCCATCTGCAGACCACTTGCTCTCTAATGGAGAGCAGATCTATAGATATGTGAGTTACAGACTAGGTAATCATCAATATTTCTTGGACTGAATTCATACACCAAATTGTGTCTCCATGGTCTGTCCTCCTATCAAATGGGTTCCATTTCCCAAGGCTACACTAGAGCCCTGCTCTTCCAGGATGTCTTAACTGATGCTTCCCTGGCAAGCATTTTAGGCTCAGCCCAGGGCAAAGTACATTCACTGACCCAGACATGTGACCTAGTAAGACTCTCCTAGGCTGACCTCAGAGCAGATCAAAACTCTGAAGGCAGCACCCACCAGACCCCTTCCCAACCAGCGTGACCCAACCAGAAAGGACCACTGGCCCCCAGGGTTCCTGAGGAGCTATCCTCTGAATCCACAGCCCACATTTTGTTTTAAGAAACAAAAATCTGCAGTAGAAAGCCCTGACTGGAGCCATCTGCCCTCCCCCAAAGCTTGAAAGAAGCTGCTGCATGTGGACTCCCTAAGCCTCTGCACTCCCCTCTGCCACGCAGGAATTCCATTTGGAGGCAAAACCAGGGGGCTGGCTGTCGGGGAGGGGGAGCGAGAGGTAGGTCAGGCACATCTGGACAGCTTTCCTTTGTAAATTCAGAAGACTGCAGGGAATCACTCTCTCCCCCTGACAAAGGAAATGGCCCATGGTCAGAAACTGATGACTTGCAAACCGCACACAGGCAACAGGGTTATTGTGCTGGGGGGTCCATGGGGCTTGGGAAAAATAAAGAGCAAATCGCTTAACAGGGTTGTGACAGCTGTTGGCAGGACCAGAACCTCCCCAGCACCAGCCAGTAGAGACAGCTCGTCTGAAGCATCTGTATGGTTCAGGGTCCCAATGGCCCCTTTACCTATCCAGGTTCTCAATTATTCAGTGCCGGTATTTTTTATTGGGGGGGGTGGAGGGACTAGGGGTGTTCATGTGGGTGTGTATGAGCATGCACGTTTTCACACACTTACGAAGGTCAAAGGTCAGTATCACACTGCTCTTCACCTAATTTTTTTTTTTTTTTTTTTGAGACCAGGTCTCACAATGAGCCCAGAGCTCCACAGTTGGCTAGACTGGCTGGCCAGTGAGCCTTCAGGCTCTGTCTCTGCCCACCTGTTAATGAGATCCCAGGCACCTCCCTGACTCACTCAGCTTTTCCGTGAGTTCTAAGAACCACAAATAGGTCCTTGTGCTTGCACGGCACATAGCAGACTTTACCCACCGAGCCATCTCTGCAGTCCCACCATTAACTCTGAGAGGAATAATGACAAAGATTTCCCTTGTTCATATTTTGGTCTTGCCGTCCTCTCAGTGGTCTCCTCAGCTAGGGCTTTGGTGTGCTCTTAGAGCCTGGGCATGCCAAACTTATGCTGGGGCATTCGGAGATTATACCTTTAGAGTATGAGCACACTGAGTTTTCACCCTTAGTTAGAGCCTGGGCATGCTGAGATCACACTCTTAGAGCCCAGGCATGCCAAGGGCATGCAGAACTTATACCATTAGAGGCTGGTAATGGTAAGCTTATGTTTGGACATGTCTAGCTTACATTCATAGAGTGTGGGCATGCTAAGCTGACCCACGTAGAGCCTGGAAGTGTCGAGGGTCCTGCTAAGAACCTCACTGTTGATAGCTGATCACCACCAATATCTTGTCAAATTCCTCTTTCCCTCACCCTCAGCACCTGATTGGCTTGGTCTACTTTCAGCAAGAACCCTACCAAGCTAGTCGCCACTGTCCTCCCACCCTATTCCTGGGCTCTCTGTTCTCAAATCTCTTTATTAATTTCTATCCTCCAGTCTCTTTTTCTCTTCTTCCAGTATTTCCTGGATAAAATTTGTTTTTCACCACTTTCATTCCTGTCCACCATTTAGCCATGGTGTTAAAAGATAAGCTTAAATTCTTCAATATCTTACTCCAATGTCTTTTTTTTTTTTTTTTGGAACTTTAAACAAAATTTTAATACATCAAGGTTGTCACATAGTTGGATAGTTCTCTACTTTGTAACGATCATTCCCGCCCTCCACAGAAAGGCTGCTTATGAGCTCTCACATGGTGACACAGTGCTACAGTTCTGATGCTAACACAGTAGAGATGCCTCAGTGATTTAAGTTGAAAGCAGGACACTGGCATATGGCTCTTGCACTCAGCATCAGGAATGTACAAATGTCTTTATTCAAAAGCACAAAATAAATTATCTGTAGGCCTGGGTAATGACAGCAGTAAGCCATTATATATCGTCAAAGGAAACCAGTGACTGATGGTTACAGTGATCAGCCAGCCTTCTCTTCAGTCACTTTCTTCAGGTGACTTCTCTGAAGTTATTGGTGAGGAACCTGCCTTGAGCTTCCTGTCACAGTTCATTGATTCACATTCCAGGGTCCTTCTCTTCTTTAGGAATTCCTGTCACTACAGCTTCGGCTGTAGTTAGCAAGGCGGCCACCCCAACAACATCCAGTAAGGCAGTTCTTACAACCTTTCTTAGATCAATGATCCCCTTTTCCACCGTGTTCACAAAATCTCCAAGCATGGCTTCATAACCAACTTCTGAGGAACTCTGCAGAATTTGCTCAACTATCAAAGATCCTTCAGCATCTGCATTCTTAACAATCGTCATCGCAGGAATTTTAAGTGCTCTTTTAATAACTTCTATACCTATTTTCTGATCTTCGTTAGCAGGCTTTAATGAATCCAAGGCTGGGATGCACCAACGCAGAGCGCAGCCCCCTCCTAGAACAATGCCTTCTTCAACAGCTGCTCTTGTAGCATTAAGAACGTCTGTAACTCTGTCTTTCTCCTCATTCACTTCAACATCACTTGTCCCTCCAACCTTCAAGACAGCTACTCCATCTGAAAGTTTAGCAAGTCGCTCCTTCAGCTTTTCCTTTTCATATTCACTAGTTGTGATGTCTAGCTGCTCGGTGATTTCTTGAATACGTTTTTCAATGTGAGCTTTGTCACCCTTTCCTTTCAAAAGCATGGCATCATCTTTGGTGGCAATGACCTCTACAACTTTTCTTAAGTCATGAGCTTGAGCATCTTTAAGATTTAGTTTCAATCCCTCTTCTTCAAACACCGCACCACCAGTAGCAATAGCCATATCTTTAAGCTGGCTCTTCCTATTGTCCCCAAACCCTGGGGCTTTGACTGCTACAACCTGAGGACCAACTTTTGGCCTGTTCAAAACCAGTGTGCTTAGAGCTTCTCCATCAACATCTTCAGTGATTATGACCAAGGGTTTCTGATGAGCATTTGCAATTTCAAGAGCAGGTACAGTAAACCAATCACTAGAAATTTTCTTTTCACTCAACAAGACATAGGCACCTTGGAATTCACACTTTTGACCTTTTGATGTGTTAATAAAATACAGGGAAATATATTCTCTATCAAGCTTCATGCCTTCAATAATTTCTAGCTCATCATTCAGGGATTTTCCATCCTTCCCTGTGATGACACCTTTCCTTCCAACCTTTGTCTTTGCATCAGTATTGATGTCCCCAATTTCTTTGCCTCCATTTGCAGAAATTGTAGCAACCTGAGCAATTTCTTCAGGGGTTGTCAAAGGTTTAGATTATTTCTTAAGTTCGGCAATTACAGCATCAACAGCCAACATCACACCTCTCTGGATTTCTACTGAATTAGCCCCTTTGCTGATCTTCTCAAATCCCTCGTTGGCAATAGAGCATGCCAGAACAGTGGCAGTGGTGCCATCCCCAGCCTCTTCATTTGTGTTATTGGCAACATCCTGAACAAGTTTAGCTCTGATATTTTTGTATTTATCCTTTAAGTCAATTGACTTTGTGACAGTGACCCCATTTTTTACTTTGGGACTTCCCCAATTCTGTTCAATAATCACTGCTCTTCCCTTTGGCCCCATTGTAACAGCTACAGCATCGGCTAAAAGATCTACACCTTGAAGCATTAAGGCTCCAGCATCCACATCAAATTTTCCATCTTTGGCATAGGCCTGAGTGAGATGAAGAGCCAGTTCCGGGGACACTGGTCTCATCTGGTGAAGAACGGTGGGTAGTCAAAGCATTTCTGTGGTTCGATGGCAGGAGAGCATGAGGCAAGGCAGGCCATCTGCGGTGAGGCCTGCACTCAATGTTTTTTTATACAAATCTTTCACTTGCTTGCTCAGAGTTATCCCAAAATGTTTTGAAAGGTCTGCTTCCCGAATTTATTTCTCAGTGTGTTTGTCATTTGTATATAGGAAAGCTACTAATTTTAATTATTGTGTGTTGACTTTGTATCCATAGATCAGCCCCTCACTCAGCCCTCATCAGAGAAGCATCTTCTTGGGGTAGATGGGAATTAACACGAGACAGCTGGTCCATGTACAGAGAGCGAGAGACCTTACAACACTCAGTTCTGAATAGATGTCTTCATCAAGCCTTCTCTCCTCGAGGTTCAGAAATCTATGAGGAAGAGGAGAGAGAAAGATTGCACCAGCCAGAGGTAAAGGGTGATCCCAAGGAACTGCCTTCCAGTCACAATAGGACTGAAGGACATAGGAGCTCACGGACACTGTGCCAGTGTGTACATGGCCTACACAGGTTCAAGTCGGAGGAGTTCCTGGAGAAGGGGTGGTGGATACAGGGTTTTATCCTAACCTATTTGCAATTGATACCAGCTGACAAAGGGAAAATACATTTTCTCCAATGAAGTGTCAGCAGTATATTAACCATACTCCAGGGCAGGCTCTGTACTCATGAGTAGTTGGCTACACAAAACCAACTCCATGGTTTTGCTTTGGAGTGTTTGTTTGTTTGTTTGTTTGTTTGTTTTGGACTTTTTGTAGGCTTTTTGTTTTGCTTTAGCATTTTTTGACTTATTGGAGGTTTTTTTTATTTGTTTTGATTTTTGTTTTCGTGGTTGTGTGTGTCTAAGAGAGAGAAGAAAAAAAGCTAGGTGGGTAAGGGGTAGGGAGGACCTAGGAGGAGTTGAGGGAAGGAGGAAAATATGATACAAATATATTGTATGGAAAAATTTTAGAGTAAGTTTAAGTGCCTTGAAACTTTTAAAGAATTGATTGGCAATTCAATGGCCCACAAGTTAGGAAGCAGGATTTCTTTCTACTATTTCCATAGAGCTGGACTTTGACCTGCTTATATGGATACCCAGGACACTAGGAGTGTCTCAGCCTGGTGAATGCCCAGCTAAGTGTTTTTACAGGTATGTAAGACAAAGCTTAAAGAGAGCATAAGGTTGACACCTAAGGGCTGTCATTCTTCCTAAAAGTCAAAGCTTCTAGCTAGGCATGGGGTTGCAACCTGAAATTTAGCACTTGGGAAGCTGAGGCAGTAGGATTATTGGAAGTTCGGGACTTGCCTAGGTTGATAGTAAGATCTTGCCAAAGAAAATGAGGAAGAGGAGAAGGAGGAGGAGAGAGGGAAGAGGAGGGAGTGATGGAGAGAGGGAGGGAAGGAGGGAGGGAGGGAGGGAGGGAGGGAGGGAGGGAGGGAGGGAGGGAGGGAGGGAGGGAGGAGAATAACCTCTAACTGAGAGTGTAAAGACACAGTAGACTGGCCATCCACATATTGGGGAAAGGAAACAACTAATTGTCTGGGTGGCATCTAGCTGGGAGGAAGCTTCAGTAGAGAGTGGCAGGTAAGGCCTGTAGGAGGCCAAGACCACATCCTGGACTATGCTGCACACAAGAGACCATGTGTCAGCACTCTGTAGTCTTCCGTGTGTATTACAAGTGAGAACCAAGATGGACATAGACTGTAAGGAAACCAGGGGAAGGGCTTCCTCTCATAAACTTCACTGAAAAGTTCATGGTTTGGCTTTAGAAAAAAATATCATGATCAAGTTGCATCCTGCTTCATACAGTGATCTTGGCTCCAATATAAAAAATAATGTTATTTTTCACAAGCTCTCAAGTAGAATCAGTTCCCAGCAGCTGGCCATATGTCCTTCACCACAAGTCTCCACAGCCAGAGAAATACGCAAGCCCCAGCCTAGAAAGCAGAACGCACCAGTGAGCAGAAGAGTTTATAAAAGCTACAAAGACTTTTTGATTCTGGCTCTGCCCTGCTTAGTTCCGGACACCTTCCTCCAAAAAAAAAAAAAAAAAAAAAAAAAAAAAAAAAAAAAAAAAACCCAAACAAAAAAAAAAAACCACAAAAAGACAACATGATTCTCTTTTCTTCCACGGGACATAGATTCACAGGGGTGACTGTGGGTGACATTGGGCACACAGATACTGTGAGATAGTAAGTCTATTCTTTGGCCCAGACACAGCCTACTAGAAGTCTACTCTGATTAAAGAGCTGAGCAGTTCACTTCCTTTGTGGCCTCATTCCTACAAGGGTAGGACAGTTTTGTGTAAGCTTTAAAATAGAGCATTGTGATGTGCTCCAGCCAAATTGTTCTCTACACCTTTCTTCTCTCAACCACATTAACCCTTGGCTTCTGGAACCCAAGTGGAAAAGGAGTCGCCATGACTCCTAGTTCAAAACAATCTCTACCTTTCCCAGTAGGATCACACCTGCCTGGGCACTTCAGAGAGTTACATAGACGCACAGAGGTACAAGTCAGCCAGAAACATACTAAGAAGAAAGCATAAAGTACAGTCACAAAGGCAAGGTCCAACTCCTACCTTTTTGTTCCAGCATCCATGAGCTGCAATCCAGAAGTCACATGAAAAACACCCAAAACCTGCAACTGGTCACCTCCTCCCACCTATTTCTCCATCTGAATCTTCAGTGTGGCATTTCATTGTCCTTTAACGTCAGCTACAGAGCAGAGATTATGATATAGTCAGTAACTCTCAGAGTAGCCAGCCCACTGCCTTTGTATTGCCAGGGCCTTAGTCCAGTGAAGCTGATAACTGTTAGCAGAAAAGTTAACCTCAAAGTCCATAAAGCCTGTGGTGTCCAGTGTATTGTGTAAACCTCTTTCATTTATCTCAGGTCATCTCATCCTATCTTCAATTCCACTTGTTACCGAGACTATGATTCTATAAGGCTTAGCCTTCTCTGTTACCTTAGCTGTACTACACACCTTTGACTTTCTGAGCTGGGACTTCTCTGATCCTGTGATGTGATCTTTGGGGGGCCATATAGTAAAGATCAGGCAGGTCTAGAAACCAGAGGGATGGTATTCCCTGAGCTGACACACAGGCAAAAGACAAAGGCTTCCCTTTCTGTCACTTGGGTAAGCAGTTCTAGAGCTTACAGACTGTCCCTGTAGTCATCCACTTTCTGTTGCTATAACAGAATCCCTAAGGCTGAGTATTTTATAAAGATGTCTTTTAGTTCACAATTTTGACACCTGGAAGACCCAGGTCTACTCAGGAAGGTACCAAGCATTGAGGGGGGTAACTTCACATTATAATAACCTATTCTCAAGAACTTAGTTCATGAGACCAGCATTAGTTCTTCCATGGGCAGTATCCTAAACAACTAAACCACCTCCCAGTCCACCACCTCCCAACATCACCACACTGTAATACTTCTGGCATAGAGCACATGTGGGAAATATTGTAATGGTCCCAACAGGATAAAACCCAACCCTTCCCCACCCCCCAGAGTAGTGACCAGCTCAGTACAGAAGAGTTGCACTGGCTTGCCTTTCCTGTGCTTTCCTCTTCCCAGATCTCTAGTATTTTCTCAGAACTCACAGCTCCAAATCAAAAAGCTCTTGTCAGTGTCCCACTATAGTGCAGAATCTAATCTAAGACAGTAGATCTAAGAATAGGTCCAGGAAACTGCTCCTCTACATGAACTCTGAAACCACCACAGCCACAGGACAGATGGGAAGATGGAAGCCACTGTTGGTAACAGATAGAGTAGAGATTATCTGTGCTGTGCTCGGGAAGTTTTTCTTTCTCTCCCTCTCATATACTGAAGACCAACTTATGTCTCATTTTTTAAGAGAGCCATCCTGGCTGCACAAAAGGCCTTGAAATGTTTAGAAAATTTGAACTAGGAGCTGGCTAACTGAGCTGACATTTTTCTCTGTCAGAGCCTCTAAAACCTTTAATTACAGCTATTCAAATCTCCAGGCCTTGTAAGCACCACCACACTCACGTCACCCAGGGTTCCCACATCATCTTAGGATGGGCAGTGCTGATGCCCAGCTGGGATTAGATCGGAATGTGTGGATGGTGTCTGTGAAGGACTGGGTGAGAAATGTCCCTCATAAGTTCATATATTTGAAGTCTTGTGCCCCAGTTAGTGGTAGTGTTTGGAAAGATTATGGAACCCTTAGGAGGTGGAGCCTTCCTGGAAGAAGTATGCCACTGCAGACGGGCTTTGAAGTTCTATACCCTGGCCCTAATTCCTGTTCACTCTGCTTTCTGGGTGTGGATAAAATGTAATCTCTCTGCTTCCTGGCAGAGCGAGCCTTGTCCTCCCCTGCCATCCCCGTCCCGCACTGATCGACTCTAGCCTTCTGGAACTTCAAGCCAAAATAAATCCACTGTCCCCAGGTTTTTTATGTCATGATGTTTTTTATCACAGCAACAGGAAGGTGGCTAACGGAGTGCCTGTACAATCTACCCCTCTGCCCCTTGGCTTACATAAATGCACTAGTTCAAAGAAGTTGAATGAAGACCAACCTGAGCTGTGTTTTACAATGCAAGGTCTTTCATCTGGGCCTGTTAGAAAGCTGACTATTTCTCGCGTCCCTCGAATATACATGGCAATGCTACACCAACTGGCATCAATCGACTTGAAATTTCTGAAAAACTCACTATGATAAGCTGTTTGCATTGCTCCTAAATTCACACTACTGAAGTTCTAAGCACCCCAAGGTGATGACATTAAAAGGTGGGGGCCTGAGGTACTAACAAAGGTGGGGTAGAGCTGTCCGATCAGGGTTGGTGTCTTTGTGAAAGACCCTGCAGCTCTCAAGATTTTTTTCTACTGTAGAAGCATGCAATGAAAAGGTCACGGCCTGGAAGAGACCCTCACCCACATCCAACCATGCTAGCACCCTGCTCCCTGATCTACGGCCTCTTAATCCATGAAAACTAAATGTTCACTGTATAATAATTCACAGTCTACAGTAATTGGATAGAACACCCAATCTAAGACAGACACTAACACCATGTCACTCTGTTAGTGGGCAGACACACAGGGAAGATGACTTGGCCATCTTTAGAGATTTTTGACATGTTCCAGTTCAGGGCTCTGCAAACTAAGAACTGCCCAAAGTCCTTTTGGATAATAAAATTTTGTTGGAACACGGCCACATTCGCTGGTTTACATTTGTCCATGGCTGCCTTTTCTCTCCAGAGCTGTGTAATGGCAAATGAGACCTTGGACTCGATGCTAAGATTATCCCCTATGTGGCCTTTTACAGGAAAAGTTGGCCAGCTCTGCTCTTAAATCAGCAAAACTGGAGATCAGTCTTACGGTGTGTGAAGCTTGCCCCTAGCACAAAGCCATCTTGACAAATTTTCTAGGAAATCTGGCATTTCTAGGTCTCACTTATATAATGTCTTCAATCTAGTGGATAAGTGTGCCACACAGTAAGATGGAGAGGCCACCAACATACCATAGAATAGTTTATAGCACACGTTGAAGACGTTACAAATGCTTGATCAGGACGGTAGATGTTACTGCTTTCCCTCTGCCTCTCACGTTTGTTACAACAATGAAGAACACAGACATGTGCCATTGTCTGCCCCATCCCTCCATGTCCAGAGCTTGAAATGTGGTACTGACTCCTGTAAATGGTTTTCCAAGACCCTTTCCCCTCAACAGTCCCCATCATGGCTGAGGAAGCTGTGGGGGAAAAAAATTGAGGCCATGGCAAGGCCATCTGGTACCTTTTTGTCCTTCTCTTAAGGGAAATTGAGACCTCCATGAATCTTCTGGTCCATAAAGGTCTCCCTCACTCCTTATCATATATGGTGAACTATGTGTGTCCTCACTTCAGGGCTAGTATCAATAGAATCCCAAAAGATTGAAGGCATTCACAGAGGTCCATAGGTATATCTAGCCAGCAGGGCCATTGGCACAGGTTCCAGGCTGACACTCTCAGGATCAGAGATGTGGACTGAATTAACATCAAGACTGGATACTTCATTCCTCCTTAGAATGGGGAACAAAATACCCATGGAGGGAGTTACAGAGACAAAATCTGGGGCTGAGACGGAAGGAAGGATCATCCAGAGACTGCCCCACCCAGGGATCCTTCCTATAAACAGCCACCAAACCCAGACACTATTGCATATGCCAGCAAGATTTTGCCTACCAGACCCTGATATAGCTGTCTCTTGTGAGGCTATGCCAGTGCCTGGCAAATACAGGAGTGGATGCTCACAGTCATCTATAGGATAGAACACAGGGCCCCCAATGGAGAAGCTAGAGAAAGCACCCAAGGAGCTGAAGGGGTCTTCAACCCTATAGGTAAAATAATATTATGAACTAACCAGTACCCCCTAGAGCTCATGTCTCTAGCTGCATATGAAGCAGAAGATAGCCTAGTTGGCCATCATTGGAAGGAGAGGCCCTTGGTCTTGCGAAGATTCTATACCCCAGTACAGGAGAATGCCAGGGCCAGGAAGCAGGAGTGGGTGAGTTGGGGAGCAGGGCAGGGGGAGGGTATAGGGGACTTTCAGGATAGCATTTGAAATGTATGAAGAAAATACCTAAGAAAAAAGAGAAAAGACTGGAAAGACGTGATGGCAGTATGGGGTGCAAGCAGCCATCATCCCAACCTTTCAAATTACAGTCAAGCAGGAAAGACAAAAGTGATGAGTGGAAATGTTGTAACATCCCAGCATGTTATGACACACTCAGATATGAATGAGAACATATAATTGGGGATCCAGCCTTGCTCCACTCAGGAATGTATATGTAAAATAAGAAGGACATACAGCCAAAAAAATTTCAAAATGCAAAAGGCATGACATTACACTCTTAATTTTAGTTTAAATTTTTTAAATTATGTGTAAGTGGAGCCTCCCTCTGCTGAAATCAGGATAAGACACTTATGTTCTCAAACTTGCCAGGGTCTGATGCAACTGTTTATAGGCCACATGTGCAGAGCCTCTCACGAGAAACTATCTGGATGGATATAGAATTGTGGTTCTCTGTCCAAGGTGGCTCTGCTGGTTAGCAATGGACACAGACGTAGCACGCCTAGGAAGAGGGCATCCCAGCTGAGAAATTGTCTTCATTAGCTTGGCCTGGGGGCATGTCTATGGAGCAGTTTCTTAAATTGCTAACTGATGGAGGCGTGCCTAGGCCACTGTGGGCAGTGCCAGCCCTGTGCAGATGGCCCTGGGTTGTGTAAGAAAGCAGCTGAGCAAGCAGAGGGAGCAACCCAGTAAACAATATTCCTCCGTGGCCTCTGCTTCAGTTCCTTTCCTCGCTTCCCTCAATGGTGGGCTGTGACCTGGAAGTATAAGCCAAAGAAACACTTTCTTCCCCAGTTTGCTTTTGGCAGTGTTTTAGCAATGAAGAACCAAACTAAAAAAGTGAGTTACAAGTACATTTCCCCCCCTTATAACTAGTCCTTTATAATAATATTTTCCAAATACATCAAAAAGCAGGTATCATTGAGATACCACTCTTGCCATCTCAACAGCTCTTCCAGCTCAGCCCCTTGACAAGAAAAAGGCCTTAAACCAGTGCTTCTCAACTTTCCTAATACTGGGCCTTTTATACAGTTCCTCATGTTGTGGTGACCTCAACCCTAAATTTATTTTCACTGCTACTTCATAACCGTAATTTTGCTACTTTTATGAGTTGTAATGTAAATATCTGATATGCGGGATATCTGATATGTCAGCCCTGTGAATGGGTCATTTGACCCCCAGAGGGGTCACAACTGACAGGTTGAGAACCACTGCCTTTAACAGAAAGCAGATACTACGACCCCTACAGCTACAGGCATCCTGGCTCCTGGTTCCCCAGCTATGGGTCTTGAGCTGACTGCAGCTCACTTCCTCCCATATGTAGAGAGAATGGTCATCCTATCAAACTCCCATGAAAAGACTTACCCGACTCTCAGACTCTCAACAACAGTACCAGAACTCTAGGAAAGGGAAGCTGTTGAGGCACTGCAAAGGCGGCATGTAGAAAGATGTGCTGCTTTGAATAAGAACAGCCTCCAGTAGCTCAGATATTTGAATGCTTGGTCATTGGTGCTCCCTGACAGAGACTAGGAGGTGTGGCCTTGTTGGAGAAGATGTGTCACTGGGGGATGAGTTTTGCAATTTCAAAAGCTCAGGCCAAGCCCAGTCTCTCTCTCTCTCTCTCTCTCTCTCTCTCTCTCTCTCTCTCTCTCTCTCTCTCTCTCTCCCTGCTGCCTACAGATCTCGCTGTAGAACAATTGGCTCCCTCTCCAGCACCATGTCTGCCTGCATGCTGCCTTGCTTCCTGCCATGACTATATTGGACTAAACCTCTGAACCTATAAGCCATTCCCCAATTAAATGTTTTCCATTATAAGAGCTGTGTGGGCTGTGTGGTAGTGGTGCGTCTTCACCTAATATTAGAACACCTAACAAAGACAAAGGAGTCAGCTGTCTAGGAAGCACGGTGCCCATGCTTGGCCTTTTCACAAGCTAGTAAACACTTCTGCTCTTGGCTTCATGATTACCATGACGTTATTAAGCACCCCATGGACCGCATGTCATGTGAAGATACCCTCTGCACTGGGCAGACAGGATGCTCAAGCAATGATTGAAACCTAGGAATCAATAAAGAAATAGCCATTTCTCAAAAATAAAGCTGGCATTGATTTTTTTTTAAAATAAAAGTAGGTGGTTTGTTTGAGCCACTTGTTTTCCAAGGACATAGAAGGCTGGACACTGAAAAAAATATGCCCTTTGACCTCTAGAGTCTCAGAATCTAGCTGTACAAAACTCTCTGTTTTGCCTCACTTGGTAACAGACTTCCAGGTGCTATAGCACTGAAGCCATCTCCTGAACCAAGGACATCATGGCTAGGTGCTCGGTGTCCTGTCTCTCTGCCCATCCAGCACAGGTTGCTTCCTGGGCAAAGCAAATCCTGAGATGAATGCAAGCAGGTGTCCTTGTAGAGTCCAGCTGCCAAGGTCCCTGTACCCATCCATCCTTTCTTAGCCCCGTGCACATTGAGTTTCTCAAAGCCCTTGCTAATTCCAGCCAGAGCAAATGTGTGGACCAACAGCCTGACTACCTTTGCCCTGAAGATCATCAAAACATCTTGAATGTTTTTCCCAATACTTTGGGTTTGTCAAAACTCTCAGTCATGCTTGGCTGATTAATCCTAAAAGCACATGGCTTAAAAAGAAGCAGAGGGAGAGAGTAAATGGGATCCTTATGGTTTTGATTCGTTCACACCTAATTCTGCCATATGTGGGGTGGGGAGGGGTGGGGGAGGGGTACCAGATGCCCTGCATTTGACCATGATAATGGAGGATGCCATGAATGCAAGAGACTGTCCAGGAACTGAGTTGTAACACTGGAAACATCTCCCCCTTCCATCTTTATTAACTGTTGTATCTGTGCCAGGTCTGTGCTGGGCACTGCAGATAACCAGATGGCTGGGCTAATGCCCGTCCTTTAAGCATTCCAAAGCCAGTATCAAAATCTTTAAACCTGAGTGTCAGGCTGAGACAGCAGCTGTGAAGGGGTGAAGGGGGACATCAGAGAGAAGGGAGTCAGTTCGGCCTGCAGGGGATGGAGAGGCTTTGGAGCCAATGAGAGTGCCAGGGCCACCATGTGCTGAGTGTTGGCTTCTAGGTGACTTAGGCAACAACAATACATTCCATCATAGTTCACCGAGCCAGAGATAAAGTGTCACCAGGAGTCCTTTCTAGAACAAACTGTTTCATGTCACTAACTTTCGGTGGTTCATGGTCATCTCTGGCACCCCTAGGCTTGCAGCTGTATTACCCAGCTCCTGCCCTTTCATCTCCTGGTCACCTTTTGGCCACTGTAGGTCTCCTTCTCTGAAAACACCAGTCTTTGATCTGGGGCGTGTTCTAAATCCTGCATGACTTCATCTCAATTTCCTCTTTCCTCACTTGTTATATCCACTCGTGTCAGGCTTAGATACCTCAATATAACAATACCAAGCTTTAGCTCCTTCCATACATCATGCATCTTATTTCTCACAACAACCCTCTGAGGCAGGTGCCACTGTGAGCCCTGTACTACAGATAAGGAAACAAAGCCGAAGAAACGAACACCCTACCAAAGGCCGGCTGCATAACTAACAAGAAAGCATGGTTTGAACACCAGCAGATGAGGTTCAGGGGCCTCAATTGTGCTCAGGACAATTTGGCTTCTTACAAAGTTGCTCCTGAAATCTTAGAGCAGCTGCTCTTAAATACTTGGGAGCAACCAAGATAGCCTTCAGTGGGTGAATGAATAAACTGTGGAATATCCATACAATGGCATATTACTCAGGGATGAAAAGAAATGGGCAACTGGGCCTTGAAACTCTATGAAGGGACCTTAAATATAAGGCTGATAAGTATGAGAAGTCTGTGAGAACTCAGAACTTCCCAACACTGGGTGATAGTAATATATCAACTAATGTATCACGTTGGCACTGACCTACATCAATTTTCTATCAAGTGATAGAAAATGCCCACAAAGGACTGTGTTGCCTTCCACCTTCCCAAAACGGAGAGACATATGGAGTTTGAATAAGGTTTCAGGAAGTATTAGATGATATATTTTTTTAATTGTTTCTCAGCTCAAGAGGGACCCAGCTCCCAGGCAGTCACACTAATGTAAGTATGACATAATTTGAGTCCTTTGGAGTTCACGTGATTACAAAGGCACAAGGAAGTGGAATAGGGTGGATGACATAGGTTTCTACCTGACTTCCAAACTCGGTCAAAAACAGGCAGGATAGTTAATATGAACAAGGCTGGGTCGATGCCCCATGTAATCCCTCCCCATCAGCATAGTCCAGGAGCAGCTTTGGTAAGGTGAGGGGAAGAAGGGCCCACCTAGGTCAGGCACCTGACCAGGGCTAGTGCTGTTCATGGTAGGTTCAGCCCTCCCTCCAGGCCTTTGGGCTCCGCTCATGATGACCCCGGGTACTCTCAGAGACAGGAACATGGGCTATTGTTTTGGCAATGAATGTCAGGGCTTCATTCTGTAACTTAGATGCCCATGCCTCTGCCTACTCACTCCCAACTTCTCAACTGTTATTGCACTGAGATCTCTCTTCAGGACCCCCATGCCATGTCTTCTGAAGACAGTATAACTCAGGAAATTCTCAATGTCCCATTCTAAAACACCTACATTTACCATCACTTGTTCACGAGTGGTAAAAATTAACCTAGAAGGCATCGCTTCATTAGCTGTTCTTTCTCTTAGATGATTTACTGAATACCTTAGGTCCCAGTGACCCTTGTTCTGAAGTTCTCAGTGCAGGCAACATCTTTATTCTTCTTTGGGTTTTTTTTTTTTTGGCACCTTCTCAGTGCCTTGAATTACCCTTTTATACCAGACTCAATGACTTTGAACCAGAAGCCATTACATCTGTGCCAGCCCACAATAAGGCCGGCACCTTATCTATCTCATCCAATAGCTTCTCTTCAATTCAACCCATGTGGCTGACACACAGCTGTGCTTAGCCACTCTCTCTGCAGCAAACACGCATTGCAAATAAACATAGGAGCGCTCTTGGGGAAGGTGTGCTTGCGAGGTGGGATGTTCTGCATCTATCATCATTCTCTGGCCGTATGCTTCTTTCTATAGAATGGAATGAATGTTTCAAGTGGCCTGCAAACATAAATGTTGACCCAAGGTCTTTTACAAAAGACTCAGTGACAGTGGCCGTTCTCATCAAAAAAGCCAAGCAGATCTTTGGCCTCTGTTTCTGAATTCTGTAATGTTTCCAATAATGAGAAGGATCCACGTGTTCCTCACCCCATGTCACCTCATACTCCTAAGAGATATTCAAAGGATAGTCTGGTCATGGCTCAGCCAGGCCTGCCTGGACAAGGTGGTGTTCCACCATAGGCTGTGTACAGATCTACAGCCCCTGCTCCGAAGTGGGAGAGCAGGAGGGAGCACTGCCAGTGGGCTGATGCAGATTCATCATTTTGAATCTCCATCCTCAACATATGTTTCCGATCTCATGCAAAACATGGATTTCTGGTTTCCATTACCTTTGTTTCGTTTTAGAATATAATGTTTTTTATAGCCTGGGGAAGTGCGGGAGAGAGCAAGCGAGGGAGTATGTGAGCTTGTATGCTTTTTACTTTTCAGTCAGAAGAAAGAAGGCTAAGAAAGCCAAGAAACCAGGGATACAAAGCCAGCTCTGGAACTACTGCAGGTCAATTATTGATTCCAAGCATTTATTGAGCACCTACAATGCACATGCAGCAGGATAAAGAAGTGGCCCCTGCCTGGCCCCGGGGGCTGAAGGAGGAAGAGAGAAAGAAAGAAAGAAAGAAAGAAAGAAAGAAAGAAAGAAAGAAAGAAAGAAAGAAAGAAAGAAAGAACGAACGAACTGGCTCACACTACATGGTAAAAACAGCCTTCTCTTCCAGAAAGAACGGGAAGAGGGCAAAGATGGAAAGCTGAGAGAAAAGAAGAAAAAATAGATAGCTAGGGACGTGACTTGGTAAGAGCACTTGCTTAGCATGCTCATGGCCCAGCACTTCATAAAGCAGGTGTAATGGCATACACCTTTTATCATACAACTGGGAAGATGGACACAGGATCAAAAGTTCAAGTTAGCATCCAGCCCGGAATACTATACACTCTCTACAGAACCAACCCCAAGAACGAAGGGAGGGTAGGATACGGGTGTAAGGGGAGAGAGTGAAGGAAGGAAGGCAGTATGAGTTCATCACTCCCCATGTGCTAAGTGTCTGCAACTTGCATTTGATTTATTCTCATATCAGCCAAGTGAGAGAAGCCCTTCTGCCATTGGCCAGTGAGAAACAGTGAGACAGGCCAGGCCTAAAATATCACAGCTAGTAGAGTACCTGCCCCCTAGATACTGCCCTGGCCTCCTGGTACAGACATAATGCTACTCTGACTCTGCTTTACAGAAGGCTCCTTCCCAGCATGCACAAGGGCCCCAAGCTCAGTTACTCCATCGCCCCTTCCATGGCTTTCCAGAACCAGACTCAGCATCAAACGGCCAAACTCACAAGCAGACGAAGGCTGGCCTGAGGTCAGAGGAGATTGTCTAAGAAACCCAGGGCCCGGTCCTCCCCTCCAGAACCCCTGGGAAGTCGGCAACACCAACAATGAGGATATTTAATTGCTTGCAGACTGTGGAAGGCTGCAGCCCACCCTCTTCACCCAGTCCCAGCCCGCCTGAAGATTTCCCAGGTCGCTGAGCAGGAAGGTAGCTTTGGCAGGAAGCTGGGTGCGGTCCAGCTCGATAATCGCCCGTGTTAACACGCCATTATGCACGTCGTTAACAGACTTGGCAACTGGGACTCGGCTTTCTACCTTCTCTTTGCATTTTTATTTTCTAAAAATAGAAAAATAAAATAAAATGTAACTCCTGGTGTGTGGGTGAGAAAAATCAAGATTTCCAGTCATGCAGGTGCTCCCAGCCTCTGCCTGAAGATGCATCTTCGCCGAAAACTAAGTCCTAAAGAAAAAGACTGGAGCAGTCAGCTACAGATAGGAATATTGGGAGATGTGTTCCAGACTGAGGAAATACTCCTTAGAAAAGGCGAAGAAGACTCCGCTTGATTTGGTCATTTGGAAAACCACAACCATTCAGTTTGGGAGGAGCAAAGAAATAAGAGAGAGAGCGAGAAGTGCAGTAACAAATCACATTAGGACTTCTGAGTCCGTCAGAGGCAGCGGATTTTCCCTTACATGCTGTGGAAAGTCACTAAAAGGCAGAGTGAGCAGGGGCCGAGAACGTAACTCGGTGATAGACAGCTCACTTAGGTGGCACGTGGCCCTCAGTTCAAACCCTAGCACATCAGAAGGTGAGTGGCCATGTTGATAAAATTACTTCTGACCACTGGGTGAGAATAGATTTGAGGGAGATTGAGGTAGGAGACATGAGCTGACCAATAATACAGTAACAACCTTAAACATTAAAAGAGGAAATTTTGATTCCTATAATTGCAACTCTCTTCCAAAGGGGACAAGTCCTGCTAAGCAGAAAAGAGATTTTTAGGTTTGAAAAAAAAATTCATGACTTTGGCTATCGATATTTTACAACAGACCCCCTATATGATGCAGGAAAAGAATTTGGGAGTGCCAGAGATTCTTTGCAGAAGAAAGCAGGAGCAAAGGAAAGAGAATGAGGGGTAATGGGGTTGGGGGGTGGGTGAGGGCAGGGAGAGGCCAGCAAAGCAACAGCAGTGTTAGTCACTGATGGAGACCAGCAGGGGAGTGCTATGAGAAAAACCCACTAGCAAAGGACTTTTTATCCTGCTGTGGGTTTCAGTGCTGGGGATAGAACCCAGGACCTCACACATGCTCAGCACGTGCCCTCCACTGAGCTACATTGACAGTCTTGTAAAGCACAAGTTCATGATTCATTATTTTAAACCGTGTGCCAATTAATTAGGGTTCTCCTTCAGGCTATGGTGGATCACTGGTGTGAACTCCCAGCATTAAAACAAAACAAAGCAAATGTGAAATGGGGCATGGTATCTCAGGCAAAAGGCTTCAAGTATTGGCCAGCAGGCAACACACGTCTACATGCTTCCTTCTTTTATTAAGACTTATTTATTTTTACTTTATGCATACTGGTGTTTTGCCTGCATGTATGTCTGTGCGCCATATGCATGCCTTGCGCCTGAAGAGGCCAGAAGAGGGCATCGGATCGCCCAGAACTACATATGGTTGTGAGCTGCCATGTGGGTTCTGGGAATGGAATCTGGGTCCTCTGGAAAATCAGCCAGTGTTCTTGACTCCTGAGCCATCTCCCACTGGTCCTAGACCCTTGACAGGAGTTGAGTCCCACAGCTGCCCAGCTCCCTGCTTGGGACTAACTTCCTGTACTGCGGAATGAGCAGATGTGGCACCATGATGAGAAGCAGGGACTCAGCTGAAAGAGCTGGAGTACTGAAGCACAGCTCTAGGGAGGACTGAATTGTGCACAGAGGGCTCCAGAATCCTGGGCTGTGGTGCCCAGTGTGGTCCTTAGCAAAGACCTCCGTTACACACACTTAGAGTGAGTACACACACTTAGAGTGAGTATACACACTTAGAGTGAGGACACACACCTAGAGTGAGGACACACACCTAGAGTGAGGACACACACCTGGAGTGAGGACACACACTTAGAGTGAGTACACACACTTAGAGTGAGTATACACACTTAGAGTGAGGACACACACCTAGAGTAAGTACACACACTTAGAGTGAGTACACACACAAGAGTGAGGACACACACCTAGAGTGAGGACACACACCTGGAGTGAGAACACACACCTAGAGTGAGGACACACACTTAGAGTGAGTACACAAGCCTAGAGTGAGTACACACGCCTAGAGTGAGTACACACACTTAGAGTGAATACACATACTTAGAGTGAGTACACACACTTAGAGTGAATACACATACTTAGAGTGAGTATACATACCTAGAGTGAGTACACAAGCCTAGAGTGAGTACACAAGCCTAGAGTGAGTACACAAGCCTAGAGTGAGTACACATGCCTAGAGTGAGTATACACACCTAGAGTGAGTACACACGCCTAGAGTGAGTACACACAAGCTTGGTGAGCAGCAACTAACAAGTAGAGAACAGTGTAGACAGAACTGGAAGTCAAGCACGCATAGATGTCAGCTAAGACACAGGCCACAAACAGTGGACAATTCTTACTCATGTATTCTCAGACCATCGGCTGAGACACCAAGATGGTAATAACTTAAGAGAAAGTTCCCACACTCAGGAGTAAGACACACTCTTCTGTTTTGCTTTGACTTTGTTTGAAATGGTTTGGTTTAGTTTGGCTTTGAGGTTGGGTCTCTGTGTTGTCCAGACTAACCTCAGACTTGATTTGTAGTTCACTCTGACCTTGACCTCTTAATCGTCTCACCTTACTTCCCAAATGCTAAGATTATAGGTATACACTAACTATCACAACTCTATTGGTAGAGGGGAGGCAAAAACAAGGTCTCATTATAGGGCCAAGGCTAGCCAGGAACTTGCTTTGTAGGCCAATTCAGTCTCCGATTTCCAGCAATCCTCCTATTTCTGCCTGCCAAGTGCTGGACTTATAGGCATGCACTGGCAAGTCCAACATAAGACATTGTGTTGATGAGCACCATCCAATATAACTTTTTATAGTGGTATTAAGGTCATTTGCACTGTCCAGAGTGATAAGCACATGTGGCTATTGAGCGCTTGAATTACGGCTAATGCAACTAAGGAAACGGCTTGTTAATTTACCTCATTTTGCACAATATAAATTTAAGTTTTAAAAGCTACATATGGCTGCCATATTGTAGAGCACAGCTATAGAGTAACCCCTAACAAAGTCTTCGTAAGATCCGCATGGAACGCAGAGTGGGATGAACCCATTAAGTCAGAGAGGCGTAGACAGACATGGGGCAGTCCACCGGTCCAGCCTAGTGATGCATAGAGACGCCTAAAGCCTCAAGGTGGTCATCTTGTGCTTACTTGTTCCTACTATACAATGAAAACCAACACTGCTCAAAGGAAAGTAACAGAATTCACATAGAGCAACCACAAAAGCTAGTTTGTAGTAAAAAAAAAATTATTAGATGTGGAAAGAATAAAAACTGTGAGCCATAATTAAGGGATACCAAATAATCAAGATACCCAAAATGCTGGATTTAGCGATTACTTTAAAGTAATGCTTTCATTGTTTTCAAATTAACTAAGGAACCGTGCTTTCCATGAGTGAGTAAAGTTACCTGGGGGGGGGGGGGGGGGGGGGCTCAGTCAGTACAGTCCTTGCCACACAAGCGTGAAGACATGAGTTTGGACCCAGGCATGCTTTTAAAAGGTGTGCAGGCCTGCACCTAGAACTCCAGCACTCTTGGGAGTCAGAAACAAAAGGATCCCGGGCTCGCTGGCCGAGTCAAGCTGAATCAGTGAACTCCAGGTTCCATGAGAGACCCTGTCTCAAAAGAAAAGTTTGTAAGTGGGAGAGCTCAGTAGACATATGGAAACTAAAAACCCAAAACCAAACAAACAAGCCTAGGTCTGAAAAGAAAACTCTGGAAATTAAGTTGTGGATTTAGCAGACTTGGAAGCAGGATTGCAATCATCTCTTTAAGATTATTTACTTACTTATTTATTTATTTATTTATTTTTATGTGTGTAGTTGTTTTGTCTTCATTCATGCATGCATGTCTCTGTACCACATGCATGTAGCTCCCTCAAAGGCCAGGGGAGGGAACTGGAATTACAGACCACTGTGAGGCACCACGTGGATACGGAGAATCAAACCCAGGGCCTCGTAACCTCAGAGCCATCTTTCCAGCCCAAAGGCTGTAATGACTTTAAAGCCCTTAAAGCAATAGAAATCAGCTGGTCTGAAGGAAAGGAAAGAAAAAGCTTGAAGGAAAAATAACTGCTCAAGAATCTTTGCACTTGGAATTTCAGAAGCAGAAAAGAATGGCAATGGGGGGGGGAACGTCAGAACTAGTAATGGTGGAATGTTACCATAGGTAGAAAGCCATAAATTTATACACTTAAAGTGACACACGGAATAAACACAAAGGAACCATACCTAGCTATGCTAGGATTAATCTATGAAAATCAGAAAATCTTGAAAGTGATCACAAAACAAAAATACATTAGATACAGATGACTCTTAGCTCCTATCTTTACAAACCCATTGCAAGTTAGAAAATAACACTTACTGCTGTTGCCTAACATCACAAGAAAGCACTACACCATGCACTGCTTGCCCAGGAAAACTTCAGTTTTCAAAATACAGAATAAATTCCCAGTGAAACTCTTAGAATTTTTAAAATTCTCTTGGAGAGAGGGGCCTTCCTATACAGCACATGCTGACGCTGAACCAGTGATCCTCCTGCCTCCGTTTCTCCAGTGAACCTCATAGAACAAGTTGTCTGCTGGTTTGCCTTGTTCAACTTTGTGATGATATAAATACTGTGCATTCACTGGAAACCTATTTAGGGGCCATCTAAGAATTACTGATGACTTCTCACGAGAAACATTAGAGTCAGGAAAACAATGGAAGAAAAAAACATTTCAATGTGCGAAGGAAAAATCGATCACACTTGTACAGAATCCTATTTTACACAATATTATTCATCAAAGCCAGCATGAAATAAAGACAGTTTATTAAACCCAAGCTGAAAGGCTCTTATGTCAGTAGATCTACTTCAAGAAATGCTAGACATTCCTTAAGCTGAAGAGTACTGATGTCACCTGAAAGCTCCAGTCTATAGGCAGGAGAGAAAAAAAAAACAGAAAAAGAATTATTAAGCATAAAAATACTTCTTTAGATAGTTTCCTCAAAAGACAAGTAACTAGGATTGTATTCGACATGGCAGCCATAGTTTCATAGGATCAGACACTGAGAGCATATCGTGTTCTGTAACCCCAATCCTCCAGACCGCCTGCCTATGTCCATCCTGTCTCCCAGCTTGTGCCAGGCTGGGAAGGCAAGGTAAAAGTGGGTTGTAACTCCTAGGGCCTCTGCACACCTTCCCACAGGGACAACTTGGCCCCCTCAGCTTCTGTCAATCACAAAACGCCTTCCGTTCCGGTTACATTCATCAGTCTTTGCTATGAACACTGCCCGTGACTCCAGGATGTTTGTCATATTGGAGAGGCTCTGCCACAGAGCATTCTGGGAACTTGGAGAGGGTGGGGCCTTAGAGAGGCAAGGGAGCAGGGATGGGGCATGGTGATGACATGGGCAGAAGATGCCTGTCCCTGCTGGGGAAAGCATGCTAAGGGGACAAGCAGAAGGAGCTTATTCTGAGCCTACCTCCTGCCTGGGCACCTTAGAGCCACCTCCTCACAGTCCTCAGGGGTGGATTTTCGATCTTCATTTTACCAGTGATCCCATTAAGAGTTAGAATGTTAAAGGATTTGCCTGCATTTACATGGGTATTAAGGAGCATGCTTGGACCAGACCCACATTCCTTGCCTCCAAAATGGATTCATTCATTACTCATCATCTATTCAGCAAAAATATATTGAGGGCCTACTATGTTCCAGGCACTGTACCAGATACAGAAATATAAGGCAGATATTGTTCCAGATTCCCTCCCTCCTGTTAGTAAATGGAAAAGTTAATCCCAGATGGTGATCAACTGTGAAGCAGAAAAGACGTGTGAGCCAATCAGAGTGAGGGATATTAAATTTTACCCTGGGGTGCATGGTCTGTCTGAATGGAGCTGCAACAGTCTGTGTCACTATCATTGCTGTCCCTAGTCCAGAGCAGCATGGAGAAAATGCCTGCTAGTGCCCAGGACAGGCATCTATCCAGGAGAGGAGTTTCAGTTGAGGCTTAACAATGGAGAAGAAATATCCAACACCCCATACACACCCCAGAAAAGAGACCAGGACAAGACGCTTGCAGTGAAAATATCAAATGAATGACCCAGGGGTAGAAGTGAGCTCAGCATGCTGGAAACAAAAACACCAATGTTGCCAAGCAGGAACTAGGAGGGGAGATGGTACCAGATGAATCAAGGGTTAGGCAAGCAAGAAACAGAGAAGAGAATAATATCTGGGCTTCTGGGCCAGGTGAAGAAGGTTCTCTATCCTAGAACCTGCTTTGTCAGGGCCATGTCAGAACCTGGAGGATGTCAGTATGGAGGGGCTCGCCAGGACTCCACAGTGAACACCAAGATCATGGCCACATGACTCTCTCCAGCCTCCCAACACCCTTCACTCTCTCTGCTGGTCAGGCCAAACGCAGGAAACAAAAAAGGGTCACCCGTTGATCACCAGTGAAGGAGCTTGTGATGTTGGGTAGTAAGATGGTGTGGGAAGAAGTCTGTGAGGTCAGCAGCCACTACACGGGGTACAGAGCAAGCTGACACAGGGACTAAGCCAGGGTCCAAAGGCCGTACCCAATCTGCTGTAACGGTTTGTACTTTGATAGCCTTTTAGTTGAAAATGGGCTGTTCTCCTAAGTGTGCTCCCAGGCAACTTATGTGTTGTAAATTGAATTTTTGAAAGATGTCTTTTATTGGGTTTTGTTCTTACTATAAGAGCAGCACATGTTTCTTTTGGGGAAATCAGAAAACACCAAGCAACCATAAAGAAGAAACTAGAAATACACACCTCCCATCCAGAGCAGTGACAGTTGATTATTCCGAGCCTGTGTCTCCAGCTTGTGTGTCTGTTACTGCTCGGCTCCAGCCTACCCTGTCACCTCTTGGTTGCTCCTCCGGGGTGTTGCCTCACAGATAAACACTAGGGAAAACAGGGATGCTAAACACACAGTGTTATCTCACCAAGGGAGGGAGATATAACCTGTTTGCTGCCCAGAAGGCTGGGGGTGGAGGTGGTAAATAGCCTGGTGATCCTTGTGCTATCTATCTGACCGAGACCACACCAGATTCTCCCCTAGACCCTTAAAATGTCACATGGAGCCAACTATAGAACCAATCTTTATGGAAGATGTCAGTGTACTTTACGAAGAGTTTTGATGCAGTCATGTCTTAAGCTTTATTGTACACATAGGATTGAGTTCATTATCGATAGGAAACTTTTTCCAAATTGTGCTGTGCTTAAATATGATGAAAATAAACTACCCAGTGTCAGACTCTCAAAGTTTAAACCAATACCGGCTATTGAATCTTGTTGAAATGAATCTCCTTCTTGCCTCCCCTGAATCAACTCTCTGCGGGACATGGTGTTTGCTGAGACACTGCACACCTCATGGTACTCCCATCTGGCCAGCCACCCAGCTCCCATGTCTCCCACTGCTTCATGACCAACTGTTTGAGCTCCCTGATGTCTTGGGATGAGTCTGCTTTGTCACCCTGATGCCCAACTACTGAGACTTTCATGGGCCATGTGGGTGTTCTAGTTACCTCATGGGAAAAATTCCAACCCTACCTTGCTCTTGAGTCCCAGGGGTTGACCATAGCATTCTCATCCTGGTGCTAAAGGGATCTCTAGGGTCTGCATTAGGTCCAGGTGTCTGGATGCTTCCAAAGTACCTGAGGGGAGAAAGAGGACTGACCTACATTCAGTCACCACTGCACTCAGCAATACATCACCCAACTAGGAGGAATGGATGGTACATACAACTTAATAACTTCCTCTTAAATTTTCTTTTATGTGTATGGGTGTTTTGCCTGCATGCATGGATGTGCACCACTGTAGAGAGCCAAAAGTGTTGCGCACACAGCTATGCACTGGAGAAGCCAGGAATGTTAAACTCGAAGGCATCTTTCAAAGGAAAGAGATGTTGAACCCATCCTCCCCCTGGAATGCTGGGAATGGATGTAGTTTACAACCTGGTGATCCGTTGCTATCTAATGAACCAGACTCTGCCTGTATCTTCCAGAAATTATAGTTTATCCCAGACCCTTTCTCCCTAAAACTTTGAGTATTACTTCTAGGCCATAAAACTCATTCTTGTAAGAGATGTCATTTGTACAACAGCCTAAGTGACTTCTACCTTATCCTAGGGCCAGGCCAAATCCCAGCTCCCACAGGAATTGTTTACCTCCGTCATTTTCCCTAGACCCTTACCTTGGGCATTGTTACTAAGTCAACAGAACCCATCTTACAGAGGAAGCCTTAGGTACTTTGTAAAGAGTTTCAGTGTAACATGTCTTATGCTTCGATGTACTGCTTCATTGTACTCACAGAGCTGGGTTCACTGTTATCTGAAAACTTTTTGCCAAAGTTGTGCTGTACTTAAATATGGTTGATATCAGACTCTAGAAGTCCTGGCCCAGTGCCAGTACCAAAATCGGGTGAAACCCAGTTTCATTCTTGTCTTTTTGCAGATTGTTTCCTTCGGAGCTGTAAAGCTTTCAGGGACTCTCCACATACCACTTACATGCCTGATGCCCAAAGAGACCTCACCTCCCATCCCGGAGTGTTGGGTCCCAGGAATTGGAGTTGCCTGAGTCTCCAGGTGTGGGGGCTGGAAGTAAAAACTGGGTCTTCTGAAAGAGCAGTCAGGGCTTTTAACCACTGAGCCTTTTCTCCAGCCTTGTAACTTTTTTAAATTATTGTGTGTGTATGTGTTGTGTTGGAAGGGGAAGTTAGGACATAGTAAATGCATGCCATTGTGTGCATGTGGGGGTCAGAGAATAACTTGGCTAATTCAGTTCTAGTCTTCCACCATGGGTTCCAGGGATTGAATTTCAGGTCGTGGGGCTTCACAGCAAGTGCTTCTTACCTGCTGAGCCATTTCCTCGGCCCTTATAGCCTTCTCTTTTAACTTGTCAATGAATTGTGAGCGTGCTTTTTTTTTTTTTTTAGCAATAAATGTGTTTCTACAGCAAGCCAAATGATTGCATAATATTCCACTGCATAAGTTTGGCTAAACGTATATCAACAATCTAGACTTCCAGGCTGAAGCCAACATTTTTAATTCTAATAAAGAAATCATTTCCAATTTCAAGCAGAAAACCATTTCTCTGCAGAAATTCTCACCAATCCTAGACTTTGAAAGTTTCCCTAATCATCTACTGAATTCAGTTGGAATTAAACACATACTGAATGCAATAAGTGATACAGTGTGTCCCACACTACAATATGGTGCAAAAGTAGAAACAAAGATTCAAATGCATGCAGCTCTCTGTCCCAGGAAATGGGCTTGGGACCTGGGGTGGGCTCTGAGGGCGAGGCTGGAAGCAGCTGGGACTGCATTCAGAGCAGAGGAGGAGACGGGTGAACAAGCAAGCTAGGAGATTGCTCAGAGATAATGTGGAGGAGCAGGGCTGGGAAGAGCAGGCAGGAGCCTAACTGTGGGGAGGGAGAAAGTGGGCAAGAGAAAACAGCAGGAAACATATGCGGAAAGATGAACTGAGAGCAGAGCAGGAGGTGTGCAGAGCTACTGATGAGAGCAGGACCAGCAGGGCCAGAGGAGAACGTGCTAGGAGAGTTTGGTTCTAATGGTACAGTCCTTAAATCACTATTCCTGGAAATGATTCTGTATACACGGCCTCTCACCTTCATGACAAATACCATCAGCATAAAAGTACATTAGATGCACATTATGACCCAAAAGCTGATTTTCCAGGACCTCCAGACACAGCTTGGAGTCTCTTTGTGCTCGTAGGAGAGCCAGTCCTGATGAACACTCATCACAACGGAAGTGACGTGACAGGTACTCGACGAGCCCATCATGCAGTCAAGACGAAGGATGCCATGAAGTTGACCTTCATGGGGATGGGGCTTTCTGTGCCTGAAGAGCCTTCGCACTGAGGTGCAACCATTAGTAAAGCAAATGGAAGGCACTCTAATTGCAGCTCTAGGGAGGTTTGGGTTATCTTTTTAAAGTGTTTTCTCAGAACTTTCCAGCAAAATTGCATATTATTCTTCGTGTAATTCTGCTACTTTGTAGCCTGAGCCTAGAACAGCTTTGAAGGAAACTCAGATAAAACACACCAGGCTAGAGATGGCCTCGAGTTTAGATAAATATACAATGTGATTTAAATCTGAGATCCCACAAGACTTGTGAGGAATTTTCCTGAGGTGGGATTATTATCCCCAAGGGGATGAGGAAAAGAAGGCCCACAAAAGTAATGAGCTCACACAAATCAAAGTGAAGAAGTGGACTACCTCCATTAAGTTTCTTTCCACTGCTGTGATAAACACCATGACCAAAAGCAATGGGTTCATTGTGTCTTACAGCTCGCAAATCCATCACCGAGGGAAGCCAGCGTAAGGCACTGAAGCAGAGGCCGTGGAGGAAACGTTCCTATTGGCTTACTCTTCCTTATTTGTTCAGCCTGCTTTCTTATAGCACCCAGGACCACTCACCCAGAGATGGCGCTGCTCCTACTAAGCTGGGCCCACCCACATCCATCATTGGCCAAGAAAATGTTCCACAGGCTTGCCCACAGGCCAGTTGGGTGGGTAGATTTTCTCAGTGGAAGATCCTTCTTTCCAAATGGTTCTGGCCTTGTGTCAAATTGACAAAACACTACCGGGTGCATAGTTAGGCACCAAGCTTTGCTGAAGTGTAGAGTCGAGGCCAGGTATATGCTACTCTCTGCTGCCTCCTGTTGGTGAGAAGAGGAAAGAGCAGCTTCTCTGTTCTATCCAGAAAGCCTGCCCCACAGATGTTCAATCTGCTCCACCAGATTCTCTGGAGTTCCAATTACTCTGACAGATTAACAACCAGGATCCAAGAACTGGAGCCATGGGCCCAGAGTCATGTAGGGAGTTGAGATGGCTGGGCCTGCTGCTTGGGTTTGGCTCATTTCTCTGGCATCAGTCCCCTGCTTCCCAGGTACAGGTCTGGAATGTGAGCTGATACAGGTGAGGTTCAGAACTAATCCATACCTCAGTTTCTGCCAGCTGTGTACTTTCAAACATGGGCCTCACTCTTAGGGTCCCTGTTTCCTTCCTTTCAAGAGATTGGCTATCTGTGGCTTCACTCTGACATTGTGACCAGAGTGAGATTCTGAGTTAAGCACTCAGAAAGCGTCCACATCCCTTGTTCCCCTTTGTGATTTTGCTGGCAGTCACAGCAACAATTGCTCTCCTGCCCTGTTCCTTGGCCCAGGACTACAATTGATTCTCCAGCAGTAACATCACTCTGGGATGAGCCAGGAGGACATAGAACTGTCACTCTCTTAAGCTGAACTTTATACAGGTGTCCAGGGTAGTGGGGCTAGAGTCTCCGCTGTCTGGTTCCATGCCAGGCTTCTGTGCAGTGCATGCCATGAGACAAAAATGTGATGGACCATTTGTGGCTTCTGAGAACATCTCTGGGTCCCCTGAAAGTACAGCTACCCCAAGTCTCATGAGCTGGGAAAACAAATATCAATTCTTGTTTACTCATGACAACCACATTCTTCAGAGGAATGAGGTGGACAGGAGGTGGATGTCACCCAGTAAATCTCTCACACACTAGGGGAGAGTTGCCACAGTTGAAAAACAGATCAGATCTGCTATTGGTGGGATAAAAGCCAGAGCCAGAATGAAGGGATGGGTGGGGCCCAAGCAAGTGCTTGACTAGCAGGGAACAAGCAAAGCCAACACACAGGATTGTTTTTCTCCCTTTAGTGTTGGCAGACGAGAGCCTCTGGGGAAGACATTCAGATCAGATAAAGGTGACATAAGGAAGGGATGGAGCTGTAGAATGCCTAACCTAAGAAGTCAAAATGCAGTAAGTTGGAACCTTTGGGACAGTTCATTCTCAGTGAAGACAGAGAAAACAAATTTGTTGTCCATCTAGTGGACCCTAGGACAAGAGCAGGCTGGAGCTCCCAGGAGTTCACCTCATGCTCACTGGCTAGTGGGTGATGGAGCAATCTCACTCAAGAATGACCTGCAGAGGCATACGAGATACATCTCTAAAACATGACAGTGTTGTCATGGTGATGAAAAAAAGTAACTAACATGAATCGTGACAAAGGATAAGTACCCCGAATTCCCCTTCCTCTTAAGAGCAGCTGGGATCCTAAGGGGGGAAACAAGCAGATCAGAAGGCTTAGAGCAGTGATTTCCATTCTCTCAGCAAATGAGCCAATGGGGTGGGGGATGCCAAGATCTCACTATGTAAGTCCAAGGTAGGTAGATATATTCCCCTTAAACTTATTAACTTATTAACAGTAGAGATTAGGCAGCTGAGGAGCCTTGAAAAGCTGTTTCTCCTCTGGCCAGCCTCCAGAACCATGCTTGGTGGAGCACAGAGCAGACACTATAGAATCCAAACACTCCCTAACATCAGTCTTCCCTCCAGAGGAAATGTCCCTTAGTCACTACAGGCCTTGTCACTAATGAGGTTGGTCTACTCAGGCTGCCTTTAAAAAAATACCATAGACTTGATAGATTACACAGTACAAATTTATCTCTTGCAGTTTGGGATATTGGGGTTCAAGGTCGAGGTGCTGACTGACTCAAGTCCCCAGTGAGAGCTCTTTTCCTGGTTGTACACAGCCTTCTCACTGAGGACTAACGTGATGCTGGTAGAGAGTTTCTCATGTCTCTTCTCATAAGGGCACTAATGTCATCATAGCCTCCCACCTCCACCCTTGTGGCCACATCTAAACCTAGTCACCCTCTCCAAGTCTTACCTCCAAATACCATGAAATTCATGAGCAATTGAAATTAGATTTGAAGAAATGCGGTTCAATTCATAGCATCCACTTCTCATTACAAAGCCAGCTAGTTTCATTTCCAGTAAAAACAGGGCATGGGTGGCCATGACTACATGACAGTGCCCATGTTATCAGGAATGGAGGCACAAGGTCACACACAGCTGCAGTCACACTGTGGACCCTAAGCATCTGTCTATCTTCCTGAATCCTCAGCTCAGTTCATTCTCTGTGATTTACAGTAGTGTTGTCCTCTACTGACTGGAATATTTGCAATATTAAGTGGATACCATATGAAAAAACACCACACAGTGATCCCGATTGTCCCAGCTTGCTTGCTGTTCCTGTTATAACACACTGACCAAACCAAGGCTTAGTTTGGCTTACAGGTTTCAGACTTTCAATGAAGGAAACCCAGGTACAAGCTAGGGACTCAAGGCAGGAACCTGGAAGCAGGAACTGAAGCGGAGGTCATGGGGGAGCCTGACTTGCTCATCCTTGCTGCCTCATCTTGCTTTATTATACCACTCATGACAACCTAGGTAGGAGTGGTGCTACTCACAGTAGACAAGGCCCCGCAACATCCATCATTAACTAAGAAAAGGTCCCTCAGACATGTCTATCAGCCAATCTGATGGACACAATTCCTCAAGTGAGGCTCCCGCTTCCCAGATGACCTTAGCACAGTGGTGGGGAACAAGTGCTCATCAAGCAGAAGCTATCCTTGCTGGGATGGGCATATGCGGTATTTGGGTTTACAGATCCAGAGCGGATCTCTCCTGAGCAATGCTCACATTCCACTTATGTCCTCTCACTTATTGATCTTTTTCCAACTGGCTCTTATTTTTGATCTATTGTATCTGCACCCACAATATTTTCACTCATACTCAACCTCAGAAGACGGCGTCCTTCTCTAAGTTTCAAAGCCTTTGTGGGCACCTCTTCAACAAAACCACAGAGATGCCTAATGGGTCTCAGGAGAGGAAATCCCACAGCTTCTCCACCCAATCCCAGAGAAACTATTACCACGTGGTTTCCATACAATGGACCATGAGGCTATGAGCTAGGTTTAATTGTAAGACCCCCTAGTACTGCACCCCCGCCCCTGAGGGCTGAATATGGCTAGGTGTGCTGCATTCACCAAAGGCAGGCTGAGCCTCTTACCTGGATACATATGTGATTGTCAGCGGGGTACCAGACCATGGCAGCAGCAGCAGCAGCTCAAGCCTTCTGTATTTCAGTTCTAGCATCTATTTTCTAGGAAACGGGCCATGTGCATCTTGATGTGGCACAACACTTCAGGCTGTCCCAGCCGAACCCCCACATTTACAGATGAAGACACAAGGTGTCACCAGCACAGGCTGGTGGAGGTGAATCTGCAATGCCCAGCCTTGCCCTTCACTGATGAAAAGCAGAAAACTGAAGAGGTGGCTACACAGAAACCACACAGTCTCAGGAAGCACTGACCGGGCTGAACAAATTATTTACCCTATTTCTTGAGTTTATGTCAAATTACCAGTCTCCATCCGCACCTGTACTACGGCATGAAATAATGTTTTTATAAACCTACTTATTGTCTTTAAACAATTACACAAATATCATTATGCATCACTCAACCAACTCAAATACTTTCAACTGATGTAATGTTTGCTTCTCTTTTAATTATTTTGCACATACACAGAAATGTAAAACTCTCTGTCAATACTAATATTTCAACTGTCATATGTTTTGCACGTCGAGAAGCTAAAACACTATTGAAGTACAGTTTGAGCATTAAAGGTGCTAATTTGTCATGTGAAACTATTTAAAATGGATATTTTTGTCACCCTGTTTCGGTGACCGCTCTTCAGGCCTTAAAACACAAAAGGGGGCCTCCTTTCTCTTCCACTCTTACAGCTCCTTGGGAAGAACTGTTCCCCGTGTGGTATGACAAATAGTGGAAGCAAGCTTCGGGTAGGACTGATAGATTGGGGAATTATGTTTTCAATTCTAGAGTTCTATAGAGACATTCACGATTCTATAATTGGGTGCTGTGATGGAAAACATTCGTTGTCAACTTAACTGGACATGTAATCACATAGAAAACACAGCTCTGAACTCGCCAGGGCATTTCTCTGATCACAGGCTTTGGAAAGGAACAAGGATTCTGCCATGGACTGGATTGGAGGGTAATCCTGTTGCATTCTGGCAAAAAGAAAAATAAACTGGTTGCATTTTTCTCATGTCTGAAAGACTTGAGTGAGACGTACATTGCTTAGCAGAGGAAATTTCATGACTACACAATATCCAAGATATGGCACGGTTTGTACTTACTGCTCTTAGATTTACAATAAAAGAGAGCAGAAATAAATGAAAAAAATATGCAATTTGATAAAGAGAAAAGAATGAGCACGTGTCTTAGTTACTTTTCTATTGTTGTTAAGAGACACCATGACCAAGGCAACTTACAAAAGAAGGAGTTTACTGGGATGCACAATTGCAGAGGGTCAGAGTCCATGATCATCATGGCAGCAGGCAGGCAGGCATGGTGCTGGAGCAATAGTGGAGAGCTTACATCTAATCCACAAGCATTAGACAGAGAGTGAGCTAACAGGGAATAACATGGGCTTTTGAAACCTCAAAGCCCACTCCCAGTGACACACCTCCTCCAACAAGGCCACACCCCCTAATCCTTCACAAACAGTTCCACAAACTGGAGAGCAAACATTCAAATATACAAGCGTATGGGGGCCATTCTCATTCTAACCACCACAGCCAGTTTCAAGTTACAAAGTTGGTGCAGAGAAAGCTGCTGTGCTTGTTAAAAAGATTTGCACCGCTAAAGAGAAACCACATTCTCTGTCCTGGGGTGATAGGAAAGATGCCCAGAGAGCAAGATCCCACCCATTAAAGCCTCTAAGTTTCAGAAATGCAAATTCATTTAAAAGGAAAGAGCCTTAACTGAAATTGCTTCCAAGTGGGAATTCCCTGCTGCCAAGCAATCTCAGATTCAGCCACCAAAGCACACAGAGACTGCTATAGCCATGACTGAAAAGGGACAATACTGTGTCCCAAGCTGACAGTAGAAGCATCACTGACAGTTTGAAAGCATGAAAAGCATGGGAGTCACCAGTGTCCTGGAGTCTTGCACTGAGGCTGCAGGAAGTCACTGAGGCCAGGCAATGTATAGCAAGATCCGATTCCCTGTGAGAATGCCTGGACAGACCATTGCACAAAACTGCCACAGGCTGCAGGAATAGAATAGAGCCATCCCAAAAGAAGCTACATGCACTGCAGGCAGCGGAAGTAGGAGGGTGGGGCCACCCAAGTCTGTTGTAACCCAGATGATGCCATTCAGAGCCCCCAGTGCTGGACATGGAGCTACAGAAACTGATATTTACCATGCTAAGTTTTGGTCTTGTTGTGGCCCAACTATTTCTTTGTTATACCCGTACTTCTCCCCCTTTGAAGTATAAATGCTTACGCAATGCTAGCGCCAAGTTGGTTGGATTTGGAAATACATCTCTGGGTATGTGTGTGAATACATTTCCTGAGAGGTTTGACAGAATGGACACCCCACTCTGAATGTGGGTGATACTATCCCATAGGCTGGAATCCTAGACTGAATAAAAAGGTAAAATACAGGAGGAGGGGCTGGAGAGGTGGCTTAGAGGTTGAGTCCTTGCTGTTCAAGCATGAGGGAAAAAGTTTAGATGCCAACACCAGTGTAACAAGCCAGGCAACCTGCAGATGCCTGTAAACCCAGCTCTGAGTGGGACAAAATAGAGATCTCTGGGTTTGCTGGCTTCCAGCCAAGCTGAAAACTCAGAGCTTGCAGGATCAGGGAAAGATGCTGTCTCAAAATCATAGGCTAGAGGGATAGAAGATGCCTTCTCTGTCTCTAAAAATGCACAGGCATTCAGCTGACACATAGACACTCACATGAATATACCACATTAGCATGCGTGTTCCCTCAATCTATGAGCCAGAGGAAGACTTTCCTCCCCTGGCTTGCTCCCTGGGAGGCATCTTGTCAGAACAACAGGAAAGTAACCAACCCAGCTCCCAGCTCCCTCTGCTCAGCAGCTAGGCGGAAACTGCAACACCAGCATCAGCCACTGTGTGGACAGGATATAAGTGCAGAGGAGAGTTTACACAGTTCCAAATATCGAAACATAATTTAGCATTTGCCCACAGAAAACTGTTTCTGTTTCTGAGCATGTTTATCAAAAGGATGGAGAAAGAGAAGTATAGACGGGCAGTGGGAAGAATTTGAAATGGGCTGTTTATTTAGAAAACTAACCAAAGCAACAGGAAGCAAAACATTCTGCTATGCAAGTGGCTCTATTTTTCTTTAAGGTCAATGACACTTATTTCTTAATCCCATCCCATCAGCTCTGTGGTAGGAGAAGTGCTTCCCAGAGACCTACGAACTATTCATGAGACGTCATTCCTTCCAGATTGTTTGTGTGTGTGTGTGTATGATGGGTAGCATTTCAGTGGGAAGAGAGAGGTTCAACACAGCTGGAAGTCCACCATCACAATCCAAAACCCAACCCTCAACCATAAAAACCTCCACCAGGCCTTTTCCTGCCTTGAATTTGGGTGGTGCTCGAGCTGGTACGTCAGCTGGGCCAGCCTGATGTCAAAACGCTTATAAGAATCTTGTATTTTGCCACCAACCCTCTTCCAAACCAGACGCATAAGTGGCTTGTGAGACTTTTCCCAGTCATGCAGTTTCACAAGAGCCCATCTATTCAGTCAGCAAATCGTGGTAAAAAACCTACCACATCCCAGACCCTGGACTGGCACTGAGTTGAAAGTAATTAAGCAAAAGCATCCACATTTCTCCTAATGCTGGGTCGTGTTTATGGCCTGCATCTTGTTCAGCCTTCTAATGATGAACACCTGGTCAACATCAACCATATGACAATTCATCATTCGGTTCTCTTGTTTCGTTCAAAAGCCTGTCCCTAGATGATCCTCAAGGATGCATTTCTTTTGGGATTCAATCCAATATCCAGATGTGTGAGTGTGCTTAGAAGGGTCACGAGACCCTTGGAACCAAACTTGCTCTAACATGATTTAACTACAAAGCCCTTCCTTAGACCCTGCTCGGGTTTAATATTGCTTTCCTGAGGCCCATCTGTTCTCTCAGTGCCTCTTAGTGTGGGTGTGTCCAAGCCACCTGCTCAAGGGGACCCAGTTTCACTGCCTCAGAACCAGAGTCGTTTCCTGTTTCCACATTAGATGAATTTTTAACGAGATGACAAGGGGCAGCTGTTTTCTCAAGCCATGAAGAGTGAAAGAAAAGGAAGCACACGGGCCAAGAGGGAAGAGTCTTGGGTTGTTGTCCATCCAAGCCCCACGGTGCTGAGTAGCTATGGAAAATCTCTTGGGTCCAGATCCATTGTAATCCCCTCCAGAGCTTCACACAAGCCCTCTATCCTGTTCTTTTTCTATGCTCTCTCTTCCAAGGTCATATAAAGGATCATCGGAGCATCTATACAGATGAGATGAGATGCCATGACCATATGAACCTTACTAGACACCAGCAGCTCTGGAAAGGACTTGAGCAAACTCGGTTTGCACTCTCATGGTCTAATAGTGCTTCCATATCGTGAGCTCTTCTGCAGACCCATACATTGCTGGAGTCTAGAAAGACAGAAGATGAAATGGTTGGGGACCTCGATATTCGGTTGATCATCCGAGGGGAAGCTAACTCACCCTCAGGGAAGTCTGCACTGCTATAACTGGGGCTGGAGGGAATACAGTCAGCCAACCCAGGGAAGATGTCCTAAGCCCAGAGAACTGAGAAGAGTTGTGCTCTTGAAGGCGTGAAGTAACCTGAGATGACTGGATACTTACCAGAAATGAGAAGTTAATAGAAGAAAGTCTCTAAGGCAAAGACAGCCAGATTGAGGATGGAGAAGAAGAAGAGCCAAGTCCCAAAAGTCCTTGCAAGTAAAAAAATGAGATCATATTTCAGTTACAAATTTAGATGGCTTCTTCCACACCCAAATCAAAATCTGCATTCCATCTAACACCACGTGTGCCAGGCTAATTCTTGAAAGGGGCCAGTTACTTACATTGCTGCCTTTATCTCAGAAGTTCTTCAATAAAAGCACTATTTTACAGGGCTGGAGATGGCTTAGCAGCCAAGAGGACTGTCTATTCTTGCAGAGGTTTGATTCCCAGCGCCACACAATGGCTCACAACTATCTCTAACTCTAGTTCCAGAGAACCCAATGCCCTGTTCTAGCTTCCATGGGCACCTGGAACACACATGGGGCACATACATACATGCAGGCAAACATTCACATATAAAGTCAAAATAAAGCATTTTTAAAAGAGAGAAGAGCAAAACTTTTCTAACTGGGGGTGGGAAGAACTTTGTTGTGCAGGTAAGCGCTAAACAGATGTGTGGGGTTTTTTTTTGGTTGTTGTTGTTGTTGTTGTTTGTTTTTTGTTTTTTTTGTTTTGTTTTGTTTTTTTACCTCAGACATAAAAGGTACTGATAATGTTATAACAAACACCTGAGTATTCCTTATTTATATGGAGTATTAAAGTATTTTGGAACTGATGTTGTCCTCAATATCATTCCTTCTGCCCGACCCTGTAGGGGGCAGTTCTGATGCTTAGATCAGGAATCGGCCTATGAACGATGAAGGGCCTGTTTCCCAATTGGTTCTTGATTGATCAATAAAGTTGCTACTGGTCAATGGCTGGGCAGAAGAGGCGGGACTTCCAGGTCCTGTAGGAAGGCAAGAAGATGGAGGAGGGGAAAAGAAAATTTGCTTTGTAGCCGGGCGTGGTGGCATACGCCTTTAATCCCAGCACTCGGGAGGCAGAGGCAGGCGGATTTCTGAGTTCAAGGCCAGCCTGGTCTACAAAGTGAGTTCCAGGACAGACAGGGCTATACAGAGAAACCCTGTCTCGAAAAACCAAAAGGAAAAAAAAAAAAAAAAAACAAGAAAAACAAAATTTCCTATGCTTCGAAGGGAGAGAGGGCCACCAGCCATGTACGATCTCGAGTTGGCAGCTTCCTTGACTGGGCCTGGGGTAGCAGGCAGGAGATTAGAAACACAACTAAACTGAGGACAGATTCAGAGGTGTTGAGCTGGAGTGAAGATAAGGGTACATTAGCCGCGGGAGGCTTGCCCAGCCATTGAGATGAAAAGCATATTAAAAATAAGTTAATGTGTGTGTCTTTCATCCACAGATCCAAGGGGACCTGGGCGGGGGCTGGTTGTTCCATCTGCCCAGAGCTTAAAGCGGGGTTGTAGAAAACACATGCTACACCACCCCACCCCATGAATTCCTGAGGAAGCCACAGCCCTAAACCTTAAATTTACCATTCTTTTCTAGACATATGTACCTGTAAGACAGTAATGTTGGATTTTGGGTTGGGTTGGGTTGTTTTGGGGTTTTTTTTTTCCATCTTTGAAAACTTTTAACCAGTTGCACTTATGGTTCTACAACTTGATCCTTTCTCTCGACATATTTCTTGAGACATTTCACTATTTCATTTTAATGTTGCATGGTTTTATTTTAATGTTATTAAGAGTACATGAATAAAAATGCACTATGCTATTTTAACACTCCTCTGAGGGCAGACATTAGCGTTATTTCCAATATTTGCTATTAGCAGCAAGCTGTATGAATGAACATTTCTGTGCTTGATCATAGCAAAGAACAAGAAGAAGTGACATTGCTGTCAGCCCTCTGTGCATATATGTTTGAGGTTCTACACAAAGCATATTTCAAAGAAGAATAAGTGTCTGGCCATGGCATAAACACATCTCTAACTGAATTAAGCTGTTTTTGTTTGGACTGTCATTTAAATTACCATAGGCTCAGTGATTGAAATAATAAACATTTATTTCTCACAGTTCTAGAATCTAAATATCTGAGATCAGAGCTCCAGCATGGCCAGGATCTAGAGGGGACCTCGTTCAGGCAGCAACACCCAACCTCTTGTACCTGACCAAAAAAAAAAAAAAAAAAAAAAAAAAAAACTGAGTCAATTACTAAGGCTTTTCTAAAACGCCAGTCGTTACATTCATGAGAGCTCCATGTTCACGGCCAGGTCACCACCCCAGATTCCATGATGCTTGATTAAGGGACTCAGATGCTCAGTCCATTGCTCTACCAAGTTTCTCTTCTAGTAATTTTACCAATGTCAGTTCTAATCAGCAATATGAGAGACCTCCCATGACTCCATACTTTTGTTAATATGTATTATTACCAGACCTGCAAATATTACAAATTTTATCTAATACTCACTAGACTAGTATTGTGTCTGTCATTTTAATGTATAATTCTTTGTTCAAACAAATTAATGCCTTTGGTTTTATTGGATATTTGTGAGGTATGTATTTAGCAACTGTTCCCTTTTTTTTTTTTTTTTTTTTTTTTTGCTATGGAATTGGCTGTCTCTTTCTTAGGGGGGTGTAATGGAGTTCTGTATATCTCATGATAAAAATCCTCTTAGATTGTATATATGTTTATGGAGTTTTTGCTTTCCTTCATTTTTGTTTGTGGTGCTGAAGCTCAAACCCAGGGTCTTGCACATGCCAGGCAAACATGCCATCTCTCCCATCTCCCATTCTGTGCATTTTTAAAATATATATTAGTTGTATTTTTAACCATCTGTAAATAAATATATCTGGATATGGATATGGATATGGATATGGATATGGATATGGATATGGATGCACTTGTTCACAGAGTCCAGCAGAGGTCATCAGATTCCCTGGAACTGGAGTCACAGGTGGTTGTGAGCCCCCCCCCCCCCAACATGGGTGCTGGGAACTGAACTCAGGTCCTCTGCAAGAGCAGAAGTGCTCTGAGCCAGGGAGCCATATCTCCAGCCCCATGATGCTGTTTGTTTGTTAATGTAATAGGAAATTTTGTCAAAAGACAGAAACAGACATCAGAGTACTAGGACTTCTTTAAGTCCTAAGCAGTTGCAGTTTCCAAGGCTGTCAGATTCTATGTACTTTTCATGATCTTTGATTGACTGTGCTATTTTAAGGCTCAGTTGAAGACAGAATTTAACTTGTAGAAAATTAGCAACAATACAAATCTGCCGTCCACAGCAATACAAATTACTCCTGCTCAGAGTGATGGTGATAAACTTTTTGTAATAGAAAATATAAAACTAAGCCAAGTTCTGACTTATCCTTTCTCCTAGTCCCTCTGTTTATAAGTTAAAATTAAGTCTTTGACACAAATTTATGACATATTTTCAGGATAACCTTGTTTTGGCCGCATTGAAAAGATATTTTCAAAACTAATAAAATATAATCCAAGAAAGTTGGCCCTTCAAGTCAGAGAACCAACCTGCCATTTGTGGCAAACTCTGAAGCCTCAAGAGAATTCCTGAAAGTTGCTAATAAAAAAGCCTGAGGAGCCACACAAAACCATGGCTGACTTTCAGGCCAGCTCTCCTTCTCTTGTCATTTGGCCGCTCTGGGTAATTTTGTATTAAACCTCTCTGAACCACACTCCATTAGCAAAACTGGATTAAGGACACTTACCTCAGGGCTGGCAAGACAGCTCAGTGTGTAAACAAGCTGTAAACGTCCCAAGCCCGATGACCTGAGTTTAGTCCCTGGAATCTGCATCGTTGAATACAAGATACTTTTCTCCCACAAGTTGTCCTCTGATCTCCATATGCATGTGAACTGTGCACATATAAACACACACACACAATAAACACATTTTTTTAAATAATATTTGCCTCAAAGACTATCATGAACATAAAATGAAATAGCAGGTACAAGCCACTTAATACATAAGGGGCTGCAGGCTGGCAAGGTAGCTCAGTAGGAAAGGTGATTGCCAATAAGCTTAAAGGCCTAGACCCAATTCCCAAGATCTACCTGAAGTTGACAAGTGATGAAGACAAGTGATGCCTGCAGTTGTCCTCTGACTTCCATACATATACAACAGCAACGATGCAGGCACACACACAATAAATAAAGAACATTTCACTTCTTGAAATAAAGAACATGTGGATACTGGGGGGGGGGTGTTGTCTCTGACTTTTTTGCCTGTTCTTGGGACTCTTTTCCTCCTACTGGGTTGCCTCATCCAGCCTTGATATGAGGATTTGTCCCTAGTCTTATCTTAACTCATTATGCTGTGTTTGGTTGATATCCCTGGAAGGCCTGCTCTTTTCTGAAGGGAATCAGAGGAGGAGTGGACATGGGGGAGAGCAGAGGGAGGGGGAACTGTAGATGGAATGTATTGTATGAGAGGAAAATGTTTAAAGAGAGAGAAAAAGAGATCGTGATAGCAATAACAGGAGACACTCAGTAGGCTTCTTTACTGGACTAAATATAAAACTTCAAATGCAGAAAGTGAGGCTGAGAGAGTCTGCAGCCTCTAAGAACGGAGGTCACTAATACAATTGTTCTGGTGGAGCAAAGAGCTGACAAAACATCCAGGGTGGAGCCCCTCTGGCTCACCATAGGATACTGTGCAAGTCACATCTCTGTCATCTGCATATCCACTCCTTTGATGAACTCTCCACTCTCACCAGTCTCTGCACTAAATATCAGCACTAGAGGATGAGAATTCTTAGGAGCCCAGGTTCCTTTACACCTAAGATAGAGATGAGAGGTCTACTCATTTCTAGGGCTGTCACAAACCATGTGCTTAAAGCAACAAAAATGGCCTGCCATTCAGAGGCTGAAAGTCTGAAACCTGTCTTGCCCACACTCTCTACAAAATCTGCAGAGTGGCCTTCACATTTTCCTGGCTTCCAGTGGGGGCCATCACTCCTTGGCTTATAGCTACAACTATTGCATCTCTTCCTATGTCATCACCTGGCTTTGCCCCTGGAAGGCCCTGTATATGCATGTTTATAAGGACACAGTCATTTTAGATAAGATGCACCCTATACCAGTATGACCTCATCTTAACTCATAGCATCTACAGTGAGACAGCATCTAAGTAAGGTCATTCTGAGGCACCTGGGATTAGGAGGTCAGCATATCTTTTTGAAGGAGACAATTTAGTCCACAAATAACACCCCACATGGGAGCCTTTAGTAGAGCAGGCCTTTTCACTGGGTCCGACCTTAGCATGTCATGTTTGGCATCCCAGAAGCTTCCAGTACTGCAGAAAAATAAAAGGGCAAATCCCAAGATGAAGGGCAGCACACTTTTCAGTGCAGTGTTCTCTGAAGCCACCCCTTAATGGAAATCCAGATCGTGGCATCATGTGGTTGAGAAAATAAGAGGGAGGGAGGGAGCTCTCTCCACCTATAAGGTGCTTGCTGCACAAGCATGGGGTCATGAACTCGATCCCCAGAGCCATACAGAAAAGCCTGACATTCGGAGCACGATTCCCCAGTGCTGGGGAGGTGGAGACAGGAGGATTCCTGGAGTTTGCTGGCTAGACAGTCTAGACGAATCAGTGAACCCTGGTTTCAGTGAGAGACACTGTCTCAAAAAACGCAAGGTGAACAGCTCCTGGGAAACAAGAGCCAAGGTTGACCTTCGGCCTTTGAATACATGTATGTACACACATGCATGCATGCACACCCATGCACACACATGCATATATGTTGAGTAAAATGGAGAATAGAGCTGTGCTGGGTGCTTCCTCCCTCTCAAAAAATGCATTGCAATTCTAGAAGCTATCTGGACAGTACTTTGCCTCTTCAAAAAATTCCTCGAGGATCCAGAAAGGGAAGGGAGCCAGCACTTTTATTTAGAGTGTCCTCCGTGCCAAGCCATATGTGAAACGGCTTTCTAACCATTTCTTTCGAGCCCCATGACAAGGTTTCTATTATTAACTCCACTTGACAGATGAGTCTCAGGAAAACTAACTGCATTTCTCCCAAGTCCCATGGTTTAAAAGGTGGTACTGTGACTTCAACCCAGGATTATCTGAGACAACCAAGTTTATAATCGTTCCACTGCACTGTTATCTCATATCAGAAAATCCATGTGAAAACTAGAAGCATTATATCTGGCAAACAGAGATGGTCATTATAGATGTAAATCTATCCTTCCTCCCCAGAATGCCTCCAGATCGAATGGCAATGTATGAAGATATAATACTGTTTGATTCTCCTGACCGTGTGTGAACTTGAACTCATGGGATTTTGTTCTCCCATCACAGGTGGGACTTAGTCCCTTCCTTACCCCCTTTCCCTTATCCCATAACTTGCCCCCAAGAGAAAGAGTAAGACAGGGTCCAGCTTCGAGCCCCTCTGTGCTGCCTCCTATGCGCCATATTCATCTGCAGACACATACACTGGAAAGCCTATGTAGCAGCATGGGCTAGAGATAGATGTAGCCTGCAAGCAAGCCTCCCCAGGAAAATACAAGGAATTCTGAGACTGACTCTAAGACAGGCTCCAGAGTTGGCACTGACATTAACTTATTAGAATACTGGGGCTTCATGCTGAGCCTCTCTTACCAAGTTTATCAAAGGAGGAGCATGTGCTGTGATCTTACAACCCAACAGCTTTGGTCACAGTATCCTTAAAAGTGAAGGGGACTCACAGATGCCACGGAAACAAGGATAGACCGTGCTTTCTCAGATTCCAATGTTCAGCATTTGGGCATATCGAATGCCCCCTTGATGGTTCCAGATAAACCTCCGAAAAGACAGCTGGAATAAAGGACCGAGTGCTTGCAGCCAGAGGTTTCTGCTCCTGTGAAAGCTCACCAGGGCCACAGATAATGCTGAGAGCCTAATCAAAGGACTGGTCCTTGAGACAAACAGAACAGCTGTGCACAAATGGTCTTCCCTGTTTTGTGTAAGCTGTTCATGGCTTCTCATTGCAGTTGGTTCTCATGTGAAGCATGTCTAGTTCATAATTTACATGCGATAAATTTCTAGCCAAGCAAGTCCTCCCTCATAGGTTCAGTGTACATGTTCACCTGCTTCTGAGCTGACCATGTATTTAGCTTATTTATGACGATGATGATGATGGTGATGGTGATGGTGATGATTGTTGTGACAAAACACCTCAACGAAGCAAATTTACGGAAGAAAAGATTTACTTTGGCTCACAGCTTCTGAGCACTACAGCCCACCATATGGAAGGGAGAGGGGGAGGACCCCCTCAGTCTGAGGCAGCAGGAGCAGGCAATGGAGCTGTTCATATTTTGGTGGCTCAAGAAGCAGGTAGCGACAAGTCCCTTCCGCTCGACTCGAGCCCCGGGCTACCTGGCCAGCAGAGTCTTGCCCAACACCCACAAGAGCCCACACGGGACTCCCCACGGGATCCTAAGACCTCTGGTGAGTGGAACACAGCGCCTGCCCCAATCCAATCGCGCGGAACCTGAGACTGCGGTATATAGGGAAGCAGGCTACCCGGCCCTGATCGGGGGCACAAGTCCCTTCCGCTCCACTCGAGCCCCGGGCTACCTTGCCAGCAGAGCCTTGCCCAACACCCGAAAGGGCCCACACGAGACTCCCCACGGGATCCTAAGACCTCTGGTGAGTGGAACATAGCGCCTGCCCCAATCCAATCGTGCGGAACCTGAGACTGCGGTACATAGGGAAGCAGGCTCCCCGGGCCTGATCTGGGGCACAAGCCCCTTCAGCTCCACTCGAGCCCCGGGCTACCTTGACAGCAGAGTCTTGCCCAACACCGGCAAGGGCCCACACGGAACTCCCCAGGGGATCCTAAGACCTCTGGTGAGTGGAACATAGCGCCTGCCCCAATCCAATCGCGTGGAACCTGAGACTGCTGTACATAGGGAAGCAGGCTACCCGGGCTTGATCTGGGGCACAAACCCCTTCCACTCCACTCGAGCCCCGGGCTACCTTGCCAGCGGAGTCGCCTGACACCCGCAAGGGCCCACACAGGATTCCACAGGAGATCCTAAGACCTCTAGTGAGTGGAACACAACTTCTGCCAGGAGTCTGGTTCGAACACCAGATATCTGGGTACCTGCCCTGCAAGAAGAGAGCTTACCTGCAGAGAATATTCTGCCCACTGAAACTAAGGAGAGTGCTACCCTCCAGGTCTGCTTATAGAGGCTAACAGAGTCACCTGAAGAACAAGCTCTTAACAGTGACAACTAAAACAGCTAGCTTCAGAGATTACCAGATGGCGAAAGGCAAACGTAAGAATCCTACTAACAAAAATCAAGACCACTCACCATCATCAGAACGCAGCACTCCCACCCCACCTAGTCCTGGGCACCCCAACACAACCGAAAATCTAGACCCAGATTTAAAAACATTTCTCATGATGATGATAGAGGACATCAAGAAGGACTTTCATAAGTCACTTAAAGAATTACAGGAGAGCACTGCTAAAGAGTTACAGGCCCTTAAAGAAAAGCAGGAAAACACAGCCAAACAGGTAGAAATCATTAAAGAAAAACAGGAAAACACATCCAAACAGGTGATGGAAATGAACAAAACCATACTAGAACTAAAAGGGGAAGTAGATACAATAAAGAAAACCCAAAGCGAGGCAACGCTGGAGATAGAAACCCTAGGAAAGAGATCTGGAACCATAGATGCGAGCATCAGCAACAGAATACAAGAAATGGAAGAGAGAATCTCAGGTGCAGAAGATTCCATAGAGAACATCGACACAACAGTCAAAGAAAATACAAAATGCAAAAGGATCCTAACTCAAAACATCCAGGTAATCCAGGACACAATGAGAAGACCAAACCTACGGATAATAGGAATTGATGAGAATGAAGATTTTCAACTTAAAGGGCCAGCTAATATCTTCAACAAAATAATAGAAGAAAACTTCCCAAACATAAAAAAGACATGCCCATGATCATACAAGAAGCCTACAGAACTCCAAATAGACTGGACCAGAAAAGAAATTCCTCCCGACACATAATAATCAGAACAACAAATGCACTAAATAAAGATAGAATATTAAAAGCAGTAAGGGAGAAAGGTCAAGTAACATATAAAGGAAGGCCTATCAGAATTACACCAGACTTTTCACCAGAGACTATGAAAGCCAGAAGAGCCTGGACAGATGTTATACAGACACTAAGAGAACACAAATGCCAGCCCAGGCTACTATACCCGGCCAAACTCTCAATTACCATAGATGGAGAAACCAAAGTATTCCACGACAAAAACAAATTCACACAATATCTTTCCACGAATCCAGCCCTTCAAAGGATAATAACAGAAAAGAAGCAATACAAGGACGGAAATCACGCCCTAGAACAACCAAGAAAGTAATCATTCAACAAACCAAAAAGAAGACAGCCACAAGAACAGAATGCCAACTCTAACAACAAAAATAAAAGGAAGCAACAATTACTTTTCCTTAATATCTCTTAATATCAATGGACTCAATTCCCCAATAAAAAGACATAGACTAACAGACTGGCTACACAAACAGGACCCAACATTCTGCTGCTTATAGGAAACCCATCTCAGGGAAAAAGACAGACACTACCTCAGAGTGAAAAGCTGGAAAACAATTTTCCAAGCAAATGGACTGAAGAAACAAGCTGGAGTAGCCATTTTAATATCGGATAAAATCGACTTCCAACCCAAAGTTATCAAAAAAGACAAGGAGGGACACTTCATACTCATCAAAGGTAAAATCCTCCAAGAGGAACTCTCAATTCTGAATATCTACGCACCAAATGCAAGGGCAGCCACATTCATTAGAGACACTTTAGTAAAGCTCAAAGCATACATTGCACCTCACACAATAATAATGGGAGACTTCAACACACCACTTTCTTCAAAGGACAGATCGTGGAAACAGAAACTAAACAGGGACACAGTGAAACTAACAGAAGTTATGAAACAAATGGACCTGACAGATATCTACAGAACATTTTATCCTAAAACAAAAGGATATACCTTCTTCTCAGCACCTCACGGGACCTTCTCCAAAATTGACCATATAATTGGTCACAAAACAGGCCTCAATAGATACAAAAATATTGAAATTGTCCCATGTATCCTATCAGACCACCATGGCCTAAGACTGATCTTCAATAACAACATAAATAATGGAAAGCCAACATTCACGTGGAAACTGAATAACACTCTTCTCAATGATACCTTGGTCAAGGAAGGAATAAAGAAAGAAATTAAAGACTTTTTAGAGTTTAATGAAAATGAAGCCACAACGTACCCAAACCTATGGGACACAATGAAAGCATTTCTAAGAGGGAAACTCATAGCTCTGAGTGCCTCCAGGAAGAAACGGGAGACAGCACATACTAGCAGCTTGACAACACATCTAAAAGCTCTAGAAAAAAAGGAAGCAAATTCACCCAAGAGGAGTAGACGGCAGGAAATAATCAAACTCAGGGGTGAAATCAACCAAGTGGAAACAAGAAGAACTATTCAAAGAATTAACCAAACGAGGAGTTGGTTCTTTGAGAAAATCAACAAGATAGATAAACCCTTAGCTAGACTCACTAAAGGGCACAGGGACAAAATCCTAATTAACAAAATCAGAAATGAAAAGGGAGACATAACAACAGATCCTGAAGAAATCCAAATCACCATCAGATCCTTCTACAAAAGGCTATACTCAACAAAACTGGAAAACCTGGACGAAATGGACAAATTTCTGGACAGATACCAGGTACCTAAGTTGAATCAGGATCAAGTTGACCATCTAAACAGTCCCATATCACCTAAAGAAATAGAAGCAGTTATTAATAGTCTCCCAACCAAAAAAAGCCCAGGACCAGATGGGTTTAGTGCAGAGTTCTATCAGACCTTCAAAGAAGATCTAATTCCAGTTCTGCACAAACTATTTCACAAAATAGAAGTAGAAGGTACTCTACCCAACTCATTTTATGAAGCCACTATTACTCTGATACCTAAACCACAGAAAGACCCAACAAAGATAGAGAACTTCAGACCAATTTCTCTTATGAATATCGATGCAAAAATCCTCAATAAAATTCTCGCTAACCGAATCCAAGAACACATTAAAGCAATCATCCATCCTGACCAAGTAGGTTTTATTCCAGGGATGCAGGGATGGTTTAATATACGAAAATCCATCAATGTAATCCATTATATAAACAAACTCAAAGACAAAAACCACATGATCATCTCGTTAGATGCAGAAAAAGCATTTGACAAGATCCAACACCCATTCATGATAAAAGTGTTGGAAAGATCAGGAATTCAAGGCCCATACCTAAACATGAAAAAAGCAATCTACAGCAAACCAGTAGCCAACATCAAAGTAAATGGAGAGAAGCTGGAAGCAATCCCACTAAAATCAGGGACTAAACAAGGCTGCCCACTTTCTCCCTACCTTTTCAACATAGTACTTGAAGTATTAGCCAGAGCAATTCGACAACAAAAGGAGATCAAGGGGATACAAATTGGAAAAGAGGAAGTCAAAATATCACTTTTTGCAGATGATATGATAGTATATATAAGTGACCCTAAAAATTCTACCAGAGAACTCCTAAACCTGATAAACAGCTTCGGTGAAGTAGCTGGATATAAAATAAACTCAAACAAGTCAATGGCCTTTCTCTATACAAAGAATAAACAGGCTGAGAAAGAAATTAGGGAAACAACACCCTTCTCAATAGTCACAAATAATATAAAATATCTTGGCGTGACTCTAACTAAGGAAGTGAAAGATCTGTATGATAAAAACTTCAAATCTCTGAAGAAAGAAATTAAGGAAGATCTCAGAAGATGGAAAGATCTCCCATGCTCATGGATTGGCAGGATCAACATTGTAAAAATGGCTATCTTGCCAAAAGCAATCTACAGATTCAATGCAATCCCCATCAAAATTCCAACTCAATTCTTCAACGAATTGGAAGGAGCAATTTGCAAATTTGTCTGGAATAACAAAAAACCTAGGATAGCAAAAAGTCTTCTCAAGGATAAAAGAACTTCTGGTGGAATCACCATGCCAGACCTAAAGCTTTACTACAGAGCAATTGTGATAAAAACTGCATGGTACTGGTATAGAGACAGACAAGTAGACCAATGGAATAGAATTGAAGACCCAGAAATGAACCCACACACCTATGGTCACTTGATCTTCGACAAGGGAGCTAAAACCATCCAGTGGAAGAAAGACAGCATTTTCAACAATTGGTGCTGGCACAACTGGTTGTTATCGTGTAGAAGAATGCGAATCGATCCATACTTATCTCCTTGTACTAAGGTCAAATCTAAGTGGATCAAGGAACTTCACATAAAACCAGAGACACTGAAACTTATAGAGGAGAAAGTGGGGAAAAGCCTTGAAGATATGGGCACAGGGGAAAAATTCCTGAACAGAACAGCAATGGCTTGTGCTGTAAGATCGAGAATTGACAAATGGGACCTAATGAAACTCCAAAGTTTCTGCAAGGCAAAAGACACCGTCAATAAGACAAAAAGACCACCAACAGATTGGGAAAGGATCTTTACCTATCCTAAATCAGATAGGGGACTAATATCCAACATATATAAAGAACTCAAGAAGGTGGACTTCAGAAAATCAAATAACCCCATTAAAAAATGGGGCTCAGAACTAAACAAAGAATTCTCACCTGAGGAATACCGAATGGCAGAGAAACACCTGAAAAAATGTTCAACATCCTTAATCATCAGGGAAATGCAAATCAAAACAACCCTGAGATTCCACCTCACACCAGTCAGAATGGCTAAGATCAAAAATTCAGGTGACAGCAGATGCTGGCGTGGATGTGGAGAAAGACAAACACTCCTCCATTGTTGGTGGGAGTGCAGGCTTGTACAACCACTCTGGAAATCAGTCTGGCGGTTCCTCAGAAAATTGGACATAGTACTACCGGAGGATCCAGCAATACCTCTCCTGGGCATATATCCAGAAGATGCCCCAACTGGTAAGAAGGACACATGCTCCACTATGTTCATAGCAGCCTTATTTATAATAGCCAGAAGCTGGAAAGAACCTAGATGCCCCTCAACAGAGGAATGGATACAGAAAATGTGGTACATCTACACAATGGAGTACTACTCAGCTATTAAAAAGAATGAATTTATGAAATTCCTAGCCAAATGGATGGACCTGGAGGGCATCATCCTGAGTGAGGTAACACATTCACAAAGAAACTCACACAATATGTACTCACTGATAAGTGGATATTAGCCCCAAACCTAGGATACCCAAGATATAAGATATAATTTGCTAAACACATGAAACTCAAGAAGAATGAAGACTGAAGTGTGGACACTATGCCCCTCCTTAGATTTGGGAACAAAACACCCATGGAAGGAGTTACAGAGACAAAGTTTGGAGCTGAGATGAAAGGATGGACCATGTAGAGACTGCCATATCCAGGGATCCACCCCATAATCAGCATCCAAACGCTGACACCATTGCATACACTAGCAAGATTTTATAGAAAGGACCCAGATGTAGCTGTCTCTTGTGAGACTATGCCGGGGCCTAGCAAACACAGAAGTGGATGCTCACAGTCAGCTAATGGATGGATCATAGGGCTCCCAATGGAGGAGCTAGAGAAAGTAGCCAAGGAGCTAAAGGGATCTGCAACCCTATAGGTGGAACAACATTATGAACTAACCAATACCCCGGAGCTCTTGACTCTAGCTGCATATATATCAAAAGATGGCCTAGTCGGCCATCACTGGAAAGAGAGTCCCATTGGACTTGCAAACTTTATATGCCCCAGTACAGGGGAACACCAGGGCCAAAAAGGGGGAGTGGGTGGGCAGGGGAGTGGGGGTGGGTGGATATGGGGGACTTTTGGTATAGCATTGGAAATGTAAATGAGCTAAATACCTAATAAAAAATGAAAAAAAAAAAAAAAAGAAGCAGGTAGCAAGAGCGGAACTGGAAACAGATATAAAGAGTCACCGCTAGCAACGTGTTCTCCCTAACCAGTCCCTACTTCCTACAGGCTCCAAAACCTTCAAAACAGCACCACAACTGGGAACCAAAGCATAAGTCTGTGTGGGACACTCTAGATTCAACCTATAACATTCTATCTTTGTGGGCCATGGAGGGGAGGAAGGTATCCAACCCCCAATGCCTACTGCCTTGGGTGGGAGTGAATCAGGGGCATGTGGCCCCATTACCTTTTTCACACATATGAATTTTTAAAAATAATGTGTGCTGGGTACAGAGGAAGAAGGAATAAGAGGAAGAGAGGCCTCATAGTAACCCTCCAATCACTGCACTCAATTATGGGCCAGCTCCAACTGCTTTTGTGCACTAGAATTCCTGCATTTACTAGGTGTCTAATGTGAGCCTTGGTGAGTGTCCCATGCCTTGTCTACTCTCTCCACTGAAGCCCACAGCAGCCCCTGGCAGCAGTCACACTCTCACACTCAAGAAATTAGAAAAACTGGAATTCCTGCTTAACACCACACAGCTAATAAATGGCAGAACTGGGGTTAGATGCCTGTCTTAGTTAGGGTTTTACTGCTGTGAACAGATACCATGACCAAGGCAAGTCTTAAAAAAAAAACAACATTTAATTGGGGTTGGCTTACAGGTCCAGAGGTTCAATTCATTATCATCAAGGTGAGAGCATGGCAGTATCCAGACAGACATGGCTCAGGCAGAGCTGAGAGTTCTACATCTTCATCCAAAGGCTGCTAGTAGAAGACTGACTTCTAGGCAACTAGGGTGAGGATCTTAAGCCCACACCCACAGTGACACACCTACTCCAACCAGGTCATACTTATTCCAACCAGGTCACACCTCCAAAGAATATACAAACCATCACAATACCATAATTATTGGTTGTCATACTCAGAATCTCTCTCCTGAAAACACACAGGATCCCTCACAGTGTCTTCAATACAAAATGTACAGGTAGAATTATAAGTACCATGGTACCAATTCAGTTTAATTAGACTACTCAAATGATCAATTCTACTAATGTAATTTTGTAATTTTTTTAATCTTTGAATTAGATAATTTACATAATCATGGAATGTCAGAGATTGCATATATGTGTGTGTATGTATGTATATATGTATGTATATATGTTATATATTTTTTTAATCTCTCCATTTCACAGAAGACTAGAAAGCACAAGCTCCTTTCTCAGCATCCCACAGCGAGCTAATACCCTGGTCTGGAATTGAGCAATGTATTGAGATTGAAAACTCCAGTTATTTCTACACCCCTGTCTTACTCAGAATTTCATTCCTGTGAAGAGATATCAGGACTATGGCAGCTTCTACAAAGGAAAACATTTAATTAAGGCTGACTTACAGTTTCAGAGGTTCAGTTCATTCACATCATGGTGAGAACATGGCAGCATGCAGGCAGACATGGTGCTGGAGAAGGAGCTGAAAATTCAACATCTTGATCCACAGGCAGCAAGGAGGAGACTGGGTGCACACTGGGTATAGCTTGAGCATAGGAGACATCAAATCCCACCTTCACTGTGACACACTTCCTCCAACAGGACCACACCTACCCCAAAAAGGCCATACCTCCAAATAGTGTCCTTCCTATGGGCCAAGCATTCAAACACATGAGTCTGTGAGGGCCAAACTTTTTCAAACCACCATAGCCCCTATATTTATTATCTACTCTGGGCCTTGTAAATAGTGTTCTTGAAAACAGTGTCTGTTTGATGCAGGTACCAATTGCATGCAGTTCCTGTTTGTGTTTCTAATGTCTGGCAGTCAAAATAGTTCCTTTGGTGAATGTGTGGTAGTTGTATAACAAATTAAACAATAAACACTCCCAACATACAGAAGAAGAAACTGGCCTTCAGACACCTGAGACTATCAACCCAAGGTTCAATGGCTACAGCCAAGCCAGGATTCAATCCAGGTCTTCCTGGCTTTGGAAGCCACACTCACCCACTATACAAGGTACCAGGTCCGTAGCAGTATCTAGCCTCAAAGAAGTACCCTGCTGCTTTTGCTCCTGTTGCAAAGAGCCTTAGATGCAGGGGTCTGGCACAAGGATGGGAGGGGGCAGGGCTTGGCTAGAACTTTTAAATGTGTGCAATAAGGAAAGGAAGGACCTTCCCCATGAGGCACACCTCACAGAGCGCCTCTGGCCCAGATGGCCAAACCAGCCACACATGTTTGGAAGTCAGTAAGCAGCTTTGCTGGGGGCCAGGAGAAAGATCCGTTCTGGGGGTTCTGCCAGACCTGGAGCTGAGTCTGCCAGAGGGAGGTCAGGCCAGGGAGAGGACAGATGTGACCATGGCTCTGCCAAAGGCCACGCTGGCCCCAGTGAGACAGTCCTCCAACCAAAGGCATAACCTGATTCCAAGCTCACTGTGTTCAGCTTCTCAGATTAGACCATGGAGAAGTGGTTCCATGTGGTCCTCGCAGCCTGTCGTTTACTCAACCCCATATACACCCAGCGAGGCCGCCTCCCACCTCCAGTTCAGAATCCCGGGACATCTATTTCATGTCAACACAAGGATGCTGCTCTTTATTTCCTTTCTTCTTGAACAGATAAAAATAATTCTGTCAGACTCAAATATCCTTTCGAGCTCTCAAGAAGCTGGGCTTAAACATGTTTGCACGTGAGAACCAAAGCAATCCCACATGTGGCCTCCGGGATGAGGTGTCCTCTACGTGGCAAGTGGTTGCTTCACCAGTCTCCAAGATGCTGATGGGAGGAGGATGCTAGCGCAGATGCAGCCTCTCCCTAACTGCTCTACATGGGACTTCTTAATTCACCAACTTCATTTTGCAGATGAAGAGTCTCAGGTTCTGAGAAAAGGAACTATTTCAAAGCCATTTGTTCAGCAAATGTTTGTCATGTTCCCCAAAATCCCTGACATGAACTTCTACAAAAGAAAATCTAGTGCCGAAGAGGAATTACTAATGGAGTCCCTTGATATTCTGTGTAAAGCTTCCCAGGGGCAGAAGAATAAAGAATAACTAAGAATTGAAGAGGTATTTTTGTGGGGGAGGAATAAGTTCTAGGCACAATTTATCCTGGAAACTACTGATTAAACCGTGGTTGCTTAGGAAATCACTGATTAAAGGAATGAAACAACACAGGATTTTTCTGGAATAGAGGAGTTTTCAAATCGCATAATGACTAAAACATCTCTGACGATCCCCAAAGAGCCAGGCGCATGAGGCATTCTCCCAGCTATGAGCCAGAGTTCTAAGAAAACCATTTTTGGAAGCACTTCCCTGATGAATTATTGGGCTGAATCACAAGAAATTGGCAACATTTGGCAGGTCTTTCCACAAGACAGCAATTCCTTATGGTTCAACCTAATGTGAGCAAAGTGTTTCTTCATGTTTTCTTCCTCGTTTATCATATTCCGGAGTGTGACTTGGCTACTGTGGATCTCAAAGGGGTGCCCGGGGTGTAGCTGTTACATACTGGTTGTTAGACGCAGAGGAAGGTAGACTGGGTAGCCATGCTTGTCCTTATAGAACCTAGAACTGTCACAGACAGCAGCTGACCCACTAGAAGTTGTGTCCTCTGGTCCTGTTAGGTCTCAGTGGGTCTGTAGAGCTAGTGTTCACTGTGGAATTTAAGTACAAGTGACAGTTGTCATTAACAGATGACACAGGAAAGCTGTGTATCATCTATGGTTTTCCTATCTTTTCTCTAAATACTAAAGACCCCAAACCCCACAGGTGACAGATACACAAGACAGTAGGAGATTTAGTCCCAGACTCTCCATGTGGCAGAAAGCTACCCGCCCACCAGGAACACCCACACTGAACTGTTAGGTGAAAAGATTAAGAGAAAGAAGCTGGTTACTTTAAGCCACTGACACTGGGGAGGGGAGGTGGTTGTTGCTATTTTTATTGACACTGTCATAGAAAAATCATTTTCCTAAAAAAATTGCGTAAAACTGGGTGCAGCATTGGCATGCCTCCTGGGCCCTGCAATATAGACAATATAGAACTAACAAAGGGATCGGTGTTCAGTGTGGCCTTACCAGGTCTTTGTGTTTGGAAGTCAGTGTCACTTGTAGGGAGTTGTGACTGTCATGCGGGTTATAAGGATGCCAATCAAACCCTCAGACTTTTGGCTAAGGGATCCTTGGCAGCTCCTCCACCCCCACCCCCACCCCCACCCCCACCCCCATGTCTAATCAGTCCTCACTGGGGGCTGTTCATTCAGAGCTCCTGGCCTACTGTCTTTCTCTCCTCACATGTCTGTCCTGACTACACCATCGTCTCTGATACCAGACTCAGACAAACCCATCTAGGGTCTACAGATGAAGATTTTAAAGGGATTTGCTTAACTCTGAAGAGCTACAATGTCTACCTGTCTAAAACTGAAAGTGATCCTAGGATGCATACCATGCCATGATGCCCAGTTTCTTTAATCGGGCCCATACGGCTCTCTGGGAGTTGTTCCTGCCTCTTCTCTAGCCTTCTACCCCAGGTTGCAACCACCTTGGAATTACTAAGGGAATCTATAGACATCCACACCATCTATGGCTGTACTCTAGACTTGGAAGAATATTGAATCTACCCAATGGTGACCATGGCATTTGATGTTGAGGACATTCGATTAGAGGGACGTGGTTGAGGAGAAAAATACAAATGAGCACCTACTGCTCTTGTTAAGGCAGACAGGAGGAAGACATCACAAAGGTCAGACTTGGAGAGCAGACTGGTGTCTTAGAAGGGACACAGACTTCTCTACTCTGCTCCTTACAGCTCCTATGGCCCACAAGAATCCTGCACTAAGAAATGTATGAATTTCTTTCAAAGACAGAAGGAGGATTCCAACAAAACAACTCCCTGAATATTAGAGTAAAAGAAAATGTTTTAATTTTTTTCTCACATCAGAAAATATTTTCATTTTAGGGGCTATGGAGATCTACTCAGTATTACCTAGAATAGGGAAATAACTCGAAGGATTTAATGTTATACCAACAATGAGTTTTATATTGATACTATTAGAGTGAGAAAGGTTCTCAAAAGCAAAAGTACGCAGGCTTCTTTGGTGAGTCCTGGCTTGGGGTGGCTTTCCCACTACCTCTGGTGGGTGGTGGGCTAACAGGAGGTTAAAACAGAGATGGTTGAAGAACCATCATTAAAAATAAAAATTAAAAATATAATAAAGCTACGGGTTCCCTTTATGGAGTTAGTAGACATTTGTGGGCAACAGGAATTGTGCAAGTTGTACCTGGTAGAGAGGTCTCTGTGCCCTCTCTAAGATGTCACCCTCAAGTTTCCAAGTCTGACTGTCTTTGTGAGGTCTTCCTGACATCTGTTTTGAAAATAGGAGTTGCAGTTCATTTGTATAGTGTGACACACAGCCTACCATCAAACTGGCTCTAGATTCAGCAAGCAACACAGCTCACCTTGAAGTCCTGTCTGCTGGTTTTTAAAAGGAGGGCAGGAAAGAAAACATTTAACTCCTCAAAGCAGACATCTGAATTACAGGTTTTGAGAATGAGCCCACAGAGAAAGCAGCACTTCCATAAAGGATCCCCAGAGACACCAACAGTGCACGGAGAACCTTCCCAGGAAGGAAAAGCTGATCCTAGGATGTCCCCAGACACCTCTCCTGGACCCACGTTACACACCTGCCCTTCCTCCTTTGACCCCAGGAAAAGGACAGTGTCTAATGAGAACAATGGTTGTTCTCACTGCTCAAAATGAGACTCATTTCATTCCTTTCAGTCTGAGTTCTGAAGCTACTTCATGGTGACCTTTTATCCTCCCTACAGCTAAATCGATATAGGATGAAGGAAAGGGCAAGACATGGTACTCACACTTGCTTGCAAATATCTTAGAAAGGATAACATTATAGATGGTGAGAAGAGCCCTGGTGCACCCTATGCTTTCAAATCACAAAACTATGGCCTCTCTGTATTCAAAGCAACCATGTTTTCCTCATTACCTTCTCCCATCTAATCCAACAGTCATTCTGAGCTATTAGAAGAATTAAATAAATGGCAGTCCAGATTACCCACAGAAGACCACATTAAAAGAAAATCACCCACTAACAATTTACCGTGTATGGTAGAAGCTGTTGGGTGAGCGCCCAATAGCTATTCATTCTTGTTCCCACTTCATGGTGACAGCTGGGGGGGGGGTGAAAATACAAGGTTCATGTTTCCCCACACTTCCTTGTTTCCATATGACCTTCTTTAAGTCTGTGATCTATACTGCAGGGGCTCTGGGGAAACTACTCATGCTCAGAAAAGAGGCAGACATGGAGCTTGGGCATCTCTGGTCACCCCTTGGATTCCTGCTTTTGAAAATAGCAACCTAAGCCTAAAGCTGAGGTCCCTCTATTCAAATCATGAGGCTGCAGACAAGAGCCAGCATGGCGAGGAAAGAGGAGAAGAAAGGCAGAAGCAGGGTAGGTAACAGTTGTCTGTTTGTTGAAATACCGAAGCAGCCTGCTTCCTACGCCACTCTGATCCGAGTCTTATAACGAGCCAAAAAAGCCTCTTAACTGATAGCTGATGCTTTATCAAACCACCACGTGATAACATCTTGGGACAGGAAGAACTGGATGGAATGGCAATGAGTCCAGGGTTAAAAGTGAAAAATAAACCTTTACAAAAGCTGGAAAATATGTAAGTGAATATTTAATATTATCAATCTAGTCCCTCATGAATACATCTGTTTATAAAATAAGAATGATGCTAATACGTGCCCCGAAGGGGTTGTTCTAAGGATTAAATGAGTTAATAAGTGAAAAGCAAAGTTAACATTGCCAAGCACAAAGCAAGTTTGACCTCGTTACAGCTATCATGTTAATCAGTTAAAAAAATATGACATTCCTTGACAAAAATTATGTGCTGGACAGGGCACTGGACTCGAAATTGGAAAACCTGGCTTCTAGACAAACACATCTCACTCTTTGATCACAGATCAACTTTTGTAGCTGATTTAGGACAATGAAAACCTCAGCATAATCTATACCCTGTGTCAAAGAGTGTTGAAAGTTTGAGGACTCGGATGAATTCTGAATGACTGTACGTTGCCAGTTCTGTAATGAAATAAACATATCACCGAACATCTAAAAGGACTTTTTTTTTAAAAAGAAAAAGAAACTCCACTAGTAAATAAAGGGGAAGATTTCGGTTATGCAACTGAGAGCTTGGATGCTTTTAAATCTTTTCATATGAAGTTAGTTTTCTTTCCTTAAAACAATGGTCATGCAGAAAAGCAGAGCGGGCAGCATGATGGGTCATTAGAGGGCTGTCCAGTTTGGGCCCTACTCTGACCCGCTGCCTGTGTGCTGCTGGGAAAGTCCTCCCGGGTCTCTGGACTCCAGGTTTCTCATTTGTTAAAAAAAAAAAAAAGACAATAGCCTGTATAATATGAAGAAAAAAAATATTTTTCTTCTTCATTGTCAAAGGTACCACTTCTAAAAGTACAAGGAATATGCAAGACAAATGCAAAACAAAATCCTAGGGTCATTTACTCAGATACTGAAAGTCACGGAGTGAAGGGAAGTGGTGCTGAAGGAGCCAGACCCAGGCATAGCCCTTCAAACAGACCATCACCATCATGAAGGCTGAATCAGCAGGATAGGAAGTTCAAAACCAGCCTTTTGTATGGTCAGACAACCAATCCCACCCACCACTGGCAGATGGCTAAGAGCCTGAGAGTCTCTCAGCAGAAGAAACATCACATTAGGGGGAAAGAAAAAGAAAAAGAAAAAAAGGTGTTAGAGTATATTTGGTTTTAAGAGTGGTTTGCACCCGGCATGATGGTGCACTCCTTTAATCCCGGTACTTGGGAGGCAGAGAAAGGCCGATCTCTGTGAATTCAACGGCAGCTTGTCGAGGTCCACATGAGAAGAACAGCAAGCAGCTTTAGAACTCATGGAGAGTTGCCCACTGGTTAGTACAATCACAATGGGTGTGCCTCGGAGAGGAAGATTCCCCAAGGCATGTGTGTCCTGAGGACTTCATGCTGTTATGGAGCACCACTCTGCTTGGTGACTTGGTGGTCATCACGTCACCCCTAATCTATGAGTTGTATGAAAACTCTAAGTGGGTTTTCAGCCCCCTCACTGCGCAGCACCAATGGCAATTACAATAATAGTGATTGATCTTTCTCAAGCATTGATGCTGGAGCAGATTAATGATTGAACAACCACCCTCAGAAAGAACTTAGATTGTTAGCGAAGGCCATCACCCTTAGAAAGAATTTGGAGAAGTAGACTGTTAGTAAAGTTAGGTTAAAATGTTTTTGCTAGTGGCTTTGATGTAAGAAATCTTGGGGAACAATTTAAATTTCAGAAAGGCGCACTCTTGATTATTGAGCAAGAGCTTATTTTGAGGTCAGGGAACAAGACTGACAGAGCCAAACTAGCACTGACTGACCTGCCTCTCTTGCTTAAGCTGGGCTGGTGATCAAGGTGATGACTAATTCCTTGTACCCAGTTTTGTCCTCAACTTCCTGATATGATTTGATTAAAAAAAAAAAGTTGACGAGTGGGTGTGCACTCTGAGGATTTAAAGTAGAAATGACTGTTTTCTACGTATAAGAGTTTGGATTTGTGATTCTCTTAAGATTTTTTTTATGAGGTTGCTTTTTAAAGATAAATAATAAAATAACTGATCCCTTCTCTGTAGCTGCAAATTGCAGCCTGCCAGGAAGAGAAACAAGCTGAGGGAAAAAAATCACCTTGCTTGCTCGCGCTGTGTTAATCTATAACAAGCTGCTTAAACGGGAATGTGCGGGGGTTCTTGGGAATAATTCATCTTTCTACCTGTAATACATATATATACTGTTTACTCACGTAAGGGTAACTCATTGTAATTATTTACTTAAAGGAAACTAGAATGTAACCACATTGTAATTTTTATATTGCTTGAAGGATTTTGTTGGGATATATAAGCTGCAGGAGAAGAAATGAAGTTGGTCAGAACGTTGCTCCATCATGTGTGTGTGTGTGGGAGGGTGTTTTTCCCCCAGAACAAAGTTAAGAGAGACCTAAAAAGATTCCTGTGTCTGTGTCTGTGTACTAGGCTGACTCCATTCCCCCTCCTTCAGACCCTAGCATGTTGAAGCTAGACTTTGACAGCAGCCTGCTATACATAGTAAAGTCCAGGGCAGTTAAAGCTCTATGATAAGTGCAAGGAGGGTGTTTTTGAGAACCGAGTAAAAGATGTGGATACTATTTCCCACTGACGCACAACTGTGTGCACATACCCTAAGAGATACAACTTTGTGCTATTCGTGGATATCCAGGGTCTGTTTATGACCTGCAGATGGATAAGAACAATGTTAGGGGTTGACCTAGATTCTCCTATGACTAAGAAAAAGACTGCTTCATTATAGCTGCTCAAAAATGTCAGGTCGTTATTATAAAAGTGCCTCTTTCAAACCTTGAATTCTCCAGAACCTGCCCAAGGTGGTGGTGGCTGTAGTAATAATAGATTCCCTATTATTACTATCAATACTACTATACTATAGTAATAATAGATTCCCTATCTACTTACTCCTGGCTTGGTCCCCTCCATTCTGTCCCTGGGCTTAGCCATGTCACATACTCTGGCCAGTAAGGCAGCATCAAACTTAACACAAGCAAAACATGATGAAAACTCTTGGTATTCCACTTCCTTTCTGGGACATTTCACCTCCCTGTAACTACATCTGTGCCACCAAGCCACCAGGCCCTCGGGGATAACTTAGAAGAGGATGATAAGCCACATATAGCAAGTTAAGTCTTCCTAGCCAGTGGTATTTTTAACTGTCCAGACAGACTTCAGGCTCATATGACACATGACTGCTATACAAGCTAACCCAGCCAAAATCTCTCAAGACTGTCCCAGACTCACAGGTTCACCCAGCTGACTTGAGGGTACAGGAAAAATGACAAGTGGCTATAGTTTTAATGATTTGTGTATTTGGATAGAGGTTACAATGCAGCCATGAATAACTAAAATGAAGTAACTTGGCTAGAGCCATGAATACATCAAATGATATCCTTGTACTCAAGAAGTGTGCTTTCTGGCAAACACAGAGATGTGTAAAGAGTGGAGGGAAATGAAGGTGGAGAAAGGTAAGGCTAACCGTGAATGCCAGCGAGATCTTACAAAAGACCTTGGCCACATGTCAAGAGGCAACAAAGAACATCTTGAGAGGGTTTGAGCAACACAGTAGTATAAACAAACTGTTATTATAAAAAGGTCCTTTCATAGCTGTGTATGGAGCAAGAATTGTGGTGTAGTTACCATTGAAAATGTGATTTTAGTATTGTCATTGTGAAACCACAGAAGTCTAGATTATGAGGCCAGCAGAGAAGATGGAGAGAAGGGAAGGTTGGAGAAACACACAGGACATAAGGTTAAAGGAAGTTGGTAGTCGTTCTTGTTTGGAGGAGGAAATGGAAGAGCTGCATCTGAACACAGACTGCTTGTTCGTTTATTGAATGGCTACTTACTGAGGGCTCACTTTATGCCAAGCACACTGTGCAGGTATCAGGGGAGACCATTGTTCCGAAGTTAGCTGTCATTATTTGAATGTGAAATGTCCTCAACAAGCTTAGATGTTTGAACATTTCGTCCCCAGCTAATGGGGCTGTTTTAGTAGGTTGCAGAACCTTTGGGACCCAGGACCTAGCCAGATGATGTAGGCCTTGAGGGTTCCATGCCCAGGTCCTGCTAGAACTCTGTCTCCTGGTGAGTGACGTGTGAGAGAGAGCTTCTGCGCATTCCCAATCCTGTGACTGACTCACTCCAGCCACCGTACCTTACTTGCCGTGATTGATTGAAACCCTGTTAACTCTGAGCCAAAAGGAGCTCTTCCTCCCATAAATTGCTTCTGCCAGGTAGTGAACCTGGATATTTAAAGAACTCTGAGCAAGCACATCGCAGAGATACCTGCGCATTGATGTTTTCTGCAACACTACCCATAATAGGGAGGCATCCATCAATGAAGGAACAGATGACAAAGATGTTGTGTATATACACAATGGAGTTTGTTTTAACCATGGCACAGAACAAAGTTATAACATTTGCAGGAGAGTCAATACAACTGCTGATAATCACAGAGCAAATTAATCCTGCCTCAGAAAGACAAACATCATGTTTTCTCTATTTTGTGTTTCCTAGATTTTATATTATAGGAATTATGCATGTATCTGTGGCATGGAAGTAGAGGGAAGCTGACAAAGGGAATAAAGGAACCTAACAGGACAAGAGGGAAGAAGAAAAGGAAGAGGATATGGTGGGAGACTATACTCAATTTGTATGAAATTTGTATTCGTATGAAAGTGCCCTTATATAACACAGCCCCAAGTACAATCGATGAAAAATGCTTAACTAAAATAAATAATCACATGGGCATCAAGATAAACCTGCAATTATAACTTGGAACCTATGGCAGAAGAAAAGTAATAGGAACATTTCAATTGCAGTGGTGCAGAAGTCTCTAGAAAGGGATCCCTAAGACATGAAATCTGAGCTGAGACCCAACAGATGAGGATGTGTTAGCTAGACACAACTGGGAAATCAAGGCATCGAAGGAAACAGTCTGTAAGAGCAATTGGGCTCTCCCAGACATCAGTGGCAATGTAAGGTAAATAGAAGAGTGGAGCGATGAGTGACAGACAGCACCAGAAACCAAGCTGGGTAGAGCTGGATCTGAGCAGGCAGTGCCTGTGGTCCACATCAGAGACTTAGACTAAAAATACAGAGTGTGTTTGGGAAGTGACAGGAGACGTTCCTGTAGCTAACTATTCTGCCTCCCCGTTGGTGGACAGAGGTACCACTCCAGATGTCTGTCAGTCGGAGCAGCAGATCTGGAAGGTGTCAACACCCTGTGGGAGGGGAGGGCTAGGGTGGAGGTCTCCAAAGACCTTCCTTTGGATCTGTCCAGAAAACATTGGAAATGGAAATCTAAAGGTGGCCAGAGAGAGCTGGCCTGGAGACTGGCAGTTGTCAGTGTAGGAGACACAGCTGAAACCAATTCCCCAGGGAGGACAGGAAAATGAGAAGAGAACCCACAGATGGAAAGTCCTGCAGGAGCTGAGAGAAAGTCCAGATGACTCAGACCAGCATGTGATTGCCACATCTCCAGCTTAGGTAACACCCATCGATGCTGTGGATGGACAGGAGTCCAAGAGAACACTTTACAGCAGGGGAATATAAACATTCCTGGGCCCTCTCCGTGTCCTAAGGTTAATATTGTTCATAAACTTGACTTGTCACAGACTGAAACTTCAGTAATAAATAAAGATACTAACTTGATCTCTAAGGGAAAAATCTGAGCTGGTCAAAATAACCTTTTCCCCTGGTAAACAAGATGAAGCCCTAGGATTGTGCAACAGAGAGAGTGGCCAGCCAGTGTTGAATGATGTCATACGCTATAGTCATGACAAATATGCCACATTTTATGCAGGAGTGTGATATGTGAAATAGGAATTGGGAATTAGGCCCAATGACTTCTCCCAGTGTCACCATAGATGGCCTCCACCTAAGCAAAGCCATCTGTCTCTATAACTGGGCTTTTTCATCTACAAAATTAGAAACAGTTCCCTCTAATTAATTTTCTAGCACTTATTCTTATTGAAAATAATTTTATACAAGTGACATGTACTATATATACATATATATAGTATATAATATGTACTGATCCCAATTTCTCCTCCTCTAACTCCTTCTAGATCCTCCCCCTTCCCTCCCACCCAACTCTATGACCTTTCTTTCTCTCTTCAGAAAACAAACAGGCCAACAAACAAACCAGAATAAAAATAAAACTAAAAGAGAAAAAAGGAAAAACATCAGAAACAGAGAGAGAAAAACCATAAAAACACAGAATCAGAAAGCATGATATGCACACAAAAGACCAGTAAGGCCAAAAAGAAAAAGAAAAAGAAATTCCCAAACAAATGCTATTGAGCCCATTTCCTGTTGCCATCTTCTGCTAGTCAAGAGGTCTGCCCTTCAGTGTGGTTTGCGTATCCAGTAAGTCTCCACTGGAGAAAACTAATTTGTGCTTTGTGAGTGGTTATCACCTGGAGATTAGCATCTGAGTTAGGGATGTGGGTTTGTGTCCACTTCCCTCCTAGCACGGGGACTCGTGCAGACCCTGTGCATGCTGGCATAGTCTCTGTGAGTTCTTAGGTGTGTCATCCTTGTTGTGTCTGGAAGACACTGTTCCTTGCTGTCTTCTATCCCCTCCAGCTCTTCTTTCCTACTCCTCACACAGCCCCTGAGCCCTGCCCCTTGGCTTTCCTGTCTTCTATTCAAAGACAACCGGTAAGAACAAAGACAAACAATTCTCAATACGCTTCCACAATGTGCCAGACCTATACACATATTACATGGGAAAACTCTGCTAATTAAGGTTGAATTCTACCATTGACCAGATAGCCTTCTGAGACTTGGCATAATATGGAGGGCCCCCTTCATTGGCAGGACTTCCCTTCTCTGACCTCATCTAGGGAACTCAAACCCCTTACCACACACCTCTACCGGCAGGATGTCATGTAGCTTTAGTTAGATCATGGATTCAGCTTCCTTTCTCCTCGTAAGAACCCATTCAGCTAGCACCTGAGATTCCTGAAATGCTTCCCCATGCTAATGAGGCACTCTGGTACCCTAACCCTTTAGCCAACAACTTTCGCCCATCCTGGATGTTTCCACCCTCGATCCTCCAAAACTTCATAAGCCTTGAATCATCCCCAAGTAAAGTTGGTCTGACTCCCTGCAGCTGGTCCGGGTGTCTTAATCACTGTACATACTCACAGGGCTTCCGAACCCAGCCCTGTTCGTCCCCATCTCTGCTCCCTTTGCCCTCGTGGACCGATATAGGCCAACAATCCCTGGAGGCAGGGAAAGCCACAGCATTAGCTTATTAAAATAAGGTAACAGAATTCCCATGACCAAAGTAAATACCATTGCCAGTTTAAAGAGAGGAAAGCCAAAAGTAGAAAGTGTGTTATTACAGTAGAATTGATGTGGGACACACATAAACCTGGTTTTAGCACGTCCATCAGCTCATTGTCACAGCACTGGCATGCTTCACTGTTCTGCTGTGTGATGCTGGAGCTGGACCGCGGATGAATTCCCTTTGCCCAGCACAAGTGATGCTAATCTCTGTCAACAGAGGACCGTTTATACATTGTACTTGGGAGCGAGTGTATATATGTGTGAGTGTGTGTGATACATGTGCACGTGTGTACAGGGGGCACACACGCCCATGTGTATGTGCAGACAGCAGATGAGGGTGTCCAAGGTCTTGCTCTATCGCTCCTTATCACTGAGTCAGAGGTGGTGATAAGTGCTGGGTGTACATTCGTTCATTTCAACAATCATGCCAGAGTCATCATCCCTTCTACATCTGGAAAGACTGAGGATTTAGTAACTTGCCCAAGATCACCAACAGGAAAGCAACATGGCACTATGCAACCATGCGACTCCCAAGCCCATGGGCAGCAGGGACGTCTGCCTTCGTCATTTCCCATGCCCCTTGCTGGCCCCACCCCTGACTGTCTGTGTGACTATAGGAAAGCTCTTTAATCTCTCTAGCCTTGTGAAATGAAGAGAGCACATCTGTTTGGCAGGACCGCTGTAAAGATGACAAAGGCTTTACCTAAAGCACTTAGCACATTGCCTGGCCCCCAAGAGGTCGTTAATAAATGTCTCCTCTTTGTCTTCCTATAAAATTATGGTGGTACCTTCAAAGGCCAAAACGAGTCCACAGGTAACAGCACAAGCCAGGACACCAGGTTTGGCAAAGGCCAGCCAGGGGTGAAGCTTGTTTTCTAACGTGCTGGGGAATTGTTCTTCTGTTTCTTTGGTGGGGGGAATAAAAAAAATAAAAGATAATATTCTTCATTCTACCTCAGGGCTCAGCCACATGGAACTCATTTTCTCATGAAGCAGTGCAGACTAAGGCTGAAAAGCAGGCTGAAGCAGCGCTGAGATGGTCTTTTGGATGACAGGACTGGGGCCCATCACTGAGCAATAGTACCACCACCTCTCACATGCCATGTACTTTACAGTTTTCAAAGCATGCCCATGGTCCTCTTGTTTGGTCAAGGATGTCAGGATGAGGTCATCTCCATTTGACAAAGGAAAGAACAAGAACCCAGAAAGAGAGCATGGTAGGTCCACTTACAAGGCTAGGGCTCCGAGACACCCAGGCCAGTCAACAGTGGTCCAATGATCTTCTCTGTGAAGAAGAATTTCCTAGACAGAAAAGGGAACGTCCCTTTAACTGTGCAGGAGCTAGGTCTAGGGAGATGGCTCAGTGGTTAAAGTGCTTGTCACACAAGCAAGAGGACCAGTGTTTGGATCTTCAGGACCCATGTAAATGCCAGGTAAACATGACAGCCCAGCTGTAATTCCAGTCTCAGAAAGCAGAGACGAGGATCCCGGAGCCAGCTGCTTGGAGAGACTAGCTATATTAGCAAGCTACGGGTTTGACTGAGAGACTCTACCTCAAGGAATCGATAGAAGAGTGACTAAGGATGCTTTCAGCTGAAAAAAATGCCTCCCTCGGATTCATCTGTGAAGAAGTCTGCGTGGCATTCTCCTGAATGATGATTACTGTGGGAGGGTCCAACCCACGGTGAGCAATGCCAGCCACCCCAGGGCAGATGGTCTGGTTGTACAGGACAGCAAGCTGAGCAAATGAGAAAGACCAAGCCAGGAAGCAGTGCCCTTCCACACAGGACCTCCCTCCACTTCAGTTCTTGCCTCCATACTCCTGCCTTGAGTTCCTACCCTGACTTCCCTCAGTGATGGACTGTGATGGAGACCTGTGAACCAAATAAACCCTTTCCTGCCCAAAGGGGTTTTAGATCGTGGTCTTTACCATAGCAATAGAAAGCAAATTAGAACAGCAAGCAAATTCACCAACAGGGAATCTATAAATCCACTGTTGATATAAATCTGTACACAAACACACACTACCGCACCTGTTGCCTAGATGCTGCCTGGAGTCCAGTGGTCTGCTCATAACTAAACAGCTCTTAAGTGGTTGGATGTGAACCCAAGGGATACTCTCCCAGATTTCCCTCCATCAAAAACATGCTTGGATCTCCCCCACATCCTCCTTTACAGACCCCAAAAATCTCCGGTGCTGTATTGCACGGGCTCCAGAAGATCCAAAAGAAGAGATTTGCAAGCCAGGCCTGCCCTCTGGCTCCCAACTGTCTAGAGCAAGCTCCTCCTACCTCCCAGGAAGGGGTCAAAGGAGCTGATGGCCTGTAAGCGCTTGAGTTGGGAGCTATTGTCTTTGCTTTCCTCCGCACACAGGCCTTTCCCATTAAGGCTAATGTTTCTATTCCGCTGATGTCCCACTGAGCACAGTGGGACCTGCCAGGTCCTCCCCGCAGCTGGAACTGAGAGCCCTTTGCTGCAGGGCTGGGGCCTGGAAGGGAGCAAGCCAGCACAGCACGTTCCGTTCCGGAAAAGGACAAACTCTCCAGTGGACAGTCATCCCTCACAACCCTTTCCACAGAGCCAGCACACAGCCCGCCCGCCCGAGGCTTGCTTTTAGAAACAGAGATCATTTTCTCTTCCTTTGCTTTCCAGGGTCCGGAGGTGAAGAAGCCCCCCCCCAACCCCAACACCCCCCCCCAAAGAGCCCCGCTGGCAAGTTGTGGCACTTTGAGAAAGTCCTGAGCTTTGAAATTAGGCACATCAAGTCCAAATACAAAGCCATTAGCTGTGAGTCCCACCCACCTGCAGTGAGCCTGTTTTCTTATCACAGATGTGGCCTGCTTGCTTGGCACAGCTCCAGAATAAACAGCTGCAATCCTATACGCTCTGCTGTTCCAAGACTGACCTGGGACCAGCAGCCTAGGTACGACCTTTGAAAAATGCAGCAACTCATCCTCCTCCTTGTGCAACGCCCCCTCCGCCCCTCTGCCAGGCCTACCCGAAATCTGCCTGGTAACAGACCAGAGAGTTCATAAAGGGTACACAACCTGCTCTGGCACCTGCCCAGCCTGTGGGAAGTGCCCAATGAACAGCAGTTATTAGCTGTTATCCCATTATCTGGAGCCCTCAAATCATATATATATATGTGTGTGTGTGTGTGTGTGTATGATTTGTATATGTATATATACAAATATATGTATATCTTTATGTGTGTATACCTATATTATATATTTATGTGTATATGCATAGATATACATACATACATATACACACACATTACATATACATATACATATACATATACATATACATATACATATACATATACATATACGTATACATCTGTTAACTAATGGAGGGCTGGGGCATCTTAGAAAGGCAAACAACTAAAAACTCAGGGATTCGATGTGAGAGAGCACAGAGGAGGGGAGACTTGAGCAGGGTATTTGGCCCCAGCCTCTGCTTTCCTTAAAGCACACCCTGCCCCTTCCTGCACCCAGGCTTTTCACCCTGCACTGCACTGCACTCCAGGCTCTGTGCTGCTCTGGGGCCTGGGGAAAGAACGATAAATAAAGGCATTAGCCCCTCCTAATGGCATTAGCCCCTCTGTCCCTATTCACAGACACACACAGTGCTCTTCCCAACCTGCCTAGGTGCTGCGAAGAGGCCACCAGGAGGAAAGAATAGTAAATATAGCTGGGGGTCAGAAGATGAAGTGGCCTGCAGGCTTTCTGGGAACAGATAACACTCTGAACAGTCTCATGCTTCCTATTATAACCTCCTCTCTTACTATCACCTCCACCTTCTGTGTGGTGCGTGGGTATGTATGTGTGTGCAGTATGTGTGTGTGGTAGTATGGGTGTATGTTGTGTCTGTGGTATGTGTATGTATATGAGCAGTGTATGTGGGGTGCATATGTGTGTGTGTGTGTGTGTGTTGTCTGTGTGGTGTGTGTGTATGTATATGTGCATATTATGAATGTGTGGTGTGAATGTGTGTATAGTATGGGTGTGTCCCTGTGTTCATGTGTGTGGCATGTTTATTTTTTACATAGCTGGGTGTTATTATATAAATTCCTGCATTGCTTTGAAGCTAATACTATTACATAAGAACTGTCCTATGTGTGACAGGCATGGTGAACAGCCCTCACGGGATCTGGGCCTTTATGCATTTTAAACGTTCTTATTACACTTTACTGCCTGGGGCACACATGCTCCAACACACATATGGATGGCAGAGCAATGAGAACAGGAGATACATAGAAACTAATAGGTAGACTTGGGGCAGGGACCCTGACAGTGAGCAGGTGTGGATCTGGGGCAGGGACCCTGACAGTGAGCAGGTGTGGTCTGGGGCAGGGACCCTGACAGTGAGCAGGTGTGGTCTGGGGCAGGGACCCTGGTTAGGGGCAGGGACCCTGACAGTGAGCAGGTGTGGTCTGGGGCAGGGACCCTGGTTAGGGGCAGGGACCCTGACAGTGAGCAGGTCTAACTCTTGCCCTTGTTCAGAAGTCCGGCCTGTTTCTGGTTCTTGCCAGGCTTGGCATGTCAGAAAAGAGCTCTTTGTTTCTTGCCATCTCTGGTCCTCAGTGAGCACCATGCCCAGCAACTGTGCCCGAGATGTAACTGGCACTGCAGTCCAGGCACTCATTCCTCTTTCTGAGCAGCTTTCGAGTGGATCTCTGGGTTTTCGTGGTGGAGATGAACTTTATCTATTTCCCAATTCCAAGCAGACTCCCCTAGGATTTTAGAAGCTCAGCTCTTGAGGGAAGGAATGTTATAGTGGTCTAGGAGGCCATTAATGATGGAGCCCTACCTCAGACTATGCTTGGGACCCACTTCCCATTTCCCTGGCAACACTAAAAAGGTAAAAATCAGTTTCCCCACACCTTGGGCTTTGAAATACCAGGTAAAACTATAAAGAGATTAAGGCTTTGTTGAAGCCTATTAAATCAAAGCTATTTCCTCGTGGTCAAAAGAATGGCCCTGGGTGAAAACTTGACATTCTGATCTGCTCTAAAGATTAAACACTACAACAATTGTCTCCTCCCTTAAGAGTTAACCCAACTGGGCCTGTCAATCAACTGTGGAGTCCACCCCACAGGAAAGCTGAGTAACAAGAAAACATGCTAAGAATGTGGGAGGAATAATTATCCCCTTAATGAGCCTTGTACTTACCCTTCACAAAAGCCCCTCCCACGGTACAGCCACTCAACAGATTTTTCATCCTGTAGCACTGCAGAGCCTGCCTAGAACTGTATCTCCCTCCCCTGCCCCTCCTTCCCGAACATGCTTTCCTGAGCACCCTGGGTTTTCTCATTTGTCCCCTAAAGCTTCATCTAAGTAAGCGCTTGTCTGCCTGGGGCTGCTGGCTGATTCCCATGGCTCAACACCATGCCTACCTCAAATGGCATGGCTTTCTCTTTCTCCTCTCATCTCCTGTCTCCTGGCAGCTGCTGAGATTTACAGCTTGCTTGCCCTGTTGTTTCCCCCCTCAAACTCTAATATAATTGTTCTTAAGCTTCCTTCCAAGTCTCTCTCTGTCTCTCTCTGTCTCTCTCTGTCTCTCTCTCTCTCTGTCTCTCTCTCTCTCTCCCTCTCTCTCTCTCTATATATATATATATATACATATATACACACACACACACATATATATACATGTATCACACACACACACACATATATCAGTGAGACTAAAAGAGGGCGTGCCCAATTCCTGAGAGTTAGTTCTCTCCTAATATGTGGGTCCTAGAGAGCAAACTCACAGTATCAGGTTTGGTAGGCCCTCTGGGAGTGTAACCTAGCTAGTATTGACTTCTGGGGCTAGGCCTTCAAGGTGATACATGTTTCTGGTTCTGGTTTGAGCTCTGTGCTTCCAGATCTCCCAACAGGTGAAGAACTTCCACCTTCCACTCTTACTACAAATATGGAGCCACCCTAGACACTGTGCTTCCTCGGAGGACAACGACTAGCCATCACCTCTATAAATATCCTGGGAAACTGAGGACAAGAAAACCTTAAGCTTATTAATTATCCACCCAAATGTAAAGAAAAGCAATTATCCCATATCATCCTCTTTGACACTTAAAAACATCAAGGGGAGAAAGATCCTACAAGTTAGTAGGAAAAAATGTTATAGACAAAACAAAGGGGCCACATGCATTTGGTCACTCAGAATGTTGTTCCAAGTTAAGTGATCCCTTCTGCCTCCCACAACTAGGGGCCTGAAAGTACAACCAGAAAGAAGGGTGGGGGGCTACGGGAACATCAGGCAGAGGGAGAAGCACGTTCTTTCTCTGCGTGTCTAGTCCTGGCAAAGAAAGCTCTTTGCTTTCAGAAGGCACCTAACTAAAGGTAAGGACCAGAGCTCTGATCAGGCCATGTATCTCCTCCATAACAAGTTCACACTTTCTTCAAATGGAAACCATCGATGGCACCTTCTATCTACTGTACATCCATGGTTCAGGACACCATGGCTACCCTCTGCCTTCCTGAAGGCCCTGCCAAAGACGAATCTGCAATCAGTGTCATGACTACCTCTCCAACAGATAAGGACAACCATGGGCCATTAGCTCCAGTCCAAACACCCTTAGAGGTGGCACCTGGCTTATAAGGGACTTGGGTTGAGGAGCATTCGGTTGGGTTTTCTTCCTATTTGTTTCCTGGTCTTTCTTTTACCTTACCTTTGGTAATAAACCCTGGTCTCCTCCAGATGATGGCTACCTCAAGCCACCAAGAGCAAAGGTCACCAAAGGAAGAGAGCAAAATGGAAAAAACGTATTCATAGTTTGAAAACATTGCTTCCATCAATCCATCATGATTGGTCACAGCTTTAGTTATCCTCTCTCCCGTTGCTGGAATCCTAATCCTGAGAAGCCAGCTGTAAAAGGTACTGTTCAGATGATAAAGGTAAGTTGGTGTTGAACAGCATCAATAAGTTTATCATAATTTTTATTAGGTGTGATAATGGCACTGAGCCATACACCTATGCCTTTTTAATGCACACATAAATATTTAGAGCATAATGACATGCTTGTAATTTGCTTTAAGATATTTAGCAAAATTAAAATGGGTACTTTTAAAGCAACTGGTCCTTCCTGAGTTGTCATTTGCCTGTCTTTGCCCGGTATCTCAAGTCTAAGGAAAGCCCATGCACCAATGGCTAAGACACCAACTGCTAAATCACCTTTCTTTAAATGTATAAAACTCAGAGCATCTTGTGACAGCATCAGAATGTGTAAATTTCACACACACCCAACCCGTATTCTGTCCCTATGCACAGACTAACACAAAGCATGCACGTGGCTGGGAGGCCTAATTTGCAGAAAATCTGTGCGTTTATCTAAAGAATTACAGGGACTAGGTGTATCGGTGCATGCCTGTGATCCTAGCATTTGGAATGATGCAGCAAGGGATTGGTGAGTCTACGGCCAGCCTGACCCTATCCCCAACAGATATAGGAGCTAGCTCTAGCAAGGTAAGGTCAGTTATGATGTCCCTACCTGAAACAATTAAAGGAGAGGGACAAAGACACAAAGCCTAGATAATATAAACCACACCCGTCACCACCCTTCCTGCCCCATCACCCAACTGTACCTTCCCCAAAATAGCCCTTTGCGTACCTGAGTTCCCAAGATGCCTTTTTCTCAGGAGACAATCACACACACACACACACACACACACACACACACACACACACACACCTTCTCAAAGTGCTAGACCTTGAATAAACTTTATTTTCTTCGTGCTGTTTCTCAGCTCCCAAGCATTGAGCACACAGGGTAGATGGACTTGGGTTGGGTAACAGGGAAGCTGGCCAGTGGTGAACCGCACAAGGAAAATGCTGACAGTGCAGATGTTGTTTGAGGGCCACAGGGAGAGTTTTCCACACAAAATTTATTTGTCTCTGTAAGAGAATTTTTCACAAAAATATTTAAAAAAAAAAAACAGTAAGCAGTGGGTAAAGGGACAGTTATCTGTTGGTGTTCTTAGATCAGTCAGGACAGTCCTTTGTTCATCCTAGCCTGATGCCTGCCTAGGACTCATAAAGATCAAATCAAACCAAACCAAATCAACTCTAGGCAATGCAGTGTAGGAGGAGGAAGACAGACAGAGACCTCCAAGGTCATCCACACATGTGCCCTCCAGCACACACAGGTGGGCCATAGACACCTGCTTGCTACCATGTCACACAGCACAGATAGATGTCACCCAGGGACCCCCCCCACCCCGTGGCCAGCCTGCAGTAGGAGCCAGCACAATGTACGAGCATTTAGTGGTCAGATAGAAAGCGAAATTGGGCAGCTTGTGCCCTACCTATTCAGAGAGATGGAACTGGAGACTGAGGCTGGAGAGGAGGAGCTATTGTGAGTAGCCCGCCCTGTCAACTGGGGCCATGGTGAAGTCCCCAGCCTGAGCTGACACTGAGGGCCATGTCTGAGTCTTTGGCTATACACTGGCAGAGGTCCGTGTCAATGTTTGTAGCTGGTATTACCACTAGAGTACATGGGGATCCTGTCCCTGGTCAGGGCAGCAGCCACCCACAACTTGGATGTCCAGGGCTATGCATAACAGGCCCCTCCCCTCACTGGATGATGTGTTCTGGAGAGCTTGCCTCATCTCTCACCAGGTGGCAGCATTCAGGAGAGCCGCCTGGCTCAGGAAGCTGCCAATCTGATCCTGCTGGCAGGGGTATGGGTGAGCAGGCCCCAAGGGCTTAAGTATGGGAGAGTTGAACCACATGAGCGTGGGATGGTGTAAGTGCAGAGGTGATACCCCACCCCCACCCCACCTCCTGCAGTCAAAAATGCCTCCCACAGAGCCATGAGTTCAGGGGGACTAGCCCTGCCTTTCACCAGCTGCAGCATTCTGGAGAGCCGACCCTGTACCTCACCTGGGCAACACCGTAGGGTTGGCCCTAATCAAGGAGATGCAGGTAAGCCAGCCCAAGGGCAAAAGCGTGGGAGAACTGGCCCTGCCACCCCTCTGCTGTGAGGTCGTCTGGGCTGGGGGAGGGAGGGTGATGCCCTCTACACCCTCACCCCCTCAACATGTGAAGCAGTCAGGAAAACTGGCCCGAGGGTCATGAGAGCTCCGTCCATCTGTCACCAGCTACAGCACTCCAGACAGCAGGCCCTACACTTCATCTGGGCTACACATCTGGGCCAAGGGGGAGCAGATGAGTCAGCCCCAAAGGTGATAGCTTAAGAGAGCTCATCTGGTATGAAGCAGACTAGATGCAGGGGTGATGCCCTCTCCCTCCCCTCCTCACAGCCTGCAGTAGCTGACAGAGCTGGCGCTGGAGTCATGAGAGATGAAGAGTTTGTCCTGCCCCTCAGCTGAAGCACTAGGAGGGCAGGCCCTGTACCTCACCGGGTTGGAGGTGGGAGCCCTGATAGTGAAGACACAGTAAGCCAGCCCTGAGGGTGTGAGAGCGGGTGAGCGGGCCCAGCCCTTTACAGGCCACAGCACTCAGGAGGATGGGGCCTGCACCTTGCCTGGACAGCACAGTGGAGATGGCTCTGGAGGTGTGGGTGCTGGTGGGCGGTTCAGAGCTTACCCTGCCTCCTGCTGATGGCGCTTTGGATGGCTAACTGGAGCAATGCTGGAAAACATCCACCCTGGAAGTGCAGATAAGAGAGAGCCAGTGGGGCTGACCAGCTCAGCTACCAACCAGGCCCAGATCCAGGACTTTGAATTGGCCCACCCCAAAATCTACATCATCTGTTAACCCTTGGGAACATGTGAAGGTGATAGTCTTGCTGATCCAAAGCTGCAGGTTCTACATGACACAGCACAACAGGATAGCCAGGAGGAGTCCGAGTGAAGATCCAATGTTGATTGTGTCACAGAAGCCAGAGACCTCAAACCAGGCCAATGACTCATATCAATGAACATTCTCAAGTGAAGATGTGTGGACAGAGGGATATAATGTGGGACATAGTGACATACTACAGCTTCCACAATAAGTTTTTTTTGTTTTTTGTTTTGGGTTGTGTGTGTGTGTGTGTGTGTGTGTGTGTGTAGTTTACAAGGACAAAGGGTAGATATGAGGGGCTGAGGAGATGAATGAGACCAGTGTGCATGACATGAGACTCACAAAGAATCAATAAAAAATTTAGAAAAATAAAAAAATGAAAACCAGCATGAGGGATTATAAACCATAAATCACATGTTCCATACTTTTTATTTTAATATTTGTAATATTTGGTTTTTTGAGACAGGGTCCTCCTACATAGCCCTGGCTATCCTATGTAGACCCAGCCTTGAACTGGCTGGCCAAGCCAAGGCCAAGGCTGGCCTTGAACTCACAAAGATCCACCTGCCTGCTTCCCAAGCCCTGGGATTGAAGGCATGTGTACATGTTCTGCACTGAGTGAAATCATGTACACTTCCACTCTCTGAGACCAGACCCAGCTCAGCTCTGAGCCAACACCCATCTCACCAGCCCTTAGTCAATACAGAGCTGGGCGTGGTGGCTCACGCCTTTAATCCCAGCACTTGGGAGGCAGAGGCAGGCGAATTTCTGAGTCCAAGGCCAGCCTGGTCTACAAAGTGAGTTCCAGGACAGCCAGGGCTACACAGAAAAACCCTGTCTCAAAAAACCAAAACCAACCAACCAAACAAACAAACAAGCAAACAAAAATACAGAGCACTGCTGTTCCCTAACACTGACAAGTTTACAAACAGGAAATATAGTATGGAGACTGGAGAGATAGCTCAGCGATTGAGAGCACTGGCTGTTCTTCTAGAGAATCCAGGTTCAATTTCCAGCACCCACATGACAGATCACACCTCTCTGTAACTCCAGTTCCCAGCCTTCGTTCTGACACTCTCACACAGACATACATGCAGGCAAAACACTAATGCACACAAAATAAAAACAATTAAAAAAAAAAAAAGTCAGGTGGCAGTGGTGCAAGTCTTTAATTCCAGCATCCCGGAGACAGATCGGAAGTCGGATCTCTGTGAGTTCAAGGCCAGTCTGGCCAGCAGAGTGAGTTCCAGGACTGCCAGGCATACACAGAGAAACCCTGTCTCCACAGCCACTTCCCCACAAAAGAAAGAAAACATATTCTGACTGATGGCTAGGAGGACCCGTGGCATTATTTTCAGACACATATACTCAACAAATTCACAGAAGCTTACTATTTCAGAGCAAAAATAACGTTTTAGAAACCACCGCAAGCCATTCATAAGTCCATTTTTAACTTCCAAGTATTATAAAAAAGGTCATGTCAGATTTTTCTCCTACACCTTAAGAACAACTTCAAAAGGCCTTGCTAGTCAAGAAAATGCAAGCGTGCCCTGCCGGTGGCGGCGAAAATAGCAGCAGCTCATTAGGACAGTGAGCAACTTCTGGAGTGTGACAAGGATTGCACACCTTAGGCTGGTGTTAACAATGATGATGATGACAGGGACCATGTACTTTGGACTCTCTGTGTGCCAATTTTTTTTCAGAGCCCCTTTTTACAGAGAATGAACGGGCAAAGCCAGTCAGTTGTAAAATTACAGCCTAACGTTCACTTCAGCATGTATATCAACACTTTATCTTTTAAATCAATGTGACTTCTGTGTTCTGTTTCCCATCATAGTACTAGCTAATATTTGTTGAGTACTTACAGCAGAGGCTGGCTTGGAATACAGATATAATTAACGTAAAATAATTTATTATTTCTTTAGTCCTTTTCTATGAAACTGGTGCCATTTCTATACCTCTGATTTGCAGGTAAGGAAACAGAGGAACAAAGATGTTTAAGTGTGACTTACCTGAAGTCACACAGCAGTAAGTACTGGAGATAGATCTTACCCCATATATTTATGCTCCTTTCAAGTAAAAGCCATCAGTTGTATCTTCTAATTTACATCCACACTTTAGGACTCTGTAGCCACCTGTGCCTTCTCGAAGGCCCCGACAAGGATATATCTAAAATCAGTGTCATGACTACCTCTCCAACAAAGGAAAAAATGTGTACTGCTAGCTCCGGTCCAAAGCCACAATTATCATCATCTTGTTTACCAAGAGTAGAAGTGACACTTCTCTCAGTAAAATACCTTACTCTGACTCTGTTTATAAAAAAAAAAAAAAAAAAAAAAATTCAATAGGCCCACCCACCTCCACGTGGTGAGCCGACAGGCACGTGGCCCGCCCACAGGGGGAGCCACGACAATGTTCAAGGATGTGGTGGAGTGACGGAAGAGAAAGAGCAGACCGGTTTGAGCACTATGAAGAGAGGCAGAATCTGACACTTGAGAGTGGTGAGGAACGGTCTGATGTGAGTAGTCTGCGCTGCTATCTCAGGCCATGACGAAGTCCCAGCCAGGGACACTGCTGAGCGCCATGTCTGGGTCTGGTGGCCATGCAGCAGCAGGGGTCTGTGTCGGCAATGCATGTGGCTCATATTACCATCAAAAGCCATGCGGTCATCCCTGGTCTGGGCTGATTCCTGGCACCATGTTCATATCCAAGGGCAGTTCAGAGCTGGCCTTGTGCCTCACTGGCTACAGCACTCCTGAGAGTGGGCCCCACTCCTGAGTAGCACAATAGAGCTAGCCATGGTGGCAAAGGCATGGGTGAGCCAACCTGAGAGCATGACATCAGGAGAGCTGGCCTTACCCCTGGCCAGCTATGCATTGGTTGAGCTTGCCAGGGCAGTGCTGGAGAGCTCCCCCTAGTGGGTGGTGAGGGTTCAGAAGAGTTGGTGGGCTGACCAACCAGCTACCACCCAGGCCTAAATCCAGGGCTTTGAATTGACCCACCCCAACATCTACCCCATCTATGAACTGCTGGCGTTCATGAAAGGGCCCATTCTGTAGATCCAAAACTTCAGGATCTCCATGACACAGGGAGATAACAGGATATCTGATAGGAGTCCCAATGAGGACCCAGAACTGATAGTGTAGCAGAAGCCAGCTCGAACCAGATCAATGACTCAAGGCAATGAACATTTGCAGGTAAAGAAGCGTGGACAAAATGGTATACTGTGGGACACCCTACAGCTTCTACGACAAGACTTGTTGTTCTTGTTGTCTGTTTGTTTATTTGTTTTGTTTGCTTTTTGTTGTTTCTTTTAGTAAGGGCAGAGGGTCGATACAAAGGGATGGAGAGATAAGTGGGACTGGGGAGCATGGTGTGAAATTCACAAAGAATCAATAAAAAGTTTAAATTTTATTTTAAAAAATTAAAAAATTGGGGGCGGAGGCTGAAGAGATGGCTCAACACTCTTAAGTTAAGAGCACTGACTGCCAATAAGGAAACAAAATTATTAGGCTGTGGTCAACATATATGGAACTCAGCTCTAGAGGGTGTGGGTTACCTCCTCCATATAGAAGAAAGAACTGATATTGAAGGTGCAGCCATCATAGACTCAATGATATGCTGATGTCTGAACCTAACATTTTCAATTATTTTCTATTGGCTCTTTATTACAAAGTGCCAGGTAGTGATGGCCAATCAAAGCTAGGGAAACTGAGGCTTAGACAAAAAAGAAGGAGGAGGAAGAAGAAGAGGAGGAGAAGGAAGAGGAGAAGGAGGAGGAGGAGGAAGAAGAGGAGGAGGAGGAGAAAGAGGAGGAGGAGGAGGAAGAGGAAGAGGAGGAGAAGGGAGGGAGGGAGGGAGGGAGGGAGGGAGGAAGGAAGGAAGGAAGGAAGGAAGGAAGGAAGGAAGGAAGGAAGGAAGGGGCTTGCCTGAGGTCCTGAGATGTAACTAATCATGATCCATAAAGCTGGAATTCAATTCCTAAGCCTTTGTCCTTCATTCATTCATTTAAAAAACATGTCTAGCACATAGTATGTACTCATGCCTCTTCTCACATCTGGGCTTCCAGAAATATCAAAGATGCAGATGCAGGAAACCAAAGAGCACAGGATAGAGGCAGGACAGACATTTCTCCACATTCCTAAAGCCTCACCCAGACTGGGAAGTAAAACACATTTCAAATTAGAATCAAGATTCAGGTTTTTGAAAGACCAACTGGCCAGAAAATGTTCAGATCTGCCATAAAAGAACACTGCATCCCACACACGTGAAGCTAATGATTAAATGGAAAAGAAAATGGTTTCATGTTTAAATCTTACCAAGACCATCCAAGTCAATGATCCATTATAACAGCATGGGCCCCTTATAATGAGAGATGCAGGAGGTCCAGGACAGAATCTGCAAAGGATGAAAGTCTAACCCTGTGGGGTCACAGACGACCTCCCAGAGGGGACCTGCAAAGTGAACAATCTTCCAGACAGAGACCTTGAATAAAACCCTGAGACATCCCATGTGGCTGATGAAAAGGCTGAGAGAGGCAGGGGAGACCTGGCAGGTAGATGCAGATTGCAAAGGCCCCTGTGCTCCCAGGGCAGGGCTCTCTGGCTAAAGATAAGGAAAGTCTTGGCAGGGTTTTGCACACAGGGATAGCAATCCAGTGTACATTTAGAAAATCCATCTGTTATCATATGGAACAGAGATTAGAGAGATGAGAATGCCAACCTGAACCCAGGTATAGTAATGTAAGCCTGTAATCCCAGCACTCAGGAAGCTGAAGAAGGGGCATGGTGAGTTCAAGGCTAACCTACATAGCTGAAATTTATGAAGAAATCCAAGAGATGTCAGTGGCTCAGTCCAGCAGCAGTGAATGTGAGAGGCATATGGGAGAAAGATCTCCAGGGGTTCAGCAATGGCCTACGGTGACAGGTTTGTCATCTGTCACCTCTCAGGGGAAATTCGGACATTTAAGATGAACCTGCATCACTCAGAGAATCCTGTACTGGCAAACATGTCCTTCCCTACAGCCTGTGATGCTAGTGGCTTTAGGATGTGGAGCTTGGGGTGGGGGAGGAATTGGTCCACTGACTGGGCCAGTGGTCCAGCACAGGACAAACAAGCAACAAATGCATATAAAAGTAAAGCAAGATGTACTGTAAACCTTGCTTATCCCCCACGGTGGACCCTAGAGTGATACCTGACACACAGTCTCTACTTGGGTACTCTCCTAACTCTGCCTGGCCGCTGTGAGCCCAGATGTTTCCATCTACAAAAACAGTTAATGAATTCTCTAGCTAATGAAAAGAGGTATTGTTGCATCTCTGCTTCCCAGCAGTTCTTTGGCTTTTCTGGCCCAATTTAACTTCGGCAAGATCTTCTTTCCCTCACCTAGACAATAACACTAAGAGAAGCTAACATTCATTGAGCTTTTGTTAAGGCCAGCCATTTTTCTAAATGCATAGAAGTGACCTGAAGGAAATCTCCGCTTAGTGCTTCTGTTTCCTTGTCACCATGCTTAAGAGGAGGGGAGAGACTTCTCAGAATCTTGTCCCCAGGACTTCAGTAGCTCATTGTATGGGTAAGAATCAATGGAGAGGAAGATTGGTCATAAAGAGGTGAGGAGTTCCTGGGATACATTGGGATTTTCTCAAGTGGGGTCTGTCCCCCTCTTTTGAGCTTGTATTGGCTCGTTGGATGTCTGACACCAGATAAAGGATAGAAACAGTGTGATGCCAAGGCTGTGGAGAGCCTGTTACAATGAGTCAAAGGAGAGTGGGGGTAGTTGTGGGTGCTCTTGTTTGAGCAGACCCACGATGGCCTGCTACAGTACAACTCTGAATCATTATCTCCCATCAAAATAATGGAGTCTCTGGCCTAGGTGAAGACCTAACAGTCCAGTTGGGCAGATAAATCAACTGGCTAAAGGAGAATCCTTTCGGGAAGGCAGGACCACCCCTCAGGAATTGGGTTCACCTTAAGCCATACTAAAAAGGGGGTAAGGAATAATTATCCCTGTAATGAGATAACGTACTTCCCTGAATTCTTGTCATGTGCACAGTATCTACAGGGATGCTATAAAGCCGTGATAGTTTTTTGTTTTTTTTTGTTTTTTTTTGCCTCTGTGAGCTTCAACTTAGAGAAGCTTAGCCTCTTCTTTTTCTCTCTTCCATCTTCCTTTTAGATGCTGGTTGGAGCGCATGCTTTTTCTGGTACTCTTGGCTTTTTCATTCTCTCTTTAAAGCTCTCTTCCCCACTCTGTGACTTTGCCACTTGGCTGACCTGTATTTCTAATTCAAATGGCATGGCTTTCTCTCTTTCTTAACTCTATCTTCCTCCTCTAGGGAGCTGCTGAGATTTACAGCCTGCCTGCTTTGGGGTTTTCTTTTAAACTCTAAAGTAATTGCCCTTGAGCTTTCTTCTGAGTCCATTCTTAAATGCTTTTATTAATGAGACTAAGGACCCCTAGAGGGACCCTGATTTACCTTGTAACAAAGTGAGAAAATGGTGGAAGGGAGGACTGTCAGGTAGATTTCCCATGTGCCAGCCATGTGACATCAACTGGCAGAATGGGATTTCAAAATATTAAATAGACTCAACCATCTAACCCAGCCCAGGCATCCTAGCCATCCTTACCTCCCCACTCGGCTCAGGCCTTTCTCCCTCACTGCCAGGCTTCCGGCCCCAAAGGAGAGACTTCTAGAAGTGAGTGATTGGTCCCCAAGGTCCCACAGCAAAGGATTAGCTCCTCCCTCCGGCACTGAGTACATCAGGGAGTCCACCTGCAGATAAAGGCCATCAAAAAGAGATTAACACAGGACCTGAGCATCTGCAGGAAGAGCCTTCCAGGTCCCTTTGCTGGGAACTGCTCCAGCTGATGCAAAGAGAAGAAACACAAACGCTCTTTGGAAGGAGTCAGAAAGGCCCTGGAAACTCAGGTCCCCTTTGGAGACTCATGTGGAACGTGGGATGAACCTGGGTCTTGCCTAAACTGGAATTCTTTGGGCAAAATAAAGTCTCAGATCCCTCTTCTTAATCTGAGAACAAAAACTAGAGCCAAAGAGAGGGGGTGACTTGCCAAAGGGCATGAAGCAAGTCCTGGCAGTCAGTACAGCACATAAGTCAGAAGTTTCTACACTCGGATCATAGCATCATCTAAGATGCACTGAGCGCTGCCTGTAAACCAGATGCTGTTCTAGGTGGTTTTAATTGTTCTCACTCATTTAACTTGCACCACTAACTACCCCAGCAGACCATTCGTAGTAACACCCGCAGAGCCAAGGTTGCACAATTGACAAACAGCTAGAACTCTAGTAACTTCTAAAGACAACTCAGAACAGCAGCAATAACCACACAACCCCTCAGCTACAACCCCACACCCTCCAATAGAGTCTTCAAGCAGAGTCTACTTTCTAATGGTTCGTTTGCTTTGAAATTGGGTAGGTTCATCTCTTCTCCCACCCGCAATCCTTCATCACTCTGGAAAAGCATTCCAAGAAGTGGCTCCTTCCAGTCCTCTGCTTGGATGCTTGGGCTATGTTGCTGACTTCCCAATAAGCTATTCCTTGGCTTCTACATCATGGCCTCTGTTAGGGGACTGGGATGGTCAGAGGGAAAGAAGACAGTACCTCCCTGAGGATGACCCTCCTAGAAGGCTAATGGGGATTAGCATCACTGTGCTGAGCTTCGTTCAGAAGATTCTAAGTCTCAGAGCACATCTCCAGAGACCCTAGTCTTACTCACCTATGGTTTCCACAAACACAGTCTAAGGGACCTCTTGGGCACAGTTACATGCTGTACTCATGAGGCCTTCGCAGGCACTGCATGCACATGAGACATGCACACACGTACAGGCCACCCATACACATAAAGTTAAAAAGGGGGGAAACAATTTTAAGGAGTACTCCTGACCAAGAAAAGGGGAACATGCACAGTGAGAAAAGACCCTGGATTCAGGAGACCTGGGGATAGTGTCTCAGTTCGGATCCATCCCCCTCTCATCACATGCCTCAGAATGACCTGGACCACAGCTCCCTGCATTGTGGAATCCCAGAGAAAGTGGCCTGAGGCAGAGAGAGCAACTGGCCTCTCTGTAAGTAAAGTAAATGGTCTTGTTGACCTCCTTTGGCCCAGAAATTCCCTTTCACAACAGAGACCAGCAAATTCAAAGAAACAGAGAAAATAAAATTGTTTGCTAAGCTTTTTCTTAAGGCAAGATCTTCTGTGGTGTGTTTAGGCTAGCCACAAACTTGCAGTCCTCCTGCCTCAACCTCCCAAGTACTGAGGCTACAGTCTTGTGCTATAGCACATGGCGGAAATGAACAATCTTCAGTCTGACGGTGGCTCTCCTGTCCCGTCTTCTCCCACATTTGTTTTTCATTCTCTCCCTGCCCCTCTCCAACCTCCAGCTTTTGCCCCTTTCTCTCTTTCAGTTTCAAGTCCTTGGAGACAAGATTCTAAGAACAAGTTGATAGTACTAATAAATGACAGCATTTATGTTAGTCCATTGCAATTGCAGACTAGCTTCTTGTCCTTCCTTCATCAGACCCGATGCCAGCGGGATCCTGTAGGAACTTAACTGAAATTCTCCCTTCTATCCAAAGTTTGTTTCATTGTCCCTTTGTGGCCTGGTATTTCTGCAAGTGTAGGGACTGTTTCTCCCTGCCCACATAATGTTTTTGTTCAAATGTGAAGAGGCCCTTCCTGTAGCTTTTACTATGTCTGATTATTTTGCAACTGTAAGACCAAACTAGATATTCTCCATTTTTATTTATTTATATATTCCCCCCCCCAAAAAATATCGTCCGTAACAACTTAAGCAAGATAAAAGAAAGCAGGCTTAGGTCAATATGGGAGGGAAAAAAATCCCTAGAAGTTTTAAGAAGGAAAAAACCATGAGCCCAGGTTGTTGAGATGGCTCAGCAGGTGAGGACACTGACTGGCAAGACTATTGACCTGAATCTAATCCCAGGACCCACACAGTGGAAAGAGAGCACCAACTCCCACAAGATGTCCTCTGATCTCTCCACTTTCCTGCCATTGCCCAACCACACAGTCACAGTGCCCTGCTGAAATAAACACAGTTTTTTTTTCAATGTTCCCCATTAAAGAAGATATTTCTGACCCAGGGCAGACTCTATAAACAAAACCACATGAACATTCAGACACACTGGACAGTTAGCTGAAGGAAGCATTCACTGAGTCTTCCAAATACTTCTCAGGGGAGACTTTAATTAAAAGGCGAGAGAAATCCATCGCAGGGAATGACAAATTGGAAGTGGATCACCTTGAGTGGCCATTGGCACAGAAATAGAGAATTTGGAGCTGGCCAGGATGCTGGACATTTATTAGCATTCCCCACATGTGAGCTCGCATGTGAGCAAGGCTGTCAACACACAGTCTGTGGAGGATGGCAAGGCCCTAATGAATTCTGCACCCATGGCCTTGCCACCATCTCCAATTATAAGATGGCGAGGTTGAGATGTGAAAGCCGAGACCCAAGGGTTGGCTAGTAAGCCTTTAGAAAGGAGGGCCTGGGATCGAAAGGACTTGTCTTGTTGGGGTGTCCTAACTTAGGTGTGCCCTGGCCACCAGTCAGCCTAAGGGAGCAAAGCTGAGGCTGAAGTAGCAATCCAGGCCTTTATACTGCATCCTATGCCAGAAGAGAGGGTTGTTCTTTGAAGCAAGATTTCCATGAGCTCTTGGTCATTCCCATGAATGTTGATAGTAAGTGATAGTCTGATTTTCTTCTTCTGAGGCTCTTAAGCTCCAACCTTACTCAGGAGGCAGCACAGAAAAGTGAAGAAACTTAACAAATCCACAATGTAGTTGAGATGAAAATACATCCCAAACACGGGAAGGGCTGTGGATCCACGGCCAAGGCCACACCTAGTACACTCTCCAGCTAGACTGTCCATGGTGCAAGACACAGGCTGACCCACAAGGATCTAAAAGCAAACAGCTGAGTATATTTGCTAGAGGCCAGCTTGGCCAATGGTTCAATGATCCAACACAGTATGTCCTTGTTAATCCTCAGAGCCAGGTTACTAAGGGGCTGGGGAACCTCAGAAAGAATGAATGCTGGACTAGATGAGGCATGGTGGTGTATGCCTGGTGGATCTCTATGAGTTCGAGGCCAGCCTCGTCTACAAGATGAGTCCAGTATAGCCAAGACTGTTAACACAGATAAACTGTGTCACAAACAAACGAAGAACAAGAAGGAGAAGAAGGAAAAAGAAAGAGGGAGGGAGAGAGGGGGGAGGAAGGGAGGAAGGAAGGAAGGAAGGAAGGAAGGAAGGAAGGAAGGAAGGAAGGAAGGAAGGAAGGAAGGAAGGAAAGAAAGAAAGAAAGAGAGAGAGAAAAAGAATAAATGGCAGATCCCGAGTCTCCTCCTCACCTGGGTCCAACCTCTAACAAGGCCAAGGCCATATGGAAGACTTCCCCTTAAGGGTCTCCCAATTTACTTACCAGCTCTGATTCACCTAATACGTTTCTTTAAGAAGGAAAGATTGCCAAGCCAAACAATGCAGCCAGGTATGGTAGTACATTGTCTATAATCCCAGCATCTGAGAAGCTGAGGCAAGGCCAACCTGAGCTACATTATAAGAGCCAAGCTAGAATGGGTTATGGACTGAGAGAAATGGCCTTGTAAAATGAAAAATAAAAACAAGTTAATATTGCACAAAATCTTAATATTGCAACAGCCTCAGCTAGGAGACTCCTGTTAGCTGGAATACTGGCCAAATGAATATCTTTCTTCTCCTTCTGTTTCTGGTTCAAACTTCACTTCCTGTAGGGAACCCTCTCTCCCTCACCTATAGTCTGTCATGTGGCTACTTGCACTCCCTTGCTAAGCTGTGATCCTATTGTGAGTGAGGACCTTTGTACTAGCAAAAGAGAACAGGCAGCCAACACATGTTGAATACCCCCACCCCATGACACCCACGCTTGGCATTCATGTCTCCTTTAACGCTCGCAATATTGCATATTTGCTTCTACAGCTTTGGAAGCCAATGTCCAGAAAGCTTGAAGATCAGATCCAAGCCTGGATCCAAATGTAGGCTGTTTCTAACTCAGAAAAATGCCCTGAGTATTGGCTGAAAAACTATTTTCTCAATATTTGTGAATTCATGGGTACCAGTCTATCTTATTTCATGTATCAGCTAAAAGTGAATATAATCCCTTACCAGTTTTCTGCATATTAAACCACTATAAATCTTAGTAATTTAAATACCACCAGTCTCTTTGTACCCAATTCTGAGGACCAAAGATGCTGCAGGGCTCTGTGAGGACCACTCCCTACTTTGTGGAGTCTGTTTCTCCTGAACCTCCCTCCATGCACAGGGGCTCTTGGCTTCTTTACATGAAATATCTGTTTTCTCCGAATGAAAGCAAAGCCTCATTAAAGGCTTCCTAAAGCTCAAAACACAGCTCTGTTGCATACTTCCGGGGTCAAAGCAAGTTACAAGTCCAGCTAGATTCAAGAAGGTGCACAAAATAAAGTCTAGTCACTTGCTGGAAGAAGCAGGCAGGAACACGCAATGGACATCATGCTGACCAACCTATGTAGCGATTGGCTAAGCTATAGTCCCCAGTCCTTCAGTCAAATACTATTCGAGAAAATGCTGTGAAGTGTTTGTGAAGGTATTGTAACATTTCAAGCAACAGACTTTAATGACAGGCAATTGATCTTTCTGATGTAGGTAGATCCCATGGAGTCAACTGAAGGCCTAAGAAGTGAAGATGCAGGTTCCCTAAAGAAACAGTTCTGCCTTTCGACAACACAAGCACTACTGAGTTCTGCCTGAGTTCCATTACTGGTGGGATATATAGATTTTGGGTTCGAATCCGCCACATCAACACTTAATGGTTTCCTTTTTAAAAAATCTCTCTCTCTCTCTCTCCACCCCATCCCTCTCTCTGTCTTTCCCTCTCTCTTCTTCCTTCCTTCCCTTCCCTTCCCTTCCCTTCCCTTCCCTTCCCTTCCCTTCCCTTCCCTTCCCTCCTTCCACCATTCCCCCTGCTGTATGCACTACCAACTCAGCCCATTTTGTGTTTCAATAACATAGTACCTGATACCAGGCAACTGATAAGAAACAGAGATCTACTGCTAACAATTCTGAAGGCTAGGAAGCCCAAGGTCACGGAATTTAAGGAGGGCACTACTTGCTGGCTCATCCCATGGCAGAAGGCAGAACATCAAGGAGAGAATTCTTATCATTAAAGCGCCTTTGTAATCAGCATTAATCTATCCATGAGGGCACAGCCCTTGGGCCCCAACTGCCCCTCAAAGGTCCCACCTCTCACCTTAATTCTGTTGCACTAGAATTAAGTTTTCAAAGCATATATTTTGTGGATTATGTTTGAACCATAGTGTGTGTGTGTGTGTGTGTGTGTGTGTGTGTGTGTGTGTGCGTACATATATATTCTATACTCTATGGCTCTATTTCTCTGGACACTCCTGGCAAACAAAAGACATCTGGTCAGAGCATAGGACTGTAGGATAACTGTCCACTCCTTTGAAGACACAGTGACTGACCCATTTTTAGTGTGGAAACCAGAGTGAAGCAATCACGGACAAGCTGCCTTCCAAGGCCATTCCCCTTTTCTTGCTTTGGCCAGGATTTGTAGCGACCATTGTTGCTTACATGCTACAACGGTGTTTGTGAACGCAATCTCTTTCACATAACTTCACCGACCCATTGAAATCTCTACAGAGCCAGACAGGCAACCTCTTCTAGTCATTTCGGTCGGCTGCCTGACTAGTATGGTAAACTATGGGGGCTCACATCAGGGAGCACAAGGTGTGCCTGAGTCTGTGACATGGGGTCTATTCTTAAAGATGGAGCGAAGTATCAGGAAGCCACCAAGGGATGGAGCAGCAGCAACAGCAGCAACTGAACCACTGCCTAGAACTTGACCACCACTAACAGCGCTGACCAGCCCTGCTCTCTGGACTGAGTGAGTGCTTCCCATACAATGTCTCGAGAAACCAGAGGCACAGAACCCATAAGCACTACACAGGATCAACCAGGGAGTCTTTAACATCCAGTTTCACCCAGATACTCATTTTCAGGGGAAGAAACTGGTTTAGTACAGCAAAGATTTGACCCAAGCCCTTAAGAGATGTTCTCTGAGGCTCACTGTTCAAGTTCAGAACATAACTTGTATTTCCCAGGATTTTTGTGGGAGAATTGGATGAGCTCACAGATACAAACAATCCTTATGAAGAACAGAGCAGCAGCACATAGATTAATATGTGCCATTGCATCTAATATGTGCCGTTGCATCTAATACGGGATTACCTGGCCACCCTGGATCCATCACAGCATATCCACTGCTTAGCTGAAGGCCAGGCAAACATCCAGATCCCAGCACTGCCTTTGCTCTGATGTGTGAAGCCAGAGAGGCGTCCAAGCAGGCCCTGTGGTGCCAGTGATAACTACCTGCCTGGGCACGGAGAAGCTGTTCCCATGTCGGCCTGATGGAGGGGCTTGAGATTTTTCGCTCAGCAATGCGCTTTTCTCCAGAAAGGCCCCACGGGAGTTTCTCCAACCACATGGTCTGTTCATGGGCCTGTGTAGTCAGGCAGCGGTGCCAACAAGAACATTCCCCAGGGACTGCCTGGCAGGAACTGCTGGCCAATCAACTGCGCCAAAGCCTGCCCCCTGGGCATCTTCATAGGCCCCCTCGACAATCTCTAGGCAAGAGGGACTCTGGAATTTACAAGGCCAAAAAGAGGCTCTTAAATAACTTTTAATTTATTTTCAAAAGAAAATGGAAGGGCGGAGGCTGTAACACACACCCTCCAAAGAGGGTGAGGCAGTGGAAGAGCTATGCCAGCCACACGGCAATGGCCACGCAGGCATCCACTGTAAGTGATTCATTCTGAGAGAGAAGGCCCACAGGACCAGGACCAGAACTCCTTAATCTGCCACTTGAGAGCTTCTCTGAGTGGCACCAATCAACCTTCATACACTCACTTCTCCACACATGAATGAACCTTTCTCCACACATGAATGAACCCACAACTCTCAGGCAACACAGTGGTCATACATTCAGGTTTCTCACCAGCAGACTTCTAATCCAGGCGTCACCTCAAAAATATGTGACTTTGGGCAAGTTGCATATGTAACTTCTCTGACCTAACTTGGAGTCCGAATCCTAGAAAATAATAGCACTTACTATTAGTTATTATTAATTAAATGAGATTCTACATAGAAAGCCAGCAGCAGCTTGCCTGACTTGGGATAAAACTCTGAGTAACAGGAGTAGCCGCAACCAAGCCAGTTGCCTGTCCATGATGTCTCTTCCCTGAGCCTCATGCTTTCCCAGCCCCTACCAATGCAAACCCAGCCCAGGATTCACAACTCTAGTTGCTCCGGCCCCTCTCAGCTCTCTCTCCACCCTGACCCTCAGTCTTCCCCATCTCGATCTGGGAAACAATGTTCATCAAAGGTTAGCAGCCACATGGATGGAAGTCCTGCTGCGATCAAGCCCAAGCTACTGTGATGGCTCATCAGCTGGCTACCCACCAATCCCTTGGCCTCCCTGGACCTTGTTTCTTCCTCTTCTAGAAGAGGAGAAACAATCAATCCCCTTCTGCTTCTGGAACATCAACTAGATGGCATATGTGAAAGGATTTGTAGATTCTTAATGCCGCGGTGTGGTGGTGGGGATTTAAAAAAATTGTTTGATTTTAGGGTGTTTTTACTAAGCCATAAAAATCCCCTTCTCTTTTTCTCTGGTTCTACAGTCCATAGTCTGTAATACTTCCGTTGGAAACTTAAGTGTGTTTTCTCAGTGACCCCGGAGCTGTGTTACTGAGGAGCAGATTCGACATGGAAGCCGTACCCGTGGCCCTTCTCCACGCGCCTCAGGCTCATCCTACTCCTCATGTGCAAGGTGCTCTATAATTTACAAAGCACGCGTATGTCCTTGTGTCAGCCCGAGTCACTGTGTTCCCAACAAATCCAAAGCACCCAATGCCACATTCACAAAGGGCCAAATGCTTGTAAGAAATGGAACTCTTCCTAATGCCAGATCACACACACAGAAGAGCCTTGGCTCTGCAGCCTGCCTGCTAAAATGTCTCCTTCCTTTGTTTTATTTCTAAAAAAAAAATTCAAAGTCCAGCCAATCTTCTTCCCTAACAACCATGCACTGAGACCCCCATTTACCAACACAAGCAGCCTGCCCGGGTCGTAGAGTATCTTCTGCCAGCCTGTTTCCCCCATTTTCACTGCTGACTGGCATTCCTTTGACAACTTTCAGTTAAGGATATTCACAGTGCTTCACCTGCTCTGTTTTGTTGAGCTAGGGGAAGCAGTCTATGATGGGATTCATCTGTAATCACAAGCACCTAGCTGAGCCTAGAAACTACAGCCTTTATTGTTCTAGATTGCTTCTAGAATTCCATTTAAGCAATGAAAAGCCTACAAGGGAAGAAAGAGAAGCTGAGACGATGGCCCAGTAGGTAAGGGTACTTGCTGCCAGGCCTGTACCTTGAGTTCCATCCCAAAACCCACATGTGGAAGGAAAGAACTAATTCCCATAAGGGGTCCTTTGACCTTTATTTCTGTGCCACAGTATGTGCATACACACACACACACACACACACACACACACACACACACAGAGAGAGAGAGAGAGAGAGAGAGAGAGAGAGAGAGAGAGAGAGAGAGAGACTAATTAACTAATTAATGTAAAAAATTAAAAGAAATTGGGGCTAAAATATCTAGCACAATCTTTGAACTTGGGAACTAGTCTGCAAATAAGAAAAAAACACTATCCCATTTAATGTATCTGGTTCAATGTGTGGCATTCAGTTAGTTCTATGCAAAGAAATTCAGTTTCCTTATTGGCTACATGAGAGAATGCCAAGATGAAGTATATAGCAAGAGCATACCACACATATTGCTGATGAAAAGATACCATCAGGAAGCTATGCAGACATGGCGGACAAGTCAGAACACCATCTCAGGATAAAGGCACAACACAGCTCCACAGACAAATATCCTCAGGACCGTGAAGAAAGCAAAGCCTAAAGCCGAGTTAGAGGATCTCCAAGAGATCTTACCTTTCTGTCATCCCACAATCTGTGTCCCAGTAAAGACGGGGCCACAGCAGATATGGGAAACCTTCCCAAGGTCTTGTCACCACCCTGCCAAGGATTGTTGGTGCTACCAAGAGAATAATTCCTAATCTGGGGCTCTTCTTGCTAATGTTTAAGCAGAATGTAGTCATTGTGGTCTTGTTAGTTTCAGGTTCTTTGTGAGGATGAAAACCATGTGAAATCCTTACATTTGCATGTCCCCTGATGATTGCAACCGAATAGCATTTACTAAGAACCATGCTCAGGACCTTAAATTTGTTTCCTGTATCAACTCTTACAGCATCACTGAAAAAAAAATGGGTTTCTGGCACTTACAACCCACGAAGACCCAATTAGCACAGAGCATGAAGCCTCCAGGGCAGGGTTGCTTAATTCCTGTCTTCATGCTCAGCCTGGACCCTGGAGCATTCAGTAAATAGTTGTTGTTTTAATGTGGTTCTGTGGAGGAAACTGTGTAACTAGGAACATGTTTTAGAAGGTGAAGTGAGACATTAGTGTTAAGAGCCATATTGGGCTGACCTATGAGTGCTTTCAAGTCATAAGGATGGTTGAAAGTATGATGTCTGGACTTGTAGTCCCACGACCCACTGCACCTCTAGAGATCACGTTTTCCAAGAGCAGGTCTAGAGTAAATTTGAGGGGACTGTTTGGGGGAGAATCAAGGTAGAGAGAGAAGCTCCCATTTCGTGTTTTCCTTTTTTTACCAGGTAGGGAGAATCTTTTTCCCACTGATTTTCCTTAGAACTCCTTGGGCCATCCCAGTGTACGAACGTAGCATGGTGTCTTAGGGTTTTACTGCTGTGAACAGACACCATGACCAAGGCAACTCTTATAAAGGACAACATTTAATCAGGGCTGGCTTACAGGTTCAGAGGTTCAGTCCATTATCATCAAGGTGGGAGCAAGGCAGCATCCAGGCAGGCCTGGGGCTGGAGAAGCTGAGAGTTCCACCTCTTGTTCTGAAGGCAGCTAGGAGAAGACTGGCTTCCAGGCAGCTAGAATGAGGGCCTTAAAGCCCATACCCACAGTGACACACCTACTCCAACAAGGTCACACCTAATAGTGCCACTTCCCAGGCCAAGCATATTCAAACATCACACTTGACAATGAGGGTATTCATGGGGATGGCCCTAAGGTAAACCAGATGGCTACCAGAGGCAGATGCAGTTTCAGATTCTCCTCGTGTGTCAGTTGCCCATGGCTGCTAGAACAAATCACTGTACATTCAGTGGTAAAGCATCTAAAATTATGAATGTATGATCTCACTACTCAAGAGGCCCTAAGTCCAAAATTAACTTTCCTAGGCTGACTCAAGGCATTAGCGTCTCTGAAAATGCTAGGAAGAAATCAGTTTCCCTCTTTCTGAAGCCTGGATCTTCTTTCCGTCATCCATGGCCTCTATCCTGCCAGCCAGGAGTACAACATCTTCACATGCTACTGGGACCCTGCCTGTTGCCCCCTGCCTCCCTCCTGCCTCCATGCTCCCATCCCTTCACCTAACCTCCCTCCCTCATCCAGCTGGTAAAGACCTTTGTGGTTGCTTATAGCTCTGCTGGGATAGGCCAGATCCTTAAGATCTCATATTCTCACATCCCAAGTACTAAGTAGGGGGTTCCTGGGAACCCGTTATTCTAGCTAGCACACCTTGCCTTTTATGATTGCTTTTGAACACCTCCCTCCAGAACAAGGACAAAATGCTGATGAAAGGTGATTAGACAGAAAGTGCTGAGCATAAGCAGGAGGGCTCAAGTTTAAATCCTCACCATCCATGTTTTTTAAAAACTGTAGCTAGAGCCCAAGTACTATGTGGGGTGGAGACCAGAGGCTCTCTGGGGTTCATGGCTCACAGCCTAGCTCCAGGTACTGTGAGCAACCTTCTCTGAACACAGTGAGAAAACATAAGGTCAGACATCTAATGTCCTCCTAGAGCCTCCACATGTGAGTACAAGCACGCCACTTGCACACACAAATACATACATCGCGCGCGTACACACACACACACACACACACACACACACCCCAAAAGAAGAGGAAGTTCAGACTCTCCAAAGATTGGCCTTCCCGCTTCAACAGCATTGATTAACACGCAAAGATCCAGGGACGTCTAGCTCAAGCCTCAGGTCACTGTCCCTCTCCACAGCCCTCCACCGAGTTCTTAGGAAGAAACACACATGAAAATTTTGAAAACAAAACAAAAACATCAAACCTAAGCTAGGAGAATCGCTACTTCTTAGTCTAGCCAACAGCACCCCCTGGTGCCCAATAGCAGAATGAGGCATAAGGGCTGCAGCTGGGGGAAGAATGAAGGGTCTTTACCTGCTGGCCAGGAGACAGAGACAGCATAGGCTCAGGCCAGAAGACAGAGCTGAGGCTGATACCAGGCAAGAGCGGCATTTTCAAACTTCCCAATTAAGTCTATGCCTAACAGTTCAACAACACAGCAGACACCGTCAGAAGTCCCTTTGGTCCTGAGGATTTAAAAATGCCTAAGGTAGGACAAACTCTACTCAGAACGCGTCTAGACTAGGCTATGAACGCTAGAAAAGAGACTAGCCCCAACTAGCAGCTGTGTGCTGCGAGGCTCATAACTCGCCCCCTCTGTGCCAAGTTTCTCATCAGTAAAACACAGATGACCAAAAGTCTCTGGGTTAAGAGAATTAATATACAACCCATGTAAAGCACTCAATAGGGTAGTAGTTTGAATTTTTTATTATGGTTGGTTTTAATGTCGCCTTCTACATTAGAATCACCTTGAGTAGGAAGCCAAAATCCAGATTGCCTTGAATGATGGGAAAACCCGCTCCAGTGTGTGCATCTTCCCGGAGCATCCTGGGTAAAGGGGCGTGGCAGAAGGAAGAGCGGCCCACCTTTTGCTCCTTGGCCTCCCCTCCTGCGCTGAGTAAATTTGCCTGTTGTTGGAGATGATTCTTTTGTCTTCTCAGAACCCGAGTCTGCAAGCTCTTACTACAGACAAGGGACCAGCGGTTCTCCAGAAACCTTTTGCGTTTCCAGAACCAGATTAGGGACCCCTGAGGTACCCAGCCTTTTAGTCTGAGCAGCCTCTGTGGGGCTACTCCAACTGCTGAGGCACGAGCCTCACGGACTGCATTTTCAGCTCTGTAGCATATGTCTGCTGGTGCTATTATTTTAAAACTGACTTCACGAATTCGCGTTTTTTTTCATCCTACTTGTTCCATTCCTCCAGAGAACCCTGACAATTACAATTACAACTGCAGAAAGAGTTGGGGGCTGACTGGGGATACAGAGATGGGAAAATGGATAACATACATACTGACATTCACCTGTCACTGCTTGCTAGCCCCAGTGAGTGATCTGCCAGATTGAGACAAACCTTCTAAATTCTCCTCAGTGTCATTCATTAGTAGAGAAGGGGACACAGGGCCATGCAAACTCCCTTTAGCATCTTCCATTTAAAGAGCCTCGTTGGCGGAGCCACGGCAGAGCTGGAAACAAGTGCAGTTTGCGTGAGGCTCTTTAGCAAATGCAAGCTTGCTTGGCTGTTACCGGGTACAGTGACTTGTGCTGTGGTCTTCTCTGGCCAGGATTCCTGGATGTTATTGTACGTGAAAACCTCTGTGGGCCAGATAACCAGAGTGACGTTGTAATAAACATCATAAATAAATTGATGGAGCCCTGACAGACTTCAGGCTGTAGCTTGGTAAGCTTATTTCAGCCAGCCCCATAGATATTGTACGAGGCAAACATTTTAAACCCCACTCCTCAGATAGGAAGACTGAGGCTTAAGGAATTTTCTATCTTGCCCAAGGAAAAACCAATATTAGGAAAAGAAAAAGAAAGAATTCATACTCAAATCTGATGCCAATAAGTTTGACCAGTGAGGCTGCTGCTTAGTGTCACATGTCCATAACTTCAGGAAGCAGATCCCATTTCCGCACACCCGTCAGTCACAGCATTAGCAAGATGACCTGTCCACTTAGGGACCTCCGTACTAAGGCAAAGGTCGCCTGGCCACCATTCACTGGTGAACTTATGCAGGTGGGTTACATGCCTCCTCTGTCTGGGTTTCGTGCTCGTAAGTCATTCTTGCAATATGCCATTCCTGCAAGAAGCCAGGAAAAGCCCTCTGAAGGGTGCTCCTGCTCTCCGAAGCATCGTTAGCATGTACATTCCCTCGTCCAGCAGGGAAGTAATGTGCTACTGGCACTGGCATAATTGAAGACGAAACTACCGGACATGGAGCGGGGCAAACACTACTTCTTAGCCTAGCCAACAGCACCCCCCAGTGCCAAGGAACAGGAAGGGGGCAAAAAGAGTAATAAAGCTACAAGTTTTCACATGTGAAAATTGAAAAACTCAGAAATAACCTTCAGGAAGAACCCCCAACATTTATTATACTTTATACCCAAAGGGATTATGGGTGGCCAACAATCACTATAAACAGTTATCCAAACAGGGCACAAAAATTTATTTCATGAAGATTTAAGCAATCAAAACTATCTAGTTTTAGGAACACATTCATCCTTTCTTGTATCTTTCCCATCAAAAAGGAAAGCACTCCTTTTATGTTATTAGTTACAATAATATGACATCAAGTGTCATACACTATACATAAATTGATGGGATCGAATAGCAGGTTGCTACCATTGTTGCTGTAAAAGAGCTACTGAAAATTAGGAGTTGTTTGTTTGTTTGTTTGTTTGTTTGTTTGTTTGAATTGCTGAACAAAGGCAAGGAGCAGGTGTGTGGTGTGAAGTGACCAGCAGGGTGAAGCTCAGGACCTGGCTTAGAAGATGGGACACGGGGAGACTGAAGCCACAGGGAAGATTACCAAGGAGTTCAGAAGAACCCAGGAAGAGTCATGGGTCTCCGTCTCAGTGTCTCGGGAGGGACACAGGAACCTTGCTCCCTGTCCCTGCTGTTCTTCAACCTTCCACTAAGCTGACCTATCTTCCCAGGGCTTGTGTGTGTGTGTGTGTGTGTGTGTGTGTGTGTGTGTGTGTGTGTGTGTGTGTGTGAGGTGTGTGTCTTAAATTCTCTGCCAGATTTTTAATTAGGGTTATTCTGCAAGGCAATTAATCCTCCTGGTCCCCTCACTATGGAGCGCTAATTCTAAAGCAATTAACCAACCCTTGAAACTGAGAAATAGGACATCTTCCTTTGCCAAAGGCTGTTAGGGAAAGGCTGTCTTCCGGGAGAGGCTAGGCACGGCTTCTGCTGTGCTTGACTAAGTTGCTCTTTGAAACCTCATTTGGTCCTAGGATTTGAAGGCCAAGGGAAGACCATAGGCCATTATCACAGTTTCGCCTATGCCCACAAGAGGGCAGTGGCGTATGCAGTCATAGCCCATGTTCTTCTCTAGACCTCAGCCTCTAGGATCAGACTAAGGGACTCCTGAAAACGATGAGATCCTGGGCAAGACAGTGGAAGAACACACACACACATGCACACACACACATGCATGCACACATGCACGCACGCACGCACCCCACATGTGCATGCACGCTACAGATGCTGCATGGGGGTTTGGAGGTGGCCCAGAAGGCTTCACCCAGTCTTCCCTAGACACACTACAGTCAGTCATACCTGTCACTTCCCCATCTCAGGTTTCCTCTGAAGCTCCTGGCACCAGAAACCTAGGGCCACCCAGACCCAAAGTGTGCAGCTCTGTAGTTGGGGCTCGGGTGTCCATGCTTTTTCAAACTCCTCAGGGTTAAGAGTATGCCTGTCAACACACAGGATGCAAAGTGAGTCTCCTATCCTGTAATAGGCTTCATGACACTGAACAGAGTGGAAGGCAATAAAATATACAATATCGTGAGAAGACCCATGGGAAACAGTATAGAAGTCAAGACCTGGCAAACACATATCCTACTGGAATTAGGTAGTTTAGGGAATGTTTTTAAGCAGATTATAAAAGAATAGTCAGAGCCAGGAGTTATAGTGCATGTATTTAACCCTCAGGAGTCAGAGACAAGATGAACCCAGCATGGTCAACAGAGTGAGCTCCAGGACAGCCAGAGCTGCATAAAGAAACCCTGTCTCTAAAAATAAAATTTTAAAAAGTAAACATTTAAAAAATTAAAATAATAGTGATAATAATTTGGGGGCAGAGAGGGGGGGAGGGAGGGAGAGAGAGAGAGAGAGAGTAGTCAGGATGCAGAAAAGCCACAGGGATCACACCTTCAGAAATAGCCAAACCCCAGAAGAGGAAGTGGTCATAGAAACATAGAGACTGGGAGACTAGGTAGGAAAGGCCATCTGGTAGAAACTGTGACCTCAGTAGATACACCAAAATCTATTCTCTCCAGCCCTCTGAATGCCAGAAGCCAAAAAAAAGAAGCAACCACGGAGTAAATCCCCAGAGACCGCCGTCCTAAGCCACAGAGCAAGATGGCAAAGTACAGAAATTGGATCTAGTTCACCCAATAGCTGTCAAACATTTGGCCATTGGCAGAAGTTGGTCCAATGCTTCTATATGCAGATACTATTGCATATTATATGATTTGAATAAGAATGGCCCCTAAGGCTCATATATGCAAATGCTTGGTCATCAGGGAGTGACACTCCTTGAGAAGGACTAGGAAGAATGTCCTTGTTGGAAGAAGTATGTCACTGGAAGTGTGCTTTGAGATTTCAAAGGCCTAAGCCAAACCCAGTGGCTCTCTCTCTCTTCCTACTGACTGCAGATCTAAATGTAGAACTCTCAGCTACTTCTCCAGCACCATGTCTGCCTGTGTTCCACCATGCTTCCCGACATGATGATAATAGGCTAAATGCTTTCTTTTATAAGACTTGTCATAGTTATGGTATCTCTTCACAACAATAGAACGCTGACCAAAACACATGTTTAAAAATAAAAAAAACTTTACAATAAATAGCTATGAGACTGGACTGGAGAGACAGTTCAGCAGTTAAGAACACGGATTGCTCCTTCAGAGGACCTGGATTCAATTCCCAGCACCCACATGACAGCTCACAACCATCTATAACTCCTGTTCCAAGGGATCTGATGCCCTCTTGTGGCCTTCCACAGCACTGTACACACATGGCACATAGACATGCAAACAAAACACCCATACACACAAAATAATAAAAATTATTCTTTAATGCTTTTAAAACCTATGGGTAGAGGTGATGTCAGCATATAATCCCAACACTTGAAAGACTAAGGCAAAAGGTCATGAGCTTACAGAAAGCCTCTGCGCATAATGAGTTAAGAACAGCCTAAGCTATCTGACTACAGTTTAAGAAATAATTCAGGGTAATATAGTACGTTCTTTGCATGTCCAACACATGGTTGATGCCTACCACTGCAAAATAATTATAGATAAACAAATAATCATCTTTATGCATGAGACGTAGACTTTTTGCTGATTTGGACTTCAAGGGAAACAATATTCAAGTTTCAACTAGAAGGGTAATTTCCAGACAATTTCAATTTCTCGAGTTAGTTTGTTCCAATAGATCAATGAAGAGCTTTTCTTAGAACTGGACAATGGTAAAAAGTTTTCATTAGTTGACAAAAGGATTGGTAAATTTTTCATAAAAATTAGAATATTTTAAAGTGTAGGTGAAGAATATGTTCCTATACAATGTCTTTTTTATTTATTTATTTTATTTTTTAATCTTTATTTTTGAGGTGGGGTCTCTCTATGTAGCCTTAATTATCCTGGAACTCTCTATGTAGATCAGGTTAGCCTGGAACTCAATAGAGATTTTCCTACTTCTGCCTCCCAAGTGCGAGGATTAAAGGTGTGTACCACCATTCCTGGCAATATCTGCCTTTTCAAAGACAGTGTGTGTGTGTGTGTGTGTGTGTGTGTGTGTGTGTGTGTGTGTGTGTGTTTGAGTATGTACATGAGGGTGGGTGTGTGCATGTGTGTGTGTGTCTGTGTTTGAATGTGTGTTTGTGTGTGTGTTTGAGTGTGTACATGAGGGTGAATGGGTGAGTGGGGGGGTGCATGTGTGTGAGTGTGTACCTGTGTGTGAGTGTGTGCATGTTGGGTGAATGTGTGTGTGTAGGCTTATGTGAATGTGTAGGCATGTGTGCATGTGTGTAGATGTGTGTGCATTGTGTAAGTGTGTGCCTGTGTGTGAGTGTGTGCCTGTGTGTGTAGGTGTGTGTGCATGTGGGTAAGTGTGTGCTTATATGTGAGTGTGTACATGTGTGAATGTGTGTATGTGGAGCCAGAGAGCTCAACAGTAGGTATATTCTATCACCATAAAATCTTTTTAATTGAAAATGTTTCATACAATGTATTTTCCCACATTCCAACTCCTTACAGATACCCACCTCCCTACCCACCTACCTTCATGTTCTTTCTCTCTCAAAACAAAACAAACAAACCCACACAAAAATCACAGAGTTCATTTTGTGTTGGCCAACTTCTCCTGAGCGTGGGGCTTGCCCTGAACTGTGGTTGATGTGTCCCTCCACTGGAGAGAACCAATCTGTCTTCCCCCATCACTTACCCCTTGCAAACAGCTTCTTGGCCAGTCGTGGTGCTTTGTGCCCACTTCTCCTTCCTTAGGCTGGGATTTTGTCTGGGTCGAACATGTGAGGGTCTTGTGCGTGCTGGCACAGTCTCCATGGGTTCATATGCTCATCGACTGTGCCATTTCTGGACAATGCTATTACCCTGGAGTCTCCATTCCACCTTATTTTTTCAGGCAGGGTCTCCCTTTGAACCAGGAGCTCTAATTTTGGTTAGGCTGCCAGGCCAGAGAACACCCTTCCCTCCAGCTCCTGCGTCAGCCCTCACGAGATGCTGGGATTACAGCTGCCTGCCCTCATGCCTGATTTTTGGGTGACTTTGGGGTTCTGAATTTAGGTCCTCATGCTTATGAAGTAGGCACTCTAACCACTGAGCCATCCTGCTGGCCCCATTTCATATTCTAAACATGAAAAGTGTGTGTGTGTGTGTGTGTGTGTGTGTGTGCATGTGATGTGCCTGTGTCACTGGTTCAAGGTGTAAAACATTTTTTCTCACTGTAGGCTACAGTAAAAAGTGTTTGAAGTTGGTAACTTGGCAAGTGTTAGCTTAAGACCTCATCCCCGAAGCCTGCAGGCTGCCAGTGGGTCTCCAAGACACAAATAAATGGATCCCTTCAAGGGCTGAAATCAACAGAGCTTCTTGCTCCTCTCCTCACAGCTGAGTGTGGCTAGGGCCCAGAAGAAAACTGGCACTGTTTGTCTAGGGGGTGTACTGAGAACAAAGAGGCAGTTTGTCCCAGGGCCTGCCGATCCGGCCTCCTTCACAGGCACTAAATTCATTCAGTATCACTGCCCTGCAGGCTGCCCCGCTGGCCTGGTGGGCCTGCCAGCCTCTTCCACAAGGAGTTAGTGTCAGATCTGGGCAGCTCTCTCTGCCTGATGCAACGGACATTCAGCTAGCCTGTGAGAATCGGAAACAGAGGCCCCTGTCACTTGAAAGATAACATCCTCCTCCACGCTCCACGAGGAGGACCCAGGAAGTCAACAGCTCTCCAGATGTGAGGCAGTGTGAGAAGGGCGCTGGTGTTCCGCCTCTCTCCCTCCCAATCTCTTCCCCTCATCTCTTGTTACTAAATGGAGTCTCTGGCTTTCCCAGAGTCCACTTCCTCTAAGCCATGTGAGGGAAAGAAGGGAAGGCGAACTATTATGTTAAGAGTTCCAAGTCAATCAGGCTTCTGGGGTGAGTGCTTACCTGCTGAGCTATCTCACTGTCTTCCCCAGATCCCCGTTTCAGTGCAGATAAGGAAAATGAGACATAGGAAAATCCCCCACTCAAGCCTGTCTGGCTCCAAGTTCAAAACCCACTAAGGCACTAAGGAGAGAGACAGTACATAAAACTTGAATAACTCTAGAACAGTCTTGGGCATGGGCAACACGGCCACTAGTGTGTCACAGGATGAGAACCAAGAGGCAGTTGAATAGGAATGCAGGCAGTATGAGTCTGAGCTGAAGGGCAGTGATGGGGTCACCGGTAAGAGCACCTCTTTATGTCATGCAGATCCAGGTACCATCGCCGTAGAAATGGACTTTACTTGGTAGAGGAAGTTTAGTTGCATAGCAACACTTGAGCTGAAGTAGCTCCCGTAACACACACACAGTCAGTCTACCCCCACTCAACCTCTCATTAGAGTGCTTCCTTTGTTGGCTGAATCAGTGTAGACACAATGCCATCACCCAAACTCTGGAGCACACATGAGGACTCATTCTTCATAACGTACGTACACTTAGGTGTGGCAAGTATAGTAAGCTGTGGCTACCATTGTAGCGATACATGAGATTGTTTCCCTGCCCTAAAAAATGCCTTTTGGTTCCTCTATTCATCTTTTCTTCTCTTCCTATATCCCAATCCCTAGAAGCCGTTTTTCTTCTGTCTTCATGGTTTTCTCTTCTCCAAAGAGTCCATAGCATTGGGCTCAGGTATCACATAGTCTTCATGGATTACCCACACCCCATATGTTAACCTTTATAAAAATATATGCAGGGCTGGTGATGTGGTTCAGCAGATAAAGGCACTTGCCACTAAGACCGACAAACTGTGTTCAATCCCCAGGACCCACTTGGTGGAAGGATGGAAGGAGAAAACTGATACCCACAAGTTATCCTCTGGCCTTTACAGGTGTACGCACCTACACACACACACACACGCACACGCACACACACACACACACAGAGTAAATAAGTAATTGTAATAAAAACCCTAAAAATATGACCAAGCAATGGTGGCTCATGCCTTTAACCCCAGCACTTGGGAGGCAGAGGCAGGCGGATTTCTGAGTTCGAGGCCAGCCTTGTCTACAGAGTGAGCTCCAGGACAGCCAAGACTACACAGAGAAACCCTGCCTTGAAATACATATAGATGATGCCTCCTTCTGAGATGATGGAGTAGACATTCTGTTCCTTATTATTCTGCATTCTTTCTAGCAAAACTGAAAATCAAAGTCAAACCTCTCTCACCCTCTGCTCCCCTTCTCTCTGTGCATAGAGGTGGGAAAGGGGCTGAATAGGAAACAAACTTAAGATGGCTCTGCAGCTAGGCGAGGTGCCACATAGCTTTGGGCTGGAGAGATGGCTCAGTGGTTTAGAGCACAGACTGCTGTTCCAGAGGTCCTGAGTTCAATTCCCAGCAACCACATGGTGGCTCACAACCATCTATAACGGGATCTGATGACCTGTTCTGGTGTGTGTGAAGACAGTGACAGTGTACTTGCATACATAAAATAAATAAATCCAGCACTTGGGAGGCAGAGGCAGGCGGATTTCTAAGTTTGAGGCCAGCCTGGTCTACAGAGTGAGTTCCAGGACAGCCAGGACTATACAGAGAAACCCTGTCTTGAAAATAGATAGATAGATAGATAGATAGATAGATAGATAGATAGATATATCTTTAAAAAAAAGATGACTCTGAAAGGTGAAGGGCAGACAGACCAGCAGTGATGCCAACCACTGGGAAGTGGCACAAAGGTCCCCGGGGCTTGATGGCCAGACAGTTTCCAGAAATGGTGAGCCTTGGGTTCACTGAGAAAACCTGTCTCAAAAAAAAAAAAAAGCCAAGCTGGAGCACAATTGTGGGAGACACACTTACTAGTAACCTCTGGTTCCTGCATGCCTTTGTGTGTTCGTGCACACACATAAGCACAAAGGGAAACGGAAGACTTTTGGACACAATAATTTTAATAAAACCAAGCACCACAAAAGAACGGAATAGGGAGCCTGGATTCCACCTTTACCAGGCTGTACTGAGTCATCTCAGACTTCTGTGTGGAATGGTATCAACGAAAGCCAATCAGGGACTGGGACTTTCCTCCCGGCCAGGTGGTAGCAAGCATCCCTGACATCATGTTATCAGTAGAAACCATGAGAGTAGACCTCCACCACACTCCGTGGTAACTAGGTACCCTGCTCCTCCCTCCTGGGATGTTACTGGTAGAGGCCTCGCGCAGGGCACACTCCTGGCAGGAAACACCCTTCTCCTCTTCGTGTGGGCCGTCCTCCTCTACTGAGGTTCATAGCACAGCACTTTCCCATTGTGTCCTCTCACGGTGGAAAAGAGAAGGCACTGATCCTTCCTGGGTTAATCAGAGCTTTGAAAAAGCTAAGCAAACACCAAACAGAATGAGCCCACAGGAATTCTCACCAAGATTTCCGTGGGGAGTGTCTCCCTCGGGCTTATCCGTCAAAGGCTTTATCCGCAGTGTAACTCTTCAGAGGTGGAGATTTGAGGAAAGGATAGGGTCAAGAGGGCATGGCTTCCGGTTTAATCACTGATGGATTCATGACTGAAAAGACTCTTTCAGGATAGAAACTGAGGACCGTCAGCGAAGGAGGCATGTGTTGGAAGGGTATTTCTTAACTCCAACCTCATTTGTCCTCAGGACCCCTCGGCTTCCTTGCTGCCTCGGGGTGAGGAACTGTGACCTATCCTGGCCTCCATCTGCCATGGACTCCTGACTCGCTATGGCTCCATAGCAGCACAGCAGGCCAAGCATGGGCTGGAGCCCCTGGAATGATAAGCCCAAATAATTCTTTCCTCTTCTAAGTCCATTTGCTCAAGTGTTTTGTCACAGGGACAGATGACACAAACACACATTGTCATCAAACTTCTGGAAATTAAGACAAAAATACTGGAAGCGACAGAAAGTAAAAACACTTTAGCAAAGCAGAAAACCAACCCAAATGACACCAGACTTCTCATCAGGTGGCACCTGAGAAGAAAGTGACACAGTGTGCTAGGTGTGGTGGCGCAGACCTATAATACAAGTACCTGTGAGGGTGGGCTACATTACTCTACATGCTTTCAAAAACAAAAGAAAACACTGGGCCTTGTGGCGCACGCCTCTAACACCATCACTTGGGAGACACAAGCAGGCAGATCTCTGAGTTCAAGGCCAGCCTGAGCTACATTGTGAATTCCAGGACAGCCAGAGCTATGTAGAGAGGTCCTAACTCAAAAAGAAAAAAAAAAATACTAATGAAGTTTTCTGAAATATTTTCTAGAAACAAATAAAAAAGCAAAAACTAGAAAAAATATTCAAACATCAACAAGGTATAAAGACCATAGCAAAACCAAGTTGTAGGTAAGTGAGATGTACTTTCCTGATCTTGGGTATTCTAAACTATGTTTGATGCCTGAGTGGGGAAAAATCTAACATTTGCTGTGTTAGCAAATGTATAAATAGGAAAAGTTTTAGGTTATTATATGTAATACTTGGGAGGCAGAGGCAAGTGGATCTCTGTGAGTTAAAAGCCAACTTGGTCTATATAGAGAGTTTCAGGACACCCAGGGCTATGTAGAGAGACCCTGTCTAAAACAACAAAGAAAAGATAATTAGGTCTGTGTGTGTATATGTGCGTGTGTGTAATACATATATAATTATTTTTTCATATATATGTATGTGTGTATATATATGTATATTCGTATACATATATGTGCATGTGTAGTGGCTATTCCTGGTTGTCAACTTGACAATATTTGGAATGAACTACAATCCGGAATTGGAAGGCTCACCAGTGACCCTTATCTGGAGGCTTGGAGATCCTTATCTGGATCTTGGTTTGGAGATCTTGAGCCATCGAGACTATGGATTCCAGAAGATTGAATCTCCGAGTTTAAGGAACACACCTTTAATCTGGGCTACGCCTTTCATCTGGGATTAAAGGTGTGGCAGAACACACCTTTAATCTGGGCTCCACCTTCTGCTGGAGACAATATAAGGACATTGGAGGAAGGGAGTCTAGCTCTTGCTCTTGCTCCTTTGCCTGCTTGCTGCGTGAGACTGAGTAACTGCTAGATCCTTGGACTTCCATTCACAGCTGCGACTGAACAATTGTTGGGAATTCGGCTGCCGACTGTAAGTCATCAATAAATTCCTTTACTATTTAGAGACTATCCATAAGTTCTGTTACTCTAGAGAACCCTGACTAATACAGAAGTTGGTACCAGGAGTGGTTCTAGAGTAACAGAAGTACAAGGATGAATCTTTTAAAATACTGGAATTGGCTTGTTGATCCACCAGCACTTTCAACTATTGAAACCTCTCCAGATTCTCTCCCTCCTGGGAGCTCAGAGAATTTTGAAGACCCATGGTTGAAACTATATTCCGAACTTAAAGAAGCTAATGCCCTTGATTTTCTTAATGAATTAGGTGATTCAGTGCACAAAGCTTTCTACAAGATGGGGAAAAAATCGGAAAATGATTTTACTGGCTGGCTGCTCTTAGTATCTGTGGAAAAAATGATGAATGAAAGGAAGGAGTTGTGTGATAAAATCGAAAGGCTCCAGACACAAGTAAACGATCTAAAAGTTGCTAAGTGTGTCCTTGAGGAGAATCTTCTCTCTTGTAGCAATAGAGCTCAAGTTGCAGAAAATCAAACAGAAACTCTCATTGTAAGGTTGGCTGAACTACAGCGAAAATTCAAGTCTCAGCCTCAGAGTGTGTCGACAGTTAAAGTAAGGGCTCTAATTGGCAAAGAATGGGATCCTACAACATGGGACGGGGATGTGTGGGAAGACCATGTTGAAGCTGAGAATTTTGAATCTTCAGATTCTCAAGGGTTTGCCCCACCTGAGGAAGTAGTACCCTCAGCCCCACCTCTTGAAATAATGCCTTCCCCACATGAGGAAATTAATTTTGCAGAGTCTGATAAACCAGCAATGACTTTCACTACGGATGTTTCTCAAGGCCCACCAATAGTTTCTTCTAGACCTGTAACCAGACTCAAAGCAAAACAGGCTCCTAGAGGGGAGGTAGAAAGTGTAGTCCATGAGGAAATTCGCTACACTACTAAGGAGCTTAATGAGTTTGCTAATTCATTCAAGCAGAAACCTGGTGAATATGTGTGGGAATGGATTTTAAGGGTGTGGGATAAGGATGGAAGGAACATAAAACTAGAGCAGGCTGAGTTTATTGACATGGGTCCTCTGAGTAGAGATTCTAGGTTTAATACGGAAGCTCGCATAGTTAAAAAAGGTGTCAAAAGTTTGTTTGAATGGTTGGCTGAGGTGTTTATCAAAAGATGGCCTACTGGAAATGACTTGGAGATGCCTGATATTCCGTGGCTTAGTGTTGATGAAGGGATTTTAAGACTTAGGGAAATTGCAATGCTAGAGTGGATATATTGTGTAAAGCATAATTGTCCACAATGGGAAGGTCCAGAAGATATGCCTTTCACCAGCTCTATAAGACGCAAATTGGTGAGAGGGGCACCAGCACATTTGAAGGGTTTTGTTCTTTCCCTTTTCCTTGTGCCAGATCTTAGCATTGGAGATGCTTCTGCTCAATTAGATGAATTAAATTCACTGGGTTTAGTTGGATTCCGAGGTAACAAGGGCCAGGTGGCAGCATTGAATCGCCAGAGACAAGGTGATTCTAGTTATTATAATGGACAGCGTAGACAAAAGAATGTTTATAATAACATACCCAGTAATGGTCAGCACAGGAGAGGTGAAATTTATAATGGCATGACTCGGTTGGACCTTTGGTACTGGCTAACCAATCATGGTGTTTCCAGGAATGAAATACATAGGAAGCCTACTGCATATTTGTTTGATCTGTATAAGCAGAAAAATTCTCAAACAAATGAAAGAAAGGCTACATTAGATCGTGGTAAACAGCAATCTCGGCCAGTGAATCAATTTCCAGACTTGAGACAGTTTGCAGATCCAGAACCCCTTGAATGAAGGGGTGGCCAGGTTCCGCTGAGGAAGGATCTTGATAAGACACTCAAAGGTTTTGCTGTTACCCTTTCTCCAGTTCTTCCCCAGAGGGACCTACGGCCTTTTACAAGGGTAACTGTACACTGGGGAAAAGGAAATAATCAGACTTTTCGGGGTCTGCTGGATACTGGTTCTGAGTTGACACTGATCCCAGGGGATCCCAAGAAACATTGTGGCCCTCCAGTTAAAGTAGGGGCTTATGGAGGGCAGGTGATTAATGGAGTTTTGACTGATGTCCGACTCACAGTAGGTCCAGTAGGTCCCCGGACACATCCTGTGGTGATTTCCCCAGTTCCAGAATGTATAATTGGGATAGATATACTCAGAAATTGGCAGAATTCTCATATTGGTTCCCTGAACTGTAAAGTGAGGGCTATTATGGTTGGAAAGGCCAAATGGAAGCCTTTAGAGTTGCCTCTGCCAAAGAAAATAGTGAATCAAAAACAGTATCGTATTCCTGGAGGAATTGCAGAAATTACTGCCACTATCAAGGACTTGAAAGATGCAGGGGTGGTGGTTCCCACCACATCTCCGTTTAACTCTCCTATCTGGCCAGTGCAGAAAACAGATGGATCATGGAGAATGACAGTTGATTATCGAAAACTAAATCAGGTGGTAACTCCAATTGCAGCTGCTGTACCAGATGTAGTTTCGTTACTTGAGCAAATTAACACATCTCCTGGCACCTGGTATGCGGCTATTGATCTGGCAAATGCCTTCTTCTCAGTACCTGTCCATAAGGACCACCAGAAGCAATTTGCTTTCAGTTGGCAAGGCCAACAGTATACCTTCACAGTTTTGCCTCAAGGATATATTAACTCTCCTGCCCTGGGTCATAATTTAGTTAGAAGGGATCTTGATCGTTTGGATCTTCCACAAAATATCACATTGGTGCACTATATTGATGACATTATGCTGATTGGACCAAGTGAGCAGGAAGTAGCAACCACTTTGGACTCATTGGTAACACATATGCGTATCAGAGGATGGGAAATAAATTCCTTTATATGCTTTGAATCAGCGCTCGATATATGGTACAGTTTCACCCATAGCCAGGATTCATGGGTCCAGGAATCAAGGGGTGGAAAAGAGAATAGTTCCACTTACTATCACTCCTAGTGATCCTCTAGCAAAATTTTTGCTTCCTGTCCCCATAACTCTAGGTTCTGCTGGCCTAGAAGTTTTGGCTCCAGAGAGGGGAGTGCTCCTACCAGGAGCTACAACAAACATTCCATTGAACTGGAAGCCCAGACTTCCCCCTGGTCATTTTGGGCTTCTAATGCCCTTAAACCAACAGGCTAAAAAAGGAATAACAGTGTTAGGAGGGGTGATAGATCCAGATTACCATGGCGAAATTGGATTACCTCTTCACAATGGTGGTAAGCAAGATTATGTCTGGAGTGTAGGAGACCCCTTAGGGCGTCTCTTAGTACTACCATGTCCTGTGATTAAAGTCAATGGGAAACTACAACAGCCTAAACAAAGCAGGATGACAAAGGACGCAGATCCATCAGGAATGAAGGTATGGGTCAATCCTCCAGGAAAAGAGCCAAGACCTGCTGAGGTTCTGGCTGAAGGAGAAGGAAATACAGAATGGGTAGTAGAGGAAGGTAGTTATAAATACCAATTAAGGCCACGTAACCAGTTGCAGAAACGAGGATTATAAAGTAATATGAATGCCCATTGTAAATTTACTAATGCGTTTGCGATTGTACGAGGGATAGTTATATCATGTTAGGCGTATTTACAACCTTGTTATTGTTTCATGTGAACATGAGATATTATTTGTGTCAAGTTGACAAGGGGTGGATTGTAGTGACTATTCCTGGTTGTCAACTTGACAATATTTGGAATGAACTACAATCCGGAATTGGAAGGCTCACCAGTGACCCTTATCTGGAGGCTTGGAGATCCTTATCTGGATCTTGGTTTGGAGATCTTGAGCCATCGAGACTATGGATTCCAGAAGATTGAATCTCCGAGTTTAAGGAACACACCTTTAATCTGGGCTACACCTTTCATCTGGGATTAAAGGTGTGGCAGAACACACCTTTAATCTGGGCTCCACCTTCTGCTGGAGACAATATAAGGACATTGGAGGAAGGGAGTCTAGCTCTTGCTCTTGCTCCTTTGCCTGCTTGCTGCGTGAGACTGAGTAACTGCTAGATCCTTGGACTTCCATTCACAGCTGCGACTGAACAATTGTTGGGAATTCGGCTGCCGACTGTAAGTCATCAATAAATTCCTTTACTATTTAGAGACTATCCATAAGTTCTGTGACTCTAGAGAACCCTGACTAATACAGCATGTGTGTATGTATATATATATGAGGTAAAGAGATATGACATAAAACCTCGGGCAAACCTCAAACTTATAAAACATGACACAAGGTAAGTTCTCCTTATAAAAAATGATTAGGACCAGAAGGTTTTTAAATTAGGATTTTTTTCTCAGACTTTGAAACATTTGCATATGCATAACATGATATCTTGGGAATGGGACCTAAGGCTAAACACAAAATTCATTTAAGCTTTATTTACATAATCTGAAAGTCATTTTTTATATTTTCTAATTTTTATGTATTGCATTGTTACTGAATCCTGTCATACTTGTAGTATCGGGTTGGCCCTAAAACAAACACTTCTAGATGTTAGGCTGGATGTGTTGTTGCATGCCTTTAATTAAGGCAGAGGCAGGTGGACCTCTGAGTTCGAGGCCAGTCTGGTCTGCAGAGTGACCTCCAGGACAGCCAGGGCTACACCGAGAAACCCTGTCTCGAAAAACAAAGGAAAGGGGTGGGGTGGGGGAGGACAGAGAAGGAAAGGCCAAACAATTTTCAACAGTGGGTGAACTATTTTACTTTCTGATCCAATTTCTCTAAGTTATCCATAGTACTCACGTTTTGTTTTTTTTTTTTTTTTTTCTATTTTAGCCATTCTCTATTTTATTTTATTTTTGAGATAGAATCTCTTGTATCCCAGGCTGGCTTCAAACTCGGTATGTAGCTGAGGGTGTCCTTGAACTTCTGATTCTTCTGCCTCCACCTCTCAAATGCTGGTTCCCCAGGCGTGCAGGACCATGGGCAGTTGTGCAGGGATTGAGCCCAGGGCCTCACACAGCGAGCTCTAAAGCTCGGCTACTTCCCAGCCCTGTTTGCATCATCCGTATAGATGTGCTGCAGTCTTAGCTCGTTGTGGTTTAAGTTGCATCTCCTAATGGCTACTGATGCTAAACATCTCCTTGTGTGCTTTTCATCATCTGAACAGCCTCGTTGCTGAACCTTACCTGTGTGTTTCCCATTGTTTTCTAGTTAGAATGTTTTGTATTTGCTTGCTGTTGGGTTTTGAATGATGTTTATATGATGCGTGTCTTTGCTAATGTGTGATTGCAAATACTTTCTCCTTAGCCTGTAGATGGTCTTCCACTCTTAACAGGGCTTTTCATTTCCTGCCTTCCTGCCTTCTCAAGACAGGGTTTCTCTGTGTAGCCCTGGTGCCTTGGAACTTGCTCTGTAGACCAGGGTAGCCTCAAACTCAGAAATCCGCCTGCCTGTCTCACAAGTGCTGGGATAAAAGGCCGTGTGCCACCATGCTTGGCTTTAACAAGGGTTTTTCAAAGAGCAAAATGTTATGTTTTCTTTCTTCTTCCTTTTAAAAAAAGATGTATGGAGAGTGTGTGTGTGAAAAGAAAAAGAGTAAAGGCTGGTTTGGGTTTATTTTGTGTGTGCAGTGCTGGGATTGAACCCAGGGCTTTGTGCTTGTCCACTGAGCTACATCCCTGATCCTAGCCTCCATACACATTTTAGAATAAAATTTCTTTCTTTCCTTCCTTCCTTCCTTCCTTCCTCCCTCCCTCCCTCCCTTCCTTCTGTCCTGTCTGTCTGTCTGTCTGTCTGCTTGCCTGCCTGCCTGCCTGCCTTTCTTTTTTGAGACAGGGTCTCACTATGTACCTCTGGCTGTCCTGGAACTCACTATATAGACCAGAATGGCCTTGAACTCACAAAGATCCACCTACCTCTGCCTACTAAGTGCTGGGATTAAAGGTGTGTGTCACCACCACCCAACAGCAATTTCTTACAAAAATGAAATATGCAACTACCATACCAACCAATAGTAGCACACCAGGACATTTTATGACAGAGAAATGAAAATATATGTTTATTTAAAAACTGTATCACACACACATCTTTCTAGTGAGAAAGACTACAAACACCCCAGCTATTCTCCCAAACAGCAAGGTCACGGTCATGACCACTTTCCTGACTTGTGTTCCTGTGCACATCTGAGAGTCTGGGAGATACTGCTGCAGGCAGCTCCTCATCCACTCTCACCTGGACAGTTATTTTAATAATCGAAAGAGATGTGACCCCTGCTGCCACTCAGGGACAGGGAAGCTATGTTCTACTAATACATGCTGTCTGCATCGTTAAAGGGGTCTTAGTAGAATCCCAGTCAATTTACCACCACAGAACTTCCCAAGGACAAGGTGAGAACCCCAGGAGTCCTCATGGAAACTCTGCCTTCATTAAAATCTAAATACTGGCTCACACGAAAGAGAGCAGAGAGGAAGGAGGGGCCAGGGACAAAACCCACCCCCAAGAACCCTGCCCTAGTGACCTACTTATTCCAGATAGGTCCTACTTTCTAAGCTCCCAGAGCCTCCTTTAAAAAAAAAACGCTAGCAGCTAAGGAGATAGCATTCAAGAGGTGACCCTGTAGGGGACATTTCATACGCAGACCATAAATGTAGCTATAGTGGATCCTATGTGTGCCCTTTCTTCTCATACTCCGCACGAATGTATTGTTGCTAAGGGTTTGCTGATGAACTTTGCCGTCTTCTGTACAAAACTACTCCAAGCCAAACAAGAGCAGTTCCCACTACCTCTCCCCACCTTCCCCCAATAGTTGATCAACATCTGTCCTTCGGTGAGACTAACTCTGGTTTTTTTGTTTGTTTGTTTTTTGTTTTTTCGAGACAGGGTTTCTCTGTATAGCCCTTGCTGTCCTGGAGCTCACTTTGTAGACCAGGCTGGCCTCGAACTCAGAAATCCCCCTGCCTCTGCCTCCCGAGTGCTGGGATTAAAGGCGTGCGCCACCACGCTCGGCTGAGACTAACTCTGTACACAACATAGGCTCCAGAGTTTCCCATGGAGGCAGACTGAATCAGGGCTCCAGGAGAGCTTACACTCCCGCTTGCCCCCTCCCAGTGCTTTACTCTGCTGGCTTCCCCCGACTTGGGAAAGCATTACCCTGATCCAACTCTAGAACAAGAGCTCCTGTGAGTCCTGCTTCTGGGAAACCCAGTCTGAGGGAACGGCCTTTCCAGGAATAAACATTGCTGTGTGTGCCTTTGTCCCCACCACTATTCCGTCTATGCTTCCGCGGGGCCACACGGAGCTCACGTGGCAAGCTTTTCTCTGATGGTTGAGTTAATCTAGTTGGGGAACGGTTTTAGTAGCTTGTCCAAGGTCATCCAGTGTTGGTTAATATTTACTGAGACCCCTTAGGCGAAGTAATCAGAATTGGCAGTTTCGAGTTGATGGCAGTCGGAACGCTCCCGCTTGGCACCCGACCTTGCTGAATTGAAAGCTCATGTCTTGTTTCCCAGGGCTCATCCCTTCTGAATAGAAAATGATTCATACTCACCCAGTGTGAAAGGTACAGAAAGGGCTTTGCCCAGAGGCTCAAGAGTCCGGGACACACTGGTTTATACAATCACACAGCGCTGGAGATGAAGAGTACCATAGTCGTTATGTAATCTTACTGGAAGTGAAGGAAGAAGCTAGGCCTCCAACGGTAAATGGCTTGTACAAGACCAAGCACCACAGACATCCTGCCCCTGGGACGGTCTGACATGGGGAAATACTCTCCCTGTCTACTCTTTTCCTCTTTCCCCATTGCCTCTAACTTAGCAACCCCCTTTCTGCTCCTTCCTTGGAACTCAGCCCAGGCTATGTACCCAAGCTTTCTTTCCTGCTCTGAGCCGGTTGGGCATCTGTACGCAGGCTCACTGTTTCTACTCAGTTCACCTACGTGTTGCCCCATGAACTCCTTCTCCTTGGGGTTCAACTCTGTAGCGTGGCCCTCTTCCCTCCAACATTAACCCTTGCTGTTTCTGGTCATCTGTATCTTCAGGACACCTATAAATTTGCTCAAGTTGTTCTTACCTAGATACTCTCTGACCTTGAATTTCCCAACAGCCCCTGGATCTCTGTGACATGTCAATGACTCCTCCCTCCCTGGCCTTTAACCTTCAACTCTCACAGCCCAGCCTCAGCCTCTACCACTCAGCAGAACAGCTCTGGCCAGAGCTACCAGTGTTCCTTCATTCTCCGTTGGTTCATGTATGCACTATCCTCCCTACTGCATGCACGTGGCTCTCCCAATACCACTGACTCCAGATGACCAAACAGCCCACTTTGTCCAAGAAGAACAGCATTCCTGAGATAGGAACTTTCAGAGCTAAAACCAGTGACAGCTTCATGCAGACTGGGATGTGATAGGCAATCCTAACTAACTTCCATGACCTGAGATTCTGCTTCCACTTGCTTCTCTCTCTTGCTCGTCAAAGCCATACTTTTCAGACTCGAACACAGCCTAAGCTTTCTTCTTTGTCTAGTGAGCATTTATTTCAAGGTTCAGTCAAGTCTCTGTCCACCACTCTCTTTAGATGCTGTCCCTGGGGCTATATAATCTCATTCCTGTCAATGGACAGCTTCCATTTCCTATGTCTCTCTCCTGTTTGTGTCATGAACGCAACAGTCTGATTTACATGCCCACGTGGAAAATCACACTCAGCAAGTTCATCACAGACTTTGTCGTCCAGCCCCTGGTCAATCAATGGAGAACTGGCTGAGGGGAGGTGCCAGGGAGGAGAATCGTGAGCCTGTAGGCTCCTGTCCCTTTTGTTCTATCTCATATCTGTTCCCATTCCCCTCCTCTTCCTAGCTATGAACATCATATCATTTACTTCAGAAGATCTATCTTTCCCAAATGGTCCATCAGTGTGCCACATGGAGGGGGGGGGGGGGATCGCCAAAATCAAGCTGTGCTGGCTTAAACGCCCCACCAGATTGGCCTATGGTAATGATACTTTTTTTCTGCTTGGTGATTGATGTGGGAGGGCCAAAGCCTACCATCAGTGGTACCACTCCCACGGCAGGTGGTCCAGGGTGCTATAAGAAAACAGGCTGATGAAGGGGTCTGCAGCCCTATAGGTGGAACAACCATATGAACTAACCAGTACCCCCAGAGCTCGTGTCTCTAGCTGCATATGTAGCAGAAGATGGCCTAGTCGGCCATCACTGGGAAGAGAGGCCCCTTGGTATTACAAACTCTATATGCTCCAGTAGAGGGGAATGCCAGGGCCAAGAAGTGGGAGTGGGTGGGTAGGGGAGCAGGGCAGAGGGAGGGTATAGGGAACTTCTGGGATAGCATTTGAAATGTATATAAAGAAAATATCTAATAAGAAAGAAAGAAAGAAAGAAAGAAAGAAAGAAAGAAAGAAAGAAAGAAAGGGAAAGGAAAGAAAAGAAAAGAAAAGAAAAGAAAAGAAAAGAAAAGAAAAGAAAAGAAAAGAAAAAAGAAAAGAGGCTGAGCAAGCCATGAAGAGCAAGCAGCACCTGCCTATGGCTACTGTTTTAGTCCCTGACTCCAAGTTCCTGACCTGAGTTCTCTCAGTAACAGAGTGTGGTCTGAGACAAGCAAGATGAAAATAAACCCTTTCCTTCCTAGGTTGCCTTTTTTTTTTTCCTAATGTATACAGCATTCTGACTGCATGTATGCCTGCGGGCCAGAAGAGGGCGCCAGATCTCATTATACATGGTTATGAGCCACCATGTGATTGCTGGGAATTGAACTCAGGACCTTTGGAAGAGCAGTCAGTGCTTTTTTTTTTTTTTTTAATTTCACACATGTGGGTATACTGTCTTCAAACACACCAGAAGATGCCATCAGATCCCATTACAGATGGCTGTGAACCACCATGTGGTTGCTAGGAATTGAACTCAGGACTTTTGGAAGAGCAGTCAGTGCTCTTAACCACTGAGCCATCTCTGCAGCCCACAGACAGGGCTCTTAACCTCTGAGCCATCTCTCCAGCTCCCTAAGTTGCTTTTGATCATTGTGTTTATTGCAATAATAGAAACTATAGCAAAGAAGTACAATATTCTTGGACTCTTCCTGCCCCGACTCCCATGTGTTCCCGCTGTCTTCCACTGAGCCATCTATAGAGTTTCTCCAATGATTTCTCTGAAATCTAATCCCTCTTCGGCACCCCCATGCCACCACTTTCTTACTCTTGACATCATCATCTCTTACCCAAGCTGTTGCAATAATTCTCATTTCCAAGCCTCTCCAATTGAGTTAACCACTTAATTGTTCTTCCAGACTCTTTCAAGGCTTTACTATCTCCTCTTTCAAGATAGGTAGCTGATGCTTCGGGGTGCACAGTTAGGGCCCAAGGAAACAAGTGAGCCAGGTTGGGAGCCCCTGTGCTCTTACAGTGTTTCCCAGGCAGCTCGGGTTAGCTCCCCTGCTCCCAACACTAGTCTCCATCACAGGTTTGCAACGGCATATCTGAACCGAGTGTGGCTATGCATCTGTGTGATCCCAGCACTTGGTAAGCGGAGTGGGATTGAGACCTTAAGGTTATTCTCAATTTCCAATGAATTTGAGGCCAACCTGTCTCAAAAATAAATAAATAAATATAATTGATTAATCATTTACTGAAAGACATCTGCTTTGTGTAGCTCTCACTTCAAGACTCTTCTGAGGCTATGGTAGCCCACGGCAGCCGGCTCCATCGGCTACAGTCACTGCTTCAGACTTTACTTCTGGTCACGTTGAGCTGCTTGTAGTTCTCAACTAGGCTCTTTTGTAAAAATTTGAGACTTTATTCACTTTTATTTGTATATGTTTGCCTAAATGTATATCTGTGTACCATTGTGTATGCAGCGCCTTCAGAAGCCAGAAGAGAGTGTCAGCTCTCCCGGGGCTAGAGTTAACAGACAGTTGTGAGGCACCACATGGAACTGAACCTGGGTCCTCTGGAAAAGCAGCCAATGCTCTTAACCACTGAGCCATCTCTCCAGCCCTTCTTGTTTTGACATCTTTGCCTATCCAGGTCTCTCCTCTCTGGATTGGTTTCTCCTGACTTTTTTCTTCCCTCAAGACTTGGTTCAGGTGCTGTTCCCTCCAGGAAATATTGTTTGACAGATGAACCCCTCTCTCATCAAGGTGTACAGAACCCTGGTTCCCATGTGAACCTGGCAATCTCCTTGCTGCCTTCCAGTAAGGCTAGAGCAGCTGTCTGTCACCTACACTCAGCTAGGGGCCCCCGGAGGCCTGGGTGGTGACTTGCCCTGATGGTGTGGGCATCTGGCACATGATAAGTTCTCAGCTCTTGTGCGGTCCCTCACCCTTTCTGTTTGCTGTCCCTAGGCCGCATCTGCCTGGGTGCTGTGTCATTCAGCATGCGATCCTGCTCTAGCAACATATGAGAATCGTCATCTGACGGTGCCACAAATTCTGTCACTATCGCAAAACTGAGTTCATCGAGCAGAAACTAGAGTTACAGGCCATTGTAAACCCCCCAATGTGGGTACAGAGAACCAAACTCAGGTCCTTTACAGGAGCGGGACATGCTGTTATTAACCACAGAGCCATCTCTCCCTCCCCTGTCGGCATTTTCAAATGTAATGAAGGTATTTATGCCACAAGAACATTTTATTTGGGTTTCTGTTTTGCTTTGTTTATTTAAAACCAAGGGTTCATTTTGAAACAAAGGTTTACACTGTAGTTCTTGCTGGTCTGAAGTGCTCTACGTAAACTAGACTGAACTTAAAACTCAAGACAATCCTCCTGCCTCTGCCCCTCAAGTCTCAGGGTTCATAGCTATATGCCTCTCCACTCAGCCTGAGAAATGTCTTTTAAAATGTCCCCTCTCTCTCTTCCACATTCAGCTGCCCAGTGCCAGTGCCATCAGAGCCATCCCATCCCACTCTCCCCACTCCCCCACATGCTCCCCACCTCTGGCTGTCTGTTCTCACCTTTAAAAAAAAAAGTTGTATTAATTATAAATAAGTAAACTGTTGCTGTCTTCAGGCACCCCAGTAGAGGGCCCCAGATCTCATTACAGATGGTTGTGAGCCACCATATGTTTGCTGGGATTTGACTCAGGACCTTCGGAAGAGCAGTCAGTGCTCTTAACCACTGAGCCATCTCTCCAGCCTTGTTCTCACTTTCTTGTCTTTAATGCTGCAGTCCTAAAAGAACTAGATTGGTCCAATCAGGGATATTGCACTTGGCAGAGAAAGAAGATAGCTAGCCTTTCTCTCTGGGTGAGGAGAGACGTGTGTCATATGCCAGCTCCTTCGGCTGTGTGGTCCCAATATAGGTGAAGGACTCCTCCTCTTCGGAGGTTCCTCATGATTGGCTATTGTCCCCTAGCCTGCTACTCAGTTTAACTTTCAACTCTGTGCCAGTTCCTTATCATCTCTGAGTCTGTTTCCTCAACTGTAGGGAGATATACTAATCCTTATCTCTGCAGCTTGCCCTGGAGATCAAACGAGACCAAAAATTCAACAGACATGGCCAGTGAGATGACTCAGGGGACTAAGGCGCCTGCCATCAAGTCTGAGAGCCTGAAGTGTGATTCCCCAGGACACACACCGTCAAGGAGAGAACTGTCCTCTGATCACCACACTTGCATAGTGACACACACAACACACACACACTTATTTAAATAGTTAAATATTAAGCATACACAGAACAATCATAGCTCATAGTGACTGCACCATAATATTGACTATTTGTGCCAAGTGATGGCTGAGATCATCAGCTTATGATCTGCTCTGACCATGTGGGTGTAATCCTGACTCAAGAGTAAAATTATATATATATACACACATATATATACACATATATATATGTTTGTGTGTGTGTATATATATATATACATATATATATATATATATACATATATAATGCAGTAAAAAAATATTTCTACATGCCACAGACAAATGTTATAGGATCAAGCTCATTAGAAAGAGTGTGGTAGAAGGAAGGATTTTAGGAGAAGGATGAGTTTAGAGAAGTTGGTGACCACAAGCCTCTTAGACACACTTTTATCTAAGACTGTTATCACTAATCTCCACTACCTACCCTTCTCACCAAGTGTAGTGTTTGGGTAGGATTTGAATTTTTATTTGGCACATAGTGAGTATGGACTTAGCAGGTGTGGCATGATAATTCGATGTGTATATACAACATGGATTGAAGACATGCCAGTAAGCATGTCTATCATCGTCTATGTATCAACCTTCAAGCTGCTCTCTTCTCATGCTTTAGTAGAAATTGTCAATAAGTGGCTATAAACTGTGACCCCACTACCAGCTTGCTCTGGAGCAGTAGAACTTCTTCTTACCCAGCTGTGTTTGGTAACCATCTTCAAGCCTTTTGTCTCCCTTGTGCACTTCCAACTTGATGAACACCAGACTCCAGTTTTCAACCAATAATTCTAGGGCAAACTAGGCAAACTGGGACAACTTCCCACCTAGTTCTACTTCTTTTAATAATTTTTGAGATTGTAATATAGTTACATCATCTCCCCTTTTCTTTCTTCTTTCAGACCCCACCACGAGCCCCACCCCACCCCCCACCCCAACACACCTTGCTCTCTTTAAAATTCCAGGCCTTTTTCTTTAATAGTTGCTGTCGATGGTGGTGGTGTGTGTATTATCCTAGATATATAAATATAATATGCTCAGCCTGTGTAACATTATGTGTTCCCCCTAGTTATTTTTCTGTTTGTTTGGTTTGGGGGTTTTTGTTTGTTTGTTTGTTTGTTTTGTTTTGTTTTGTTTTTTGAGACAGGGTTTCTTTGTGTAACTCTGTCTGTCCGGGAACTCACTCTGTAGACCAGGTTGGCCTCTAACTCAGAGAACCACCTGCCTCTGCCTCCCAAGTGCTGGGATTAAAGCATGAGCCACCACTGCCCGCCCCCCCATGCCCCCCCCATTTTTGATGATTCCCTTGATTGCATGTGTTAATTAATCACTAACTTCTGTAAACTTACCCTCTTAATCCATCCTTCCATTTCAAACAAGACGAATCCTATAATATCTGTCTATGGCATGTAAAGTGGGGGTTTTTACTGTGTTTTATTTTAATATATTTGGGTTTTTACTGTGTTTTATTTTAATATATTTTTCTTTATTCTTGAGAATTTCATACCTGTATACTGTGAAATATGATCATATCCACCCCATGTATACCCTCCCTAACACATGTCCCTCCCCTCTCTCTCTCTCTCTCTCTCTCTCTCTCTCTCTCTCTCTCTCTCTCTCTCTCCCTCTCTCTCTCTCTCTCTCTCTCTCTCTCTCTCTCTCTCTCTCTCTCTCCAGCTAAGGCCAGTTAGTGCTTGGGTGCGGGGCCATCTACTCTTCAGTGGGAAACTTACCAATATCCACACCCTCAAAAAAGGGGGGGATTCTTCCTCTCCCAGCAGTTATCAACTGGCAACAGCTCTTCAGTAAGTAGGGGGGGTTGGAGATCACCCCCATCTGTGGAATTTTGGCTAGCTTGATTCCTATTGCTGGAGATACCCCACCCTTTGGTTGCAGGACACAGAGAAATTAATTCCAAACTGACTTGGAAATTTCCTCCCTGACAGCTAGCTTTTATAAGAGAAAACCATCAATGGACATGCCCAATGCTAGATCCCACATGTTACCATACTGACCTGCTAGGCAACGATGTGCTTGCCCACTGGTGTAACAGCGCATGACTATTAAGAGATAATCAGTGTCTGACTGGATTGGGAGCCTTGTCTATAGGAGGGAGTTTTATGACTGGTACTATAATGCTGGTCAACAGCCCAGGTGATCACAGACCCTGGGGTAGAGCCTGCTATTGTAATTTTTGCTGATCCAAGTGTGTTGTCTTCATCTGTCTTACATGATTATCCTTAGAAAAGGATCCCTGATACTACTCCCCACCCTCCCTGTCATCCGTAGTTCTGAAGAATTGTTATTGGTGAACGTGATGGTGTGATTGAGGGTGGCCCCTATAGGCTCATAGTTTGAATGCTTGGTTTCCAGTTGGTGGGACTGTTTGGGAAGGGTTAGGAGGTGTGGTCTGTATTAGAGGAAGTGTGTCACTGGGAGTGGGCTTTGAGGTTTCATAAACCCAATGCCATTTGCTGTTCGCTCTCCCTGCTTCCTACTTTCAGATAGGATGTGAGCTCTTAGATATTGCTCCAGTGTCTGCATGTCTACTTCCATGCTCCCCGCCATGATGGTCATGGACTCACCCTCTGAAACTGTAAGCCCCAGTAAACTCTTTATTCTATAAAATGTCTTGATCATGGTGTCCTCACAGCAATAGAAAATTACTAAGGCAATGAACATGAGTGTTATTAGCAGTTCATCCATTTTAGCAATCAAAATCTTACACACATATCCGCAGGTACTTCTGACGTGCATGAGAAAACAAATGAATTCACTGACTTAATCCAGATGAAAGCAGCTCCAAAGTTTAACAGCTAATGCCATGGAAATCTTACCACATGGCTCCTGGGTAGGAGGCATAATTATTTATCTACTTGAAAAACACAATAACAAAGAGTGACCTTGCCCAGCATTATGGAGGAAGTAGGTCACAGTTATAGTTTGATGTTGGTGTAGTTTTAAAATCAATACTGAATTTGCCCAGGATCGGCTGCCCTCTCAACTTCCTGTTTGCTTTACTGCCTTTAGCTCTGGTAGGTTTCTACACTACTAGCTACCACCCAAGATGAGACCCTTGAACCCACAGATAAAAGACACACACACTGGTTGTATCTTTACAACTTGCCTTCTAGGCACAATTGCTGGGTACAATATCTCCCTCCTGAAAAAAAGTGTGCCCTTACCAATTTATTATCGCCATCTCTCCACCTGCCCTAAACTTAATGGCTAGTCCCACCTAGCTCCTGCCAAACATCTTGGACACCTACCAGTAGCGGAGACCATGGGCTCCAGCTCTCCCCAAGACCTCACATGACTGCAGCGTTCCTCTTCCTCCAAAGCATGGCAGAAAGGGCCTGTCTCTTCTGCGTCTGTCTTTTCCTGCTGGGACCCGGAAGTCCAGCCTGTACCTTCCACTCAGCAATTGTCCCCCCCACCAACCCACTCCCAACCCCTGCCTTCTATACTGACAAATCAAGAACCAATTGGGGAACAGGACTTATCAGAACCTTACCGTACAGTTTGAGTGTGAAGTGTTCCCTGCAGGATCATGTTTTGGAACACTTGTTCCCAGCTGGTAGTGCTACTCTGAGGAGCTGTGACTTGGAATTGTAGGAATCAGCCTTTGAGCATTACAGCTGTACTCTGGTCCTGATCTAGTTCTCTGATTCCCTGCTGAGGACATCTGAGGATGCTGGAAACTGCAGACTTTCAAGGACTGCCCCCACTCCAGCCACCATGACTTCCTTATGGTAATGGACTCTTCCTCTGAGCTGAGAGCCAATACAGACCTCTCCCCCATTAGGCTCCTTCTGTCTTGTTTTTGGTCACAGGAACAAGAAAAATGGCCAATGCAGTCAGGATGCTGAGACCCAAATCGAAGGTCTGACATCCTTAACTATTGCCAATGTGATGGAATATGTGGTCAAGATATACAATGAGAGCCGGGCGTGGTGATGCACACCTTTAATCCCAGCACTTGGGAGGCAGAGGCAGGTGGATTCCTGAGTTCTAGGCCAGCCTGGTCTACAAAGTGAGTTCCAGGACAGCCAGGGGTATACAGAGAAACCCTGTCTCAAAAAAAAAAAAAAGATATACAATGAGAAATTTGTGGACCCCCTCTTCCCTTGCCTCAGTATACACCTAAAGGTCTTCACCTAAGTAAGGAAAGACTATGATTAAATTACCCCGTAGATAGCAATGAAAACACTTGACATGTTTTGAAGAAGCTAGCTTTACTACTTAAACCTAGACAGTTTAAAATACAGATCTTTTCTCTTTTTAACTTGGTTTAATATGCCTTTCTTTTTATAATTGAATACAATATTTACACCAATCTGTCCACTGTTATAGCATCCAAGAAACTCCAAACACTAATCATTTGCGTAACTCTAGAAATAAGGGGTTTTTTTGAGTCTCATATAACCCAGGCTGGCTTGAATTCCTGATCCTTCTGCCTCTGCCTCCACCTCCACCTCCACCTCCACCTCTCTAGTATATAGATGTTCCCCACTACATCTAGTTGATATGCTACCAGGACTCAAACTAAGGGGTTTGGGCACGCTACACAAATACTCTACCAACTGAGCAACATCTATAAGCACATTTCTTATTTTCATAATTGTTTAATTTTGAGAACTGTTTACATATTCTGTAATCCTATCTTGAATTGTATTTCTTTAGCTGAAGATGGTTTTGGGTGTTCTCTGTTGCTTAATCCATCTGTCTGTGGCTGATGTCTCTATATTATGTTTGTGTGAGGGCTTGCCTCTTGATAATCTATCTAACTTCAGATCCAAGGGTTAGGTGGAGAACCTAATACATTACTGTGGTTTTCAGTTTTGTTTTAGCAAATGACGTGTTTTGCTTCATATTATCTACTGAGAATATTTTCACAAAAGTGAGTTGTCTAGGCCCAAGAATGGAAAAACTCACTGTTTAGTCTTTTGTCAACTTGACATAAGCTGGAGTCATCTAGAAAGCAGGAACCTCAATTAAGAAATGCCACCCTCAAATTAGCCAGTAGGTATGTCTGTGGGGCATTTTCTTGATTAATGATTGATGGAGCGGATCAGGACACTGTGGACAATGCCACCCCTGGGCAGATAATCTTGGGTTATATAAGAAAAATAGCTGAGTGAACCCTAGAAAACAAGCCTGTCAGCAGTGTTCCTCCATGGCCTCTGCTTCAGTTCTTGCCTCCAGGTTCCTGCCTTGAGCTCCAGCCCCGGCTTCCCTTCATGGTGAACTGGAAGCTGGGAGCTGAAATCAGCCATTTCCTCCTCAGGCTTCTTTTGGTTGGAGTTTTATCACAGCAACAGAAGCAAACATGAATCCTGTAGTAGGCCTTCAAACAAAATCCTCTCTCCACCACTTACAGTTGGGTGACTTTAGACTCTAGCTTAATCTACTCGTAAGCCTCATAAGTCAAAAGACAACAATAACATCCCCACAGGCTGGCTATAATGATTAACAAAATAAAAGACCTTGAACCACAGTAGATCAAACAGAGGTAGCTGTTAGTAGTATATCAATTTAAAGGCAGTTTTACAAGTGACTATCTTTCTCTCCAGAAGGCTTACATGACACATAGCTTGGTTATTAATTAAGATAATAATGTAGAATGATTATAGTATAACAGTCATAGTGATTTCCCTCTACAGTGTCTCTTTTTTAATTAGGCCTCCCAGAGACAGAATACCTTACTGTAAATGTTAATGGTGGAGTTATCAGCTGATAGAAGACTAGGAAGGGAAGCTAACGCTAGTACATTAGTGTCTCTTCATACCAGTGCTGTATTCATTATTGCCATTTATTAGCCACTACCTGCATGGCAGGCAGAGCCAGAAGCTTCTGTGTGCCTCCTGACTTAGTCTTCATAATATAAATTATAAGTCACAGTCACCTTAAAGATGACAAAACAGAGTCAGCAACGATGGAAACACCCAGGAGGTATTGCAGGTTGTGCATAGATCATTCTAGAATCTGCTGTTCTGGTGAGCTGTCCTTGCTACACTCCTGCACCAAAAACTATAATGTAGTTGGATATTCTCATCTCTAAAGCAAAAGCTCTGAGGGCTCTCCTGCCTTCAGCTATGAGCTGTGCTCTACTGCATACTAAACTTAGGCACGTTATTTAACATCCCAGCTTTAACTTTCTAATCTATAAAGTGGGGTTAGTAACAGGACCTAAACATATAAGGTGGTAATTAAGAAAAATAAATGAGTTACTATATACATAAAAATTCCTAGTGCAGTTCTTGGGATCTAGTAAATGTTTCATAAGTGCTGCCTGTTACTATAAAGTGTACATGTCATTATTAGATGAAGGGCTAACATTTCTGAGTTGGGTGTGTGCTCACCTTGATCTGCCTGCCTGCCCAAGCTCCCTTTCTTTAAGCCAACATGTCATAAAAGCTATTTGGGTTTTATTTCTCCCTGGAATTAGAAAGTTGGGAAGACATTAAAATGAAAATAATCAGGCTGTACAAATTCCTCTTTGCCAAGGTGGCTATGAGCCAAGCCTGCTGGCAGTCAGCATGCACAAGCCAAGGGGAGATGAAGGGTACATGTCCCTTCAAAAACTGTTCCTGCCAGGATCAATCTCTGGCCTGGAGCCAGAGCTTTCCTTGTCTATAACAGGGCCAGCTGGACAAGACAAGAGAGCTCTGTTGCTGCAAGGGTCAAATGGCCTGGCTCTCCTAGCAAGAAAGCAAGGCTATCCTTAGGTTTTTCCATCATAAAGGGCTGGGTGAGTGTGGCTGGAATTTAACACATCTATTCTCAGGCCGGCCATGGGACCTGAAGACAAGGTAACGGGTTGCTCAACAAAACAGTCCTGACAGGAGCCTAAGGTTAGTTCCCAGGAGAGGGAAATCAAACAAAAATCCCCAAGGAGTAGGCAGAAGCTGATGTTGCCCTGACTGTAGAGAAGCAGAGGCCACCACACCAGTGAGCCCAGGGAGGCCACAGGACTCACTGCTTGGGATCTGCTAGCTGTGTTGAGGGTTTTAGTTTTTACTATAAAAGAAATGGAACCTTTTCTGCAGAGGAAAGGAAAACTCATATTCACAATTTTAAAGCTATTTCTTCATCAAATATCTTGAATACCTACAGTCAATGATACCAAGTAACTTAAATGACTATCATGAAAAAAAGACTCCTCACCTGCTAGAGCAGCAGCCGCAGGAAAATACTTGGTCCTTCAGTGCAGGGACCAAGTTCTGGCAATACTTTGTCATCAAGTCACATCCAACCTTCTACTGCTGCTGTTAAATTGACAGAAAGAAAACTGTTGCAAGTTAAAAAAAAAAAAAAGGTACAAGAGGTAAAACTGGCTATGAAGCCATAGTACCAAAATAAAGACATCTTCAGAGCGTAGGGGAAGCAGTGGGCAATGTCTGTGCTATTAAAAGTAATGTCTACTAAAGTGGCAAGTCTGGTCAAAGCCATGCAGGCAAGTAGAGATATTCACAGTAGGAGGGCCAGAAGACAACTTGGCAAGAACTTGTGTCTACCTACAAAACATGGACCAATGTGGGAACTGCTGTGAAAGATGTTGTCAGAAAACTGATGTTGTCAGGAAAAGATGTTGTCTGCAAACTGAAATCTCAGCATACTCCATTAACTGAAAAGCAAACATAACTGCTATGGAAATTTGGTTCTGATAAAATTATTTATATTGTAGGATATAATATTTGTTCCAAATATAGCTACCCCTAACCCCAATAAAACAAATTTAAGGGAGAAAAAAGGAAATAGCCATTCTTACTGGGATTAACAGATAGATAAAACCAAAGAACAGTGTGTCTGGGGGAAGAGACATGTGTCACCAGGCAAGCTTCCTAAATGGAAGAATGTGAAATTCAAAGGCAAAAGAAGCTCCCTTCTCGGGGAACAAGTTACTCATGGGAGCAAATACAGAGACAAAGTGTGGAGCAGAGAGGGAAGGAAAGGCCATCCAGAGACTGTCCCCACCCCCCAGGGAGCCATCCATATACAGTCACCAAACCCAGACACTATTGTGGATGCCAAGAAATGCATGCTGACAGGAGCCTGATATAGCTGTCTCCAGAGAGGCTCTGCCAGAGCCTTACAAATACAGAGGTGGATGCTCAAAACCAACCATTGGACTGAGCATAATGTCCCCAAAGAAGGATTTTGAGAAAGGACTGAAGAAGCTGAAGGGGTTTGCAGTCTCATAGGAAGAACAACAATATCAAACAACCAGTACCCCCAGAGCTCCCTGGGTCTAAACCACCAACCAAGGAGTACACATGGAGGGACCCATGGCTCCAGCTGTATATGTAGCAGAGGATGGCCTTGATGGGCATCAATGGGAGAAGAGGTCCTTAGTCCTGTGGAGGCTTGATGCAGCAGTACACTGCCAGGGTGGGGAGGTGGGAGTAGGTAGATGGGTGGGAAAACACCCTCATAGAAGCAGAGGGGGAAGATGGGGTAGGGGTTTGGAGGGGACAGGGAAAGGGGATAACATTTGAAATGTAAATAAAGAAAATATTCAATTAAAAATGAAAAGCAAGAAAAAGAGCTTCCTTCTCTTTTTCAACTGAAAATGAATATATTTCATGCAATATGTTCTGATCGTGGCTTCTCATCTCTCATCTATGTCCCAGATCCTCCCAATCTCCTCACTCACTCACTCATCCAACTTCAGGCTCTCTCTCTGTCTCTCTCTCTGTCTCTCTCTCTGTCTCTCTCTCTCTGTCTCTCTCTCTCTCTGTCTCTCTCTCTCTCTCTCTCTCTCTCTCTCTCTCTCTCTGTCTTCTCTTTCTCTCTCCTCTCTCTCTCTCTAGAAAACAAACAAGATAAGTGGATGTTAGCCATAGAATACAGAAGCTAAACAAAAAGGAAGACTCAAGAAAAGGAAGCTTGAATCTCAGAAAAGGGAATAAAATAGTCCTAAGAGGAAGATGGAGGGAGGGAACAGGGTATGAGAGGGGATGGAGAGAGAAATGGAGGAAGTTCAGGATCAGGTTCAGGATCAGGAGGGCACAGGAGGGATAGCCAGATGGCCATGAGAATGAATGGAAATCTGTGTCTGATGGGGGTAGGGAGGTAAGGGGTCTCTTCAGGATGTGACTAAGACCTGGGATAAGGGAGGCACCCAAGGATCAATAGGAGTATCCTCGGCTGTGACTCACAACACTGGGGACATGAAACCTGAAGGGGCCACCTCCTGTAGCCAGACAGGAACCCCGGTGGACTGATAAGGACACCAACCCACCCACAAAACTTTCAACCCCAAATTTGTCCTGTCTACAAGAAATTCAGGGATGGGTGATGGAGCAGAGACTGAGGGAATGACCAGTCCAACATGAGACCCATCCCATGGGCAAGCACCAATCCTGACATTATTAATGATATTCTGTTATGCTTGCAGACAGGAGTCTAGCATGGCTGTCCTCTGAGAGGTTTCACCTAGCAGCTGACTCAGACAGATGCAGAGACCCACAGTGAAACTGTGGATGGCGCTTGGGGACACTTATGGAAGAAGGGGAGAGGATTGCAAGCCCCAAAGGGGTAGGAACTCCACAAGAAGACCAATAGAGTCAACTAACCTGGACCCTTGAGGCTTTCAGGGACTGAACCACCAACCAAAGAGTATACAAAGGCTGGACCTAGGCCTCCCTGCACATATGTAACAGATGTGCAGCTTGGACTTCATGTGGGTTCTGAATAACTGGAGCAGGGGCTATTCCAAAAGCTGTTACCTGTATGTGGGATATGTTCTTCTAGCTGGGCTGCCTTGCCCGGCCTCAGTGGGGAAGGATGTGCCTAGCTCCATAGAGACTCGATGTGCCAGGGTGGGAAGATACCAAGGAGTTCCCTACATGCTCAGAGAAGAAGGGGAAGAAGTGGGGGGAAGGATCATGGGAGGGGACCACCAGGAGTTAGGCAGTGAGCAAGATGTAAAGTGAATAAAGAAAAAAAAAAGAAAACAAAGAGAAAAAATTGTAAGAACCACATACACAACACAAAAATTAGAAACCACAATGTATAAGCAAAAGGTTTTTTTTTAAATACCTAGACAACACATTATAAAACAAAAGCAGTTTCCAAAAATACCATTGAATTCATTTTGTGTTGGCCATCTACTGCTGGGCATGGGGCCTGCCCTTAAATGTAACTTATATAGCCAGCGAGACCCCATTGGATAAAGCTTTTCCTTTGCAAGCTGTTGACAGTTGGAGATAGCTTATGGATTAGGGCGAGAGGCTCCTGTCCAGTTTCCCTCTCAGTGCTAGGACCCCTCGGGCTTGGACCTGTGAGGGACTTGTGCATGCTGCCATGGTCTCTGTGAGTTCATACGTGCATCAGCCCTGTGGTGTCTGAAAGACAGTTTTCTTTGCATCCTTCATCTCCTGTGGCTCTTACAAACTTTCTGCCTCCTTTTCCACAGAGCTCCCCGAGCCCTGAGGGAAAGGGTTTGACAGAGACATCCCATTCAGTTCCAATGTCTCTCCCTCTGTGCACATCGTCCAGTTGTGGGTCTCTGTGTCAGTTCCCATCTACTGCAGAAGGAAGCTTCAGAAGATGCTATCTCTAAGAACTCTTCCCAGTGAAGGCGGATATGAGGGTTCAAATGGTCATGTGTTTGAGCACTTGGTCCTCAGCTGGTAATATTCTTTGGGGAAGCTCAGGAGATGCCTTGCTAGAGGAAGCATGTCAAAGGGGTGGTGGACTTTGAGAACTTCCAGCCTTCCCTTACTCCCATTTTGATCTCTCAGCTGTGAGCTTACAGTTCAGGGTCTGAGCTCTCAGTCTCCATGCTTGAGCTGAATATTACAGGAATTCATGTGTGCAGTGTCTGCTACCAAGCCAGCCCTCCATGATGGAGATAGACTCCTACCCCTCTGAAACCATAAGCCCAAATAGGCCCTTTGGTCACAATGATTCATTACAGTAATAGAAAAGTAACTAGCAGAGTGGAGCTTGAATGCACTGACATGGGTTACACAGTCTAACATAGTTTAGATGTTGCAATGTGCAGACACTGCCTACTGGTAGCCCAGGCCCAAAACCCAACCCTACCACTCACTTGAGATATGTGAAACCTTGAACAAGATGCTTACCCTTTCTGATTTTTTTTTTCCAGACATGGTCACATGTAGTCCAGGCTAGCCTCAGACATTCACACACCATTTTGTTTGAGCCAGACCTTAATGGAGTAATTAGACTTGAATATGCAAAGGTGGGAGAAGAAATCTTTAGTACGAGGAACAGGGTAGGAAAAGCACACAGGATCAGAAGCACAGGATAGTAAAGGCACACGAAGAAGTTGGGCGGGGTAACACATAGCTGTAACCCAGTTCAGGGAGCTGGATCGTGAGAATGGCAAGTTCAAGGTCAGCCTAGGCCGTTACAAAGATCCTGTCTCAGACAACTAAAGATGAAAATGACAAGGAGTGCTTGAAAGCAGAAGAGCAGAGTAGCATCACGGAGGTGGAGACGTACAGAGAAGAGTGTCAACATTTCCTGAATTTTTATGAGGTGTCAGGACACTGCACACATTAATTCCTGTAATATTCACAGCAGTGGAAGTGTAATCCCCTCCGTTTCACTCTGGAGGAATCTGATGCTCCGAGCCCTTGAGAAACATGACCAGGCTGGAGAGTGGAAAAGATTGGCTCTTAACTGACCTGACCCTGAAGCTCACATTCTTTTAATCAGGACCGCCCACATGCCTTCCCCACAGCTAGTGCCAAAGAAAGCATAGATGTCACTGTGGTGGTCCATGTTAATTTAAATGTTAATTTAAGCTAGATTGGCCAGTGTGAGGGAACTCTGACCACATCTGGGGGAAATTATCTTGATTTTTTTTTAAATTGAGATGGAAAGACCCTCCCACTGTGGGCGTCACCATTCCCTGGCTGGGATCTCTGACTATGAGTGGAGAAAGGCAACTGAGAAGCAACATTCTTCTTTCTTCCTTCTTTCTTCCTCCTCCTCCTCCTCCTCCTCCTTCTTCTTCTTCTTTAAGATTTATTTATTTATTATATGTAAGTACACTGTAGCTGTCTTCAGACACCCCAGAAGAGGGCATTAGATCTCATTATGGATGGTTGTGAGCTACCATGTGGTTGCTGGGATGTGAACTCAGGACCTTCAGAAGAGCAATCAGTGCTCTTAGCCACTGAGCCATCTCTCAAGCACAGCTTTCTGCTTCTTAACTCTCCCTGCAATGTGGCCAGTGGCTCCCAGCTCCTGCTGCCCCTACCTCCCTGCCATGATAGACCATAGCCCTGGTCCCTGAACTAGAACAAACCCGGTTTCCTTTTAACTGCTTTGTTGGAGTTTTGCCATAGCAACAAAAGGGAAACTAAAGCATGTACCTTCTCAGCTAATGTCCATGGTTCCCAAATTACAGAGGCTTTGCTAAGATTTCAAGCATCCAAGGTCCACAGCTGGGAAGCTCACTCCAAAACTGCTGTAGGCAGACCAAGTTCAATGCCTTTTAGAGCTCAGCATTCAATGTAAATGTGTCAGCTGTGTGGTGGGGGGAGGTAGGGCTTCAGTCACACTGCTTTCTATTCACACCTCTGAGTTACCTTGGAGTAGTAACAAATTAAGCCAGAATTGGCTCTTCGCACTGAATGATTTTAGAAAGCTTGCTTTGCTTCTGCAGCTTGGATAATTTCAAGTGCCAAAAAAGGAAGCAGATCTGATGGAAACCGCATGTAAAGAAGGTGCATACATTACTATAAGATCCTGCAAGCTGGATTCTTTTTTCAGAAACCCCCTTTCATCCATTTTTTTTTTATCCCTCTAGCTTTTTGACAACTACAAGGAAGACAGTAAGGGTAAAAATAAAAATATTTTAATTGCTATTTCTAGCCCCCCCCCCACAAAAGCCATTTATGATAAATGTGTCTTTTACATTGCAAGGTAATTTCTACCAAGAAAACAAACAAATCCACATGCTTTGAGAATTGACATTTGAGGGAGAATTGGCATTTAGCAAGTTTAAAAATAGAAACTCCAGTAGATACAGCATCTGCCAATTAAACATGTGAATCCACATTCAGGCTTGCTGCACTGGGGAAACTGCCCAGGTTATTGGACTATTCAATAATGCCCTATTTTTAGGGCTGGGGAGCCAAGAAAACAAGCTGGCTTCAGCGTCTCATTAAACAGAGTACAAGGGCTTCCACAATACATCCCTATAGTGCCCAGAAATAAGAACCTAGAGGACAGAGCATGTTTTTCTGTGACAAAGCCACTATGTTACAACTTTTATAGGCAGCTGAGATTAATAGGAAGTGGGTTGAGTGGCAGCTGTGTCCTTTCTCATTGAGATAGTAGAGTCACGAATGGTTGTCACCAAGAGGACCTTAGGGATGACCTGCTACGGGACATGTGATGTTTGTTGGCTGTCTAGTGTGGTTGCCCTCTGATCCCCACTCTGGGAAACTAAACTCTCTACCATAGAAATGTAGTCTGTCTCATTCCCCCCAGAAGCTGTTTTCTTAGTCTCCTGGCAGCCAGGACTCAACTCTATAACCCGGCTTTGGGAGTCATTTGCATCTGTTCAGCTTTTGGGATGAAGAGTTGGTGACACAGGAGAGGAGGTACGGGGGCTGGGGGTACACGCAGGTGAAATTTTTTTCTGAGTATAGCAGCAAAACCTGAAGCATCCACTTCCTGAGGGCAATGGGGCAATGTTGCCGACAGAGGTGCCAGATGCCACCTCCTGGCACAGGCAAGCTGAGATGCTCCACCGGCAACAGCTAAGTGCCCACACTGACCTTGGTGGAGTCTGGCTCTGGTCTGCCTGTGCTGCCTTCCTTATTCCTCCCTCTCTGTGAGTCTGGTTCTTCAGGCTTCCTGGTAATCGAATGAGCTAGCCAATACCCTTTCAACCTGCTGATTTTTTTTTCTTCATTTTGCCCAGGGACAATATCTTTACACTAAGAGTCTGAATGACTATAAGCCGGCCATGCCTGATTAATGCTAGGACATACATCATAAATCAAAAAGGTAGGTGCAAGTTTGGTTTTAAAAAATTAGACAATCATTGTTACTCTTCAGATGAAATCAAGAGTGAGAGGGGAAGAACTGTGGCCAACTGCAAGCAGACCAGGCCTAGAAGTTAGGTCCTGACTCCCATTCATTGTGTGTGATGGTTTGTATATGCTTGGCCCAGGGAGTGGCACTATTAGAAGGTGTGACCTTGTTGGAGTATGTGTGTCACTGTGGATGTGGGCTTTAAGACCCTCATCCTAGTTGCCTGGAAGCCAGTATTCTGCTAGCAGCTTTCAGATGAAGATGTAGAACTCTAAGCTCCTCCTACGCCATGCCTGACTGGATGCTACCATGCTCTCACCTTGATGATAATGGACTGAACCTCTGAACCTGTAAGCCAGCCCCAATCAAATGTCCTTATAAGAGTTGCCTTGGTCATGGTGTCTGTTCACAATAGTAAAACCCTAACTAAGACAGTGTGCTTAACCTCTGTGTGGCCCAGCCTTACAAGGGAGAGAAAGTGCCTATGCACTCTGCCCCTAACAATGCGTTCCTGTTCCACAGGTCCACAGGTCACCATGCCTTCCTGACCATTCTTCAACTAAAGCTACTTCCCTTCAGTCACTTTCTCTTTAGACCTCCAGCTCACAAGTAATCTCTAATGTTCCTTCTTTCATTCCCTTCTTTCTTCTTTTCTTCCAAAAAAAGAGGGAAAAAAAGTCTTACCGCATACCTAGCACCAGCTATGTCACCTATAATGAGGGAAATACAAACCAACCCAAATATCAACAACATTCATGTTAAAGAAAAGCATTAATCAAATAATTACACAAATAATTGAAAACTGAAAATTAGGAAGGAGAGAGTAATTGCTATTATTATGTCAGCACCAGGGGTCTTATTTAGCCCAAATTCAAAAAAGGACCCTTAAAGATGCATAGGCTTAGCTCGGATCCAAAAGTGGGCTGACTGGGCGAACAGAAGGAAAGAGGATTTCCAGAGAGAAGGACTAAGTGTGCAGATCCTGAGCAGAAAATACACAAAGCTCAAGCAGCTGAAAGCCAGTGCAGACAGCAAGACAGCAAGGGGTGGGAAGGACGGAGATTGGGGGACAAAGCACTCTGGGCTTGAGAAAGATTTTGCCTTGACCCTCAGGGAAGCAGGAAGTCACCAAAGACTCCTGAATAAAGGGATAATATGGTTTCATGGTATTCTTTTTTTTAATTTACTTATTTTTATTTTTCCTTGCTTGAGAATTTCATGCAAGCATATTTTCTTGAAATCCACTCAATTCCATCCTTTCCAATCCTCCTGGGTCACCCTCACCACTGTTGTCTTCCAATTCCTCCGTGTGTGTTTTTTTTATTAGTTTAAACCCCACCCCCCACCCGAGTCCACTTACAGTTGCCAGTGTACACTTGGTGTAGAATCATATACTTGATTATAAGAAACCTCTCAGGAGCCACATCCTTGAAGAAAACTGACTCTCCCTTTTGCAACAACTATTATTTGCTAACAGCTCCTGAGCTAGGGGTGAGCTTTCATGATCACCTCCCGCCTCCATGCTGGGGTTTTGTCTGGCTTGAGTTTACAGAGATCTCGTGCATGTTGTCATTGCTGCTGTAAGTTGCTATGAGCTGATGCCCCGTTGGGTCCAGAGAACAATGTTTCACTATAATCATCTACAATCTTTCCACGGAGATCTCTGAGCACTGGAAGGAAGGAATGCGAAAGAGATGCACTGAGCTATCGTTATGCTAGTAACCATATAATAACAACCAAATAAGTCATTAGAAGTTGATTTAAATGCTAAGCTCTTTAGCAGAATACAATTAGTAGGTTCTCCTATGGGGCCTGTGATGTAACTAGCCACAGATTATTGGACTGCCAGTCATAAGTTCTATTTATAAAACTAGACTTACAGCTGATCAAAAAATGACTGGTTTACATTCGTAACATTTCTGTCACTCTTGTATCCAGTAGGCATATCTTGTCAAACAGGTCATTATTGTAGCTTTTAGGGTTCACAGGTGGGTAAGACGATGATTTCTTTTCTCCTCAGTAGCATGCATGGCACCTTACAGCACTATCAAAGTTAGCCAGTGGGGATAAGTCTTCTTGCGTGGTACTAGCCTGACTTCTCCGTGTTCTGTGACTCAAGGAAGTATACAGTGTCACTGGCAGTATGATTTCAGCATCAAGTTCTGGAGGATAGCCAGAAGCAATGGCAATAACCTGCATTGTTTGGAGGGTCTGTAAGATCCATTAATCAACAACTCTACAAGAGATAACTCACTCCTGGCAATGGACATTTTATTTATAGTCTATGGTGTCTATGATAGGTATTGTCTCATATTTAAGTTAACTCCCTTTAGATTCTTTTTATATATGTATATATTCTTACTGCAGATATCTTCCACATAAATAATGCCTGTTTACAGGTCTTTAGCATTAGTTATCCCTCTGTAGTAGTTTGAATAGGAATGGCCCCCATAGACTTATGGGTTTGAATGCTTGGCCCATAGGCAGTGACTCCATTAGGAAGAGAGGCCTTGTTAGGGTAGGTGTGACCTTGTTGGAGGAAGAGTGTCACTGAAGAGGGAGGCTTTGAGGTCTTCTATATGCTCCAGCTACTCCTAGTGTGGCAGTCTCCTTCTGCTGCCCGTGAATCAAGATGAAAACTCTCAGCTCCTTCTCCAGCACCCACGTCTGCCTGCATATCACCTTGTCTCCCACTATAACAATGGACTAACCTTCTGAAACTGCAAGTCAGCCCCAATGAAATATTTTCCTTTATAAGAGTCGCCACAGTCATGATGTCTCTTCACAGCAATAAAACCCTAAGACATTCTCTGTATATTCCTTCCTCTACCCTGCCTTCCCATCCTCCACCGGGCTTAATCTCTAGTTCTCCATGATTCCCATTTCCCTCCTCATACCACCTGCTTTTGAGCTCCACACATCAAAAGCACCTCCATGGCCCTGTATCAGATTCCTGAATTCTATGTCTACTCCTACTTCAACACACGTGTCTAAAGATTCACAGTTAGTATCTGCATCTGAGAGTGAACATAGGACCTTTGTTCTTGATCTGCACTACCTTACTCAGAGAGATTATTTCCAGATCCATCTATTTACCTGAAACTTGCATTATGCCATTATCTTAGGCTTAGTAATATTCCACTGTGTACATGGGCCACATGTTCACTGTCATGTGATCCATCAACAGGTGACAATGGATCCATGTTTGGTTTTGTTGGATCATAGGCATTCTGACTGGGCTAGGATAAAATTTCAAAGTAGTTTTAATTTTCATTTCTCTGAAAGCTAAGGATTATTTGAACATTTTTTTAAAAAAATGCTTCCCAGCCATTTGTATTTTATTCTTTGTTAACTCTGTTTAGCTCCATGCCTCAATTTCTAATTGGGTTATTTCTCTTCATGATGGTTGTTATTTTTAGTTCTATATATATTCTAAACAATAATCTTTGCCAAATGTATAGATATTTTAAGATTTTTTCCCCAACTCTGTAGGCTGCCTCTTCACTGGAATGATAGTGTCCTTTATGGTACAGATGTTTTTTAGTTTCATGAAGTCTCATTTGGTCTTGACCTTGGTCTTTATCAGGGTCCTATTAAGAAATTCCTTTTCTGTACCTAGAAGTTGAAGTATATTCTCCACTTTCTCCTCTATCAATCCCATGGTATTGGATCTCATGATGATACCCTTGATGCATCTGAGTTGAGTTTTGTGCAGCATCAGAGATAAGGAGGTGGTTTTGTTATTCTATATGTAGAATAACACGATTCTTGGACAGCATGATTTATTGAAGGTACTGTCTTGTGATTATGCTTAAAAGCTTAAACTTTTTGTGCTTAAAAGAACTATAAAACAAAAATACCGGCCAGGCATGGTGGTGCATGCCTTTAATCCCAGCACTCGGGAGGCAGAGGCAAGCGGATTTCTGAGTTCGAGGCCAGCCTGGTCTACAAAGTGAGCTCCAGTACAGCCAGAGCTATACGGAGAAACCCTGTCTTGAAAAACAAAAAAACAAAACAAAACAAAACAAAACAAAATAAAACAAAATACCTCTAACTTGAAAGTCCTGATTTCCCAAGAACAGATAATTGCCTGGGATGATGGGGACGGGGGGGGGGGGGGTCTTGTAATTGCCTGATCTTGTTCATGTACAATAACAAACCATGTGTTTTCACGTCTGTGAACAACCTTGCTTGTATGCTTGACTGCAGATAGGTGGGGCAGGTGCCTGATTGCATCAAGGCAGGAAGCTCATAGGTTTGTGAATTTTGCCTTTATAAACCCTTGACTAATGTAATTTGGGATTGTATTTTGAGAGCACTCTCAGGTGCAGTTCAGGTGCCCTAAGGATCCAGCACCAGTACCTGGATTAAAGCTTCTTCATTGTTAAAATATATTCATGGTCAGACTGGCAAATCTCTGAACAACCCCAGATCCTAACAGTCTTTTCTCCAATGTATATTTTTGGCCTTGGAGTGGCTTAAATGAGAATCATAGGTTAATATATTTGAACAATTGGTTTGCAGTTAGTAGGCTGTTAGGAAGGATTAGGAGGTGTGGCCTTTTTGAAGAAGGTGTGTCCCTGAGGGTGAGCTTTGAGGCTTCGAAAGCCCATGTCAGATGCAGTCTCTCTTTCTGCCTCTTTCTACATTTCTCCATCCCCCCCCCAGTTACTACTTCCAAGACATTTATACTGCATGCCTACTGCCAAGTTTTCCACCATGAAGATAATGAACCCTCTGAAAACATAAGCAAGCCCTGAATTAAATGCTTCCCTTTATAAGTTGTCTTAGTCATGGTGTCTCTTCATGGCAATGTAACAGTAACTAAGACAGAAATTGGTACCAGGAGCTAGTCTGACCATGCTGTTGTTTGGAGGAATATAGAAGGCTTTGGGACTTTTGACTAGAAAAGCAGTTGGACATTGTATGCTATAAGTAGGGCTTAAGGGGTTTGGGAGACAGTCATTCTGAGAGCAATGTGAACTGTGGAGCCCCAGCTCAAGAGGTTTCAGAGGGGAATGATATTATAGACCATTATTGTGATATTTTGGCAAATAATGTGACTTTCAGCCCTTGTTATTTAGAAAGAAAGAAAGAAAGAAAGAAAGAAAGAAAGAAAGAAAGAAAGAAAGAAAGAAAGAAAGAAAGAGAGAAAGAAAGAAAGAAAGAAGCCAAAGGCTAAATTGAAGAGATTTGGGATAATGTAATTGGCAGAGGATATTTCAAGACAACCTAGTATTGACTCTGTTGCATGGTTATTATTCAATCACTGTTATGCAGACCTACAATGAAAAAGAGCAAACGGGGCAAAAGAAATTCAAAAGGGACACTGTAGTGAGAAAAGGAGCTCTAGGACATTTAATATTGAAGCCAAGTATTGTACTCAAAGAGATGAGGAGTATAAATAAGGGCTTAGGGGATGGAATAAAGGAAGTGGAGCTCTCAAGGTAAGAACACACCCAGCTCATCTTCCAACCCCTGAAAAGGATAAAAGGTCATTCAACAAAGGAAACCACCAACAGGTCAAAGCTAACGCAAAGCTAATTCAAGGAGGGGGTCAGGTTCCCACCCCAGCAGGCAATAGAACTTGACAGTTCCTGGCCAAGTGGTTCTGGATTTGTCAAGTAGGGCACATAAGTAAAGGAGCTATGAAATTTTTCTCTATGGTGAAGGAAAGGAGTTGAGAACAGGGAGGTGACAGGGGAGTCCATGTATGAAGGTCTAAAAAGGCCATGGCATAAAGCTGTAAGGGTGAAGCCTTGATTTCTTCTCCAAGATGTTAGAGATACTAAAACCATGGGATACTTGCTAAGAAGAGCTGCAGACAGGGTATGGAACCAGCCCAAGAGAGAAGTGTTTTGCAATCAACTAAGCTAGAAGTAGTGGGAGGTCTGAAGAGGTCTCTGACATCAGATGTAGAGATTCATGTTAACATCAGATGTAGAGATACAACATCAGATGTTGGAGATTGTCCTGATGGGTTTCGGTCTTGCTTTGGTCCAGTATTTCCTCACTGTGTTCCCTTTCCTTCCTTATGGAATGGCAATGTAAATTCTGTGTCATTGTCTGTTGGAAGTATGTCATTTGTGTTTTGCTTTTCCAGGGGTTTACAGCTAAGAGATTGCCTTGAGTCTCAGAAGAGGCTTTGGGCTTTCAAATAATGTTGGGATTGTGAAGGATGATGAGGACTTTTGAAGTTGGACTTAATGCATTTTGATATGGCTACAGATCTATGGTCTGGGGAGTGGAATATGGTGGTTTGAAAGAGAATGACCTCCAGAGGCTCATGGATTTGAATATTTGGTTCCCAGTTATTGGACTGTTTAGGAAGGATTAGGAGGTATGGCCTTGTCTGAGATGTGTCACTGGGGGTGGACTTTGAGGTTTCAAACACCCACACCAGACCCAGTGTTGTTCTCTTTTTGCCTCTATCTTTTGGAGAAAATGTAAACTCTCAGCTATTGCCCCAGTAGCTTCTTGGTGCCTGTTGCCATGTTTTCCACCATGATGATCATGGACTGTAAGCAAACCCCCATTTAAGTGCTTTTCTAAGTTGCTTTAGTCATGGTGTCTCTTCACATCCATAGAACAGTAACTAAAACAGGCTTCTTTGTCAAAATCAGGCCACATTAGGAGTTGTGTGCTTTTATATACATCCTCACTTCTATCCTGTTATATTCTTATCAAAGTATCTGTTTTTAATGCTACTATCATCCTCTCTTTGTTACTATAGCTCTTTAGTATAACTTGAAATCAATATTAAAAATGTGAGCTGGGCGTGGTGGCACACACCTTTAATCCCAGCACTCAGGAGGCAGAGACAGGCAGATTTCTGAGTTTGAGGCCAGCCTGGTCTACAAAGTGAGTTCCAGGACAGCCAGGGCTATACAGAGAGAAACCCTGTCTCAAAAAAACAAAAACAAACAAAAAAATGGAAATGCCTTCAGCACACATTATTGTCCTGGATCGATTGTGTTTCCATATGATATTTGAAATTGGTTTTTCAATTTCTGTGAAGAACTGTGCTGGGATGTTCATGGGAATTGAATTGAATGTGTGGTTTGCTTTTAGTAGGATGGCCATTTGCACAATATTACCAGTCTATGAGGTCTGCTGGTTTCTTCTTCAGTCTTGAAGTTTTCAATGTATAAGTCTTTCATCTCATTGGTTGAATTTATCCCAAAATACTATTTTTGAATAGTTGTGAATAGGTTCCCCTGATTTCTTTCTTAGTATATTTTTTATTGGTATGTAAGAAAGCTACAGATTTTCATGTGTTAATTTTGTATTTTGCTACTTTGATAAATGTGCTTATCAGCAGGAGACTTGGTATGGAGTCTTTAGGGTCTTTTATGTATAGAACAATATCATCAGCAAATAAAGATGCTTTGACTTCTTTTCTACCTATGTCTCTGTTAACACCTTTGCTTGTCTTATTGCTCTGGCTAAGACTTCAAGTACTTACTATATTGAATGGAAATAGAGAGAGTGAACACACTTGCCTTGTTCCTGGCTTTAATGAAAATGCTTTCAGTTTTGTCTATTAGCATGATGTTGGTTCTGAGCTTGCTGTGTATGGCCTTTATTATGTTGAGACATCTCCACTTTACCCCTAGATTCTCCAGAACTTTTATCAAGAAAGGATGTTAGATTTTGTCAAAAGCCTTTTCCATATCTGAAGAAATGATCATGTGTGTTTTGTTCTTGAGTTTATTCCTATGGTCCATTACACTTATTGATTTTTGTGTATTAAACCATCCTTGAATCTCTAATAAGAAGCCACCATAATTGTGTTGAATGATCTCTTATATATGTTCTTGTATTTGACTTGTAGGTGTTTTATTGAAAGTTTTTACATCTCTGTTCATCAAAAAAATATTGAACTATTTTCTTTTTCTTTTTTCTTTCTTTTTTTTGAGTATCTGATTTTTGGGATCAGGACAATACTGGCTTTATAAAATAAATTTCCAAGTGGTCCTTTATTTTATTTTATGGAATAATTTGAGAAATACTAGCATTAATTCTTTTTTAACAGTCTGGTAGTAGTTTGCACTATACGCATCTGGCCCTGGCTTTCATTGAGTTGGAAATTTTTAAATTACTACTTCTAATTTGAAGGTATTATGGATCTGCTTAAATGATTTGTTATACCTTAGTCTAACTTTGTAGTTCCTATACATCTAAAGAGTCATCCACTTCTTTTTGATTTGTAAGTTTACTAGAATATAAGTTTTGAATACATCCTTAGGGATTCTCTGATTTCCTCAGTGTCTGTTGTAATGTCTCCTTTTTCATCTCTAACTTTACTAATCTGGGTCTTCTCTCTCTTCCTTTTCCTTGGCTTATCCATCTTGTTAGTATTTCAAAGGAACACCTTTTCATTTCATTGATTCTTTGTGGTTTTGGTTTCTATTTCAGTCATCTCAGCCCTGATTTTGATTATCCCTTTCTCTCTACTGTTTGGGGATTTTTTTTTGTTTGTTTGTTGTTTGTTTTTGTTTTTGCTGTCATTTTTCCATGGCTTTCAAGTGCATCATTGTGGTAGTCAATCCGTTAATCTCTGTTTATCTTTAATGGGGAGTTGAGGCCATTGCTATTGAGAGTTATTCTTAAATGGTGTCTATTCCTGACATTTTGTTGCTTTTGTGGTGTTCCAGTAGACATTTCTTATTCAGCATTAGGAATTGTTTATTTGTTCCTGTGCCTTTCAGGGTATGCTTACCTTTTTTCTGGGTTTCTATTGTTTTGATAAGCCCGTGACTAAAAGCAACTTGAAAGAACAGGTTTTATTTTGTTAACACTTCCACATTGCAGTCCATCATGGAAGACAGTCAAGGCAGAAATTCAAGCAGGGCAAGAGGCAACGACTGAAGCAGGGACCATGAAAGAATGCAGCTGACTGACTTGTTCTTCCTGACTTGCCCAGCCTTCTTTCTTACAGAACCCTGGATCACCTGCCCAGGGATGGCGTCATTCACAGTGGGCTTGATGGGACCTCCCCCAACAATCACTAATTTAAAAAATGCTCTACAGGCATTTTCAATTGAAGTTGCCTCCTCTCAGATGACTCTAGCTTATATCAAGTTGACATAAAACTAACCAGCACATTGGCCTTCTCTTCAGATCTAAGTATTCCTTTAATGTCCTCTCTGGAGCTGGCTTAGTGGTTATTAATTCCATAAGTCTGTTTCTGCCATGGACAGTTTTCCTTTCTTCTTTGATCATGACTGATAGTTCTGCTTGCTTTTGGCATCTTTCACAACTTGTAGAGCATTGTTCTAATCCTTTTTGGCTTCATTGCCTCCATTGATAAACCAGCTGCTATTCTAATGGACCTGCCTACATATGGGATCTGGTTTTTCTTCTTTTTTTTTCTATACATGGTCTTTGTTCTCTATATTTACTGTTTTCACTATTATATGATCTAGGGAGGCTTTTTGTTTATTTGTTTTGCTTTTTTGTGGTCTATTTGGTGTTCTGTATGCCTCTGCCTTGGTAAGTATCTCTTTAGGAATTTTTCTTCTATGATTTTCTGTACCTTTACCTGAATTTCTTCTCCTTCTATATGTATGGTTCATATGTATGGTCTCCCAGAATTTCTACTTGTTCCATTCATTAGTTATTAATTTAAGCCCTTTTTTGTGAATGATTCAATTTCTCTCCCACATGATCAGTTCTAATGGTGAGGCTTTCCATGGAGCCTTTTATTTTACTTCCTAAAATTTTCAAGTTTCCATTTCTTTACTAAATTCTATTTTTAGATTTTGAATTCTATCTTTATTTCATTCTACGTTCCTCCTATCAGTCTTTTCTCTGGTGTTTATTTATTTTATCTTCGAGTTCTTTAAACATTTATAATTTCTATTTGACATCATTATCCAACCTTTGTTGAGGAGGCATTTGGATCTCTGTTTGCTGTTACCTCAGTTTGTCAGTTATAGACCAGATGAATGCTGCTAAGAGTTCAGTCTTGGAGTCACTTAATGTTAATGTGCAAACGGACCATAAAAAGTGTTTCTAGCTCGGCTAGAGCTGGATGAAGTTTATAAGAAGCAAACTTCCTGTAGGGTTAGAAGGCTCTTCCTGGGCTGGAGAGGTGACTCAGCGGTTAAGAGCACAAACTGCCCTTCCAGAGGTCCTGAGTTCAATTCCCAGCAACCACATGGTGGTTCACAACCGTCTGTAATGGGATCTGATGCCCTCTTCAGGTGCGTCTGAAGAGAGCAATGTTGTACTCATATACATAAAATGAATGCATAAATAAACAAATAAATCTTTAAAAAAAGAAAAAAAGAAGAAGGTTCTTCCTGCAGATCCTCAGAAGCCTATGGAAGGCTCAGAGTTTTACAAGTGGTTCCTCGACTTGTGACCCTCAGGAATCAGGGGTGTAGTTGTGACAGGGGTGAGGGTGGTGCTGCCTGAGAAGGTGGACAGGACATAGGGTCTGTATTCAGTGGCTGTGGGTACCTGGGGATAGCAACAGAATACAGTTCTTAGACTGAATGGAGGCTACCTGGCAAGGTGCTCGGGACAATTAGTTCCCAGATGGTGGGGCTGGAGTTATAGTAGGGAGAGCACCACCCAGGAGTAAGGATGTAGTCCTTTCATTATATTTTATTTCTGTGTATCTGTGTATGCTCACAGGTATTTGCAGGTGCCCATGGAAGCTAAACAGGAACATCGGATCCCTTGGAGCTAGAGTTAGAGGAATTTGGAGCTGTTGTCCCATTTAGGGACGGGGATCTGAACTTGGGTCCTCTGGTACAGCAGCAGTAAGTGCTCTTAACCATAGAACCACCTTTCTAGCACTGGTTATATTGATGCTGAAGTGATCTTGTGGATGACTCCATAGAGACTACACCAGCAAGTGTAACCACAGGCAAATCAGTCAGTTAGCAGGCCATGCCAGAGTACAAGAGAAGATGATGATAGCGTAAATTTAGAAGAGAGAGGTAGATTCAGAGAATTAGAGGTACAGTATAGAGATACTTATAGATAATAAACTGAATTAAGTCTAGGAAAACTGAACAGGAGGTAATAAGAGTGAAGTTTGGGAGAAAAGGCTCAGCAGTTAAGGGCACTTGTTGCTCTTTCAGAGGACCCGTGTGTAGTACCCAGAACCCAAAACTTTTCTGATCTCCATGGGCCCTAGGCTTACAAGTGCATACTTACACACAGACAAAATACTCATAACACACAAAAAATAAATGAATTCTAAAAAACAGGAAAAAAAGAATTTATACTTTTATATAGATATTTTCCACCACAAAAAAAAGACCAGTTTTGAGACAGAATTCCACAGAATTTAGTTTAAATAACTTGAATTTGGGGTGCCTTTTAGACATTTCAATGGGGATTTCAATATACATGAATCTGAGATTCAAAAGAGAGAATTAATCTAAAGCTATAGATGTGAGCTTCAGAGTACCTAAGATCGCTGGGCCCCACGCAGTCGTGAGTTAGTTCACTTATAATCAGAATGTTGAGGAACAAGAGAAAGGCTTAGGAAAACCGTTTAGGAATCACACTCAGAAGTCACAGAAGGAGGGTGATTCTCCAAGCAAGACGGAGAAAGAAAGGCTACAGAAAGGGGACGAAAAGCAGGAGCAAACTGTGCCAGGGCCAAGGGCAGCAAGTGCTCAGCTGAGCTGACAGTGATGCTCTCCAAGGCTGCTGAGAAATGAGCAAGCTGAAGACTGAAAGGGTGCCGGTAGCTCTAGCAACCCGGGATGTCAGTGTCAGTGTCAGTGACGGTGTTAGCATTAGTGTTAGTGCTAACGTTGGTAGGGGTGCAGCAGGGAGGGTGCTGGGAGCTGGCAGAGGAGGAATGATTGGGAGGCGACCATTCCTTTGAGACGTTTTACTGCACTGAGAAAGGAGAGCACAGGAAGATGTGGGTGCAGAGAAAATGTTCTGGACTACACAGGCTTTGAGCGTTCATTCTTAGATGCTTGAAAGGCACACACAGGAAAGAAGTGGCTCAATATTTTCTAAAAAAAAAAAAATGGGTCTGAAAATTGGTATACAGTTTTAACAATTATAGTTACAGCTGTAAAGTTAACATTGCCCACTTCCCGGGACAGATTAGTGTTTTTAAACAGGTGTTTGATGATTTAGCCCAAGCAATAGATGCTGTGGGACCATCTAACTTAGCGGTCTTCCACTGTCAGAGGCCATGTTAGTGCTCTGCCCCCTGAGCAGCAGCACTTGGACTGCATCTGTTAAGGACTCCCAGGAGTAGTGAATGGGATGTGTCATACATATGCCCTGTTCTTCAAATATTTTCAAAGGGTACGGACAATATTTTACCCATCTCTATATGGGTTGGGCCAATTGTAGAGCCTAACCACAGTATGGAATCGTATAAGGTAGGATGAGCTGGAGCTAAGCCATATGATATAGAGAAACTCTCTGTTTCTGTATGGACATGGCACCTGTCAATAATAAACTTGATAGCCTACAACTTAGACAAGAAATAGGAGATGGAACATTCTGTAGGCAGAAAGGATTCTGGGATATTCTGGGCACGGGAGACTCACCCAGGAAGATGCGACAAGCATAGATGCATGGTGCTTGGGCACAGGTAAGCAGCCATGTGGCAGAATGTAGGTTAGAATAAATGTGTTAAGTTATGAGCCAGTCAGAGAAGAGCCTAGCTACATGGCCAAGGTATTTGTAAATATTTTTTGAGTATGACTCTTATTTCTGGGAGCATGGGGCTAAGAAGAACTATACCAACCTTCTACAATATGGTACACTCAATATTTATAAAATGAATTAATGGATAAAAAGTAGAAAAAAATACTTTAGGGAAAGAGTTTTTAGAAGAGACCACCAGAATACATAAGTACTTTTCACCTTCCATCAAACCTTACTCACTTCTCCATTTGCCCATAAAGCCGTTCCTGGGGGTGATCTACATCTCTCTATCAGGAAGATGTCTGAAAAGCCAGGAGTATAATAGATGAGCATGGCAGGTCCTGACTGAAACTCAGCCGAAGACAGCTCTGTGATAAAGTCTCACTCTCGGGCATAAGACTGGTGGAGTGACGTCAGCTCCCTGGCCAACATAACTTCTCTAAAAATGAAGACATCTCACCTAAGTCAACTTTAGCCCTAGAAAGGAGCAAAACTCCTTGCTTAATGGAACAGTATTCAGGCAGGAATTGGGCTGGAAATTGTGTCAGACGAGGCAGTTGCCTAACAGCTGGACTGCCTGCTGCCTCTGGAGACCAGTAAATAATGTATGTCATCTTCTCTGCGTTCATTCCTCAAATAGTCTGGGCACAGATGATTGTGCTGGCTAGTTTTGTATCAACTTGGCACAAGCTACTGTCATCTGAAAAGAGGGGACCTCAACAGAGAAAATGCCTCTGTCCTAGTTAGAATTACTTTTGCTGCAATAAAACACCATGACCAAAAAGCATGTTGGAGAGGAATGGATTATTTGGCTCACACTTTCAGATCATAGTCTGTCATTGAAGGAAGTCTGGGCAGGAACTCAAGCAGGGCAGGAACCTGGAGGCAGGAGCTGATGCAGAGGCCGTGAAGAGACATTGCTTACTGGCTCACTTGCCATGGCTTGCTCAGCCTGCTTTCATAAGACCCAGAACCACCAGTCCAGAAATGGCACTACCCACAAAGGGATGGGTCCTCCTCTGATCATTACTTAAGAAAATGCCTTACAGCTGGATCTTATGGAGGCATCTTCTCAATTGAGGTTCTCTCCCTTCAGGTAACTTGTGTTATATAGCTTGTGTCAAGTTGACATTCAACTAGCCAGGACAGTCTCTGTAAGATCTGGCTATAGGGCATTTTTCTAATTTAGTAATTGCTAGGAGAACCACTGCAGGTGGTACCATCCCTAGGCTGGTGGTCCTGGGTTCTAGAAGAAACCAAGCTATGCAAGCTAGTAAACAGGACTCCTCCATGGCCTCTGCATCAGCTCCTGCCTCCGGGTCCCTGCCCTGTTTGAGTTTCTGTCCTGACTTTCTTCAGTCATGGCTACAATATGGAAGTATAAGCCAAATAAACCCTTTCCTCCCCAACTTGCTTTTTGGTCATGGTGTTTTATCACAGCAATAGTAACCCTAACTAAGACAGTGATTTTGCTGATTTTTTTTAAGTATTCCTAAAGTTTCTTATCCACTTTACCCTCTCCTCCTGAAGGAAGGTTTCCTCCCACGTAGAATATCAAGTTCATGGATGTTAAAAGCCAAGAACCTTGTCTTCTGCTCTTCTCTCCACCTACAGAGATGCTACACTCCCTCCTGTGTCTTGCTCAGGATTCCAAGGCCCTAACTACTAGTGGTCATATCTCTTGGGTTCCCGTTCCTAAGGGAAGGCACTAGCAGGCCGTGAAGCAGCATCGTCTTGGAAATCATTCTGGGACCTTAGTCCCTGCTGGGTGACCCCTCCGTGACTCTAGCACCCATGGACCAACAGGTGGTAGAGACTTCTCCCTGTGACCTTGAGGGACTGAGAGTTAGATTCCCTGATAGACAGTCAGATAGGGAGAGGGGTTAGGACAAAGTAATAAAGATGGTGAGATTCTAAGATGGTTGTCATCTTTCTCACCTTCCTGACATAACACAAAAGCCTGGCAGCTTAAAATAAAGGTTGGATGGCCTTTTTCTCCCAGCAGTAGAGCTCACCTGCCTATGGGCCAGTCCTATCAGGATCCTTGTCCTTGTTCAAACTCACTAACCCTCAATTAAGGGAGGAAGACACCCTCAAAGACCCTGAAAGCCCCCATCCCTCAAGAAGAGAACTGGCTTCGGCTTCCACAGTGCCCCCTCGGCTTCTCAGAGGGCCGTCTTCTGTGTGCCTTGCTGGGTGTGCCTCCTGTCATCCCTAATAAAAGCCTTTCTTCACCCGCTGATTTTGCTTGCTGTGCCTGAGGTTTCCTCTGCCACTGCCTGGTGTGTTCCCATGCTTTAACTGCCAGAGAGTCCAGGCAAGACCTCGAGATGGTGACACCTCGTCCTCGGATGCTGCTTCTTAGGCTTATCCCAAGGGATGCAGGACCCTGTCTGATGTACATTTCCTCCCCCTCCCAGCTGAGATGCAGGACCCTGACTGATGCACCAACTCCCCCGCCCCTCTTTTCACTCAGGAAACTAGGAACAGGACTGGCAAAAGTGGAACCAGCACTGTGAGTCCAACAACAACAAACATTAGAAGGCAGCTGTGTGGGAGTCCAATGACCCGTACTTTCTGTCCTTTAACTGTTTTAAATGGTTTCTTGTTGCTTTTCAGTTGTTTTTTTTTTTTGTTTTTTTTTTTGTTTGTTTGTTTTGTTGTTGTTGTTGTTGTTGTTGTTGTTTACTTTTGTTGTTTGCTAGGCTGTCTGCTTTTTCCCTTTGTTTTGTTTTGAGGCAGGTTCCAAGAGTGACTCAGAACCCACTATGAACCCCAGGTAATTCTCCTGCCTCCACCTCCCACAGGCAGTGGGATGACAGAGGTGAGGTGTCACATCTGGATCTGACCTTTAACACTTCCTTGTGGGCTGAGGATGGCAGCCACGAGTTTCCATCAACGTGGCAAATCCCTGACTAAAGCCCAGTTTCAGACAGCACGGTTGAAAGCTTTCTGTCACACTAAGCAGCACAGAGGAACCCAGAGAGACACGCCATTTAAGTGAGCTGGTTTCTATTAACAGGCTTTAGATAAGCCATTGCCTTTATGGTCCTGATTTGGGCCTTTCATGCTATCCTGGCACTCTCTTCTTCCATAGCAAACCAAGGAGAAAAATAAACTAACAAATTGTCAAGTTGCAAACCTGGGACAAGGAGCTGAGGTGCCTATTTAACATAGCAAAGCAGGCCTGGCCTCTGGGTTTTCCCAGCATCCCTCAGTCCCTATCTGTTACAGGTTGTGACTGGCACACTCCACTCTCCACTCTGAACTTTCCAACTAAGGGGCTGGGCTGCCCTCCCCCCAGAGGCTCTTCCCTGTATATGTACAGACACTGTGGCTACTACCTATCCTCTCTCCCTCTTTTTCCTCCTTTTGTACTTTTGGTCTCCTGGCTGCTGTACTTGGCTCCCTTCTCTCTTCCTGTCTCACCCCCCCACCCATTTTTAGGTCTCTCCTAGCTGAGTCTGCCAATGAGTATGCTCTCCCACATATCCACAATATAATAATATAATATAATATAATCCCCCACCATACTTGCAAGCAATCATGTCCTTTCTTTTCCTTTTTATCTCTTTTTTTCCATTCACAAACCACAATACTCATGTGTGAGTCCACCTCTTCAAATCCTAAAGTGATGTCAAAATAGAGGCTAGTGAGATGGCTCAGCCAATAAAGGCACCGCTGACAAACCTAATAACCTGGGTTCTACCCCAAGGGCCCCCAAGGAAGGAAGAAAGAACCAGTTCTCTGTCTCTCTCTCTCTCTCTCTCTCTCTCTCTCTCACACACACACACACACACACACACACACACAAAATTAATAAATAAAAATACATAAATACATGAATAAATAAATGCTCTTGGATAGCCGTTCAAAAGAGACACTAAGCTGGATTGTTGGGATATGAAGTTTATTAAGGAGTTATTAACATCATGGACAGATAGACAGACAGCAGCTAGATGGGACTCTGAAGAGAGTTCGAGTCTCAGTATTTGAGAGAGACAGCATGGCAGAGACTCTGGAGAGAGGAAACCAGGGCCCATGTGGCACAAATAGGAGTCTCTTCTGATGCCCCTGAAGTTGGGAGGGGTGTCACAGCACAAACCTATAACTAGGTGGCCTGGTTCCAAGGCAGGAAGAGAAATGAGATGCAGGATCTGTGGCCACAAACACTTTGTCGGCAACTCTCTTCCCCACGTGAGAAATCCTAGCACCTGGAAGTCTGGCTAGGGACTCAGATAGTGTCTCAGTGAGGTGCCTATCTGTATCTGTGGGAGGAGAGGGGCTACTGCAGATATTATAACCTGAACAGCAACTAGACTCTAACATTACTTCTTCATGATAAATAAATAAAGGTGATAATTTATGTGAAAGCCAACAAACAATATCTCTGGTTTTACAGACAGCAATCATATATCATTATGCCCCACCCCACCTCACCTATAGGCAGGCTTAACTTTGCCTTTGGACATGAACCAAACCAGAGACCAAAAAAAAAAAAAAAAAAAAAAAACAAAAAGGAGATAGATAGATAGATAGATAGATAGATAGATAGATAGATAGATAGATAGATAGGGGGTACAATAATGATGTCTGGAAAAGAGGGAAAATGGGGAATTGTTAAGGAAAATTGAATCTAAATATCAAATAATACTGTGTTGCCATTCTGATCTGGTGGTGGAAACAGTACTTAATCTTTCTTGAAAGTTCCTTTCTCAGGGCTAGAGACACAGCTTAGCAGCCAAGAGAACAGAAGGCCAAAGTTCAGTTTCCAGAACCCACATGAGGCAGCTCACGACTAACTGCAGTTCTAAGGAGATTCAATGTCTCTGGCATGCTGACACTCACATGTGCGCATGAGCACACACACACACACACACACACACACACACACACACACTAACTGATGTCTGGACCATATTCTGTGCACTCCTTTGATTCTGCTGATGCTGCCCACCCCCCTTAAAATCTCTTATTCACAACTATGGCCAGACTGTTCCAAATAGGCTCGCTCTTGAAACTTTCATTTTCTGTTAAGGGAACACTTGGGTTAGTGATTCATAACTCACAACCTAGCATTTTTAAAATTCCACTTCTGACTAATACAGCACCTTAACGTAGCTGATGCATAGACATGTGAGGTGCAATTTTATTATTTTTAAGAAAAGGCAGCTGTGGTAGAGGCACAAACCCCGTTAAGGCTGGAGGACTGCTTCGTACTGTATTGTGTTCAGTAGGGAAGTGAGCTTAGTCATAGAAAATGCACTTGCTCACGCCTCCCCCAAATAATAAAAATAGCACCAGGTGAATGAGCAGATGGAGGTGTAAGAAAGTGTGAGCTCACTCCAACATTCCCCTGGACAGCTGCCAGGGTCTGTTTCTGGGGATATTCTTCCAGGCTCCTCCTATTGGTGTCTCCACCCAGCCGGCTCCACCTCCGACCCCACCTTCATTCTCCAGGGAGACCTGTATCTTTAAATCAGCAGGCCTGTTTCTGTACCTTTCTCTGGAGCCCCACAAGCTGCAGAATCATTAGTGCATACCAGTGATCCAGGCGTTGAAAGAGAAGTTAATGGGACCCAGAGCTGGTTGGTGGCCAAGGCTGTCTGGTTTGCCATTGACTCTTATCAAAAATACACTTATAAACTGGTCCTTACCAGTGAGCATGCCTGTGCTTTCATTTCTGCTCTTGCCTCTTTAGTACATGTATGAAATTGTCCTGGACTCGAAAGAGGCTGGGGGGTAAGAGTTTTGCAGTCAGGAAATGTGCCGTGGATTCCAGCATGAGGCATGGTCTAACCCACTGGAGGCAAACAAGACAGTATGGTGAAAAATGGAGGAGGAGGCATAATGGTGCTTACCTTTAACCCCAGCACTCAGGAAGCAAAGACAAGTGGATCTCTGTGAGTTCTAAACCAGCCTGGTCTACATAGTGAGTTCCAGGACAGCCAAGGCTATGTAGAGAGAACCTGCTTTTAAAAACTAAAGAAATAAAGCGGCAGGATAGTCCAGTCTGCATCCTCATAGAGAAAAAGGAAAAGATGCAGGACCAAAGGAAAACTATGTTTAAATAGGCGCTAGGTAGCAAGCACGGTGACTGACAGGGCCAGCAACAGCTGAGGAGTAAGCTTTAAGAAGGGACTAGGGGACATTTCTCTGAGGAGCCTGAATGACAACGGGATATGGGGATAAGACAAACAAAAAGCTTTTGTGGGAGAATCTGTCAGAGAAACATCCCCGAAGTGGGAAAGACTGTGGTAAGTACAAAACTGTGTGCAAAGAGCATGTGGCAGAAACTAACTAACAAGACAAAGAGGAGTCGAGAACACAAAGTGAGGAATTTGGGGTTTCTTATATTGTAATGTAACCCTTGAGGTCATTTTAGATAAATTTAGGCCTGGAGTCTGACATTTCTCAAAGTTCTCCTTTATATTCACAGGGAGTACAAAAAAAATACACAGACTGGCATTAAAATTCTTCACCTTGCTCCACATTAGCAACTCATGTCATTATAGAAGTGTAACATCCACACTGTGATTGACATGGCTGCAGTCCACAAAGCGTACCAGATCTCATGGATCCTACCTACACTCGTGTGTGTGTGTGTGTGTGTGTGTGTGTGTGTGTGTGTGTGTGTGTGCGCGCGCACGCGTCTGTGAATGTGTAAGAGAGAGAGGGAGTTGTTGATAATTTTATAACATGCATAGCGTTCCACAACCACCACCAAAGTCAAGATGCCAGCTACACCCTCACCACAAGGCTCCATGGTGTTAGCCCTCTGTAACCAGTCCTGCTCCCTCCCCTCAAATCAAATCTCGAGAAAGCAGCGATCTGGTTCCCATCTCTATAATTACAACATTCCAAAGATATTGTACAAATGGAATCGCATGGCGTGTATCCTTCTGAATCAGACGTTTTGCTAAGCAGAATTTCCCTGGGGCCCATCCAATGCGCCATTCCATTTAACTGCTGAGTGGCATTCCTTGATACGGATTACCGTTGTTCTGTTACTATTTACCCAGTGAAGAAAGTCTAGGCTGTATCTAGGTCTTGGCTATTATGAATAATAAGAACTTTGCCTACAGGTTTTTACATGAACTTAAGTTTTTCTCCTCTGGAATATATATGCATGAGTACAATCACTATACTATATATTGAGTGCGTTTTTTAGTTGTTGGTTTTTAAATTGCTAGGAGTGGGGAGAAAGCAGATAAGTGCTCAGGCCTGTAATCCCAGCATTGAAGAAGCAGAGGCAGGTGTCCTGAGGCTCTCTGGTCATTCAGTTCATCCTAATTGGTACTTGGGATGTTGGAAGAGCTCTTGTTTCAACAAGGTGAATGGCATCTAAGGAACAATCACAGGGTTGACCACTAGCCTCCACACACACATGCACACACATGTGCACCTGCATATATATACAAGCACGCACACACTCAAAGAAACCACTCAACTATCTTCTAGAGTAACTACCCTTTTCTATTTCCACAACTGACAGGCTGTTGACAATCCAGTGTTTCTGCATCCTCGTTTATGTTAACACCAGTTTTCCTTCTAGCCATTTGGCTAGCTATACATTGACAATTCATTTATAGTTTTAATTTGCCCACAATAATGAATAATGGGGTTACCATGTTCTCATGTGCTTACTAGCCACCTGCAATTCCTCTTCAGTGGAAACTCTGTATGTATCAGTCTTAGTTATTTCCTATTGCTGTGACTAAACACAAAGACTAAGGAAATTTATAAAAGAAAGCACTTAGTTATAGGACTCACAGCTCCACTGGATTAGAGTCCATGAGCGTGGTGGGAGGGAGCATGGCAGCACAGAGCAGGTGTGGCAGTGGCTGACAGCTTGCATCTAAGCCACAAGTGTGAAGCAGAGACAGCTACTGAGAATGGAGTGGGCTTTTGAACCTTCAAAGCCTATCCTCAGTGATACCTCCTCCAACAAGGCCACACCTCCTAATCCTTCCCAAACAGTTCCACCAACAAGCAGCCAAGTGTTCAAACATAAGAACCTATGGGGGCCATTCTCATAAAAAAAAATTCTCTTTCAGACCATTTTCTAGTTAGATCTTCTTTATTGTTGGACTTTAAGGGTGTCTTTCTATAGTCTAGACACAAGCTCTTTGTTAGATATGTGGTCTGCAAATATTTCCCTGCAGTTTAAAGACAGACCATCTTTTCATCTTATTAGAAAGTCTTTCACAAAGCTAAAGTTTTGCATTTTGACAAGGTGCATAGCCACCCCCATCCCTCATTTTGGTATCAAGTTATCACTTTGTCATGGGCTTCTGAAAACTTTGCTGTGTTGTGTTTATGTGCAAGTTTTAAATCCACCTTGAGTTAATTCTAAGCATTAGAACAAGGTAGGGTTTTTCTTTTCCCTAAAAATGTCCAATTGAGGACAGAGCACAAGGTCCCCAATGAAGGAGCTAGAGAAAATACCTAAGGAGCTGAAAGGGTTTGCAGCCCCATAGGAGGAACAACAATATGAACTAACCAGTACCCCCAGAGCTCCCTGGGACTAAACCACCAACCAAAGAAAACACATGGTAGGACTCAAGTCTCTAGCTGCATATGTAGCAGAGGATGGCCTAGTGGGTCATCAATGGGAGGAGAGGCCCTTGGTCCTGTGAAGGTTCTATGCCCCAGTATAGGGGAATGCCAGGGTCAGAAAGCAGAAATGGGTGGGTTGGTGAACAGGGAGGGGGAAAGGGATAGGGGGTTTTTGGAGGGGAAACTCGGAAAGGGGATAACATTTGAAATGTAAATAAAGAAAATATCTAGGGGCTGGAAAGATGACTCAGCAGTTAAGAGCACTGACTGCTCTTCTCAAGTTCCTTAGTTCAAATCCCAGCAACCACATGGTGGCTCACAAGCATCCGTAATGAGATCTGATGCCCTCTTCTGGTGTGTCTGAAGACAGCTATAGTGTACTTACATATAATAATAAATAAATCTTTAGGCTGGAGTGATCGGGGCTGACCAGAGTGAGCAGAGGTCCTGAATTCAAATTCCCAGCAACCACATGATATACATAAAATAAATTTAAAAAATATTTAAAAAGGAAAATATTTAATTTAAAAAAAGATTTTAAAAAAAAGTCCAATTGAACATTTGTTGAGAAGACTAGTCTTCCTTCACAGAATTGTTTTGGTTCCTCTGTCAGAAGTCATTTGAGCATGTTTAGATGGGTCTAATCCTGAGCTTCTATTCTGTTCCATTGGCCCATGAGTCTATTTGGCTGCTAGCACCACACTAGCTATATAGAAAACTTGCCATTGAGTGTACTCCATGCTGCAGAAAGAAGGCACATTTCTGTTATCCTAGCACTTGGGAAGCAGAACTAAGAGGACAAAAAGGTTCAAGGCCAGTCTGGGCTACATGAGACCCTTTCTCAAAAAAAATTTTTTTTACACTATATTATTCTTCCTATTTAAAATTTTCACTATTCTATAGGTTCTCACTATTCTAGAGGACCTTTGCCCTGCCATATTATACTTTAGAATAAACTCTAATTAAAAAGAAAAATAGGGAAATTGATTAAACTTATAAATCATTTTAAATATTTGATTTTAATTCTCTCTCTCTCTCTCTCTCTCTCTCTCTCTCTCTCTCTCTCTCTCTCTCTCTCTCCCTGTCCTGCCTCTCTCTGTATGACAAATGAGTGCATGTAACCATGGATACAAGAAGAGGGTGTCAGATCCCCTGAAGTATTGAAGTTACAGGAGGCTGTGAGCCTCTCAGTGTATGTTCTTAGAACCAAGTTTAGGTTCTGTGGAAGAGTAGCAAGTGCTTTTAGCCACTGAGCCATCTCTCTAGCTCCCTATAGATCAATTTAGAAAAAAAAATTAAATTATCACTTCATTGTCTTTTGAACAATGGACACTTACTTACTTAAAATTTTTAAGTAAAAAATTTCAACTTCATTTTGCTATTTTTAGCATATGGCTTCTGTGGATATCTTGTGAAAATTATACTGAGTACTTCAATTTCTTTGGAGCTAGGATATGTGGTACTATGATTTTTATTTCAGTTTCTACAGAATCCCTGTTAGGATGTAGAGTTTTATGTCTGTTTTATGCTCTGTCTTATACCTTGTTGAATTTGTTAGGAGTGTTTGCTTTGTTTAGTTTGTAGCTTCTACAGATGACTTTGGGTTGTCTAGATAGTCAATTATGTGGTGTACAAATCTGTGAAAATTACGTCTGACTTTCCAAGCTGTGTGTCTCTTATTTCAGTTCTTGCCTTGTGCGGCATAGAACTTAGAGAACAATGTTGAGTGAGAGTGGTGGGAACGAGCACCGTCTGCTCTTTTTCCCTGTCAGTGAGGTGTGATGATTACATTGTCAACCTGTCAGGACTTAGAACAAGTCTCTGGGCAGAGAGGGATTATCTAGATTAGGTTAAGCTTAGTTAGGCGTTTATTGCTGTGAAGAGACACCATGACCACAGCAACTCCTGTAAAGGACAACATTTAATTGGGCCTGGCTTACAGCTCAGAGGTTCAGTCCTGGTTATCATCATGGTGGGAAGCATGGCAGCAACCAGGCAGACATGGTGCTGGAGGAGTCCAGAGCTCTACATCTTGATCCACAGGCAGCAGGGAAAGATTCTGTGTGCTTTACAGGGTGTAGCTTGAACAGAGAAGACCTCAAAGCCTGCCCCACTCAGTGGCACACTTCCTCCAACAAGGCCACACCTACTCCAACAAAGCCACACCTCCTTATAGTGACGTTCCCTATGGGCCAAGCATATTCAAACACATGAGTCTTTTGGGCCCAAACCTATTCAAACACCACAGCTAATCTCTGAGCATGCTTGTGAGGAATTTTATTGATTAGGTTAAGTGGGAAGAGAAGAACCACAGCCTTCCCTGGGACTTGGGGCTTGGGCTGCATCTGACTTCTCTCCTGACAAATCTCTAACATCGGGACAGCATCAAGTGACTTTCTAAGCAGCGTCTCAGCTGACAGGCTTCCTCTTCAATATGCTACTTACAAAGAAACCAAAGAGAGCTGTGAGCATGGACACTGGCCATCCTGTCTCCTGACTGCGGATGCAATGTGGTCAGCCCTCTCTAGGTCCTGTCATCAGACTTCCCAGCTATGACCAACTGGGCTCTTGAACTGTGAACCAAAGCAAACTCTCCCTTCCTGTTGTGACTTTTGTCAGATATGTTATCACAGCAACAAGGAAAGTAACTAAGAAATAAAGGAAAAGCCTTTCACCAATTGATAAAATTTTGTCTGCAGATAATTTTATAGGTTCTCTTTATCAAATTAATTCATTTCTGCCTATTCTTATTTTTATGAGAGCTTTCAGGAATGAAAGTTAAGCTTTATCAAAAAAATAACACTGTATAAGTTTCAAACATTGACCAGCTTTTTATGCCTGAAATAAAACCCATTTCCTTGTCACCACAGTGAATATCTTTTTTTACACAATTTTAGATTTAAATAATTAATTTTAAAAGAACATTTCTGCCTCTGGAGCTGGATAGATAGCTCAATGGTTAAGAGCATTGGCTACTCATCAGAGAACCTGGATTTAGTTCTCAGCTCCCACTTGGCAGCTCACATCCATCTGTCATTCCATTTTCAAGGTATCTAATGCCTTCTGAACCTTTTAGTTACAAGACTGTATGTGTGGTTCACATGAATTTGTGCAGCAAACACACACACACAAAGATAGATAGATAGATAGGTAGATAGATAGATAGATAGATAGATAGATAGATAGATAGATAGATACTATTTAACTTGTATTGTTAAAAGACCACTCATTTCTTTGAATGGAATGTATAGAGGAAAAGGAGGAGCAAGAGGAAGAGGGTAGGAAGAAGAGGAAGAGGAGGAGGAAGAGGAAGAAGAGGAGGAGGGGAGGAGGAGGAAGAAGAACAAGAAGAGGAGGAGGGGAGGAGGAGGAAGAAGAGGAAGAGGAAGAGGAAGGAGGAGGAGGAGGAGGAGAAGGAGAAGGAGAAGGAGAAGGAGAAGGAGAAGAAGAAGAAGAAGAAGAAGAAGAAGAAGAAGAAGAAGAAGAAGAAGAAGCATATCTGCTGAGAAGCTGATTTAGAAAGTCACTTGAAGTTGTCCAGATGTTAGAGATATGTCAGTAGAGAAGTGAGACACCATCAGATTGGGGATATATAGGCAAGATCAGATGAGACTTCTGTTGGGTAAGGTGTGATTTGTAGGATGAGAGAACGATAGGCAAGGAAATCCCAAGAATGATCGAGACCAGTATGAGGGAAACCAGAGATTTGTTCACTAAGACACAAAAGACCAGGGTCGGGGGAGCAGAAGGGATGAAATGGAATACAAAATCAAGATCTCTGTTTTAGGCATAGTAAGTTTGAAGCATCTTTTAGAGTTCATGTGGAAACGCTTAGCAATTAAATGTTTTAAGTCTCGGCCCGCTCTTAGCGACGGGGACTTCTCTAAGGTCTGCCCTGCACAGGACAGCAGACAGCGTGGACTTCTACCACCTTTCCCCAAGCCTCTGAATAAAGTGTTTAAACAAACAAACAAAGGCTGGGCCCAAGAGAAGAGGCATTCAAGCCATGAAACTGGGTAATGTCACCTAGGAAAGGTGTGAGAGCTAATTTTGGTTGTCAACTTAACTACATCAGCAATCAGGGAAAGCCTAAGCTGCTGGGCACTCCGGTGAGGCGTTTTCTTTCCTTCCTTCCTTCCTTCCTTCCTTCCTTCCTTCCTTCCTTCCTTCCTTCCTTCCTTCCTTCCCTCCCTCCTTCCTTCCTTCCTTCCTTCCTTTTTTTCTTTCCTTCCTTCCTTCCTTTTTTCCTTCCTTCCTTCCTTCCTTCCTTCCTTCCTTCCTTTTTTCTTTCCTTCCTTCCTTCCTTCCTTCCTTCCTTCCTTCCTCCCTCCCTTCCTTCCTTCCTTCCTCTCCAGACAGGGTTTCTCTGTCCATCCCTGGCTGCCTGGCTGTTCTATAAACCAGGCTGGCTTCGAACTCAGAGATCTGCCTCTGCTTGCCTCAAGTGCTGCGATTAAAGGCATGTATCGCCACTTCTTCAAGATTCCAACCTAAACTGAAGACCAGCAACTCTCCAATAATCCTCCGGGTCCCCAGCACCGGTCGTGGGCTGCAGAGTCATTCAGACCCATAGACTAAGTAGCCAGTGGCCTCTCAGACTTCCTGTTGTGAGACAGCCGCTGTTGGGCTACCCTGGACCATAGCCTGTAAGCCACTCCAATAAATATTCTTTTAACATATATTATTTTAGTATTAATAATATTTATATAATATAGGCTGGATTATATATTATAATATGCTATATATCATGTAATATATGGTATGTATTATAAATTATAAATTACACATATATGTATATATTCACTCTATCGGTTCTTCCCTTTAGTGAACCCTGACTGATACAGAAGAGGAAAGACTTGAGGCCCAGCATCAGAATCTCCTCATCCAGACTCCCACCCCATCCTGAATTCCTGCTTCCCTAGTCTCAAGGTTGCAACCTCAGAGTTGTCCCTTAGAGCTCAGAGCAGCTATTGTTCTGTTCATTTCATCTTGAGTTCCCTTCCCAGCTTTGATCTGCATTTGCTTCCTGATCTGGTAACTTTTCATGTTGCTGTAACCAGCTACCTGAGAAAAAGTCTCCTGACAGGAGAAGGTGTCCTGGCTGACAGTTTGAGAGTCAAGTCCACCACGGTAGAGAGGGCATGCTCACTGTGATTCCTCAACGGCTCACATCTCAGAGGACCTAAGCAAAGACAGAAAAGAAAGTGGGGCCAGAATTTAGAAGGCTTACAAACCTCAAAGCTTGTTCCTAAAACTCACTTCCTCTAGCTTAGGCTCCACCTGTAGAAGGTTCTACAACCTCCCCAAACCAGTGCCATTAGCTGATGACCACATCTTCAACCATATGTGCTTGCTGGAGACACTCTGTTCAAACCACAAGACTCCTTAAGTTGTTTCTGCCTCCTTAAAGACTGGGTGACACAGCATTTTAAGTGGCTGTCACCCTGGTAACCCCCAACCCAATAGCTTCACTACCACTATTTGTTCCAACTCCAGCAAAACGATACCTCATTTATATTCCACCCTTCCTTCAAGGTCCCTCTCAAGCCCGAGTGCCTCCTTAAAGCATGTCTAATGGCTCCAGTGCCTGGTTCCTTCCTCCTATCTCCTACCCCTCCTACCATCCAAACCATTCATTTCATTTATGCATTTAATTGTCATCAACTGTGTGCCCATTATCTGTCAGACCCTGAAAATACAAGGAAACAGCTGGGAACAAAAGAGAGACATCAATGCAATTCAGTCTCAAAAGATACAACACTAAACAAAATATTATTTAAAAAATCATGTATGTACACATATAGATACATACATTATAAATATGTGTGTATGCATTTAAATATAAATCAAGATAAGCACTGTGAAGAGACAATATGGAGCATCTAGAATAAGCCACTCTTATTTTTCCTATAAATACCTGTCTTAGTTAGGGTTTTATTGCTGAGAACAGACACAATGACCAAAGCAACTCTTATAAGGACAGCATTTAATTGGGCCTGGCTTACAGACTCAGAGGTTCAGCCCATTATCATCTAGATGGAAACATAGCAGCATCCAAGCAGGCATCATGCAGGAGAAGCTGGCCCACACCTGCAGTGACACACCTACTTCAACAAGGCCACACCTCCTAATAGTACCACTCCCTGGATCAAACATATATAAACCATCACAATACTCCAGTATAACTGAGTATACAGACCATATTTGGCATCACTTAGCTAAATTTGGAAGCGGAGTCATGGATATTTATAATCAACAACAGATGTTTATTAATGATGGTAGTGGCAATAGAAGAGTTGTGTGGGAATAATTCGTTAATATCAGGGGATAAAGAAGTTGTACTTCTCTTTGCATTCATGCAGAAAGAAGGTAAGATATAGAATGCATTCTGTGTGCTTGGGTGTTGTTGTTGTTGTTGATGTTTGCTTTGTTGTTTTGCTTTGCTTGTAGTTTCTCTGGAATGGGTCTGAAGATGTTTTGTAGCACCTACATGCTTGCCCCAGATGTTCATGCATTTTCAGCCTCTCTCCAAGTCATTATCCTCTAAAGCTGATCACACTGGTGGGCTGGTAAACCATGACCAACTGACTCACTCAAATAAGTCAAAGGATAGATTGTAGCATTCGCTGATCTCTTTGGGGTAAATGCTGTTCATGGCCAAGTTAAAGCTATTGACATAATGGGAAGGCAGGCAGAGCAGACCATTTTCAAACCCCAGACAGGGACAGTGGACAGAAACAGACAGGAGCAATAAGGTGATGTTAGGTGGTAATGAATTTTAAACGTGTATCTGTTAAAATGTGCATACTTTACTTAGTTATAATCTTAATACTGGCTGAGTTTATAAGCTGCTTTGTTCATAAATTTATTCATTTATTTCATTCCACTACGACGGTATGAGTACCATCTAGTATGATATAAGCACCTTGCTCACTCTCCAATTGACTAGACCCATACATCTCTCAGAGAGGACCCAACTATGGTAATGTCTTCAGTTAGATTAAAGGGAGAAAGTAAAGTTATATCCTGCCAACTGATCCCCAACTCCCACTTACATCTCTGCAGAAGAAATCAAGTTCATACTGAAATCTTTGCTGTTGTAAGATTGATCACCAAGCAGCCAATCCAAGATCCACCCCTTGGCTCCGTCTCCCTTGTCTACGTAGATATTTCAGACAGAGTGGAAAATAAAACACTTATTTCTCTACTTTTTGTGAGTCTGAGTTGCAAACAGAGGGAGTCTTCATGACCGAGGCCTGTAATACTATTACAGAGACTGAGACAGGGGGATTGCAAGTTCAAGACCTGCCTGGGCGACAGAATGAAAACCTGTCTTAAAATATAAAGTAAAAAGACTGGGCACACTGTATAGACAGCGCAGTTTGTAAAATGTTTTCTCTGTAAGCATTAGAATCTGAGCTCAAACTCCAACATTCACACTTAAAAACCAACCAAACAAACAAAAACCAGGAGGCTGTGAGTTTAAGACCAGCCCAGTGTACATTTTGAGTCCGAGGCCAGCTACATAGTGAGACCCTGTAAATGAATAAATAAATGAACAAAATAAAGATTAAAAAGCAAGGCACTCTTACATGTGCCCACTCTGGGGCAAAGGAGACAGAGGGGCCCATGGTCTTGTTGGTCAGCAGGGTAGCCAAATCCATGGACTCCAGGTTCACTGAGACTGTCTCAAGCATTAAGGTAGAGAGTTATTAAACAAGTTATTAAACAAGTTATTAAACAAGAGTTATTAGACAACTGGTGTGCACCTCCTCCACATGCATGTGTACACACATTCACATACACACAAACACCCCTTCACACACACACACACACACACACACACACACACACACACACACACGGCCAGGGATTTAGCTCAATGACAGAACACTAGCTAGCATGCGTGAGGCCCTGGGTTTAATCCACACTACCAATGACTTTGTTGCCCTTCCTCCCAGCCTTGGCTATGACTGGAGTCACAGTAACTATTTTGAAACTGTGAAGCAATAAACATAGGGGCAAAGCCAAGAAAAGTGAAGATCTATCAGCCATGAGTTGAGTGGGCTCCTAGACTAAAACAAATAAAAGTTCTCACTTTGACATCTGATGTCGAGTTTTCTGTTGTTTACTGCCAAAGTCAGTCTCGCTTCATACACATAGGAGGTTCATCTGTTCTGGCTGCCCTCAGATCTGGGAGAGGAAAGAGGAGCAGAGACAACTGAGTCACTGAGCAGGGTTCTGGGTGCCTTTCACACTGCATTCGCTTTAAGCTCCACTACAACGTTATGAGGGACGACGTTGACAAAAATGAATAATCCGCCAGGCCTCGCTTCGCTTTAGATTTTTAAGGCAGGTTTGATAGCCTGCACTTATGTAGACCTTGAAGAATTAATTTCAGTGTAAATATTCAAAGGTTTGAGCACTTGCCCTTCCACAGGATATTAAAAGTACATCACACCGCACAGACTTCCTGTTTGAAGAAACTGCAAGTTGAAAGATGTGAAAGTGTTTTCCTGCCTGCTGCCAAGCAACTGGGAACTTTTCGTTTGATTGACAAATACCAAGGAGAACCTTCACCTTTCCTAAAGCTATTCTCGGCCTCAAAGAAGTAAAAGAGAGTTCTACATCCATCTGCATGGGGTGGTAGGGTCTGCTAAGGACTAGGGTAGTGAGCGCTACCTTCTGTGGGGGTTGGCCCTCCATCTGCCAAGCTCCTTTAATGTGTTTCTTTGAGATCACACTGGCTGTGGTGGTTTGCATGAAAATGGCCCCTGATAGGTAGGCTCACATATTTGAATGCTCTGTTGGGTTGGTGGAACTGTTTGGAAAAGATTAGGAGTCCAGGCCTTGTTGGAAGAGGAAATGAGTCACTGGGTCCCAGCTTTTAGGTTTCAACAGTTCATGCCATTCCCAGTCAACACTTGAGCACACACACACACACACACACACACACACACACACACACACACACCATCTGTTTCTGCCTCTGGCTTGTGGACCAGTATATAGCTCCCAGCTGCTGCTCCAGCACCATCCCACCATTCCTGCCTGCCTGCCACTTTCCACCATAATGATCATGGACTCTAACCTCCTGGAGTGGTGATAAATTCTTTCCCAATACATGCTTTCTCTTCTAAGTTGCCTTGTTATGTGTCTCTTCAGAGCAACAGAAAAGTGACGAAGACCCCGGGTCTGTCCTGATGAGCATCTAGAGAGATGACAGCAGTGCTTCCAGGCCCCCTTAGCCAACACCAACACAGCCAGGAGTTGGAAATCAGTGGGTCTTTACCACACTCGGAAGATGGAGGCTTCCCTGATATGAATTAGGAAGACAAGGAAACCACAGAAAGTGACAAGGGACAAAAGAAGGGGTAGGTGACAGGCCACCATGTAGAAATTTCTAAAATAGCAGCAGTACACCAATGTACAGAAGTGGAGCTCCTGTAACTGTTATTTTTCAGTCATCCTGGGGAGGGAGGTACTTCCTGAGCATCCACTGTGAGCTAGTTACAGAGATGGGGCAGAGAAATACTCTTTTGAGACAGAGTCTCATTATGTGGCCCAGGTTGGTATAAAACTCACCATCATCATCATCGTCTTCAGCGTTGTTCTCATCATCGTCATCATTATCATCATTATCACTATTTTTACCTCAACCTCCCCTGTGCCAAGATTACTGGCTGTAGCTGCGATTTTCAAAGCATGTATAATTTCCATCCACATGAAGTTTACAATCTGGTAGAGCAAGTGCACAGTTAAAACAGATTACAATAAAGTGATATGGGTATCACACGTGAGCAGTATTATTTACATTTATCCTGCCATTTACTTACTCTGTTGCTATGTGGTGAGGGAGAACAAAGAAAGCAAGGACAGTAGGAGCCAATGGCCCTTGTTCGACTCAGGTGCAGAGACTATTAACTCTTGGGTAAATCTCTTAGTCTCTCAATACTTCCTTTTCTTTAAAATGGGCTCAGACCAGATCACTAAGACTGCATTACTTACATTTTAAAAAGTAGTGATAACGGCAAGCTCTACAAAAAACTCTCATGCTCTTGTGATCACCCACTTCAGCCTTTGTGAGTTAGCACCTTCCAAAGTGTGCTCCAAGGAAGCTTCGGTTTCTTTAGCACGTCCTTGCACCACACAGTTTGGGCTGCCCAGACCCTCCTTGCTGACTGGCACAGGGAGGTTCTCATCTGAGACTGGCCATGTAGCTGCTGGTACCAAAATTCTACAGCAGGGTTAGATCTTAGGATCCAGGTATCCAGGTTCTTCTAGCTAAGTTTATTTTCAGAACAGCGCCTTTTAGCCTGAAGTCTTACATGCTTTGGAGAAGTAACAATGAACCCCTTTAAATTTAAAACATGGTGTGTGTGTGTGTGTGTGTGTGTGTGTGTGTGTGTGTGTGTGTGATGTGTGCGCATGTGCGTTTAGAAAAGAACCCATGAGGTTCAGCAGATTTTTAAAGATTCTCATAAACCTCAAAGACTAAGATATGCTCTTCGCGTGATCTCCCCCTCTGCTGAGTTCTTGTAACCTTCACCCACCCTCCCACAGGGAGGGCTTTCCAAATGTCCTACCAGACTATTACTTCCTCAAGGGTGGAAGCTATAGCTTTTTGAGTCAATAAACTACAGACAAAATTAAATAGGGTTTGGAGCCTCTAGACTCTTTTTTTTTTTTTTATTTAACTTACTGTGTAACCTGAGACTTGAAACTTACATCAGACTTTCACATCACTGGGAATCATTGTCCAAGTGATGGATGTGAATGGCTGGGGCTAGACTTGCTGGGCCATCACAAACCCTCCCCCGATTTTGGTGAGTGAGGCAGGCAAGAGCAAGCCTTTCCCTTCTGGCTGCTGCGTGGAGGAATGGATAGAAACTGTGTAGTGGTGCTCTCAGTCTCTAAGGAGGTTTGTCTGTAAAGGGGATGAATGGACTTCAGAAACGTGGAAGCAGAGAGAAGGAAAGGAACTGTTGCTTTCAATGTTTCTAAACTTCCCAGTTACACGAATAAAACATGGCCCCCCTCCCTCTTTCATGTATATGGGTGGTTTTACTTGAATGTGTGTTTGTGCAGCACTTATGTGCCTGGTGCCCGAGGAAGCCAGAAGAAACTGGAGTTACAGACAGTTGTGAGCCGCCTCATGAGTTCTGGGAATCAAACCTGGGTCCTCTAGAAGAGCAGTCAGTTCTCCTAACTACTTAGCTATCTTTCCAGTCCTTTTTCTTTAATTAAGTTTCTGTTCAACTTTGACCACAGGCAACCAGGGTCCCAAACTCATCTATTGAGTAGGGATAGTAATACCAAGACAGATCTCAGAGACCCAGCTCTCTGTAAGGGTATCTGGGAAGGATTTATGTGCTGGTAAGTACCACTGAGAATGTTGATGTCCTGCTAGGCCTTCATTATAACCACCCTTTGGTATTTTAAATTCACAAAGCTGTTCAGAGTCAGCCAGGGGCCTCTTGACTAGCAGCTGGTAGACCCCGCCCTTGACTCTTGCCTCAAGAAAACACAAGTGGAGAGCTATCAATCCAGCACCATTGCTTGGGCAAACTGGCTGGATTATCGTCACAACAGCCTGGCTTCTTCGAACGCTCTACAACAGTCCCTCTGAGCAAACTCCTCTTTGCAAAGAAAGTAGCCTGAAACCATCACAGTGAAGAAGCTGCAGCTTCAGCTTTGGGGCTCTGCTCTAGTCACAGCTGCCCTTTAGCCACGACAAGTCTCCGTGAACCCCAGAGGGCACACCCCACCAAACTGCAGCTGGTCACACTCAGGAAGAGCAACTCACTGACTTAGCAAAAAGGTCGTGGTTGGTGGAGCTTGAAGCTGTTGATGACAGAACTAGAAGCTGTTTACAAGGAAACTGTGTTCTTTTTTTGTCTTGATAAGCTGGCAGGTTTTTACTCTATCTGGGTGATTCTGGAGGGTTCCCCTCCTATGTACTGCCCACAAGTGCTACAACAGTTGGTCCCATTAAAAACTTCTTCCTGACTGTCTTTTATTGTTTCCCTGTGGTCTTTGTCATGGGTAGGAGCTAGTTGAGCTGGTTACTCGAAGAAAACCACAGGCTTCCCACCCTAGCTACCCAGCAGCAGCAGCTGGAAGCAGCTGGAAAGTGACTCCCAAGCCATAAACCTGCAGGGACTTGTCTTGGGCACGCTATGCTGGGGACATAAATAAAGACATTTGTGGTTTCCCACAGTGTCAGAATTTATTAAATAAAAACTAATTCATAGGCTGGAGAGATGGTTCAGAATATGCATTGCTCTTGCAGAGGAGCAAAGTTCAATTCTCAACAGGCATATTAGGTAGCTCACAACTACCTGTAACTCCAGATACAGAAAGGTCTGATGACTCTGGCCTCTGTTGAAGCCAATACCTACACACAGACACTTGTGAATACACACTGTTAAAAATAATAAAAATAAATCACTAAGAATCTTTCCAGATGATCTTATCTACTCTAACATGGCTAAGGCAAGTGTGGGTTCTTTTATTCCAATATGAATTACTAGTATTAACTCATATCACACAGCACTTGGAAAATGTCTCTGTCTGTCTGTCTGTCTATCTATCTATCTATCTATCTATCTATCTATCTATCTATCTATCTTTATGTGAGTTACAGAATGAGTATAAGTTAAAGAGGCAATAGCAGACTTCCAGAGGTTTCACAAGAGGGCGGACAGAAGTGTATTGATGACTTAACAGACCCAAGCCAGATGTAGGGAAGAAGAAAACTCAGGGTTGAGAAGGAAGATGTAGTCAGCTTCAGAAACGAAGGGGCAGATCTGGGTTCAGAGCAGAAAACACAAATTCAGTCAAGATGGACAAGTAGGAAGATGGACAGATAGCAGTCCAGTAGACCACATCATACAGGAGGGGATCGAGGAACACTGAAGCTCTGGGGAGAGTCAAGAGTTCTCTGTCAGTCCTTCACACACACACACACACACACACACACACACACACACACACACACACACACACACAGAGTGTTGGATGACAGGTCAGTGTGGCCAGGAATCACAATGCTAAGTATCTACTGCTTTGTGGGGTTCCATTGAGGAGTTATAGCCTTCACTCAGTCTGGCATGCCCAGTAAGTTCTTGGGCCTGATTGCCCTGATGTGACTCTTAACATGCTTGCGTGGCTCTAAAGTCTCCATTTACCCTGATACACAGACAGATGGTCCTGTTTGCCAGTCCACCAGGCATACAATCATCTTCCACCTTCAAGACAGAGGTGGGAAAAGGCTTGCGAAACGGAGTCTCCCATGGCAAAGCATTACCTGAAAGACCACCGTTTTACACAATAAGGAAGAACTCAGAGCAGGGTGCAGCCTGATGGTAACAGATTCCTGGGGTTTTAAGGTCTTGGCTCGTGCAGCAGTTAAGAATCGCCCAGCAGTCAAAGACCTCCGTAGAGTGGCTGGGGTGGATGATGGAGACTATTGAGGACTTCAGAAGAGTGAAAACGGTGAGAAGAAGCAAAGAGCTCAGACTACTAGAAAGCAATAGAATAAGAAGAACCAAGACCACTGCAGAAGGCAAAAAGCCAAGGAGGTCTCTGCATGCACCACTGCTGGAAACGGTCAACAGAACTCTTGAAAGTTGAAACCCGAGAGCCTTGTTACCACAGGATCTTCAGAGAGACTACATTAGTTGCCTGGTACTGGGCTGTTCACACACAAGGCCTAGAGCAACAGGCTTCTTACTTGAGTATCGAGAGCCATAAATCTCTGGCTTTAAAATCTCAAAGCCATTGACTAATTCTGAAGTTCTACAACTGTAAACCTCTGGCTTTGGGACCCAAAGCAATAAGCTTCTAACTGGGAATTTGGCGACAGAAGTCTGACTCTCGGGGCTTAGAGACAGAGGTCTCTAGGTAAGGGTCCATCCCATAAGCTTCTAGAGTTGAGGGCAGCCAACTCCAAAGGAACTTCTTCATACTTAGTTACTATTTCCAATTGAATAGAAAAATGGGACCTTGAACCAACGTTTTCTAAGTCATTTTATTTTTAGGCTGGCCTCAGACTTCTGATACAGCTGACAGATTATGGTCATAGATTTCTGATCCTCCTGCCTACACTTTAGAATGCTTGGTTTGCAGGCCCTGTGCCACCATACCCAGTTTAAGGCAGCCCTCTTTTGACAATGCCTATTCATAAACTCATGTAAGGATAAACATAACTGGTAGTGGAGGACCTAGCTTGTGACTGCCCCATCTCAAAAGACAGCATCTGTTTGTCTGTTACTGTGTCATCATCACCGTAGAACACTAATTACATAAGCTGTAATTAGACTTCCTATGAGGAGGGGTGGAAATGACGAAGTATTTTGAGAATCGCTTGGTTAAACAGATTCTTTCCCAAGGGACTTTCCAGAGTCTCCAATTTTCTAATTTGCATCATGAATTTCCAACTATGCCAAGTGATATGACCATAGAACCCTGCAGTGAGGAGAGGCCCTATGAATATGAACGCATCTTGGAAACAATTCTCTGTATGTGTGGTCAGTGAGCTGGGCAAGGACTGCTATACTGTCCTTGTCTACTTAAGCAAAAGTCCAGTGGCTTCTTGATTTTGGTCTGATGATTACTAGCTTGGTGACTTAGAACGGAACTATATGAGCCTCACTTTTTGCATTTGTAAAAGGCATAGACTCCGTGTCTTTTAGATAACCTGTCCAACCATGCAGTTCTTGGTTGTGGGATTATAAGAGGGTCTAGAAGGACTAAATGGGGAGTGTGGATACTGGGTCTACAAAAGTTAAGGCAGGCCCAGGCATTGAAAAACGATGGGCTTGGTGGCTCATGTTGAAAACCTCAACAATTTGGAGGGGAAGGCAGGAAGATCAAGTTCAAGGCCAGCCTTTGCTACATAAGGAGTTTGAACCATCCTGAGCTACCTGAAACTTTGTCTCAAGCAAAAGATAAAGGGAGTTAGGAAAGGAAGGAGGGACCAGAGAGGGGAGGTGGGAGGGAAAGGGAATGAAGAAAGAACAAGTGAGCAGAAACGCTTCTCTGCTGTGCACGACCATGGTAGCCATTAGGTCCAGGTTTTCAGGGAGTTTATTCCAACATCCTAGCAGGAGCAGTCTTTGGATTAACTAACTTTATTTAACTGAGCTGTGTTACTTGAAATGGGGTCCTGTTATGTAGACCTAGATTACCTAGTACTTAAGTTATAGTCCAGGCCACTCTCAAATTCGCAGCAATTTTCTACCTCAGCTTTGAAGGAACTCTAGCCAAGCACAGCAAACATGGCTCTGGAAGGCCTTGCCCTTCTCCCATTCCCTCTGCCTTACTAAAAACATTAGATTACATTCCTTTTTTTTTTTTTTTTTTTTTTAAACATAGCCAGCCGGGTGAGGTGGTGCACGCCTTTAATCCCAGCACTCAGGAGGCAGAGGCAGGCAGATTTCTGAGTTCAAGGCCAGCCTGGTCTACAAAGTGAGTTCCAGGACAGCCTGGGCTATACAGAGAAACCCTGTCTTGAAAAACAAAACAAAACAAATGAATAAATAAATAAATAAATAACCAATTCCTTTTTTATAAGATTTACTTATTTTATGTATGAGTACCCTATTGCTGTCTTCAGACACACGAAAAGAGGGCATCAGATTCTATTACAAATGGTTGTGAGCCACCATGTGGTTGCCGGGATTGAACTCAGGACCTCTGGAAAAGCAGCCAGTGCTCTTAACTGCTGAGCCATCTCTCCAGATCTAGATCACATTCCTAAAGTTAGGCCCCCCAAGATCTATTCCCTTATTTGTCTACTTCCTCCTCCTGAGGCTGACTACCAAGGTCCAGCTAACAAAGTATTGAAGACCAGCGATCACAATTCCCCTTTGGCTCACCTAATTAACATGCCCAATTAAAATTAAACACCTCATTCCAAACTGGGGTTTCCCCTTTTGCCTTTATAAACCGTCATTTGTCTATGGCCACATCTGTCTCTTCTCTGTCCAGAGATACGCACACTCACACTCACCACAAAATACCCCTTCCCCTCTCCCTTTCCCTCTTTCTTCCTTATTGCTTGTTTTCTTCTCCTTCTCCCTCTTCCTCTGTCTCCCGTCTTTCCTCTGTCCCTATGCTGCAAATGCATCTCTTTGTGCTGAGAGCCTGGTCTTGGGTGTCTTGAGCTGACTCTGAGTTTCCCTACAAGCTTCCTGAGAGCTGAGGTCACAGGCTTGTGCCAGCATGCTTGGTTCTTAAACTAGGTTTCTATTGACATTGACGTCTGGAGACTTACACACTATCTGGTCTCTGGTAAGACAAAACGAAAGCCTTACAAAACACAAGATGCGTTTGAATAAATGTAAATTGTTCTGTAGTGCCTGAAAAATCTCAGAATCCTACCAGAAGAGGAGATGGGAAGTGAAGTTCATACAGTACGGACCTCCAGATGTTACGGACCTCCAGATGTTCCTTCCCAAGTTCCCATTTCATCAAGACAGCTATGAAGTGAATGCTCTGCTGCAGTCATCAGCTACTCAACAGGAAACCTTCCCAGGGCGCATAGTATGCATCAGCGAAATGAGGGAGGAAGTCCTTTGAAAGCTGTGAGGTTACTCTATTTTTATTATTATTCATACCATTTAAAATGTAATTTTGGCTTCACCACAGACATGACTTCAGGCAACCAATTCATCAACTCCACCCTTTTTATAAAGTCAGTGCTGTAATGGCTGGGGAAGATTAACTAGAAAATTGTGCTGGACACCTCAGGAAATGGAAGCTTACTGTGATCCTTATTAATTAATAGTAGCCAAACGACTGTGAGGTTATAAGCTAACTTGCCCTGGAGAAGAAGCCAGGGCGCTCTGCTACTTTTTTACACTTGTTGCCATTTTTATTATTATTATTTAATCCATTAGCTCCTGTAACGTATAATTAGCATAACACCCTGGAAAATTAATCCAGCCTGGTGACTCAACAACAGGGAAGCAAAACAGACTTCTAAGTCATGTTGGAATTCAACTGGAACCTCAGGGCCAAGTCCTTTAAAAAAATCTTATACCTTGAGTGTTCAGCCAAAAATATGGGAGCCCGTCTTTCTATTTCAACCCTGCTACCAGGGTAAACATATTCCTAATAGAATTATCTGTCTGTTACAGAGCAGGGAAGGGACTTGCAAGCTCTTTCATGACGGCTGTGAATTACTTATAGGAATGTGGGTTGGGGCTAGGGAGAGGACTCAATGGATGAAGCCCTTCTGCAGGTGTGAGGAGCCCATTGAAAGCCAGGTGCAGTTTACACCCCCCACCCCCCCACCCCCAGTAATCTCAGTGTTCCCACAGACACAGAAGAAACTCTCAGGTAAGGGAGCCTGGCTATGAGCACTTCTATGTGAAACGGGGTGCAATGTGAGCCCCAACACCAAATGTTGCCCTCTGACCTCCACACATGTGCCATGGTGCAGGCTCTCCCTATCCCCCATCCTCTTCTCCTCCCCCTCCCTCTTCCTCTTCTCCCTCTTCCTCTTCCTCTTCCTCTCCCTCTCCCTCTCCCTCTCCCTCTCCCTCTTCCTCTTCTCTTTCCCTCTCTGTCTCCCCCCAGCCCCCTAACTAGAGGACATTAAAGGACCGACAGGAATTACAAAGGAACTGGACAGATTACTTAATGTGCTTAATGTCTAGATTGCTGGGCCGAATAGGACTGTGCTTACAGGAGAATTAAACATTTGTTAAAGGTTGAACCTGAGAACCTGAGGTCACACCCTCAGAACACACATAAGAAGCTGTAACCCAGCACTGGTGGTCACTGACAGAGACAGGCAGTCCCATGGAGCTCGTTAGCCAGCCAGCCCTGTTGAATTGGTTCAGTGAGAGCCTGTCTCAAAAAGTAAGGAGGAGAGCGACTGAGGAAGGCACCCTTGAAGCATATGCATGCACATGCCCCTACACACACACACACACACACACACACACACACACACACACACACGAACACACACACACGAACACACACACACGAACACGAACATATACACATATAGCCAAATTCATTGCCTGTGAGCCTATGGGAGACTTTAAAGTTTGAGCAGAATTTTTATAAGGTATAAATAATAGAACAGTGTGGGTGAAGACAAAAGCTTGCTCCAGGGTGGGTAGTTATCTCTCAGATTACGCTATATACATTTCTCTCTTGAAGAAAGTGTCCTGGGGTTTGGAGGATGTTCACTTAGCCCAGCAGCATTGGAGAGGCAACATCAAACCACAGCTTGACCCCTAGATCCTATCAAAGGCAGGAAGTCTATGCAGATACAGAAAGTGAAGCCATTTAGTGCAATAAAAGCTAGCCTTGCCGGATTTCTGAGTTCGAGGCCAGCCTGGTCTACAAAGTGAGTTCCAGGACAGCCAGGGCTATACAGAGAAACCCTGTCTCAAAAAACCAAAAAAAAAAAAAAAAAAAAAAGCTAGTCTTGCCTGGACAAACCCATTGTAGATGCAAAGAGTCATGGCTGCCCTGTGGCGGTGGCCCAGGATGAAGAGGCAAGGTGGAAAATGACTGAGATTGTGAACGGTAGCTAACTTGCTCCCATTCATACTGCTGTATCAACGCTGATCTTTTGAGAGAGCAACAGCAGAAGCAGGCGGATTTCTGAGTTCGAGGCCAGCCTGGTCTAGCATATATTATATATATCTTTATTAAAGAAATGTAGTTCCAGGATAGCCAAGGCTACACAGAGAAAAACCGTCTCAAAAAACCAAAAAAAAAAAAAAAAGAAAGAAAAGAAAAAAAAAGAAAAGAGAGAGAGAGAGAGCGTGCAACAGCATGTGATAGAATTGTTTCATGCTGTGAAACCTTGACCTTGTCAACTTTTGTCTGTAGTGTCCCTAAGCTGCTGACTCCCAAGATCAGCTGGCCATGTTTGAGAATGGTGAATGGTGGTTCTTCAGAAATCCTTCCAGGCCAAATGGTTTCAGTTCATAGATTTTCTAATGCTGAACTCTGGGCATGTTACCTACTTAGAAAAAAGACATACACGCATACACCTAAAGAAACACAAGATGGGAAATCAGTTTTTGTGGTTTGCAAGAGCCAGGTACAACTGTGAAGTTCCTGGGAGTTTAATGATTAAGGAAGTGACACAGGATACCTGAACTGGTGGAAGAAAAATCCTTCAACAGCCTATGCCTATAAGAATGAATGAATGAATGAATGAATGAATGAATGATGAAAAAACAATTAACTAATTGGTTCTCCAAGCTACACTTGGATGGTGTCTTAGGATTTTACTGCTGTGAACAGACACCATGACCAAGGCAAGTCTTATAAAAAACAGCATTTAATTGGGGCTAGCTTACAGGTTCAGAGGTTCAGTCCATTATCATCAAGGCGGGAGCATGGCAGTATCCAGGCAGGCATGGAGCAGGCAGAGCTGAGAGTTCTACATCTTCATCCAAGGCTGCTAGTGGAAGCCTGACTTCCAGGCAACTAGGGTGAGGATCTTAAGCCCACACACACAGTGACACACTGATTCCAACAAGGCCACACCTCCAAATGGTGCCACTCCCTGGTCCAAGAATATACAAACCATCACAGATGGAGTTGTTTCCTTGTTTATGTTGTTGATGCCCTAACTGGTGTGAGTATACATTTGTTTATGTGCAGCAGAAAAGTTCCCACAGCACTTGTCCATACTGACCTTTAGTTTTGGAAGTACATACTTAGAAACTACATTTCTTTAAGAAAGAGATAGATAGATAGATAGATAGATAGATAGATAGATAGATAGATAGATTTCATTCATGTCCACCATGAATGAAATGAATATTTTCTGCTAATTACTAACTGATTCTCTAAAAGTATTATCATCTTGGTTAAGAGAGATTCTGGAAATGGTATAGATATAGATATAGATATAGATATAGATATAGATATAGATATCACTCAGGGTAAATAGACAAGAGAAATATGTAAGAGGTTCCGAGCTTAGGAAGGAAGAAGTAGTAAAACCATCTTTATTCACAGATAATACGACCCTGCATCTACAAACTCTAAATAATCTGCTACAGGAACCATTAGAACTTATCAATAAGTTCAGGAAGGTTTTGGGTTATAAAATCAATATGCAAAAGTTTATTATGTTTTTATTCACTTATACTAAGCAACTCAAAATAAGATTTAGAAAATTATTTTATTTACAAAGACATCCAGGAAAGTAGAACATTTGGAGCTAATTTAGCAAGAGAAATACAAGACTTGTACTCTGAAAACAATAGAAACAATGAAAGAAAATCTAAATAAATGGGGAAATGGGCCAAATGAGTTATTATATATGTGCCAAAACTCCCTTAATCTATCTATAGATTCCAAGCAAGCTTGTGGGAATCACAGAAGACTTATTCATAGAAATTAACAGGCTGATTCTAAAATATAACTCCAAGGGATCCAGATGGCCAAAACCATTTTTAAAGTGAAAGACAAAATTGGAGGTGTCACACTAGATTGAAGAATTTGCTAGTAAATGTACTTACTAGTGAGTCGTGGAGATACATAAAGCTAAGGATACATAGCCATGAGCTGTTCTTAGATTTCAGAAATGAACCATGTATCTATGCTTAATTGATGCTGGGCCAGGTGAAGACCATTCAATTGGGGAAGAAGTCTTTTTGAACAAGTGTGCTGAGATATCTAGATTACCACAGGTGAAAGAATGAAGTCACGCTATACCTCACACACTCATGTCCACCATGAATGAAATGAATATTTTCTGCTAATTACTAACTGATTCTCTAAAAGTATTATCACCTTGATTAAGAGAGATTCTGGAAATGGCTGGAAATCACGGTTTACCATTGGAGTGTTATTTTACATGGTAAATTTGATGTGTTTGATGGTAGTAGTGTGTGTGTGTGTGTGTGTGTGTGTGTGTGTGTGTGTGTGCATGTGTATGTGTGCCCACACATAGTCATGAGTAAGCCTGAAGCTAACTTTGAGTGTCTACCTCTGCTATCCTTTACCATAGTTCTTTGTGACGGTGTCTTTATTAAACCTGGAGCTTGCTACTTGGGCCAAAGAGCCCCTGGGGTCCATCTGTGCCAGGTCCCCACTCCAGCAATGGGTGTATAGGTACTCCCCACCTCACCTGGCTTCCACACGGGAGGTAGGGATACAAACTCAAGTTCTTTGCTCACTGAATCATCTCCTGGGCTCCCAGGATAAAAGTCAGTTTGCTAACCATACATCTGATATTTGGCTCTAGAGTATAAAAGACAAATAACCTGGATTGAGAATGGGCAAAGGGCTTGAGTGGGATTCCTTTCCTCAAAGGAGACAAAGAGGGAACAGGGACAGGAGCAGACACTTGACACCCTCAGCTGTCACAGAAGTGCAAACCAAAGCAAACCTACAATTCGAGGCCACTTGATAGCTGCTACTCCTAGACAGTAAAAAATTAAGAGGTGATGGTTTGTATATGCTTGGCCTAGGGAGTGGCACTACTAGAAGATATCGCCCTGTTGGAGTGGCTGTATCACTGTGGGCGTGGGTTTAATAGCTTAGTCCTAGATTCCTGGAAGTGAGTATTCTGCTAGCAGCCTTCAGATAAAGATGTAGATCTCTAATCTCCTCTTGCACCATACCTGCCTGGATGCTGCTGTGTTCTTGCCTTGATGATTATTAACTAAACCTCTGAGTCTGTAAGCCAGGCCCAATTAAATGTTGTCCTTATAAGAGTTGCCTTGGTCATGGTGTCTGTTCAGAGGTAGACACCCCCCCCCCAAAGAAGCCACAAACAATGTTAGAAGGAAGGGCTGTAAAGGGTGAGACGAATTTGGAAAAAAAATTGGCAATCCCTGAAAAAGTTCAGCAGAACTAACATTAACAATTCAACTCCTAGTAGATGCCTGAAAGAAATACAAGCATTTATACACATAAAAACTTGAGTGTTTCTGAGACACCATTTATAATCCCCCAAAGGTGGATGAAAGCTCATATCCACCGTGAGTGGATAAATAGAATCTAGCATATCCGTATATAATTCAATTTCATTCATCCATTCAGAGTGAAGTTCTAAACAAGCTACAACATGATCAAACTTGAAAGGAAAAAGCAAAGCAGCCAGATACAGAGGCCACACCTTATTAGAACATGCAAAATGTACACGGTTGCTTAGGGAGTGGGTTGGGGATGAGAGGATAGAGCGTGTTGTTCACAGGGTTTCTCGTCCCCTTGCCCTCCCCACCTTCTCTCATTTAAACTTTAGACTTTAAGATAAAATATTTAGGATTATGTTTCCGTTAAGCTAACAGCAAATCTGAACACAACATTGGAATGCATTCCTTTAATTCCTAGGGAAGATGGCCTTAAATGCTCCTGGCCTATGATTCTTCTAAGTCCAGCTTACACTACTTGCAGCTTAATTGTTCCTTAAAACCAGGTTTTATGAAAAACTGAAAACTTAAGTAGATAAGAAGTTAACTCGAACACTATGAAAACTGTTAGTCAGTGGTTGATTTTCAGCCTGATTTTAGATAGACTTACTCAAAGGTCACCTGGGAACGTTGGCTCAAATTTTGCTTTAAAAAGCTATTTTGAAATTATAGACTCACCTGCAGTTTCCAAAGACTTAAAATGTAGGCTTCTAGGTCTCAGAGTTGACAGAAGCATTTATAGTCACTTTTATTTTTTAAATAACACTTTATAGTTCTCCCTCTTAAAGGATCCCTAACATATGTGCAAGGGTGAAGGTGAAGGGAAACCAATAATAAAAGCATTCTAAATTACAGTAATAGTCGCATATGTCTGCAAATATGTATGCTTCAAACCATGGAATCGTATGCTTCGTATGAGTGAATACGTGGCAGGTGACCTACATTTTAAAAAACCTGAAACCACACCCTCCCCACCTGTTGTAGGATATTTGATCACATTGTGAACCCGAGATTATTTTATTTACTAGGGGAAAAAAAAAACCCGTATTTTAGTTGTGGTGTGGCCAGCCCTTGGCACACACCTAAAGGTATATTTTGTCCTTTCAAACACATATAATGGGCATGGCTCTGAATTGACCCAACTCTGATACATTGAGTATTCTTTTTTTTTTTTTTCTTGTGGTGGTTTGAATCCAAGAGCTTTCTGCTTGAATATTGTAAAGAGGACTAAATAAAGGCAACCATAGGTCAAGAGGCAGAGCAACTAGTTGACAGGAAGTGAGCATAAGATTATTAAGAAAAAAAAACAGACAGTAAAGGGAGTCAGGAAGACAGAGAGATACACAGGAAGTAGAAAGGAGGGACATTCTGTTTGAAGGAGGTTTTTTGAGACAGAGTGAGAGAGGGCCATTGCTGGTGGGACATTAGCTGACGAGGAAGGCCAGCTGGGTGCTTTCTCTGCTTCTCTGAACTAACAGGCTTTCACCCCAATATCTGGCTCCCGAGTCTTCATTGATAAAATGAAACGATTGAGATTTTGTTAAAAAATCAAACACCTCCCCTCACCCCCAGTCAATGCCAGATTAGTGCATTCAAAAGCATCAGCTTTTTGGTTGCTGTTTTATCCTTTTTAATACATGTAATGGGCATAAATCTGAATTGACTAAACTCTGGCACATTGAGTATTTTTTTTCTTGTGATGGTTTGAATGAGAATGGTACATGTATCTCCTGCTTAGTCACCAGGGAGTGGCACTATTTAAAAGGATTAGAAGGATGAGGAGGTGTGGCCTCGTTGGAGGAAGCTGGTCCCTCAGGGTGGACTTTGAGGTTTCAAAAGCCCATGCCAGGCCCAGGCTCTCTTTCTCTCCTCTGACAGATCAGGATGTAGCTCTCAACCTCTTCTCCAGTGTGTGCCTGCATACCATCATGCTCCTCACCATGATGATAATGGACTAAACCTCTGAAACGGTAAGCAAGCCCCCAATTAAACGCTCCCTTTCATAAGAGTTGCCTTCATCATGGTTCTCTTTACAGCAGTAAGACAGGTACTAAGACATCTCTAAAACAAAACTCTTCTGAAACCCTATTATCCAGAGTATCACAACACTGGATTCTAGTCTTTCTTAACACCACAGTTATCTATTCTGGTTATAGGAGACGTTCGAAGCAGCTTTGCAGAATGGTCTCTGGTCCTTGGTTAGCACTAAAAGGCTCATAGTCTATATAAAAACGGCACAGGGTGGGGATCTCTAAGAAGAGGTTGTTCTATTGTTTCCCTGTCTTGCTAGAGATTGGGGAACTTGAGGGAAAGCAGAGGTCCTAGGACCCAGACAGTCATTCTTTGAACTCTCGCTACTTCCTGTGTAGCTGCAGAAAAAGGCTCCTCTTCCTCCTCAGGAACTTCTTGTTAGTCTTGGAAAGTCTCCTCAGTCAGGGGCTACCCTGTTATGTCCCCTCCACTCCTGCTTTTATTAAAAAAAAAAACAAACAGATGCATTTATTTCATGTCTGTGTGTGTATGTGTGGGTACACAAATGTCAAGGTACCACATGTGAAGATCCGAGGATGACCTGAGGCAGCCTACTCTCTCCTTCCAGCATGTGGGTTCTGAGGATCAAACTCGGGTCATCGGTTTGGGCAGCAATCACCTTCACTCACCGAGCTGTCTCCCTAGGCTGTCTGCAGCTCTTGGACTCTATAAAGTTCCCTTTCCCATCTTCTCTCCCCTATGGGACTTTTGCTTCTAGCAGTGACAGACGTGCTGCTTTAAGCTAATACCATCTGCTGAGGACAACTAGAAAACCTGGGCAGGATGCAGGAACTATGTTTGAAGAGTCTGTGAAGTTTCCAAGCCAGTGAGAACTTGAAGGGCCAAATTACAGAGAGAAAGAAGCCATATGGAGATAGGCCTGTCAATCATTTGATACCGCTTTGATATAGTCCTTGACTCTCAATATGCAACTCAGAGAAGATTGGATGTTCTTACTGGGCTAAGATGACAAACTGGAGATCAGGGGTCACTGAAGAGAATACCCTATAATCTCCGTGAATATAGTAATTTGTTACATTGGTGATCACCCACAGTGAGCCAGGGCTTCCGGTATTTAAGCCTTTAGAAAGTCTTCTTCACTGTGGCTCTGGGTGTGATCTTGAGATCTGCTCTTATCAGTAGTATATCAGTAAAGGTCCTGTTAAAAGAGATTCAAGGGGATAGAGAGAGAGTCCAGTGGTCAAGCATGCTTGCTGTTCTTCAGATGACCGAAGTAAGGCTTTTAACACCAACCCAGCTCATAGCCATATTCTCAAGCTCCAAGAGCCTGACACCCTCTTCTGGCCTCCACTGGTCCCCACACTAATGTGGCATTCATTCACGTGCATACACACACACACACACACACACACACAGAGAGAGAGAGAGAGAGAGAGAGAGAGAGAGAGAGAGAGAGAGAGAGAATAATAAAAACAAATCGCTTTAAAACAGAGATTTCATATATTCTTGCTTACTGGGGCTTATATTTTAGGATCCAGCCTTCAGACTTAAGTCAAGGTCATTTCAAGGGAGAGACGAGACATAAAGCCAGCAAGATGGGACATTATGTTAAGGGAGAGAGGTCACGTGGAAAGCACTAGAGTTTCCCAGCCAAGCTCCAAGCTGAATGGACTTTAAGGGCAGTTCCAGCCAACACCAGAAGTGTTTCTAGTGTCTGATTCTCCTCGTCTCTTCTTGTACTTTTGTAAGCCCCGTGGAGTTTTTGTTTGTTTTAAAAGTGGGGCATTATATCTTAAGAACTACAGGAGTGATGATTTTGTGTGTTTACTTTACCTCTGGCTGGTAATTGGAAGTAGAAGTGTTTTTTTTTTTTTGTTTTTGTTTTTGTTTTTTAAAGATTTATGTGTTATGTATGTGAGTACAACATCAATTGGGGTGAAAAACTGTTCTATCAACCCAGAGAATTAGAAGAAATAAATCAATGTGTCACGGTTTGAATATGCTAAGCCCAGAGAGTGGCACTACTTGGAGGTGTGGCCTTGTTGGAGTAGGTGTGTCACTGTGGGCATGGGCTTTAAGACCCTCGTCCTAGCTGCCTGGGAGCCAGTATTCTGTGAGCAGCCTTCAGATGAAGATGTAGAACTCTTCTCAGCTCCTCCTGCATCATGCCTGCCTGGATGCTGCCATGCTCCTGCCTTGATGATAATGGACTGAACCTCTGAAGCTGTAAGCCAGCCCCAATTAAATGTTGTCCTTATGAGAGTTGCCTTGGTCGTGGTGTCTGCTCTAGCAGTAAAAGCCTAACTAAGACACAGTGTTCTAAGCCACAAACATTGAGGTGGTTTGAGATACACTAATAAACAATTAAAACAGTTAGGAACGAAAAAGAACCTAAAAATAGGTTCAAATTTTAAAAGCATTAGCACTGGGCTCAGCAGTTGAAAGCAGACCTAAAGAAACAGAAAGAAGATCTGAAAAACCCTTCAGTTCCCAGCACCCACATCAGGAGGTTCCTGCCACCTACATCCAGCTCCAGGAGGCTCTGATGCCTCTGGTCTTCAAGGACACCTGCACTCATGGCACAGGTTCCACCCACTCACCCATGGATACATACACAGAATTAAAAATAATAATAAACACACATCATCTTTAAAAATCACCTCTAACTCCAATTACCTGCCTGAGGCAAAACAAACACAAAATCATCCCGGTAGTTTTTAAATACAATGTCAGTTTTAAAATAAATAAACAAAAAAACTCTATACTTACAAACATATAGGAAGGCCAAGAGGAAAATCAGACAACAGAAAGAGACCTTAGGGAGATTCAGCTATGGATATTATCAGGCACAGACTATAAAATAGCTGTGATTAATATTTCAAGGAATTGCCCGGCGGTGGTAGCGCATGCCTTTAGTCCCAGCACTTGGGAGGCAGAGGCAGGTGGATTTCTGGGTTCGAGGCCAGCCTGGTCTACAGAGTGAGTTCCAGGACAGCCAGGGCTACACAGAGAAACCCTATCTTGAAAAAAAACAAAAAACAAACAAACAAAATATTTCAAGGAATTATATATCAAGATAGATACAGAATCCATAAAAAATTAAAGTGAAATTAAGAATTTTAAAAGAGTGCACACCTTTAAACCCAGTACTTGGGAGACAGAGGCAGGAGGATGTCTGTGATTTAAAGGCCAGCCTAATCTATATAGCAAGTTCCAGAGCATCCAGGACTACATAGAGAGACCCTGTCTCAACAAACAAACAAACAAACAAAGAATTTACATATTCAGTAACTAAATTAAGAACTCAATAAACAATTTCACAAAAAAGATACCACTGAAGAGAAAATTTGTGAATTAGAACAGAAAACCAAAGAAAGTATCTAGACTGAGGCAGAGAGTGACAGAAGGACAGATAGTCATGAAGGATAGAATGTGTGTAACAGAAGTCTCATGAAGAAGGGAGGGGCAGGGAGAGCAGGACAAAGGGAGAGAGGGAGGGAGAGAGAGAGGGAGGGAGAGAGGGAGAAAGGGAGAGAGGGAGGGAAGGAGGGAGGGAGGAGGAGGAATGGGGAGAGAAGGAGGGAGGAAGAGGGGAGAGAATTAAATAGAAATATGTGAAGAAATAACATCCAGTCATACATGATGGTGCACTTCAGTGCTAACACTCAGGAGGCTGAGGCTAGGTTCACAGGTTTGAGATTATCCTGGGCTATACAATGAGACCTTCTTAATACAATCATAAGGAACAGCGATTTCCTGAGACCTCAAGCCACATAGTCAAGAAACTCTACAAACCTCACTAAAGAGAGACATAAAGAAAAGCGTATTTAGACACATCAAAGTGAAAATCCTAGAAAGAAAGACGGTCCAGACCAGTGCTCTTGGGACAGAGCCCTTGGAATGTGCAAGGCCTTGGCTTTGATCTCCAGCACTGGGAGGGGATAGGAACAAGATCAAAAACTGTATATTAGGTGAGAGAACAAAACTCAACTTTTTGTTTCGAAGTGGCTACCCTCGGCTGGCCTTCCTAAGCAGTGGCGACTTTGTTCTCCGCATATATGTTTTCATGTATATGCTTTCATATATATGCTTTCACGGTTCCTCTTCTGTCTGAATAAAGCCTCCAGTTCTTACAGCCTTCTGGGATCTAGTGTCCGGGCTGCTGTAGCTTCCTCTCTCCTTCTCCTGCTTCTGGAACTCTGTAGTTCATAGCACCCTGCCTTTCAGTGCCTCTGCCTTACTTTACTCTCGCGCACCGCAGGACGCTTGCACAGGCTGTTTCTGTCACCTGGGGCTTTCTCTTCTCACACCCCTGTTCTTGGCTTGCCTGCTTCCTTTCACACTATAATTGAGATGTCATTTCCTTTCTAGACACCCGGCCTTCGAAATTTCTCTGTGGAGAGTAAGAAATCTGCTCTGACCCCGGAGAGTAAGAAATTCTGTCAAGGTATCTATCATGGTTTATTTATAATCATCTTCCTTCATAGACAATACATTCAAAAGGACAGAAGCTGTGCATGTGTGCACACACATCTCCATCTGAGTGAGTTCAGAGTAGACCGAGTAAAAATGACTAATGGTAGGTAGAGTCCTTCATGTCTTTAAGATACTCCACCATACCTTATTTCTAAAGTCCTATGTACCTTTTCTTTTTCTCTACGTTTCTAAAGAAGATATGTGTAAAAAAGGTGTAATTTTGTTGTTGTTTTGTTTTATGAGACAGGGTTTTGTGTGTGTGTGTGTAATAGTCCTGATAGTCCTGGAACTCTATTTGTAGACCAGGCTGGCCTCACAGAGATCTACCTGCCTCTGCCTCCCAAGTGCTGGGCTTAAAGACTTGTACCATGCCTGGCTGCAATTAAATTTCTTTAAAGTGTTTTTTATTTTTTAACATTTCTGGATTTCCTGCAATTAAATTAAAAATGTAAATGAAAACATGAATAAGACAGACATCTATACTTCCCCAATTTAACAAGATTTTTCTTTGGGACTAGGTCTCCTGTAGCTCAGAATGGCTTTCAAACTTACTACATAGCTGAAGATGACCTTGACAACTCTTCTTAATCTCCTATCGCAGCCTAAGGGCTGGGAGGGACAGGCATGAGCTACCACACCCGGCTTACTCAACGAGGTTTGCTTTTAAAAAGGAATGCAAAAAATCCTGGCATTGCTGTTGCATCCTCAAATGACACTCAAATGACTTTTTGGTAGCTCCAGGATTTGATTCAAAAGTGGCCTTTTGGGGGGCGGGGGAGTAGGCTTTTGTGGGGGGGGGAGGAGAAAGGGGGTAGGCTTTTGTTGGGGGGAGGCTATTGTTGGGGACAGGCTTTTGTTGGGGGAGGGTAGGTTTGGGGTAGGCTTTTGTGGGGAGAGAGTAGGTTTTGGGGTTAGGCTTTTGTGGGGGAGGGCAAGTTTTGGGGGGCAGGCTTTTTGTGGCTCCTTTCCAGTTCTCATCACAGACTTGTTTTTCTCTGCTTCCTTCTCTGCTTCCTCCTCTCAGCTAAGCACAGCTTCCTCTGTCATGGTCTGCAGACCTGCCACTGCTGATGAGCCTTTTTTGTGCCATCTGAGTGGGCTGGCTCTCCTCTCATTACCTCTTCAGTTCTATCCAATCTTAGTAGCAAGCAATTTTTTGTTGTTGCTAACTCATTTAGTAGTTTAGCTGTTGGCTTAACTCTGCAAACCCAAGGTAGAAATGGAATGTTTTTATTTTGCTTTCCATCATTAAATGGTCCTTTTGTTCTCCATGGCATTGCCAGCATCAACGGTATCTGACTTGGTAAATGGTACAGTTGGTCGTTCTGTGGCAAGGTCTTGCTATGTATACGTAATTCAGGCTATTCTTGAACTGGAGATCTCCCAGGCTCAGCTTCTGGAGGGCTGGGATTACAGGTGCCCTGACCTATTGTGTTGGTGTATATTCTGTGACAGGATGCTTTCAACTTAGACTACTTTGGTCTTTATCTATTATATGTACTTAAAATTTCATTGACACCCCAGAACTTACCTCTTATTCAGGTGTCTACTTTGTGATCAAACCCATTACTAGCCTTTAGTAAGAATAATAGAAACTATATCTATATAATGATAAATTCACCCCGTAAATAATCAAATAGCTGGTGTTTACAAACTATCAAATTATTAGGCAAGAAGCCACCAGGATCTGAGGGGGAAAAATGCTGGCAGAGAATGCAGAGAAAAGTTCTGAGTGCTGTCAGTAATTTCAGATTTGGGCTATGTGAAGGTCCAATTGTTAAGCCATCAGAAATGTTTTAACAGTGTGAAAAAGAAAGGTTAGTGGATTGGGGGGTGGGGAGGGGGTTCAAGAATAAAGCAGGATTAAGACCAAAGCAGATGAACTAATAAGCAAGTATGTGAGAAGGAAGAGGAACCAGCATCTTGGGAAGAGAACCGAGAAGAAACCTAGATCAGGACACTGAAACGGGAAAAGGGGCAAAGGGGACTGGCCATGGTAACGCCAATGAGGTGGGAACAGAAGGCAAAAAGCTAAACAAACGCTGGAAGACAGAAACAGAGGGGAAAGTCTTCACCCCTGAGCCAAAGACTTCAGTAGAAATGGGTTGGTGGTCAGAATCAGGATAGAAGTAGACACCCAGAATATTTCCATGTGTCTGTGTCTGAAGGACGGTCATACAGTTCTGGCTGAAAAGTATGGTAAAGTTTATCAGGCCTGGTGGGACAGGTGGTCAGTGTTGTTGGGAGTGGGAGTTCAAGGTCTAGGGGTCTCTAGAGAAGGCTGGAGGGTCGAGGGCGAGGGTGTGCGGGGATGCTCGTCCTGCGGATCTGGGCACCCGTCTGTGGGCGGCGAGGAGGGCTTCAGCGGCGCGTAGGGTCACTTTCCTCGGACCGCAGGACACTTCAGGAGAACCAAGCAGGGTTCCGGGGGCGGCGGGAAGAGTCACCTGCGATGGGACACGAGTGTCGTCAGGGCACCGAGGCCCGGGCGCCCGGGGACCTCAGCGACACCGGCAGCGAGCCGCTCGGCGCCTGCCCCTCCCGTCCCAGAGGGAACCTGTTGCCGGGGGAAGGGGTGGGCGGGAGGCGCAGGCGGAGGACTCTCGTGCTCTCTCTGCGCTCCGCGGCCTCTCACCTCAGACACGTTCGGCGCACGCCCCTCCCTGGCCCCGGCCTGGGAGAAACACACACGCGTCCGCACACCCACAGCTCCGCGCCGCCCGAGCCCGGGGACGGCGGCCCGAGCGCCGCCGGGGCTGCTTCCGGGAGCGGAGGCGCGGCCCCGCGAAGAGGAGGAGCAGGCCAACATGGCGGCGCGCAGGGCTGGGCCGGCCGGCCGCGCCTGAGCGCCCCACCACCCCAGCTCGGCTCGCTGCGCCCACGCGCGCACCTAACCCTGGCCCGGCGGCCTCGGAACGCGCGGGGCGGGAGCTCAGGGGCCCTGCCGGGGACGGAGCCGGGGCCGAGGCAGCGCGGCACGGCCCGCCAGGCCCGGGAGCCGCAGCTTCGCCGCACGCCGGCCGGCGCGACTCCGAGGCCGGAGCCATGGAATCGGAGGAGGAGCAGCACATGACCACGCTGCTGTGCATGGGCTTCTCGGACCCGGCCACCATCCGCAAGGCCCTGCGCCTGGCCAAGAACGACATCAACGAGGCCGTGGCGCTGCTCACCAACGAGCGGCCCGGCCTCGACTACGGTGGCTACGAGCCCATGGATAGCGGCGGCCCCAGTCCGGGGCCGGGCGGCGGCCCACGGGGCGACAGCGGCAGCGACGGCAGCGGGCCTTCCCGCGGCGGGAGCACCGGAGGTGGTGGCGGCTTCGATCCCCCGCCCGCCTACCACGAGGTGGTGGACGCGGAGGTGAGTGGGGTTGCCCTGACCTCACGGGAGAGGCCGCCGCGCTGGAGTCCCGAGGACAGGGAGCGTTGCCAGCCCGGCTCGCAGCGGGACTTTTGGGCGGGGGCTGTAATGAAACTCGGGGCACCGAGATAATAGAACACCAGTTCTGGTCCGAGATCGGGGTCACTAGACTGGGGTCCTATGGAGAGAAGGGCCTTGGGGGAGGAATATTCCCGCGTGGAGTTAGGTATACAGTTCTGGGCCGTGGCGGGGTCTCCATAGGCTACCTGCTGAGTCTATGCGGTGGGCAGGAATCCCGGGAGGGATGGGGAGGAGGGCCCACATTTCCAAATCCGCGTGGCTTGGGAAATGGGAAGGACATGAATATCAGGTGTCAAAACTGAGGTCCCAGTGGACCAGAGTATTTGTGACACTAGATTTCAGTGAAGGATTGGGATAAGTACCAGTTCAGAGTCAGAAATAGTGCTCGCTATAGGCCTGCCAGAGTGAAGGCCTTTGCCGGGTCAGACAGGAGGACCAGTGGGGTTAGAAGAAGGGTTTAGGTTTTTAAGCCAACCGTTGGAAGAGGACAGGGTCTAAAATGAGGAAGGGCCTAGACAGGACCAGGAATGATAGGAATGAGTATAAGGCAGAGGAGCAGGTTTGGCTGTTTTAATGTCTGGGTTGTAAGGATGGGCTTGACTAAGGTCAGGTATTAGGACAAGTAGTGGAATGGGACTGAGATAAGGAATGAGTGAGAAGCCTGGGCAAGGAGTAGGAGCAAAGGAAGGGCCAGACGGCGATGAGATCAGGAATGGGAGGTCGAAGCTGGCGGCGATGAGATCAGGAATGGGAGGTCGAAGCTGGGACACGGCCTGGATGAGGGGAGTAGGGTCACTGAAGAGAAATTAGCCCGAGGAGAGGGGTGTAGCCTCAGAGAGGTTAACATGGAGGCGGGGGTGGGAGGGCGGCATAGACTAGGGAGAAGAAATGGGACTGGAGTCTAGAGAAGGGAGTCTAGTACGTACAGCCAGATCCCTCAGATCTTAAGTAAGATCTTTTTAGTGTTTGGTTTACCGTGTGAGCAAAGAACATGGGAGAGGCTGGCAAGCCTGCCAAAACAAGGAAGAATCACCCAGAAGCCAGAGCGCTGGTGATTAATTTGCAGGAAAATGGCAGCCCGTGGCAGAAATTTTTGTACTTTTCTTCGGATAGTGTATTTTAGGGTCGAAGATAGCAGCTTGGCTTAGCCTGGCTACAGAACAGCACAGATCTCAAATTAGTAAGTGGGCTTGTGTTTTTAGAGAAATTAATTTGGGTAATTTCTAAGACACCTGATTTCTTTTTTTTTTTTCCCCCTGAGCAGTGTTCTGTGTGGTAACTGTGTTTGCAGCAGTTTCTCAGTCTGGTGTTGGTCTACATACTCCAGGTAGAAGTCCACCGTTAACCAGTAGCTAGCTTATCTGTGTCCTTCACTGGTAGGGAAAGTAAAGGCAGTTGGTCCTCCTTTGGGGATTTTTAAAAATTCTGTGTAATTGACTATTCTCTTTTGTTTGTTTGAGTTTTTTGAAGCAGGGTTTCTCTGTGTAGTCCTGATTGTCCTGTAAGGCCAGGCTGGCCTCGAACACAGAGGCTTGCCAGCTTCTGCCTCCCAAGTGCTAGGGTTAAAAGGCCTGTGCCACCACCACCTGGTCATAAAGTGACAGTTCTTAAGTGTGACATCTTAAGATACCAGCTCCAGTCACTCTTCCCCTGTTCTAGCCAGTTTTGGTCTATTTAGAAACCAAGAAGAAAACTGTCGCTTCTTGTGAACATGTTTATACTCGTCTACAGAGCTCAGCGTGTTTTCAGTATGTGAGAGATTTTATTTTCTGTTCCTGCTTTTAATCTCCTATGATTGAAAATCAAAGTAAGTTAAAATATTTGTGGCACCTCAACATTAGCTTACTTCTCATACATTTAAGTTGGAGCAATCTGGAGTGGCTTCTTTGCATTGAACAGCAGCCTGAGAAGTTCACTTTCAAGAAAATCCATAGTAGAATCTATCTTTTAAAAGAAAGTCTTGCCCTCATTTCCCCTGGCATGTGGCTTGGGGCTATGGGAGGCTATACTATTACTTAATAGACTTCAAGAGGGCTGATGAGGGCTGTGTTCGTTACTCTGTGCTGGTAGAGTATGGGCCACCTTCTGATACCACACCAGGAGTGAGATAATATTTTATCAGTTTTCAAAATCATCACATATGGCAGACATGAAACTGGGGCTTCTGAAAGGTCCGTCGAGCTGTGGGTTAGCTATTTGTACGTTTTACTAATCCTCAGTAAAATAGTTACTACATCACCATTTTAGGTATGCAGTTAGAAGCAGAGCCTACATCCCAGGCCAGGTGTCTGGCATCAAAAGCCAGAGGGCTTTTAGCTGTGTCCATGTAGTTAGTTTCAGGATTGAGTGTGTTTGGTCCAGTGTGGACGGCAAGGAAGGTGAAGAGTTTGGAAAGAGGTGGATTGTGAGGCTACTCTGAGGCTAGGATGGTGAGCGCTGTATCAAGGCATCAGGGCTACGCTAGTGGGTAGAATGAAAACAGAATCTTTCTTTCTTCCTTCCTTTTTTTTCTCTCTCTCTTCCTTGCTTTCTTTCTTTTTTTCTTTTTTGTTTTTTTTAAAGCACAGACTTTAGAAATCAAGACTTAGTTGAGTTCACTTGTTTTATAGATGTGGCCTTTCAGTCCCCAAAGGGCAGCTGTCTCTGCAGAGGCAACTATAGAACCAGATGCTTCCCTTTCCTAGGAAAAAGACAGGGTGCAGGAATGAGTCCAGGGAGACAACGTCTGATTTACCCCGATCTCTAAAAGGGACCACTGGATCTTAAAAAGCATGCACATCTGCCTTCTGCATAGCATATCTTATTTTCAGGGTCCTTTAGAAAAATTTTTTTTTGAGGCGATAAATTGGTTTTTTGAGGCAGGGGATGCAGCTTAGTGGTAGAATATGTTTAGTGTACCTGGAACTCTGGGTTATGTCCTTAGCACATGGATAAAAAAATGTGGCAGAAAAATGATAAACAATGGTTATATTTATTTTGTATATATGTATTTTGGGGCAGCAATGATTCTGTGAATCATAAACATTTCATGCCTTCCCTGTCCCACTGGCAAGGGAGGGGGTGGCCAACAGAACAGTTTACATTCTAATGATCTTACTTTCAGGCTCCCGTTTTGCATGACTTACCAAGGTCATGTAGCAAGAATCAGTTTGGTGATTTGGGGCCCTTCTGTAATTAGAACTTGCTTTAAAAATTAAAAATTTGAAAAGTAAAAGTTGCAATTCAGTCAGAGCAAGAGAATTGCATTTAGAGAGACCCAGATAGCCCATAAAACACACAGACTATAGAAAGCCTTCGTAATGGTCTTCAATTAAGTAAAGATATTACCTTGCAAAGGAAGCTGTTTTATTCTTGCTGGTATTGTTGGCTGTGGGTGTAGAAGTGGTTCTTGGTCTTTGGGTCTGGAAGGGCCTCTTAGAATCCTTCTGGTTTTGATTTTGAATGAATGGCATTACTCCAGAACACTTCCATGGCAAATAGGTAGTCTGTTCTATTATTAAAGGGTGTGATATCTCACAACTGCTCTAAATAACTTCTCCTGAGCCTTAAAATCCCCGCGGTGGGAAGCCTTTACTATGGCCAAAGAAAACCCTGTGCCCCTTTGGCCATTGCTGAGGGCTGCCCATGGCTTTGCTCTCCACAGAGCTCTGGAGTTGGCCCTCAGAGGCTTGCTCAGAGTCAGTGTGACTCTGACCAGGTATCCTCGGCAGCTTAGAAACTTTAACAGTTATGCAGTACGCCTTTTCCTTTTTAGTTTTGTCTTTAGTGAAAGGTTTTGAAAGGAGTTTTACAGTGAGTAAAGAATTAACTTTTCTCAGCTGTCTAGTTCTATTCATTAATACTCTCTGAAATACTTCATATTCTGATCAGACAAGTAATTGTGAATTTCATGTTTTGTTTTTATTGACTGTGACATTCCTCTGTAGTATTGTGTCAGAAGTATTTGCAAGAATTCCTTGCTTTGTTTGGTTTTGTTTTTTCAGGTTAAGTTGGCCCTGCCACATGGTACATGCAAAACACAGGGGAATTAAAGTCCCGTCCATAGGTAGCTTTTTCACTTGCTCCATTTCTTTCCTTTTCCCAGCTGGAAGTGAAGCTTATATTAAGATCATTTTCTTTTGTCCTAAACTATGTCAGTCTCAGTATGTTTTAGTATCAGTATCAAATGAGTATACATTTTAGTTAGCAGTGATTTGAATATATGATCTGTACTTTGCTTTACTATGATTTGATACATAAAAAAATCCATGTAAAGGTTTGAGGGAAAAATTCTCAGATCAGCTGGAAGTAGATGAAATGAAAATAAAGAGTCTGAAAGCTGAATCAGGATAGCCTGGTTTTTGAAGTAAACATTTCTCTGTGGTGACTGTGGAGTTCCTTGGGGAAGATTTCAGTGAGTGCATGGAAGGGCCCGATTCTCTTTCTCTTTACCCTCTCATTTTCTTTCAAGATTTTTTTCAATTATTTGTTTATTTAGTGGTGTGTGTGTGTCTGTCTGTCTGTCAGTCTGTCTATCCGTGTCTGTGTGTTTGTGTTTGAGATTCTGTTTTTGCCCACACCTTGTTGAGGTAGTGTCTTGATTCTGCTGCTGAACTGAGTGAATACTTCAGGCTCGCTGGCCCATGAGCCTCTGAGAGATTGGCCTGTCTCTGCCTTCCATCCTGCTGTAGGAACTCAGAGATCTCAAATGTACACTACCAAATCCAGCTTTTAAAAAATTTTATTGGTTTTTATTTTGTGTATGCTTGCCTATTTGAATAGGCATGGCATGTGTAACTGGTTCCCACAGAGGCCAAGAAACCGACACCACATCCCTTGGAATTGGAGTTACAGATGATTGTGAACCACCATGTGGAAACCAAACCTGGGTCCTGTGCAAGAGCCCAGCTTTTATGTGGGGCCTGGCAGTTGAGCCCAGCTCGTGAGGGTTCTGCTCTGGCTTCTGGGTTTTTGCCTGCTGAGCTGACTTGCTGGCCCTCACATCTTTCTTTCTTTTTTTCTTTTTTCACTCGCTTTTAGAATATTTGTAATTGGTATAAGGAACTTGCTTCTGGGTGTCTTGTGCTTTTAGTCTGTTTATCATAGTAGACTGTGACAGAATGGTATAGTTTATTAGGTTAGGATTTGAAATCAGTTTCAGTATTAAAAAAATAACTATTGTAATACTTTATATTGTACTGCTTTGATGGTTTGAAGAGAAGATTTCAGGGTTTGTTTGTTTGTTTGTTTTTCTGGTCTCTTTGTGTCGCTCTGGTTGGCCTGCAGTTCACTATGTAGACCAGGTTGGTCTTAAACGCATAGAGATCCTCTTGCCTCTGCCTGTGCAGTGCTAGAACCAAGCCTGGCAAGGTTTCAACTTTTAGCAGAAAAATATATCAGTGTACTTACATACTTTTAGGGTTACTTCTCAGATGTTGTGTGTGTGTGTCTGTGTGTATGTGTGTGTGTGTACATAAGTGCAGGAGCCTGCAAAGGTTAGGTGTGTTAGGTCCTGTGACTGGGGTTACAGTTTCTCTGTAAGAGCAGTGCATGCTTTTTTTTTTTTTTAAGATTTATTTATTATTATACATAAGTACACTGTAGCTGTCTTCAGATGAGCCAGAAGAGGGCATGAGATCTCATTACGGGTGGTTGTGAGCCACCATGTGGTTGCTGGGATTTGACCTCAGGATCTTAGGAAGAACAGTCAGTGCTCTTACCCACAGAGCCATCTCGCCAGCCCGCAGTGCATGCTTTTAACTCCTGAGCTTCCTTTTCAGCACTGAAAATTTTCATTTTTAATAAGAAAGTGTCAAAGAAGGTTTGATAGAATCTTTCAAAGCCACAGATGAGTTTTCTAGGAAAATTTTCATATTTGGAATACCAAAGAAACTTACTCTACTACAGCACATAGATTTACTCATTTGTGTTTAAGCTTTATTGTTTCATTTATTTATTTTTTGATTAGTATAGGAGGCAATAGGTTCCTTCACGGTATTTTCGCACACAGACACCATTATACTTTGTGCTTATTTGCTCCCCGACTGCCCTCCCCAGGCCTCCTCTTTCCTTCTTGCTGTACCGCACCCTACTGCTCATAGAAACATTTCCCCTTCCTTTTTATTGGCGGTATTTGTATGAATGGCTTTTTGGTTTTGACTTTTGAGACAGGGTTTCATGCAGCTCAGGCTGGCCTTGAACCGGCTGTGCAGCCTCCTCTTCTGGACTGCTGATAGGCAGAACTACCGTCAGCTTATTTCCCACCCTGCCTTCATGACAGAGGGGTTGCATTGCCTCCTCTTGTTGCTGTCCCCCGTATTTAGACATAGTCTTCACATGAGGCGGTTTGCTCTGAGAAGTAGGCATCGTGGACTACAATAAGAAGCGTCTGTAGCCCCTTAGTTACAGGAGAAAGGAGCCGTTCAAAACAGGCTAGGTACGTTTCCATAGGGTGATTTGAAACACCTTTGTGGGTATCATAACCCTCAGAGAATGTCTGCATTTATAATGATGTCACAAGCCAAAGGACAGACATGTCAGTGTGCTTTTTTGAAAAGGATTAGAAATGTGTAATACATTTTAACTGACTCTACGGTTGTGGACCTGGAGAGATGGCTCAGGGGTTTAGAGCAGTGCTCAGCACTCAGGGGGTGACTTACAATCGGCTGTGCTTAACTCTACTTCCAGGGGACCTAACACCCTCTTCCTGTCTCTGTGGTCACCAGGGATGCATGAGGTTTAAACACAGTCATGCAAACAAAACACATTTTCATAAAATAAAAATAAATCTTAAAAAAGTTTAATTTAATTTAGAGCATTGAACAAATAAGTTTCAGATATCTAGAGAATTCAGATAAGACAGTTCAGTCTGAATAAACTGCAGATAGTCAACCAAGAAAATTGTTCTTTATTTTCAGAAGAGCTGGTTTTTGCCTTTTTGAGAGCATTGGTTTCATTTTAAAGCTTGTATTTCTCGTTCTCATTGTTTGTATAAAATTTTTGTTGCTGAATATTATCACAATTTTCAGTCACATTTGTTTCATACAATTTTTTTTTGTTAAGATCACATTAGTGACACTATGTCTGTGGTGAATTTTTAACAAAATATATGACCATTTTCATGTTCATAATTTTGTCCAACAGTGAGAAACCTTGTTCCCACTATTGATGGTTTATGATTTTCTTTCTTCCTCTCTGTGAAAAGGAATTTACTTGTTTTTAGAGATTCCTTGAATCTAATTTATGGATTATGAAGCCATACTCTTGATTGTTTTGATTGTTCTGAAGAGCTAACACAGTTAAGTGTAGTACAACCAATTTAGACTTGTCCCCAGCCAGCTTCCAAAACTGTCTCAGACTATGGTGACTTCATTTGGCTTTGTCAAATCTACATCTACTCTCTAACTGCTGGCCTGGCCACCTCCCCAGCGAAGTTTCCTAGATGCTTGCTGTTTCTCCTGACCACGTGCTTATGGTCCATCTCCCCTTATGGTGCGGATCATCACACACACACACACCCCTCTCCCCTCTTCTCCCCCTCCCTCTCTTCCCCTCCCCCCTCCTTCTCCCTCTCTCCCTCTTCATCTCTCCTTCTCCCCTCTCCCCTCTCCCCTCTCCCCTCTCCCCTCTCCCCTTAAAATCTTTATCAGTAGGTCTTCAAAATGACTTTGGAAATTAAAACAAGATTATGGCCAGACATTTTATGGCAGACACTTTGCAGCATCTGTGACCTGTGCTTTCAGACCCCAACTTACTTGTGGAAAAGAATCCCTTTTTTCCTTCTTGCTTTTCACTCCATCTTGTCAGTTTCAGTTGGAAATTGAATTGTACTTTAAGATTTATACTTGGAAATCGACAGCAAGGCATTTAGAAACAATTTAAAGTAAGCTATGCTGACTCAGAAATAGGAAGGTATTCCAGCTACAAGAGGAGCGTCCTGTCAGTTACCTCAGTCACTGTAGCCCCCTCCCTTTCTCTTTTCTGTTGACACCTGTTGTCAGGGCTGCAGAGGTGGCTTAGCGGTTAAGCTCTTCTGCTCAAGCTGGAGGACTGGAGTTGGGATCCCACCACCCATATCTCAAGGCTCACAAGAACTTGTAATTCCAGCTGCGAGAGAAGCAGTGCCACGGTACCTGTGCATGTGTAAGTGCACAGGTGCCCTTTCTCTACCTAGCTGCTCTGGTTCCCATTCCCCTCTTCTCTAAATGTTTCTTTGAAATTCTGTGTGTAGCACTAGAAGGATCTTTCTAACATTCAAGCTTTAATCATAACCTTGGTCATAAGGATCTATAGTCCTCATCTCCTCTGGGTAAAATCTAAATCCTTTTATTGCAGGGTTTCCCTATTTGACTTGATTTTTATCTCTTACCTTCCTTTCCTTTATAGGTTTCTGCCATCTGCTTGCCCACTCCATGCTTCTTGCTTATCTGGCTAGCACAGATTGATTCGTCAAGGCTAGCTCACCGACCATTTTATATGAAGTGCACAAATGTTTTCTACTGCTACATTCTCCCAGTACATAGTGTGCAGACATCAAGTAAAGTGCTGTTGAGGATGAAATTCTAGTTTAAAAGGTGCTTGTATTTGTGTATTTTATCTGTAGTTCCTCGCTGGTGTTTGATCGGATAGAGAATTAACTTAGTGGATAAATAGATGGATAGAAAGAGAATCTGAAATGAAAGGTTACGTGATACTTGAATATTAAATCAGGGTTTGGGAGACTGTTTTCTATTCTGGGTTCTCTGCTTGCTACCTATGTTACTGCGTGTCTTAGGATTTCCATTGCTGTGAAAAGACACCATGACCATGGCAACTCTTATAAAACAAACATTTAATTGGGGCTGGTTTAGAGTTTCAGAGGTTTAGTCCCTTATCATCATAGTGGGTGCGTGGTGAGTATAGGCAGACTTGGTGCTGGGAGAAGCCGAGAGTTCTACATCTTGATCCACAGGCAGTAGAAGGAGATCGTGTGTCACACTCCACATAGCTTGAGCATAGAAGACCTCAAAGCCCGCCTCCACAGAGACACTTTCTCCAACAAGACCACACCTCCTAATATTGCCACTCTCTATGGGTCAGGCATTCAAACACATGAGTCTATGGGGGCCATGCCTGTTCAAAACTCCAAAATGTGCTACATAACAAGACTCTTGTTTCAGAAAACATGAATAATGTCTACATTACCGTTTCCCCAACTATCTATATGCATGTTAGGTTGCCTAAATCACCATTTCTGCAACTATATATTAAGCATGTTAGTGTGGTCAAGGCCCTGGCAATTTTAATAGGCTAATTCATGGAACTTTGCTGACCAAGGGTAGTACAGAGTCCTTTCTTTCCCTAAGATGCTTGTACTATCATCACATGGACTTAATAGTTCACATATCAGAGTCTAGAATTTCCTCCAGGGTTTTAGTTATAGAGAGCATGAGCCCTCTTCAACAGGAGAAACACTACTACATCTGTTACATGATTGGTTGCCATGTTAAAAATCTCATTGAAAAAAAAAATCTACTAAAGACATTTAAAATCTAGAAGTCTTTCCTAGCTCTTTCATATTGTGACTAGGGAAGCTGAAGCTCAGCGAAGGGAAATGACTGAGCCAAGCCGATGTCCCTAGGAAGGAAAGGGTAGTACTGGGACCCAGGCTTGTTGCAGTTATTACTATAACCTCCAACTCCACCAGGGAGTCAGGGAAGCAAATGAAAACCCTGATGCAGAGACCTTGGAGGCTATGTATGTATATGTATATATATGTATATGTATAAAAGTTAGAAGCTGTAGAACCAGTCATGTTTATTTATTGTCTTAAGATAATATTGTGTGAAGAGATACTGTGACCAAGACATCTCTTATGAAAGAAAACATTCACTTGAGGCTAGTTTATAGAGTTTCAGAGGTTTAGTCCATTATCATCAGTCATGTCTGGAAGCAGGGCAGCTTGTAGGCAGACACAGTGGTAGATGAGCCAAGAGCTCTAAATCTCAATAGCTGGGCAGCAGAAGGAGACCGCCACACTGGTTCATAGCTTGAGTATGTAGGACCTTAAAGCCACTTCCACAGTGACACATGTTCCCCAAGAAGTCCACACCTACTTCAAGACTGTATCTCCCAATAATACCAATCCCTATGGGCCAAGTATTCAAATATATGAGTCTGTGGGGACCATACCTATTCAAACCACTGTATACATAAATATATATGCAATATTTGAAATAAGCTAATACTAAAATATTTACATACTGTTATTTTTGGACAGTGAGGCTGATTTTTTTTAATTAAAGTTTTCTTTGATGAACCTTTAATGGCCTATAACTTTTATTAAATGTAAATACACATTAAAACAGACAAATAAACTTTACTGTCTGCCCATTAAAATGTAAGTAGTTAAAAAGTCTAAAGCACTTAACAGTTCTTAAATAGACTGTAAAATTACTCAAATGACTTCTGAGGAAAATTAAGTATAAAAAGATTTACTTGGTTTTTATCTAACATACATGTATGTGTGTGTGTCGGGGGGGGGTAATATATAGATGTATATATATGTGACTGTATTAGATTGGCTTACACAGACATTAGAGTCTGTGTAGTACAGGAGTGGCTGTCTCACTGGAGAGGCTGTAATGCTAGAATCGATCATAGTCTCAGTCTGGAACTGAAGGCTGGTGGAGTCCTGGAGTGCTATTGGTCTTCAGTCTGTGCTCTATTACCAGGAAGGAGTGCTGACGGACCAACAGGGAGTGAGAGCAAGCATGCACAAAGCATTTCCCTCCTTGTGCTCTTATCTCTGCTGCCCTGTTTGAGGGCCGCCATCCCCCTTTAGATAGTGCACAGCACCAATGCCTCACCACGCCTCCCAGGCGTGCCAAGCAGTTTACCTGTTGGCTGATGGCAGATCTGGTCAAGTTGGCAAGGAACATTAGCTGTCACAGAAACTATTCTACATAAATTAGGAACATTTGGTTTCCAGTGTTTGCTTTGCTGTTCTTCCTAACTGGTTGTATGAAGACTGGTTCCACAGGAGTTATCCCTGGGAGCCTGAGTGTGAGCAGCATTTGTAGTTTGGTCTTCCTGCTCTGCCCACCTCTTTTCTGTGTTCGCCCTACACATGTCCTTCCCCAATATCAGCATTTTGTTGTCCTAATTATTGCTGTGTTCTGATGGATCTCTGTTTTAACCGGCCAGCTTTTGAAAGGGTTGTGACTGCTATCTTAAGAGGTTTGTTTTAAGGTAAAGGATAGATTCCAGAAGAACACAGGTAGACACCAGCAGCACAGTTAACAGCTTTTCTGTGTTCCTACCTCCCCTAACAATGTCATTTGTAGAGTCCGGTCTGTCTGCAGGTTTTAAGATTCCAATCACCTAATTCTTTCAGTCTTGTACATTCAGTAACTGTTCGTTTGTTCGTTCGTTCGTTCTTTCTTTCTTTCTTTCTTCCTTCCTTTCTTTCTTCCTTTCTTTTTTTTTTTTTTTTTTTTTTTTGGGTTTTCGAGACAGGGTTTCTCTGTGTAGCCCTGGCTGTCCTGGAACTCACTCTGTAGACCAGGCTGGCCTTGAACTCAGAAATCTGCCTGCCTCTGCCTCCCGAGTGCTGGGATTAAACATTCTTAAAAGAGCAGAACAGCCGGGCGTGGTGGCGCATGCCTTTAATCCCAGCACTCGGGAGGCAGAGGCAGGCGGATTTCTGAGTTCGAGGCCAGCCTGGTCTACAGAGTGAGTTCCAGGACAGCCAGGACTACACAGAGAAACCCTGTCTCGAAAAAAAAAAAAAAAAAAAAAGAGCAGAACAGCTATTTCTGTTATTTTTATTAAATAGAGACTGTAGATATATATTAAATAGTGGTTTAGATCATATCCAATAGATAAACGAACACATATTATACTGAAATACCAGAACAGCAAAATAGTTAATGTCCATTTACTAAAACTAGCCATTCAGATTGGCCAGTTTTCGTCAAGAACTTTTCTGTGTATGCTGGCCCTGAGGTCGGTACTGAGAACAGCTGATACAAGGATGAGGAAGTTGGACATAGTCCTCTCTTGGTACTTTTGTCATTGCTGTGATGGAGACCTGCCAAAGGCAGCTTAAAGGAGGAAGGATTTATTTTGTCTCAAGTTTGGAGACTATGGTCTGTCATGTATGGGAGGCATGGCAACAGGGATGGGGGGGGTACCGGGGAGAGGGACCCCACAGCTCTTTATCTGAACAAATCAGGAAGCAGAGAAAGGACAGAGTTGCTTTCCTCCTGGTTTTGTTTTCAGCGGCAGACCCCAGCCAGGGGTGTTGTTACCCATATCCAGGCCAGGTTCTCTTTTTAGTTTAGCCTCTAGCATCACAAACACAAAGCTAAGCTTCCCTTGTGCCCTAGACATTTCTTTTTTTTTTTTTTTTTTTTTAACACATTTATTTATTTATTTATTTATTTATTACATGTAAGTACACTGTAGCTGTCTTCAGACGCACCAGAAGAGGGCATCAGATCTCATTACGGGTGGTTGTGAGCCACCAGAAGAGGGCATCAGATCTCATTACGGGTGGTTGTGAGCCACCATGTGGTTGCTGGGATTTGAACTTCGGACCTTTGGAAGAGCAGTCGGGTGCTCTTACCCACTGAGCCATCTCACCAGCCCGACATTTCTTAATCCAATTAAGTTGACCATAGAATTAACCATCACACTTCTTTATTATAGCCTTGAGCCTAGTAGATTTTTTTATGTTCAAAATGTAATAAACTATATTTGATTTTTAGAAGCTGGAGACTTTAAGATTCTGAGTTAAGTATGAAGAAATATAGATTTATCAAAAGAATTTGGATAGTGCCTTAGAATTTTTTGTGATATAATTTATCTACAGTGGTATCCATTGCCAGGACTCAAAAAATTTTAAGGGAAAAATTTTTATTGCCATGTACAGAATTTTTATTTACTTATTTGTTGAATGTTTAATATCCATGGGTTGGTATTTTCTCAACTACTGTCTCTTAAGAATAGTGCCATTTATTTATTTTTTTCCTAAAAGCATAAATCTAAAAAAAAAAAAACAAAGCAGTTTATTTTTTACATACACAGGGCTTACTCTGTAGCCCTGACAGACCTGTATAGACCCTGGTGATTTTGAACTCAGAGATCTACCTGCACCTGTCTCCCAGAGCGCAGGGCCATGGCCTGTTTGGTTTTTGTTTGTTTGTTTGTTTGGTTGGTTGGTTTTGTTTTGTTCTGTTTTTCTTAAAGATGGGTTCTCATATTGTGGCCATCCACCTACCTACCTTCCCAGGTGCTGGACTAGAGGTGTAAGCCACCTGCATAGGAACTAATCTTCTATCTCAAAAGTCCTTGATAACACAGCAGAGTCCTTTAGATCTGGATGGGTGTTGGGGCTGTTTGGAAGTCTTGCTGGAGAGGCCTAGCAGCCCTGTGAAGGAAAGCCTTTGCAGAGGCCACTTACAGTTGGGCTCTGGCTTACTATTCCTATTTTGACTTTTGTGGTATGTTTTATGTTGAAATGCTAACCAAAGTAATAAATTGACAGTGTTATTTTCATTTGTGTGATTTACTTCTCACGGTTCATGCCTCATTTTGAAATGTTCTGTTGAATTATAGTAGCAACAGATCATCGCTGCTTCAGTCTTACACACAGGAACAACTGTTGTTTGTTTTTGACAGAATGTGATGTATTGGGTGAGTAGCTAGCACTCAATTCCTACTGAAATGATGCTGGCCAAGTATATTCCTTTGTACCATCAATCAATAGTTTACAATGTGTGTGCGCAGAGAGGCCCACACGCATCGGTAGTGGATGGCAAGCAAGTCCTCTTTGCTTCTCATCACTCTGAGCTTTATTTGGTTAACATCTAGAACAGGTCTGTAGTAAAGGAATTCCAAGCATTCACTAAGGGTTGAAGGTCAGAAATGATGCAACCTTGCTTCTCCTTCCCCCAGTGCATAGTGACAACAATCTGGAGAGAAGTATCAAGGCTACATAGCCAGATATCCTTACAAAGCAGAAACCGTCTCCACAGCCGACTGGTTTCTGCTGTTCTTTTCCTTGTTCCAGCAAATAAAGTTTCATGTTATAACTTTAGGGATTAAAATAGAAGATTTGTCTCAGGGTTGGAAGGGACCATATAGATCTTGGTATGTCAAATCTTGTCACTTAGAGGATAGTGACTTTTGGCTCATTATCAAAATCAAAAAAAAATTGTCCTCTTGCATTTTTGGGTGGACAATGTTTACTGTTTTTTGTTTGTTTGTTTGTTTGGTTGGTTTGTTTTGTTTTTGTTTTTTTGGTTTTTCGAGGCAGGGTTTCTCTGTATAGTCCTGGCTGTCCTGGAACTCACTTTGTAGACCAGGCTGGCCTCGAACTCAGAAATCCACCTGCCTCTGCCTCCCAAATGTTGGGATTAAAGGCGTGTGCCACCACCGCCCAGCATGTCTACTTTTAAAAATGTTCATTCTCTCTCTTTCTCTCAGGCAGGGCCTTGCTCTGTGGCTCAGGCTGGCCTCAGGTGTACAATAATCTTCCTGCCCAAGCCTCCCAAGTACTGGGATTAAAGCCTGCACCATTACACTCAACTTTATTTGAGAGACGGTTTCTGTAGGCCAGGCTGGCCTTCAGTTTGCAGCAATCCTCCTGCTGTAGCCTCTTGAGAACTACAGCCGACTGCACAGCCATGTATTTCTTTGTAACATGAGGAAGTATTTGACTGTAGGCCATCTTAAATATACCCTTCCTCACAAAGTTTCTGTCTTTAGTCAACATGATTCCCTTTGTTAAATATTGTTTGGGTTAGAAGGTCAAAGTTACTATGGAGCTACCTCCTTCCTTTGCTTTCTTCTTTCTGTCTGTAATTCCTTGTAAGTTAGTGAAGGCTGCTGGGCTTCAGGAGGAGAAGGATGCCAAGCAGTTGCTGTCACTTCCCCAGGTGCTGTGTCAGCCTATCACGTTAGCACTCCTGAGCCCTGCCTGAGTGTATGCAGTCAGTATGGGTACTGAGTACTTGGAAATAAGCTGTACAATCCTGGGCCAGTTGGTAGCCTGGTTTACAAACTGTTTCAGATTTGTTTCCTTCATTTTTTTGGGGAGTGGGGGGATGGATTTCTGGATTTTTGGATTTTCGAAATAGGGTTTCTCTGTATAGCCTAGGTTGTCCTGGAACTCATTTTTAGACCAGGCTGGCCTCAAACGCAGAAATCCACCTGTCTCTGCCTCCTGAGTGCTGGGATTAAAGGCATGCACCACCATGCCTGGCGTTTCCTTCACTTTTTTTTTTTTTAAAAGATTGATTTATTATTATATCTAAGTACACTGTAGTTGTCTTCAGACACACCAGAAGAGGGCATCAGATCTCATTACAGATGGTTGTGAGCCACCATGTGGTTGCTGGGATTTGAACTCAGGACCTTCGGAAGAGCAGTCGGTACTCTTAACCACTGAGCCATCTCTCCAGCCCTTCCTTCACTTTTAAACTGTCCTTTTGTTGTCTATATATTAAACAGCGTATCAAAAATACCATCTGGGAGATTGTGTACATTTGTAGATTTAAAATTAAGCATTTAAAAAAAAAGAAATTAAGCATTTTGAAAGATAACTTGGAACACTATTAGCATGTTTAAAACATTTGACCTAGATTCTGTATGTTAATAATTGCAGAAATAAACCTGCAAATTAGTGAACTCTTAGAGGATACTTTAGAAAGTCAGCTTTAAAACATGACACGGCATTATGATTCCTTGTCGGTGCAAAAGGCTTTTCTCCTGGCTGGCCTGCCTTGCCGCCCCGCCACCTTTTTCTGCTCTCGCTGGGTTGGTTGACTGACTTGAAGAGCTAATCCATGGCATTGCTAGTGTCGGTCTGATCCTGCACTTGTCTGCACTTGTCCATTCTCTACAAAGTAGACTTAACACAGCCTTGTGGTCGCTGGTAGGGTAGGAACAATCTTATTTCAGCTCCACAAGCCCCCTAAGACCTCGAAGACTAACATACCCAGTGTGCTGTTAATCACTTTATTGGTAATTGTCAGTTAAGGCTTCATCAAGTATAACCTTCCATTACACAACCTTTTATTCATTCTCCCTGCCCTTTTTGAATTTTAATAGAAACTTTTACATGTTGTGGCATTTTCCCACTATGTTGATACTGTTATTTTTCACTCATATTGAATTGGGAGAGCTTTGAGAAGTGGCTTGGTCTTCTGGGTTCTTTTCCTAAGGTCTAAGGCAGCGTTTACTATTAGAGGTACTAAGTTAGATGGAAGAATCCGTTCTGGGCCATCTTCTTGTTTGTTTTTATTTGTTGCCATCACTCTTTTGAAATATTTGTTCTATTCATGATTAATGATTGATAGAAGGGAGCTCATCTACTGTGGGAGGTACCACCCCTGGCAGGTGGTCCTGGACTGTAAAAAGCAGGCTGAGCAAACCACAGGGAGCGAGCCAGTGAACAGTACTCCTCCATGGCCTCTGCTTCAGCTCTTGCCTCCAGCTTCCTGCCTTGGCTTCCCTCAATGGACTGTGTAAACCAAATAAATAAACCCTTTGCTCCCAAGCTGCTTTGATCAGGGTTTTCTCACAGTACTAGAAACCCTGAGTAAGACAGGCGGCAGTTTGTATAGGGAGAGGACACAGGTCCAAGGCATGGCACTTAGATGAACGTTGTGTCAGTCTAAGCAGCATGAGAAGGTTCTCAGCTAAAGCAGTGTTAAAGGACTGCAGTGTAGGTAATTCCTGAGGTCTTACGTTGACCATTGATTGGAAGGATTTCACAAAACTTTCAGAGACTAGGAAGTGTTTTAATTATTGTTGTAGCTGTGAAGAGAACCCATAACCAAGGCATCATATAAAAGCATTTAAAAGTTGTAGAGGGTTAGTCCATAACCATCATGGTGGGCAGCGTGGTGGAAGGCAGGCAAACATGGCAATGGGGCAGTAGCTTGACACCTTGCAGCAGATCTGCAAGATGGAGGCAGAGAGATAGCAATACTCAGCCTGGCCTGGTCTTTTGAAACCCCAAAGTGTCTCCTGTTAACATGCCACACCTCCTAGTCCTTTCTAAATAATCTACCATCTGGGAATCAAACGTTCAAATATATGAACCTATAGGGGCCATTCTTCCTGAGACTACCATCTGAGGGAAGAGGGAGGAAGGAAACAGATTCCTGTCTGAACTGTTAGTTCTCAGGATGTGGGACATTTGAAGTGCCTCTACTCTACCACGTCTAGTCAGTCCAGCTGAGAGAGAAGTGCTTACAAACAGCCTGAAGAGAGGCTGGCGGCTTTATGCTCTCTTCCTGCTGCCTCTGTGTTAATCCTAGTCCCTGTTTCTAACTGAGGGAAACTGAGATACACCAGGAAGGTTCAGGATCTTAGTTACGCTCACAAAGCCAAGTGTGGTGGCAGAAGCCACAATTCAGACTACCTAGAAAATGTGTGAAATTACCTAAAAAATGAAATTAAGAACAAATGCCAACTCCATTCTAGATAAGGCGACCTCTTTCATATCCAGAATGATATATTGCATTTTAATTATTTAAAAAAATTACTAGTGCTTTGGAAGAAAAGAATAAAGTTTTAATGGGTAATCCTTTCATGCCCAGATCTTTGTTGTGGACACTATAAATTCTAGTTTGTTTGTTTGTGCTTTTTGGTTTGGTTTGTTTCAGAGACAAGGTCTCACTTTGTATACCAGGATGTCCTGTAACTCACTCATGGCCTAGTCTCCCCAACTGCTGGCACCGGGTGTGAGCCACCATGTCCCGCTTGTTTGCACTTTAACATGTTTAAAAATTAATTTTACATGTGTGAGTTGTGGGCTGCATATATGTCTGTGGACTACGTGCATACCTCATTCCTGTGAAAACCAGAAGAGGGCATCAGATTCCCTGGAGCTGGAGTTGTAGAAAGCCTCGGGCTTACCATATGGATGCTGGGAACCAAATTCAGGTCCCCTAGAAGAGCAGCCAGCATTCCTAACCACTGACCACTGAGCCATCTGTCCAGCACCTTGTTCGCTCCTTGTAAAAGCATTTTCCTGGGTTCTGGAGTGGTGCTTCGGAAACTTTGCCTTTCCACCTATCAAGGAAGGAACTGGAAAATTTGTTAAGCATGCCTTAGGTCTAAGGGGACTGGAACTTAAGCTTTTTGTTTTAAATTGTCTTTATTACATATGTTTCCTCTCTCTCTCTCTCTCTCTCTCTCTCTCTCTCTCTCTCTCTCTGGGTGGGTGGGTGGGTGGGACAGAGGACAGCTTCAGGAGCATGGTAAGTCCGGGAAATCAGTTGTCACGCTTGGCAGCAAACGCCTTCACCCACTGAGCTACTTCACACGCTGTGACTTGGCATTTCTATTTACTGTAAATGCAGGGATGGCTGTTGTTCCTAGGCAAGGGGCTGTAGGAAGTGAGGCTCTGGTTCCTCTGTTCCGGATGAGTGAGGGTGCGGCTCAGGGTCCCTGTATATGCTGCTTTCACTTGGGTGCCCATTCATCTCATCTTAGCAGGATTTTAGGAATTGTTTCTCTAATCTGAAATAACAAATATTAGATATGCGCAACTGAATTGTTTTTGAAAATACAGTATAAATAAAGTGGACAATTTCAAGATTTTCTGAAAGTTTTTGTAAATCAGTGATGTGGAATTAAGTATTAATGGTTTCATGATTTAAGCTATTGGCAGTAGCACTTGTCTTCTTTAGCTACAGTTTAGTCAGCTTTAGTTTTCTGTATGTGGCCAGAAATTTGGAAGTTCTTTTGACTACATTGTAATTGTTTGCAAGTAGGATAGTTTGATATTAAAATAAATTGATTTTTTTAAAAAATGTATTTATTTTATGTTTATGAGTATACTGTGGCTGCCTTCAGACACACCAGAAGAGGGCATCAGATCCCATTACAGATGGTTGTGAGCCACCATTTGCTTGCTGGGAATTGAACTCAGGACCTCTGGAAGAGCAGTCAGTGCTCTTAACTGCTGAGGCATCTCTCCTGCCCCCTTGATACTAAAATATACTTTGAGCAACATTGGCAGTCTTTTCTTCATTAAATTAAATAATCTTTGTTTGTTTGTAGAAAGAGTTTCCCTGAGTAGCCCTGACTGTCCTAGAACTCTCTTTGTAGACCAGGCTAGCTTTACAGAGATCCATCTGCTTGCCCCTCCTCCCTCTAGACCAGGCTAGCTTTACAGAGATCCACCTGCCCCCCGCCCCTCACACACACACACTGGCTAAGTCAAATAATCTTTACATGTGTGAGTTCAGTAGATTGGCATATGGAAGCTTATCTATTTACTGGTAGATTTTGCTTCTTTCAACAAGGGGTGTTAACCTCTCATAATGTACCCTGTATCAAGGAGCAGTGTATTGATTCATTTTTAACTACACTGGGATGGCTTCCTAAATAAAAGCTAAGGCCATGACATTAATTTAAAGGCTTATTTGTAAATGTCAAGTAATTTTTAAAGCTCCGCCCTCAGTTAAGTTGCTTCCTTTGGCTTTTCAGACATGCTAGTTTGTAGATGATGAGCTGTAACTCATGGCCATTGCTAATTGTGATTTGTAACATAAAAAGAAGTTAGGCAGATACATATTTCTTTTAGAATTCATATGCTAAATATAAATATGTTTGCTGATCCTCTGGGGCAGTAGTCACACCCCACAGTGGCAATGTGAGGAAATAATGTGCCTTAGTCTGGAGAGTTTGCAAACAGAGGAAGTTACAGTTACAGTTTTTTAAATTGACTCAATGTTCAGATTCTACCAGATACAGAAACTAGACCTTGTTTATATTTTCATATCTATAGTATATATAGAAATAAAGTAATTGCATACTTGGGAAATAGCTTAAGATGCATATGTATACAACATTAATCACTGATTTTATTTTAGAACTGGCCAATTTCGAAGCACATTTATAATTTATACATGGGCTTATCTGCATTGTGTTGTCCTTGGTAACTAAATTCAGATTTGATATCATTAACGGTTTGTCGGTTAAAGGGGTCATTTCCCCTCTGCCTTAGTTCAGAACTATGCATCTCTAACATCTTCATTAAGCATTGTAAACTATATTTTTAAAAGTAAGTAATTTTAGTTTTAAGCAAAAGTAGTAGTAAAAAATAAAGGAGTTCCTTCTAGTTGTATATGAAGCTGGAAACACCGAGGTGTTGCTGTTTTTGAAAATAAATCAGTCCTGGTCTGAGTGTGCTCTGTGGCTCTGCCTGGAGACTGAGATCTTAGGCTGCTTACCATCCTCCTAGAGAAGGGGGATGTTCTTTGCGTCAGTTCTCTAGTCTTAAGCACCTTGTTAGTAAACTATTTCTAATCAACATAGAATAAATGATCATTAGTGGTTACTTTTATCATTGAGATTTGATGTCTTTTCATGTCTAATAAGAAAATAATATATTACATCCTTGAGTTTTCCTTAAATGCCTCCCATATGTTATGTCTGTTGAAACTATGTTACAGTAGGACAGTCCTAAGCTCTCGTGCGCGGTGTTTGTTTTGCTTTGCTTAACATATAGTTTTTGCCAAGATCAGGCCCAACACAAAATGGTGACTCGGAATCCTAAGGCAGCCTACACACGCACCCGCACCACTGTTCCCTCCCCCCAGAAGTTCCCATCTCTGTTGGAAGCAGCTTCCTCCTCACACCCTAGTGCTGCCTGCACTGTGCATTACATAGCTTGCCCTCCTTTTCAAAACTACCATCTTTGACAATTTCAGACATATATAGTATATCTTGTTCCTATACACCCCAACTCTCCTTATTCCCCCCTTTTTATAGGCTAAAAACGTTAACTACTTAGCAGGCCGCAGGTTATTTTTAACCTGTCAGACCCTAATCATGATTTTTATTTATTTATTTTTTTCTTTAGTTTTTGAGACAGAGTTTCTCTGTATAGCCTTGGCTGTCCTGGAACTCACTTTGTAGACCAGGCTGGCCTCGAACTCAGAAATCCACCTGCCTCTGCCTCTGGATTAAAGGCATGCGCCACCACGCCCGGCTTTTTTTTTTTTTCTTTCTTTCTTTCTTTTTTTTTGATTTTTAAATGGTTAATTTAAAACTGTCATACTGGCCACAGGTATTATATCTTATTACAGATCATAAAGTTCTGCTGTTTTAAAATTCTTGGTAAGGGACTATAATCACTACCCATAATGTGTTAATTCTCCTAATGAGTTTGTTGAGATATAATTTACATGCCAAAAAGTATTTGTATACAGAGGTGTGTGTACCACCATAACCCTTAACTTCTGAATGTTTTTGTTACCTAAAAAAGAAACACCATGTCCATAGTAGCCATTGTCAGTTACTCTCCTTTCTAACTCCCCAAGAGCTGCTAACCATTAGCCTGTCGTGTGTGGCTGTGCTTTTGCCTCTTGCGGACATTCACAGAAGTCGCATGATACAATATGTGGACTAACATGTCAGACTTTTTTGATTTAGGATAACATTTTGAAGTGTATTTATATTGTAACATATATCCATGTTTTATCCTTCGGGGGAAATATTTCTCTGATGGATATAACTTTGTGGTGTTAAATTATGAGTTTTGATACACATTTGAAAAGTTCCATTGATATGGAATGGAAATTAATTTTCTTGCTTTATCATTTCTGTCCTATAATAGTGGATTTTTCCTTTATTGGAGTTTCAGTGTTTTTTATGGAATGGTTTTATTATTTTGTCGTGGATGAATTATGGCATGACTGAAATTAGGTTTGAAACAACTTGAAGGTTTTGGACAGTCGGGGGTTCTGTTTGCTTTCCTTTTCACAAGTTAGCTTGGTGAAAACTAAAGGCATGTCTTCCCTCAGCCCATTAAGAGTTGCATCTTTGCATGGGCTAAGTCCTGTTTGACAGTATTTACTCTGGACTGACTTGGACTTGGGCATTTGTCTCCGGAGATAGGAGGTGATCTAAAGTGAGTAGGTCTGTGCCATATGCAGCGTGGTCCTGTGGGGATAAACATAAGTCATAAGGAAGCCGGGTGCGGTGGCGCACGACTTTAACCCAGCACTTGGGAGGCAGAGGCAGGTGGATCTCTGTGAGTTCAAAGATAGCCAGAGGTACCTAGTGAGGCTCTGTCTCAAAAAAACATAAACAAATATCCAATTACATTTGTGATTAAATGCTATGAGGGAGTACTTCAGAATGGCAAGGATGAGTTTTGGATGAAATTTGGCCTGGTTTAGGCAGTCTTCTCTGAAATAAGTATGCATAGGAATCAAGTAGGCTAAAGCTGGCAAAGGTGAATATGTGGTATACAACAGCATTTTGCCGTCGGTTCTGCAGGAAACAGCCTTAGACTTCTCCTCAGGAAACAGTTTATTGCTGCACATGACATCTGGGGCTTCAGCAGGAACACTTAAAACTGAAGGTAATGGCTAGAGTCTGGGATCTGCAAGTTCTTTCCCTGGCTTTCGGGGCTTGGCTCCAGTGGTGCCCAAACAAAGCTGTTGGACAGGGTGCACATAGGTGGCCTCTTATTTATCCTGGACTTCTTCAGTACATAGTATCTGAATGATAAGAGTCCAGAGCTAGGAGGTAATATTCCCTTTTCGTAGCTTAGGCTTAGACATCAAGCTGGGCACACAAAGCCCCACTCTACTTGAAGACCAAGGGAAGTAGGGTTTTTGATTATGAGAGCAGCAAAGTGGTAATTCAGAAGTATTCCGATGTTGTGCCTCTCAGGAAGCTAGTAGCTCTTAGAGAAACAAGAGTACAGAAAGCTGGAGAGGGAGACAGAAGATAGGTCATCCACAAGGCCTTGGTGAACATTTAAAAACTGCTTTTAAGGACATTAAGTATTCTGAGGTTAGCATTAGATTTGTGGTTTTTAAGGTCAGTGTGGGTGGAGGGTTGTCTGTGGCCTTTCTCCACCCCACCCCCACCAGTTAGGAAGCGTCCAGGAGTAAAGTGGGTTAGGAGGTGGCCGTGGAGACCGAAGTGCACGGAGTTGAGAGGAGTGAAGGAGTTTAGGCAGAATGATGAGATCGAGAGGGATAAGAAAACAAAATGTTAAGTATGCTCTCCTGGTTTCTGATTTACTGCTCAACAGATGGGCCATTTGCGAGCATGAAAGACAGGAGAAGTGGACTGGAATAAGGAGAAGCACATGAACTTGGTTTTGGAACACATATTGAATTGGAAAAGATATTAAAGGAGATTCTATTTGTGAGCCTATAGGTCAGAAGAGAGACCTATGCTGAGTTAGAAATGTATAGGTCGTCTGAGGCTGGTGAGAGAGCTCAGATGGTCAAGAGTACTTGCTGCCTTGCAGAGGACCGGAGTTTAGTTCCTACCACCCACAGTGGGAATGTTAGGACAGCCTGTTAACTCCAGGGGAATTCAGTGTTCTCTTATGCCCTCATTGGGCACCCACATGCACATAATACACACACACACACACACACACACACACACACACACACACACACACACATGCACATAATACACACACACATGCACACGCACAACTTTACAAATCAAAAGAAGTTTATGAATTGTCTATGGTTCATAGTGGAGATTTGGAGAACAGATAAATAAATATGAAGAGAATGGCTGGAACAGAGAAGAGGCTTGAGGGACTCACAGTTGGTGGATAAAGGAGAAGGGTGACGAGAAGGAAAAACCAGACCTTCAAGTAGGCATCGGCAAAGGAAGAAAAACCTAGCCGTTTTTTGTTTTTTGTTTTTGGAGACAGGGTTTCCCTGTGTAGCCCTGGCTGTCCTGGAACTCACTTTGTAGACCAGGCTGGCTTTGAACTCAGAAATCTGCTTGCCTTTGCCTCCCAAGTGCTGGGATTAAAGGCGTGAGCCACCACTGCCTGGCAAAACCTAGCTTTTTAAGAGAAGTGTCAGGCAGAAGATCAAATATTCCTGAGAAGTTTTGGGGAAAGATTGAAACATGGTTGGTTTAAAGCTGTGTAAAGTTCTGTTGTGGGCATAACAGCAGTCTTTTGGGGGAGTAAAGACTCTGGGATCCTGATTGGGGATTATCAGTAGTTCTTGTCAGTGCCACGTGGGGAGATAAAAACAGCAGGCTAGATGCCTCCTTCAAGCTCAGCCTCAAAGGTAGAAAGAGAAAGAGCAGCGTGACCAACAGTGATGTAGTTTTAATATTTTATAAAGAGAAAATGAGAATTCAAGGGAACGATAACCTTTGAGAGGGAGTGGGGATATCGGAATGATAAGTTGAGAATTTCTGGAGTTTGGTGAAGTAATTTTTGAGAAAGATGAATTCACACTATTGGTATACATAACTACCGTTGATTAAGTATCTGCTCTGTGTTAAATTCTGAGTACTGGGGGCGGGGGTCACTAATTGGAGTGCTGCTTTTTTTTTTAATGCTCATCTCTCTTTTTCATCTCAGAAGAACGATGAAAATGGAAATTGCTCAGGAGAAGGAATTGAATTTCCTACAACCAATTTGTATGAGCTGGAAAGCCGCGTTTTGACTGATCATTGGTCTATCCCGTACAAGAGAGAAGAGTCATTAGGCAAATGCCTGCTGGCTTCCACCTACTTAGCCAGACTTGGTAAGCAAGCTTCCACACCTCAGGTGTTGGTTGCGGGGCATGGTTTCATGTAGGTCAAAGGCAAATCATTGTCTGTGATTTTGGTCACACCATTTATTTTCTCAGTCTTTGTCATTCCCTGTGGGATGATAAAAGCTTTGACTAAATCAGCTGTTTTCCTTTCTAGTAGAGCATAAGATTACTTATAATATAATTGAAGAGCTTTGTTAGAGACAAAAATTAACTTTTCCCCTAGCAGCTTAAAGCACTTCATATTTGGACTCAATTTCAGGCTTTTCAGAATAGGAAGAGTTTGGCAGTACACTTCCCTAGCTTCTATGAGACCAAGGCCATGAGAGCGAAAGGAAGGGGTGACGGGGACGGGAGAAATGCATAGTTTACTATCATGATTAAATGTAAATGCATCAAGTTTAATCTCGGCAGACATCTATGGTGCATTTAGTATTGATTTCCCAACACTGGCATTTATTAAGAGCCTGTTAGGATGCTAGGCAGGGATTCTGGAAAATAGAATTGTTTATCAATATTACCGATGATAAAATTCATTACTAAGTTTAGGAGATAGAAGCATTCTGGACCCAGTGAGTTGTCTCAGTAGGTAAATGCCCTTGCCTCCAAGTCTAACGACCTAAGTTATAACACTGAGATCTAGATAGTAGAATGGAAGGAGCGTTTTGTTCCTGAAAGCTGTCCTCCAGCCTCCATACACATGCTGGTCATGGGAGCCATTGTGACATGGAGCCCTAAGACTGTCCATTTCAGGCCTAACTCGTGTCTGGCTGAATGCTGAATGCTAATTTCTCAGTATACCCTGACAGCAGAATACATGTCTGTATTTAATAATTGCTTACGAATCAATGCTTTGAGATAAAGGTCTATATGTATTAATTTAGGAGAAATATTCAATGTCTACAAAAAGCACTTGAACCCTACTTAACTTACATGTTATTTGTTTAACCAAGGTCTTTCAGAGTCTGATGAGAATTGCAAAAGATTTATGGAGCGGTGTATGCCCGAGGCATTTAAGAAGGTAAGGAAGTGTGTTGATTTGATTGCTGGTAAGGACTAAGGTAGTGACCTTTTTGGTTTTAGTTTTAGGAACTTATGCATATGTAAAAATCTATGCAATCAGTTCATGAAACTTATTCAACTGAGAAATTCTCTAATATGAAGTAAGCTCTGAATTTGAAACTTAGCAATAATTTACTTCCATTACATTTAAGTTTTTACACTTACCTTTGTTAAATATAACTCTTACTTCCTAATATTTAATAGTTTAGGAATAGATTAACATATACTAGGGACTGTATACCTTACTAAACTAAAGGTTGTAACACTTAGTAAATTAGTGTTCATTATCCAAGCCAGAACCATTTCATGTTTGTTTTTTTGTTTTGACTTTCAATTTTTTGAGATTATAATATAATTACCATTTCCCGTCTTTCCTCTCTCCAAACCTTCCATGTACTCGTTCTCTTCCTTAATTTCTTTCAAATTCATGGCCTCTTTTTTCTTTAATTGTTGCTCTATGCATATATGTGTGTGTGAGTGTGTGGGTAGGTAGGTAGGTAGGTAGGTAGGTAGGTAGGTAGGTAGATAATCCTAAATGTACAACTACAACTTGCTTAGTCTGTACGTTTTCACCCCCATCACGGAAATGTCTCTTTGCATCATGTGAAGACCACAACAGAAGACCAATCAAAATGCAGAGTTATGGAGCCCAGTTCCAACCGACATATCTACAACACAAACACCTAAGGCTCAGGGATTATTATGTTATTGTTTTGTAAGGTGGAAACATTGTAAACTATTAAAAGTTTGTTCTTCCTGAGAGAAATGCCGTGGATGAGGACATGTCTTGTCAAAGCTATAGTAATAGGCTTGCTCCTCATTCTGGTTACATCTTTGAGACAGCCATTGTCTTCAGCATGGAGACCACAGACTTGGCTTTCTAAAGGCAGTCTGACTCAGCCTCAGTCCCTTTTCAGGACCTGAGGCTTTTCCTTATGAGAGAAAGGGCTGTGTCACAGACATAGCGGAAAGCCAAGTGCTCAGTGCACTTAGCTGGAATGAGTGTCCCACAGTCTTGTTCTTAGAGGTTTTGCATTTATTTTTGTTCCACATGCAAATTAAGTCACTAGACCTACATGGATGATATTTGTATTTATCTTAACATTTAGTAACACAAATGGTCTATTTGTAAATGGTTATTCCTGTTTGCACTTGGGTATAATATTTCTTGATTCAAGGCCTAAGCAATAACAAAATTAATTTGAGAAACAAAGTTATTTAATCTTTGAAAAAAGGGGATGAGTCTTAAGTTGTCATTTGGGTAAAAATTATTTAGAATCAAAGTCTGTCCTTTAGATGAATTTGTTCACCAATTTATAATTTTAAATAGAAAGTGCTCTTAATATATAGTAACTTTAAAAATAGCAGACACCCTATAGCGTATACTGGTGTGTCATAGTATGAACATAGGTTTACAGAGAAGGTTTATTAGTCATGGGAAACAACTTACTATTTTAAAAAACAGCCTGTAGGGACCAAGAGTTTGCTCAGCTGTTAGTTACACTGGCTGCTCATGAAGAGGATCAGAGTCTGGTTCCTAGCACTCGTGTCAAGCAAATACTTGTAACTCTAGCTCCAGGGGACAAGACATCCTCTTTTGGCACCCATACCCACACACATCTGTGGATATGAATACACAGACACACATGTGCACATAAATAAAACGTTAAACAAATCTCTAAGCATGAAATTTAGCCCTTAGGTTGAGAAGCTTCAGATGTAGAAAGTTTGTAGTGAGTTCCATGTTTGGTGTATAATACTCTAACTTGGAACAGAGCTGCTTGAGAGAACTGTGTCATCTTATCCCCTTAGCTGATAACTGCAGTCAGGTGCTGGTTGCTTGCTTTTCTCTGAAACTGTGAGCACAGATACTCTGAATTTTATGAATTGCCAAAAGTTCAAGTTCCTCAGGGTTTAGAACTATGAAGACGACTTTCTACCCTCATAGTTGGACTTGCTGTCTTTGATGAAGTCAGAGCAGCAGACTTGGCTGGGCCTTTAGGCATGGCCTCTGCAACCTGGACAGGATTTAGTCTGTTTGGTACTGCTTTCTATGACTGCTTCCTAGTGTAAGGCTCCTCCTTCCACCTCCAGCTTTTCTAGATGTCGGTCCTGAAAGCATGGAGAAGGTCAGGAAAGGGGCTTTGTTGTTGCTGTTGTTGTTTACCTTCCAGCTGACTTGTTTATTCTGTAGCAGAGGCAATCTAAGTCAGCTCCAATGCATGCTTATGTTTAAACCTCACGCCCATCTATGCAAGGTGCTGCCTGCCTGTCTCTGTCTCTTCTGGAAGGTAGAACTAGATGCTCAAAGTGAAAGTGAACTAATGAGATAAGAGCAGACTGGTGCATTTTATTGTTGAGATCACATGAAGCTTCATAATCAATGCTTCATTTAATGTATAATTTGTAGGTATAAGAGCAGTATACAGTCACTGTTGCCACAAAAATAGTACTTTGCCAGTTGATATAAATGTAGTTTTTGGAGTTTTTCTCATTTGAGCTAACAGTGGAACTGATCGAAGTTTTAAAAATGTAGAACTGGTGATACACGCCTTCAGTCCCAGCACTTGGGAGGCAAACAAAGGTGGGCAGATGTCTGAGTTCAAAGCCAGCCTGATCTACAGAGAGAGTTCCAGGTCAGCCAGGGCTACACAGAGAAACCCTGTAAAGAAAATGTAGAACTGCTGTTCCTTTCTACAGCTATTGAGATCTGGGTTTGTCCAGACTGCCTTTCTTTGTTCTCAGTGTGGGCAAAGTAAGTTTTTAGTGCAGAGTATTTTCCCTATAAAGGGAAATCTTCCACAAACATGGAGCCTAGCTCCCTAGCTTGGTGGCACACAACTGTAGTTCCAGCGTTGGGAAGCTAAGGTGTTGAATTGGGAGTTGGCAGCTAGCCTGAGCTGAGGCCCAGTCTCTAAAAACAAGCACCAAAAACCTCAAACCAACAGCAATAAAAAAGAAAACACCATCCATCTAAACAGAACCCTGAGAAAGCATCCTAGAGATTTCTGTCTGATGCTTGTGACCTCACTCTCTGACTGCCAGTTGGTCTTGAATTAGATGTCCTAAGGACTGAAGAGTTGTTGAAGCCTCCAACTTCTATTTTAATGAATCATATCTAATGTGATAGACCATTGTTTTATATTTGATATTTATTTTACGGTAAATAGATTGCAATATCTTATTATTTTGAGCTGTTTTAGATTTGCTTTACCATTTAAAAAGTTAACTTTTACTTTTGTACATAACCAAATGGAAATTAAGTACTGTAAGTTAGTGATAGTATTTATAAAATTTGTTCATATTGAAAGTTCTTATTAGTGAAAAGATGGAAGATGCAGTCCTTTTAAGATATGAAAATATACACACACACATACATACATACATACATACACACACACACACACACGAAACACATCCTCTTATTCTTAGATTCCAGAGCTACTGATTAATGTTATCTTGGTGACATATATTAATACTTTACCATTTGTAAAATGTCCTTGTTTGTTATAGCTTTTGATCTTTGTAACATCTGAATAAGATGAGCAGTAGTTATACCTCAGTAGAGATACTTTTATTGTGTAGAATTATAAGAACAGTGTCTCTGAGAACTTGAGAACTTTATTGAAGGCCACATCAGTTAGGAACCAGTAGTTTCCATAATAGTTGTCAAGTTTCTATTTGCTGTGTATTACTTGGTTTCCTGAAATAATAATGAAGAACAAATTAAAAATTGTTTTAATGTTAGACATGAGTTTTCTTGTCTTTAGTCCCAATACTCAGGGAGCAAAGGCAGGCCAAGCTCTGTGACTTTGAGGCCAGCCTGGTCTTCATAGTGAGTTCTAGGGCAGCCAGTACTACCTAGAGAGACCCTGAAAAAAAATTGCTTTTAAACAAACTGTTTTGCTATAATGACATTAAAGTTCAGAATTTGAAGCTGAATTACAGTTACTAGTCTTAAAGCCGTCTGCATCTAAAAGGGTATTTTGGTCATACGTTTTTGACTATTGAAGATCTGTTTGGTAAACTGTAGGTTTCTTGTAGTTTTCCAAGTTATACTCTAAATTCCCTTTTGTTTTTGCAGCTCCTGACATCAAGTGCTGTTCACAAGTGGGGTACTGAAATTCATGAAGGAATCTACAACATGTTGATGCTACTAATAGAATTGGTTGCAGAGAGGATGAAACAGGATCCAATTCCCATTGGTCTTCTAGGTGTGCTTACAATGGTATGGTATCTTGAAATTGAAGCGCTACTCTCTTGGTTTCAATTTAATTGAAGACAATGTGCTTTTCTACTTATAACTAATGATATGAACATTTTGTCATGAGAAATACGAACTTAGCTGTTAGAATCCTTGCCTTTAGTTTAAAATCAGAGCAACCATCATGTTTGGAAGAAATGCTTCTCTAGTCTTAATAGATTTTCAGTAGCTTTCCCTAGTAACTCTTATTATTCCCTTCTTAAATATATCTACAGAGAGTTCCGCCTTTTCTCCAGCTCTTGCCTTTCTCCTCAGCTTCATTGTCTCCACTTCTGTCATTTGACTATACCTGTGGAAAGATGCCGCTCAGGGATACTGGCATTGCCTTGCCTGAAGTTAGACCTCTCAGGCTGTGGGCTCCATCTCCCATAGTGTGGACACTCGCAGGGCAGAGGAATATCATGCCAGCCCTTGGCTCCTTCACTAGCTGAGACCTGAGCTTGGCCAGTGTGCTGCAACAACTCTGCTAGTGGAGAGACCAAAGGCTGGATTTTTACCTTCTTTTCTTATGCTAATATGTTGCTATAAAAGTAGGTGATGTTTCTCTGTTCTCTTTGAATATAGGCTTTCAATCCTGATAATGAATACCACTTTAAAAACAGAATGAAAGTGTCTCAGAGGAACTGGGCAGAGGTGTTTGGAGAGGGAAATATGTTTGCTATTTCACCTGTATCTACTTTCCAAAAGGTAAATGTCATTCTTTTTCACCTTTTTGATCCATAAATATGTTGAAAAAAGTTGTCTTTGTTTCGATACTGATAATTTACATAGAAGAGTTAAAATCATTTGGAAATAAAGGAAATACTGCATCTGGTTAATAGAAAGTCCTAAATTTTATGAAAATTCTTAAGAATTATTTATTTTTTCCTGTAGCTATTAAGTAATGTTATAAAATCTTTTTATCTGAAATTATATTTGGTAAAAAAAAATTGCTTCACTGCCCTACATACTGGATTATCAGAGCCACAGTTTAATTGGTGTCCCAGTTTCCTAGAGTTATTTGAGAGAGTAGACCATTTGAAATTACTTGAAAGATTAGTTCTACCCAAAAACCCAGAATGAAACTAGTCATCAGTGCTAGCTAGAATTTTCTTGCAAACACACAAGCATTGAGACTTTTGTTCCTACATTTCCAGATCCAGTGTCCTGATAATGGAAGCTCTGCTACTTGGCAGTAGCATTGTACCCACAAGAAGGGCGTGATCTAAATGTACTCTAATTCACACACTGGATTTTAAGAAACAGTTTAAATGAGTCAGTTTGAGTTGTTAGGAATGGTGTCCATCACCTTAACATTTGATTTGACCACTTGATGTTTATCTGACATTATTCTAGGTTTGGGAAATAATACCAATATTCCTTGCTTTTATCAAAAAGTGTAATACTACATGGTTCTTGTTCTTGACTCATGATTATTCTGTATAGTATAAAAAACTGTCTTTGATACCTTTCCAGTTTTGAATGACTTGAGGGTTTTTTTTGTACTTCATTTTTTTAGATGTTTTTACTTTGTTGTTGTTTATTTATTTTGTGTATGAGTGTTCTGCTGCATGTATGCCTGCACACCAGAACGGGGCATCAGATCCCCTTATAGGTGTCATGAACCACCATGTGGTTGCTGGGAACTGAATTCAAGACCTCTGAAAGAGCAGCCACTGACATCTCTCCAGCCCCAGTTTTTAAATTATATAGCATAAAATAAAATAATACGTAGGAAGCAACAGATAGCAAAGCATCATCAAATTGGGCCTTCACAACATGTAGCAGTGATGATTGGAGTAGCCCAACTGAGAGCAAATGAAAGGTAACATCAAACAAGAGCTTGTGGAAATCCACCTGGGGAAGTCTCCACTGAGGCAGCCAGCTGCAGTTTCCAATAGAGTGTGTCCTGGGCAGATTAGAGTGTTCTTCAGGAGAGGCTTCCAAGAAAAAGGAGAAACTGTGAATCAGCCATTTACAGAAGCAGACTGGGGAAACCATGAAGCAGTCACGCTTGGGTTCCTGTTTGAGAGTCCCAGGTGGGGTAGAGCAGGCTCTGGGTGGGTGAGATTTTCACCTCTTCCCGACTGCAGACATTTTTATATGGTAGGATAAGCAGTAGTAACTTGGCTTGGAAATAACTTACTTTCCAGGTATTCTCAAGGACATGTTTTTAATATCCTTATTTGCTTGCTGCTTTCCGTTGTCCCTTTTACAGAGTGAAGGGACAAGCCTGCTCTAGGACAGGGAGCTTGGGAGGAGACAAGGGAGAGCCTCCTAGTTCCCTGAGTCAGCTTTCAGCAAGCTTAGACAGTGTATAACAATATACTAGGATAAGCTACACCTCAGTAGTATAGTGGAGGAAATAGAAAAGGCAAGGTTACAGGAGAAGAAAGAGTTGGTGCAATTGTATCCTGTATGTGGACTGTGGGAAGGGATCGTTCATGCAGCGCTGCTTCAAGTGCTATTCTACTGCTGAGTGCCAGGGTGGACAGTTGAGTCCCTCAGTAATCAGTAGTCCTAGGAGTTAGGTTCCATTTTATAACCTCCTCATGCATGAGAAGTTAAAACTACCTAAGTACTTCCCCAAGGCCAGGTACCAGGATACAAGAAGAATTTATGCAGTCATGAAATTGGAACTTACACAATATGGTTTTCCTAAATACTAAAATCTTTCCCTCACTTTTTGTTGTGAACACAACACATTTGTTGTGTTACATGGCAGGAGTGTGTAAAAGTGCCACACTTAGTGCTTTAGTGCAAATAAGTACTCAGCAGACAGTTATTTCCCTTCATTGCTTTCTACAGCTGAGACCAGAAAGGTTCCGTCTTTGCGTCTCCTCTTTTTCTCACAGAGGAATTACTTCTCCCAGGAGAGCGCTGCCTGCCTGTCCTGCCTTCTCAAGTATTTGCTCCTTAGGGTTCCTGTTCCTCCTTTGGTGTCTTAGTCTTTCCTCACTCTGGGTTATTCTCCTTCAGCACACTCTGGTGTTTCCCATCTCTGAATGTTCTTGCCCTTACATCCTTGTGGCTCCAGCATGGATTTCTTCACTGCCAAACCTCATGAAAGATTGCAGGTTCTCCTCTGTCATTCTCAGTGACTACCCTAAACTTTAACTTATTACCTAAACAAAACCTGAATTTCATTATCTTTATTCTCCCATGATTAATACGTATAAACTTTAGTTTGTTTCCTGTGGTTGCCTCAACCTTTAATTACTACCTTGTTATCTCTAGTGTATAATCTCTTAATCTTTCCCTGTCTCTTTTTAAACCCTATATAAAGGTAGCTCACTTATAAAATAAGCTTTAGTTAAGTGTCCAGTAGTGACATTTTTTTATAAATGGCCTGAACCTTTATTTCACATTTCTTAATGTTTTCATTGCCTTTTAAATTCTGGACTAATAGCTGTTATTTATCAGAATAGTAAATCTGTCCTTTGCAGTGTCTCCTGGCTTTGATTATACCCATTGAGAAGGTAGCTCCTGGCCTGGCTGGCTTTTTATGAGAAATGCATTTTCATCTCCCTTCTTTTTTAGACTCCTCTTCCTTCACCCTAATCTTTTTAATTCTTATGTGCAGATTCATTGTGGACTTCTTGGTTTAGTGGCTAATGTCTTGTGTGCATGTACATACTGAAGGGGGAGGTGTGCATGAATGGGGATGAGGAATGTAGTGCATGTATTCATCTGAGTTTGTACACGTGTGTTGCAGATCTTTGTGTATGCCTACATATGTAGGCCAGCTGTTGGTATCAACTGTCTTTCTTGGCCACTCTCCTGCTGTTAAGATAGCAAGCACCTTACCATGGCTAATAGTTTGTATCAGTTCTGGCACTTCTCAGCCATTATCTTTTAGTGAATTACTTTCTCTCTCAGTCTGTCTTCTTTTGGAACTTTGATTGGATACATGTTAGACTGTCTTCATGTTCCTTCATCTTTCCCTTATTTCTGATTTTTTTGTTATATTTGTAATACTATTCTCCCCATATCTGTAGTTTAGTTTCCTTTCTTTTCTATTTGTATTTAGTTTTTTATTTAACATTTAAATCTTTAACTTTACTACACACACACACCTATTGGGGAAGCCCAAATAGGCTTGAGCGCTTCAGCCTTCGGCCTTTAGCCTACCATCTTGAACAGCACCACTTCATATATAGAGTAACCTCCTATTCTTTAAAGAACCCTTTGGTTTTTGTTTTTACAACTGATTTATCATAATTTGAATTGCTTGTGAATGTAGTGGTTTTAGCTTTTAACTGGCTACAATCTGAGCTCTGTGAAAGTGGGTGTGCCATCTCTTTCTTCCTAACCCTAAGCTCTGAGTGCACAGCAGAAGAAAGAAGGAAGGGAGAGCCGGGAGGACCTCGTTAAGGGTAACGATGATAAGGCTGGAACTGAACTCTAATCTCTGACTTCCTCCTTGGTTACTTTTTGGGAATAATTTTTAATTTCTAAAATAAAAAATTCAGCCCTGAGTGGTGGTGCATCTTGGTTATCCCCAGCCCTTGGAAGTAAAAGCAGGAGAGTAAGGAGTTTAATACCAGTCTCGTGTGTATAACAAGTTCAAGGCCAACCTGAGCTACTTGAGGTCCTGTTTTTTAGAAAGACACAATAAATAAAATACAACTTTCTTAGAGAATTTAACTTGAGTTATTCTTTTCCTTGGAGAACCTAAACAAAAAATTCCAGCTGCCCCCAAATGCATGAATGCTCCCAATGTGACAATTCCATGGAGGTCTAGATTTATATGCTTAAAATATTATAATGGCAAAGACTTAACTTACATACTTCAAAAATTATATACCGTAGGGGTTGGAGCGATGACTCCTTGGTTAAGAGTACTGGATGCTCTTCCGAAGGTCCTAAGTTCAATTCCCAGCAACCACATGGTGGCTCACAACCATCTGTAACGGGGATCTGATGCCCTCTTCTGGCATGCACCATGTGTATACACAGAACACTCATACATAAATTTAAAGAGAAAGAAAGGGGGGGAGGGAGGGAGGGAGGGAGAGAGGGAGAGAGAGAGAGAGAAGAGAAGAAAGGAAAAGAAAAGAAAATACAGTAATGCCCAAGGTATACATTAAGAAACATCAGGGAAAAGACTTTCAAAGTATGTTTCAAATTTTAATGCTTTTTCTTCAGATTCTCCCGTTTAGGAAATAAAAAATGCAAAGGTTAACAGTGGGGAAGCTTTTCTAGTCCCATATTAATTTTTGGATTTATTTTCTCACAGGAGCCTCATGGATGGGTGGTGGACTTGGTAAATAAGGTATATGTACACTTTTATTAATTTGGCTTTGATATACTATTCCCAGTTTCCAATGGGACTTCTGTTAGTTGGGTATTTTAAACAAATGACACCTATAGAAAATATTCAAGTATTAGTTATCTTTCTGTTGCTGTGATGAAATGCCATGACGAAAAGCGGTGTAAACAAAGTTAATTTTGGTTCACAGATCCAGGGCCAGAGTATATACGGCATGGCAGCAGGAGGCAGAAGCAGGCGATTACATCTAATGTGCGCGCGCACACACACACACACACACACACACACACACTAGAGAGCAAGCACAGGAAGGTAAGATAAGGCCATAAACTTCAAAACCTGCTTCCGCAGATATACCTTCTAGAAGGCTGCACCTCCTAAAGTTCCATAGCCTCTCCAGACAATGCCACAAATCCATGAACTTATGGAGGATAGTTCTCATTCAAGCCACCACAAATAAGAGTGTTTCACTGAGGAGGAATGTTGTATAGTTCATTCTCTGTGTATGTGATATACAGCTGAACATCAAGGTTTGGGTTAGCTCGTCTTTTACAGTTCACCTTAACACATCTTGCAGTTCACATTAGAATTGCATTCAGGTCTTCAGAGATCAGTCTTACAGAACACAGTTGCAAAGAGAAATGTTAGCTTTATTCTTTGCTCAAATTCTTACTGTGGAGCATTTAAAAAAGAATTCATGCCTGCTTTCTTTTCAGTTTGGAGAATTAGGTGGATTTGCAGCAATCCAAGCCAAACTCCATTCAGAAGATATAGAACTTGGGGTGAGTCAAGCCCATTCCCTGTACTTGGTGTGCAGTATACTTTATTTGGGTGTGTCAATGTTAAAGGTAAACCGTCTGGGTAGAGTAGAGTGCCTGAGTTTGATCCCAGGACCTACAGAAAAAGCCAAGCATGATATACATTGTAGTAACAGCTCTTGGGTATGCTACTTGCCATAATTGGACCAATGCGGATGTAATGTGCTGAAATTCCAACCCTAAGTGTTGAAAATTGGGCAGTTCCTGTGGGACAACTGATCAACTCCCCTGGTCCCTCTTTGGAGGAAGGCAGAAGAGACACTGATGGAGTAGTAATAGAATGGCCTGGTTGTTTGCTGCCACAAGGTGGGAAGCTTCATCTCCCTGCCTTGAGAGTCACTTAGGCTGTTGAATTGTCATTTATATTAAATATATTAGAAATGGCTTAATGACACGAAAGATAATAGTGATTTGAAAAAGGAAAGAGAAAAATCTCTTCGGAGACAGTTTTGTCTAGTTTATTTGTTTCTCAAGAACTGGCTGTTTATGCATTGAGTAATATTAGAAATTAAATTCATTTCTCAAGAATGTAAAAACATTCAATAAATGTCTAGTATTTAAACAACAAAGAACACCCTCCCCCTCATTTCTACCCTACATGAATGAACACTGGAGAAGGTGCACACATGGGATTGAAGGCTTATTCTCTATGGTATTAAGTGTTGTGGAGTTATAACCTTCTTCAAATCATACCTTCGGTCAGACCTTTTTCCAGAATAACTCTTTGGGCAGCAGTGATCTGGGAGAAGGCACTGAGGAGAGAGTGACCTCAGGTCTCGTTCATAACAAGTATAATTAAAGTTTCATGATAAGTGCCTGAGTTCTGACCAATTAAGAAGGTAGCTGTGTCCCAGAATCAATTTAGGCCATATGATAAGACTGGTGATGTCATATTTTTTAGCTTGAAAAATATTGGGAGAAATAGTCACACTCTTACCAGTTAAGAGATACCAGTGCTAAAGAATGAAACTGGTTTACCCCATGCATGCATCTACCCCTGCTCCCCTCCCACTCCTTCTGTCTCTCCTCCCATTGCTCGATTTCTCTAAAGCAAGTTGCTGCCAAACTGTACACAGTAGTACTTTTTCACTTACCATATCATGGACATCTGTGCAAAGGCTGTATGCACCATGATGCACATAGTCATTAATGTCATTAGATTGTTAGCTTTTACTACTACAGAAAAATGTTCCCTATATATGTGTCTTCATATAGATGTGTTTGTAAATTAAGATGTGCAATTCTTAGGGAGTAAGATTTCTGGACTAAAGACTATGTGTTTTAAAATTACAGTTTACTGCTAAATCTCCTTCCAAAAAGCTATACTACCCATCTGGGCTCTACAAACCCATTTTACAGTATGGCCGATAATGCTAAGTATTTTTAATCTGTGATTTTTCTAATGTAATTGGCAAAAGCTATGTTTTCTTAATTAATTCAGAATGCTCTGCTATTCTGGGAACTAGAGCATTTCTCCATGTGATTACTGTCTATTGGCATTTTATCTGTAAATTGACTTTTTAGATTTCAAGTAGTAAATCATTAATTTCAAGTAAATCATTAATTTTTAGGAATTCTTTTCATTCTAAACCTATTTTTGTGTATCTGTATGTAAGTGTGTATGGTACATGCATGGAGGTCAGAGAATAGCTTGGTAATGGTTTTCTCTTCCCGCCATATGGGTCTTGAGGTTTGAGCTCCGATTGTCAGGTTTGGCAGCAGGGACCTTTACTGCTAAGCCACCTTGCCAGCCCTGTTTGTGTTTGTGGTATCAGAAATTACAAAATTTCCTTAATGGCTTAACATTTTTTCAGACTCTCTTAGGGAATATTCTCTCACTTCAAGGTTATAATTTTGTTTCTTTTTATGCTTTTATAATTTTTAAAAATTGGCTTTTGAATTATTCAGTTTACTTGTATATTGTATAACAGGGATTTAATACCTTTTGTTCAGATAAATAGCCATTTGATACAAGATCCTCGTTGAATACGTCTTGTTTCCACTATGGCTGATGTTACTAGTTTTGTCTTATCTCAGAGTCCCGGGGATGTGATTTGTTCTTGGACACCTGTCGCAGTCTCTGATTCTGGGCGAATGCAGCCATCTCTAATTCCTAGCCATGCTGCTATTGGCACTGTCGCTGGTGTCAAAAATGCTCTCCCTAGTTTGATATTTTTCACTCTTCTTCATGGAATCAACATGTCCAGGGGAAAAGTGCCACTGAGGCCATGTTTGGAATAGCAATGATTATGTAGGTCAGTGAAGAGAGAATTGACATTTTCATAATTGCTATTTCCCATTCAGGGACACAATGTCTCTGGGTTTTTTTAGGCTTTCTTTTATGTATTTCAGTAACTTTATTTCTTCAAATAAGCCTTAACTTTTTTTTTTTTTTTTTTTTTTTTGACTAGAGGATATTTTACTTCCTCTTTAAATATTCTTCTCTTTTCAAAAGAAAATGTTTGGCTGGCGAGATGGCTCAGCAGGTAAGAGCACTGACTGCTCTTCCAAAGGTTCTGAGTTCAAATCCCAGCAACCACATGGTGGTTCACAACCATCCATAGTGAGATCTGACGCCCTCTTCTGGTGTGTCTGAAGACAGCTACAGTGTACTTATTTATAATAATAAATAAATCTTTAAAAAAAGAAAATGTTTTAATATTCATCATTATAAACTTTAGAACCATTTCATTCACTCTTTCAGGGGAGGTTTGTTGACATTCTGATTTAACTGTCTGTAGTGTTTTCAGTGGGTTGTCTTTCTGTCTAGGAATTTAGACATCATTACTTCATGACTTGATCCAGTCACCATTTACCTTTGTCTCAGCTATATGGGAAGGGACTTGCAAAGCTGCCTCACATGTGTCTCCCCTTCACTGTCTCCCCCCAGGCCGTGTCAGCACTGGTGCAGCCCTTAGGGGTGTGTGCAGAGTACCTCAACTCCTCTGTGGTGCAGGTAGGATGAAGTCCTTATATCCCTGCCCGGGACAGGAGAAATAATAGCTTTTTTTGTTATTAAGTTGTTCAGAATGGCGCTTAGTATAGAATAACTTCTATTTTTCAAGATAGCAGTCCTTTTACTGAAAATGTTGTCAGAAAATAAGTTTTCTAAGAGTAATGAGACCTGTAACATTTGTTGTTGTTATTTTAACAGATGGATTTTTATCAAATGTAATTTCTTAGTGTTATCTTTTCTGTAAAGAAGGGGCATGTGTCCCTGTCCTCTTCACAGGGTTGTTTCGAGGTCTGTTTCAGTATGGGTTCTCCTAGATCAGCTTTGACCATCAGCCAGGCATGCTTACTGCCTAGTCTCTCTCTCTTCAGGGTAATATCCTATCTGGCTTCCTTTCTTTGCATTCTAATTCATCAAGTCATAAGTAGCAAAGCTGTGAGTGTTCAGCTTGTTTGTGTGCATGCACGTGTGCAGATGCCACCATGCCTCTGGTGGTCAGGGGACTCCAGGGTCCTTTTGTCTCCTAGCATTGGGGTTGCAGGTGTACACTGTCCCTTTAAAAACGGTGAGGGAGTCTCGCCCTCAGGATCTGAGCTCAGGTCCTCATTGTACAGCTTGTTCTTTACTCACAGAAGCATCTCCCTCATCCCTCGGGTGTTCAGTTTTTAATGCTGAAGGCCTTATACTTTCTTGTTGCTCTCTGTTTCTGTTTGTGAGTTATCAAACAAAATGTCTGTCAGAATTTATAAGTAAGTCTGAAAGCTCCAGTAGATATTGACATTGCATTAAGCATAATGCCCCTGGGGACCTTATTTCTGTATGTACTATTGTTTTTTGCTAGTATACATAATTTTGTTGGGGACAGATTAATAGATGCTCTTTTTTTTTCTTTTGGTTTCTCTGTATAGCCCTGGCTGTCCTGGAACTCACTCTGTAGACCAGGCTGGCCTCGAACTCAGAAATCTGCCTGCCTCTGCCTCCCAAGTGCTGGGATCAAAGGCTTGCGCCACTATGCCCGGCTGCTTTTTTTTTTTTAAAGTGTGAAAAGTTTCTGCCATTTTTCAATGTTAAGTGTTTTCTTTAGACATCAAAGTAATATGTAAAAATTTTATGTGAAAAAAGAGAATTTAGATATTTTCTTAATTCTGTATGTAAATTCTTTAGAAACACCTAATGATACCAGTTTTTTAAGTGTATCAATATAAGTTTTTTTTGTTATGCTTTGATTTTTGAGATGGGGGTCGTATGTAGTCCAGACTAGTCTCAAACTTACAATGTAACCAAGGTCAACCTTGAGCTTTAGATCCTCTTGCTTCCACCTCCTGAGGGATAGGATTACAGGTGTAGACCACCAGAGCAAGTTTATTCAGTGCTGAGCTCAAACCTAGGACTTGATGCTTCCTTGGCCAGCATTCTACCAACTGAGCTGCAGCCTAGCTCAAATCAATAGCTTAGTAACCAAAGCACTAAGACAGAAAAGACAAAATAATTTGAGGTTTTCTTAAGGATTAGAATTATAATTAGTAATTCAGTTAGCTTAATGAATTAAGCTAAGGGCTAGCTTTTAATGTATGTATTTAATGTAAGAAAGTTTAGCATAAGTACTCTAAATGCTAATTAGTTGAGTTCTTCAGAAGTTGAAGGTTGTGTGAGCAGGGGGCACTCAGAGTGAGAGCAGGAAGAATATAGCTACATACAGCTCCTGCCTGCTGTAGTCCTGCTAACCCTGTTATCTTGTTACCAGTGTACACATCATGGACCTGTTTGTTAGCTGCCGTACGTTGTCTCCATTATGTAGTGTGACTAGAAACATGTGCTGCTGTTGTCCCTCCTGCAGAGTGCTGACAGTAACAGTGCCTGTCTCCCAGGGTGCCAGTGAGGACCCATACTCACTTTGTAATCACAGCCCAGCCACAGCCCTTCCTGTACTGTCGGCTTCTGTGTGAAGGAAGAAGCTGTGTCTGGACCAGTGTCTGATGACATTTTCACTCATGGGCCACATATTCTTGCTTCTGAGAACCAAATGCTATTTTTCTAATTTTTTAAATTGCTTATTTCATTGGAAGGGTCGGCTTACCTCTAGTTACGATTTTACTGTTTGTCACGTAACAGTTTAGAGTTAAATGTGTGATTGTGTTCTTACTCTGGAGCAGTATATTGTGGATCCCATTCATAATAAAATAGTTTGTATGCAGCACGGTTTTCAGAGTCTGTGCTTACTTGTATCCATTTTTAAAAGTCAAATATAAAATATTTTCTTATAAAAGTACTCATCCAGGCCTGGGGGTCAGAGACAGGCAGATTTCTAAGTTAGTGACCAGACTAGTTCCAGACCAGCCAAGTCTACATAGTGAGACCTGTCTCAAACAAACAGAAGGTTGCCATACCTCTTACTATTTTAAGAGGGAAATTCATGTGTCTTGAGTTGTTCTTCAGATAACTGTTGTATGATATAGTGAGAGGAACTTTCCTCATGTTACATTGAAGAAATAGAAGCACAGAATCAGCTAAGGGCACGTGGGATGGTCAGCTAGTTAGTGGTGGCACTGCCAGCTAGAACTCAGACCTTTCACTGGACCCTCTCCTTTGTGAATGGCAGGTGAGGAGTCGCCGTTATAGCATAGATTCAGGAGTTCTTTATAACTAGTGTTTTATGTCTACAGCCTATGCTAGACCCGGTCATCCTTACCACAATCCAGGACGTGCGGAGTGTAGAGGAGAAGGACCTCAAAGACAAGGTAATTACTCCCTAGACAGAGCCTAGCACTGCTTAGTCCATGATTGCAAAGCCAAGTCTTGACAGATTTCCATACCATTGCTTTCTGGATCCTTGATATGCTGTTAATGTCAAATTAATTAAAGCTTCTTGCCCTCTCCCCCTAACAACTCAGGACACTATTGTCTCAGAAAATAGAACAAATATGGTATTCTCAGGAATGATACCCAATTCAGAGTTTCTCTAATTTAATTTTGATGGCATTACAACCAGGCTAGACTAGAATCCCATTGTATTTTTGAGTGTATCAGAAGTTCTTTAGTGCAGTTTTAACATCGATGCAAACTTTCCTACTTTGAATCCCTTCTCCAACAATCCTTTTTCATTTCTTTGCCCCTCACCAAATATCTTTTGTTTAGGAGAGCTAATTGGCCATGAAAATATGAGTTGTCTCCTGGCCACTGTCAGCCTATGTTATGTGTGTCGTGAGAATTAATATTAGGATGTTTTTTACAGTTTTTGTTTGTTCATTTCTTTGTTTTTCTGTTTTTATTAAATGGAAGAGGCTGGTTAGCATCCCCGAGCTCTTGTCTGCCATTAAGTTGCTTTGCATGCGCTTCCAACCGGCTCTGGTGACGACCGTGGACGCCCTTCGCCTGGACATCCTGCTGCGCATGCTCAAGTCACCACACTTCAGTGCGAAAATGAATTCCCTCAAGGAAGTAAGTGTGCACCTGAGTCACATGTGGCCTTTAATGTAAAGATGCTGGGAGGAAATACATTCTCTTGACTCTGAAAGACAGAAAACAGTGCTACTGTATGTTAGCAAAAGGTCATATTTGTATTATTTTCAAGATTTTTCTCTCTGAAAATTGTTTTTGTGAGATTTCCTCCAGTATCATCGACAGATATTTACTAAGGGCCATTCTCTTTATCTCACATATAACTTTATCTTCTAGCTAATGTTAGGACAAAATGAAGTATCTGTAACAATAGTGGGAGTCTAAGCAAAATGCTAAAAGTACCTTTTCTTCATTTTAGAGCCTCTCAAACACTGTGTTGGGGTTGGTAGATGGCAGTTTAAGCTAATGACCTAATTCAGTCATGATTCCAGTTATTTTTCCTTTAGTTTTCTGATTTTTGACTCTAAGTCAAATCAGCTCATCCTGGATCATTTTAAGTGAAAAGAAGACTTTATTGAAAGGGACTGAGATATCTCACATGTGTGAAGGGGTTGGCTAACCAGACCATGAGCACAGTTTGAGCAGGCCAGTGCCAGCTCTGCCTATGTCTTACTTCCACATTTCAGGCTATCTGTCCTGTGACCATGGATAGTCCACAAGCTTAACCTGACGTTCCCATCACCAGAGATAGTTTGGCTCCTTCTCCAGTTAGAAAATATGGAGGACAAGTCAGAGTTGCAGTTTGGGTTGGGTCCTTGTCACTAAGCTAGCCACAGGTAGCCTAAGGATTAAGTAGAGCTCTAAGAATGATTCCATTTTCTTTTTAAGGAGATGTCATAAATAGTTGTTAACTTTTAAGAAATAAGCTAGTTTTGAAATATTTTGATTAATTATTAGATTTTTATAAGTGTATAAGATGACTATACATATACAAGAGAAGGTTTGATTATGCATATTTCTCCCCTCATGCTAATACTGTCATTTTAGGTAACAAAACTAATAGAAGATAGTACTCTATCCAAGTCTGTGAAGAATGCTATAGATACAGACAGATTACTAGATTGGCTAGTTGAAAATTCAGTTCTGTCAATTGCACTAGAAGGTAAGTTGCTTTCAAAAAATAAAAATTACTTGACATGTAAATTATTTTCACTTTTAAAAGGTGCAAACATCTTGTTTATTTTTATTAGTCTTTAGTTAATCTTAGGAAATTATTACTGCTTTGCATTAGTAGAGTTGTTATTCACTGCATCTGGTTCCCCTCTGATGTCTCCTCTATTAGGCAACATAGACCAAGCACAATACTGTGATCGAATAAAGGGAATTATTGAACTCTTGGGCAGTAAATTGTCACTAGATGAACTCACTAAAATTTGGAAGATACAAGTAAGTTGAGCAGAATTATTTTTGCCTTTTTCTGATATGTATGGACTATAGGAGAGGGGGTAGGGTGGTGAGGAGTCAGTCAAACCAGAGGGACCTCCTCTGGTCTGTACTAGGTGAGCTATACCTAGTCTGTGAAAGCCGGTGCTCTTCTTACCTGTGGCCACTTAGTTCTGTAGCAGTCAAAATCTGGCTGGAAATAAACTGTGCTAGACATGTCAGACACATGTCAGACACATGTCAGACACATGTCAGACACATGGGCTTGACGCTGGGGAATTGCTTACAAAGCACGCAGTCATGTGGTGCACAGGCATATTTGCCGATAAAATATCCACACACATAAAGAATTTTTTTAAAAGTTTAGAACAAAATAAAAAAAAAAGTGTTGCTAAGATGGAAGATGGCTGGGAGGAATCTACTTTGGGAGGTGCAGACAGTGAAAGTGGAGAGTGCCACTCCCACTAGCAATGCCAGAGCCCCTGCTGGCCCACCAGCCCTGTATTCATTCTCTGAGCCTGAGCCCAAACCACTCCTTCCTCTCCCAGTCCTGCTACTCACTGCTCATCACAGGAAGCTAGCTGACAGGACACTGTGGGAGCACAGTTAGCTGATTCCCCTCCCAGCAGTACAGAGAGGGCTACAGTTGGGCAGGATTACAGAAAAGCACTCCTAGGTCCCTAGACTTTGCTTCCCGTATGTGGCCGCTGGCCTTGGTGAACACCCTCATGTATAATGTTTTCTCAGTATACATTCTGAACCCACAAGAGGTGAAGATTAGTAGATGGGACAGGGGAGGGGGACAGAGACAGAATGAGAATGCCTGCTACATTTAATGAACAGCTACATATCCATAGTGGTTTTGGAGAAAGTTAACTGAACCTACATGACTGAGGTTATAAAATGAGCATCAGTCATTCACAGTAGGGTCTATGCTACTGGCCATTGGGTCAAAAGTACTAGTTGAAGTCATAAAGATTTTATAAGCAACATTTAAAATGGGGCCAATAATACTCTCAACTGAAGCCCTGATCACTACTCTGTAAAAACACTCAATGTATATTTGTCTTGTAATTTTATCAGTTCAAAATAAATCTATTTGAATTTTTGTTGAAAATATTTTATTCTCTTCCTAAAATAAATATCAGGCTAAGAACTTGATTCTTTTGCTTCTTCACATGTAAGAGACTGCTGGGTAGTGCTGCTGGGAGTGGAGGTGTAGCCAGGTGACCATTAGTAACAGTTGCTTTGTGTGACCCTGAACCTCCAGTGTTGTCATGGGAGTGAGTGCTGAGCAGACTGCAGTCACTCTAAGTTGTCAGCAAGACTTAGGTTTAGCCAAGTCCCAATACTTAACTTTCTCCTGGTGTCTCCTTTTTTCTAGTCAGGACAGTCATCTACAGTAATTGAGAACATTCATACAATTATTGCTGCGGCAGCTGTGAAGTTTAATGCAGACCAGCTTAATCATTTGTTCGTCCTTATTCAGAAGGTAAAGTGTAAACTGAGTCCATCCCCAACAGACGCCTTTTAACGGACTTCTCTTACTTTATTAACCTTTTTAGTTCAGATTTTAGCGTTTTTGCTAATTTCACCACCTTGACTGTGATACCTCTGTGTCTTGTCTGTTCTGTGCAGAGCTGGGAGACCGAGAGTGACAGAGTGAGACAGAAGTTGCTGAGTCTGATCGGACGAATCGGCCGGGAAGCTCGGTTTGAGGCCACTTCTGGAAAGGCAGGAAAACCAAATGGATTATTCTAGCTACAAATGCTTGCAACGGTGTGCCTGTGGGCTGGCTCATCATCTGGTGCTATTTCAGGTGTTAGATGTCCTCTGGGAGCTGGCTCACCTTCCCACCTTGCCCAGCAGCCTCATTCAGCAGGCCTTGGAGGAGCACCTCACCATCCTCAGTGACGCGTACGCAGTGAAGGAGGCGGTCAAGAGGAGCTACATCATTAAATGCATAGAAGACATTAAAAGGGTCGGTTGGGCTTTACTCTGACTGCTGTCAGAGCAGTAATATTGTTCTGAGGGATTAGAGCCAAGAAAATTTCCTTCCTATAGTGTAAATTAAGTGGAATGTCCTATTTGGAAACTTTTACCTTAGAATCCAAATTTGGGGCTATAGGTTTTATTTTTACCAGTCACTTATATCTCCCTAATTTTCAGCCTGGAGAATGGTCGAGTTTGGAGAAAAACAAGAAAGATGGATTTAAGGTAAGTATTTCCATATGGAACCAACTAAGGTATTGTAATTTTATAATTACCTTTAGTAAATTGCATCCTACTTGTAAGATATTTTAGTGTTTACTAGACTAATATTAGTCTACAGATTGAGCTTCATGAGCTGTGCTTTATTTAGAACTTACAGCTGTTTACCCTTAAATGGAAAAAAAGTGGTTCCATTGAAAAATAATTTTTATGAAATTGCATGACTTTCAGCATCATTTTCCTTTTAAATTATACATAAAGTATATATAATTTTTAAAGCACATTGAATTCTAAATAAATTCAGTCCCCATTTTTTCCCATGAGGGAGGGAAAGTGAGTATTTGTGGCTAGGAGCAAGCAGGGGAAGGCGCATGTGCTGCTGGTGTATGAGAGGGGCGGTGTTCAGTGCGTCTGACATGCGCACGTGCACGCTTTTGTTCTCATAGCAGCCCTGATCAGAGCCGCAGGCAGCACTCAGGCAGCCCTACACTTACATCCTAGCCATGTAGGGACGACTCTGTTTTTGGAGTTTCATATTAATAACATGGAAACATTTCTGGTAAAAAATAGATAGGGACTTATTAGTGTTTCATCAGCCAGACCTCTCCATGGTTTCCACTGGTGTTCTTCAAAGGAGCTGGAGTACCTCGGGCTTTCATCTGATACCCATAGACACATAGTTCTTGCTAACAAGCTTTGGCGATTTACCGGGCTTTTGTGCACTTCAGTTTATTTGGCTATGAAGTTTAGATGGGAATGTAAGAATGTGGTGTTTCATATTTCTGACATTGAACTTTGAACAGTGGAATTTTAGTGATTTTTTTTTTTTTTAAAAAAGCATTCACAAACTATACAAATAGCGCTGTTACAAACACAAGTAACGCTGGGGTTAAAAGGAATGACGAATGTTTAATGCTTGCTTTCTACTCAGAGTTTAAGTTTTCCAGTTTCCTCTGCTCAGTGACTCACATAATTTAGCAGTCTCTCTTATGATTGAATGGTTTTCGTTGAGTTACTGAAACATATACCCTTCAATAGAATCAATAAAGAAAAGGGACCGCTAGGAAAATACTCTTTTCTTTTAGGCAACAGACATTTTTATTCTTTATAGTTAAGATATGCAGGTTGAAGCTGAAGGGACATTTCCTTCCCTTGAGGGAAATGGCTTTTGAATCCAGAGACTCCTGTGGACCTTTGTTCCTCCCTTGTCCCACTGAGCATCACCAAGCTGTCCTAGTCAAGTGCATTATTGTGTCTTTATTGCTTCTCTTTGCAGTCACTTCATTCGTGTCTGTTGCTTTGTAACAACACAACAGCAAAAGGAAACTATCTGGTCATTTTATGAGATTCGAGAGGAATGGTCTTCCTTTTTATTCCCTGCTGCTCCCAGAAAGGAAGTCTTAGTGCACTGTTGCTCTCCCCATGTAACCATAGCTTGCATTTTATATAGTAGCACTTGCCAGTTTGCTAAGTGCTTCACAGATACTCACAGTGCACTTGCTGAAGGGGGGCAGTGGGAAGATCAAAGCCCCCTGGCAGGGGAGTGAAATATTTACTACCACTAAAGGTGTTTTTCTATGCTATGCCCTTTCCTGCCAGGCAGCAAGGTGGGCTGACTGGGGATTATGTCTCCCTGCCAGGCTACACAGAAACTAAGCGAAGGGTAAGACAAGATCACCCACCTCTTACTCCCCTCCTGCCCTCAGCTACCTCTTCTCCCCCAACTGATTCCCTTCCTGCTGCTTTTGACACTCCAAGTTCCCAAGTTCCACTGTCATATTGAGAAACTCTGACTTTTTACAGATTCTGCCGAGGTCCCCAAAGCTCCCTTGGTCCTCTTTCTTTCCTTTGCTTCATTTATACCCTCCGCTGTCCACCCCAACCCTTTGTCTCTTACTTCACTTCTTATTTCCTTCAGTTAAAAGGTTAAATGTTCCATCTAAGATATAATTACTAAACAAACAGAAATCATGTTTTCTCCAGTAGTAGTGTTTTCATATTCCATAGGCTGTCTGTAGGTCTCCTGACAGCACCTGTCCGACTTCTGGTAAATATTAGTTCCCTCCTCTTCCTCTCCTGCACCCTAGGAAGACACATACTGCTGTACCTTCACAGGTTGAATAAGCCTTGTCTGAAATGCTTGGGACCTACAGTGTTTCCAGTTTTGGAGCTTTTTGGATTTTAGAATGTTTACATAGACTTTGCTGGTTGAGCATCCCAAATTCAAAATAAGAAAAGTTTCAAACATAATATTAACACTCAAAAGAGCTTTCAATTTTAGAACTCAGGTTTTTAGATTTGGAACAGTTGATGTGTTTGTCAGTGAGTTGCTCCTGTTTGTGAAGGATAGAATAGACAGTAAAGCCAGCCAGGCGTCTTCAGTAGTGCAGGTAGTGAAGGGGGAAATTCTGCTTAAAGACTTTCTTCCTTATAAATTTGTTTACTTTATTTCTAGATAAAAATCTAAAACTGCAAAGCAATGCAGATAAGGAAATGGGGGGCGGTGTTCAGCCCTGAGAAGAGAGAAGTCCGTGTGAATGCGTTCTTTAGCTGCCTAGAGGGTAGTCACACGAGAGATTGGAGTACACTTAGGTTTTATGTCTCCTAAGGTACTGCCTGGAGGCCTGCCTTTAGGTGTAAGAAGTCAGTGGGCTTTGTCGTGAGATGTCTGCACAGAAGGTCTACTTGCTGAGGCAGTGAATGTATCCTGGGTTTCATAAGGTGGAGGAGGAGAATGCAAACAGGTTTGCAGCCACCTGGCTGAGCCTCACAGCTTCCTTTGCTGTCACTCTACTTTGGAGAGCACACTAAATTCAGTGACGTCATCAAAGATTCAGTTTACTTTCAGCCATCTTTAGCAATCAGAGGAATTTTCAATTGTTCTTGTAACTTAAAAATATAATACCATAGCTAACCATGGCTAACATGGTTCCTGATTGCTGTCCTTCAGAGAGACTATCAATAGTGATTCTTAAATCCCAACTTACATGGCTATTCTCTTAATTTACTCAAAGTATAATTTCCACTAGCCATAATTGACCTAATTAGTCCTGATACTTTTAAATGTATCTGCGTATTGATAAAGGGTTTAGGCATATTTTTTTTTTTGTATCCTTTTTGGAAGGTATCAGTTCAGATACACAGTTTTCCTCATTGTCTTGACAATTTTGTTTTTAGCAAAAATATTCTGGCTAACTTCAGAAGTAGTTGGCCTTCAATATATACCTTATTTCTATGATTTGAAGATGCCAGAGATTGCAGCCTACATTGTAGAGTTACTGGATTTATAGAGAAGATAAACAGAAACTACCTTTTGGAGTTGAACTTTATTTAGCTCAGTAGAATGTTTACCTGGCATAACGAGGCCTAGTAAGAGTTGCATCATTATCACACATGTTTGCAGTACCAGTACCAGTACTCAGGAGGTGGAGGCAAGAGACTCAGACAGTCAAGATCATCTTCAACTACAGTGAGTTTGAGGCCAGCCATGTTATCTGAGACACTGCCCCAAAACCAAGACAAAAAGTTCATTTTCCCTTTATCGGCCATTGTTAAGACTTACACCAGTAGTTAAATGAAACCTTTTTGTTTTGTTTTATCAATTATGTATAACTTCATGTTTCTACTGTAGTAGTGATTTGGACCACCCTGAAATCTTTGGTATTGGAGTTACTAGGAATAGAGTCTGGGCGTGCACATGTAGGCAAGTGTGCCAACACTGAATTGCATCCCCAGCAGTCCTTGAGGCATACTGAAGCATGGGGAGGTTTGTGTGCTCATCTTCTTTCATGAAAACAACTTTTTCTTTGAGTGCTGAATAGTATAGGTTGAGCAGCTTCTGTGAGTTAGAATACAGCTCAGGGCAAAGATACCAGTGCTGAGTGCAAGAGCTCCGTGCACGGGAACTGTCTCCTGGTAGCTTCTGGCTTTGACAATGACTTGAACTGCTTTGACAGTCACCTCAGGGTAGTTGTGCTATGTCATGGTATGTTTCTGATAACATATAAATAAGTAACCCAAATTCAGGTTTATAGGCCATCCTTGTTTGGTACTACCTATACTAAATAACAGCTCAACTCAGATAACAGGTAGATAAACAAATGCCTTTTTGTATAGGTAAGTTTGTATATACAAAAATAATGGACAGTTATAAAAGCTTACATTTAATGTTTAGTGGCTGGTAAGTGTCTGTTGACATAATTGAAGAAGTATCAAGTTGAGATACTTAAAATCCAGGAAATATGGTATTTGGTAACTTATCTGGCTTACATACTTGAGGTGAGGAGAACGTATCGTTTGGTGGTAGTAATTAGTTTGTACAAAGTAACCTACAGTAGTGGTGTATTTCTTTTAAGACTTCAATACTGTCCTTTCAACAGGGTTTGCATTTTGCAGAAAAGTTTGATAAAATTACTTAAAACAAAAAAAAATTTAGCCTTTTAAATAAATGGTAAGGCTTTAATTGATTAATAATCAATCAGCTGATTAATAGCATTTAATCTGATAGCAATTTTATTATGAAAGCTTATAGTTGAAAAGATGCTATTGATTAAAGGCCAATTGCATGCTTATTAGATTTCTTTTATCTATGACACAAAGATCCAGATTATTGTACCAGTTTCAGAAATAGTATATTTGAAGTGCTTTGAAAATAAAGTGTAGTCTGAGTAAAGTATCCTTAATAATTAATGAAAATAGAAATGGGGTTGGATGGAGTCAGGGAAGTGCTAGAAGTGGGCCCAGGAGCTCGTCCGCACTAAGCCATGTCTACCTTAGAGCTGCACCCAAGCCCTGCACTTAGTTATTAAGGCAGAGTACCTTAAATAGAAAGAGAAACAGGTTATAGTTTCATTAGTACTTAACTCATGCCAGTAATTTGATCAGATTAATTAAAGAAAGCCATATTCTTAGTCCATTTTCCTTGCTAGCCAGGTCAGTGTCAGCTTTGCCATAATTTATTTTTTTGAGTCAACGTGTCTTAGCAGCCCTGTGCACTTAATCTGTCCTCTGAAGTTGCTGATTCCCTGTCTGTTTTTTGCTGATGTCCTCCTGTACATTTACTGTCATTTCACGTCCACTCCTGTTTGCAGCTCTTGGCCTTAGGAAATTGCATGCAGAGTAAGAAGTTGAAGGCTGATTATGCTTGCATGGAGATAAGCTATAAATAAGTAATATGAAAGGGAAAATTATAGAATGTGTAACAGTGAAATAATTGACTCAAACATTTTTTTATAGCTAATAAATGACTGACATTTAGTTGTAAGCTTAATTAATGTAACTTCTTTTTAACTCTATAGTCATCTCAACTTAATAATCCGCAGTTTGTGTGGGTGGTTCCAGCTTTACGTCAGCTTCATGAAATCACTCGTTCATTTATAAAACAAACCTATCAAAAGCAAGACAAGGTAGGAACATACTTATTTTTAATTCTCATGTGTATAGCCTATTGTAATAATTGTAATACGTAAGCGTGGCTAAGGTTGTTGCATTGGTAGTATCTTACCGGCTTACGGTTAGTAATGTCAGTGGGTTTTAATCATTTGGAACTCTTTCAAAGGAGGTCATTCTCTTGATATAGTCCTCCTAACTCTTCTTGATTGCTAATTTGTTAAGATAACTAGGCTAGCTTTTAAGAACATTAATGATAGTCCCCAAATTTGAAAAGATTACAAAATAGAATCTTTTCAATGACAAGAAGATGACTTTGTCTAAGGAGCTGGGTAGAGCTTGCTTGCTTGCTGTCAGGGATGTGGGGTGAGGCCCAGGAGAGCACGTAGGGCGCAGTAACTCTTCACAGAGCCACGTCTCTCCTTGAGGCACCCTTAGCAATGTCTTAGTTCCCTAGTAAAGTCCAGATTGATTTTACTGTCAGAAGTAATCTCATGTTTGTTCTTGCATCTGGGGCTACATTCTAAAATAAGAGCTATATTGCATTAAACAGCAAAATGACTGCAGATTCTCATGCCACTTTCATTTCTGTTTCTTTTATTAAGAGCATTATTCAAGACCTGAAGAAAAATTTTGAAATAGTCAAACTGGTAACGGGAAGCTTACTGGCTTGTCACCGACTTGCAGCAGCCGTGGCTGGGCCTGGAGGCTTAACCGGCTTAACATTGGTGGATGGCCGCTATACTTACCGGGAGGTATCACTCACTGTGTTTGTGTTTTGTGGTTTTCGGGATTGGCTTAACTTTTTCTATTTGAACTGTAAAACAAATATTTGTTGGGTACAACTATAGAAGGGCACCATGAGCAATCTTTGTAATGTGGGAATGGTTTTAAGTCTTAACTATAGTTTCAATATTTTTCTTTTTTTTTCATTAGATTTATTAATTTGTGTTGTATGTTTGTATGTGCACCACATGGGGGTCTGGTGCTCACAGAGGTCAGATGAGGGCGTCAGATTTCCTGGAACTGGAGAAACAGGTGGTTGTAAACCACCGCATGGGTGCTGGGAATTAAACCCAGGCCCTCTGCAATAGCAATAAATGTTCTTACCCACTGTGCTCTCTGTCTCTCCAGTCCTTTACTGTAATTTCAAACTAAGTTTAGAAAAATAGTATTTCTTAAGAACAATTGCTAGCTCTGTAGATCATACATTTGGTTTTCAAATCAATTGATGGCTAATAATATTTTTTTTAAAAAATACCTTAGCTGGGTATAGTGCCTCCCGTCTGTAATTCAGGACTCCATTAGACCAGTGGTTCTCAACCTTCCTAATTCTGAGACCCTTAATACAGTTCCTTATGTTGTGCTGACCACCCTCCAACCATAAAACTATTTTTGTTCCTACTCCATGACTCTTAATTTTGCTGCTATTATGAATCATAATGTAAATATCCTGATACGCAGGATATCTTGCGACCTTGTGAAAAGTTCCTTTGATTCCCCAGAGGGGTCACAACTCACAGGTTGAGAACTGCAGCCATAGACTGAGGTAGGAGGATTGTCGTGAATTCATGGCATATTCATGGCTATATTGGTTGAATTCTAGGCTATTCTAGAATTCAGAGTAAGATCTGCTGTCTACAAAACAAAACAAAAACAAAAAACTACCAGAAATAGAACTTAATTTCACCACTTGTGAATATGAGGGTTCCTTTGAGATTACTAGAATTGAATTTGATTCATATCTACAGTCAACTGACTTTGTAATAAATTTGAGGTTGCTTCTGCTGCATTGAATTATTGGCTGATAAGTCCATTTGTCATATTTACTTTCTCATGAATTACATGACAAGTGTTCTGTGTAAATCTGTTTTATAGAATTTTATTGTAATGTTTCTTTTAGGATGACAGCCTCAAACAAGTTAACTAGTTGCATTATTGCTTTTTTCAGTATTTAGAGGCACATCTGAAATTTCTGGCATTTTTCTTACAAGAAGCTACACTGTATCTTGGGTGGAACCGAGCCAAAGAAATTTGGGAGTGCCTTGTGACTGGCCAGGACGTCTGCGAGCTAGATAGAGAGGTAAGGCCTGGGGTTGTGGGTTAGTGACAATGCACTAAATGCTGCCCTCCTCCGTGTGTCTCATGTCATCTGTGTTCTGCATCCTGTTTGCTATCATTGTGAGTATGTGAACACTGAATGGCGCAGTAGGAACTGTAAGTACTAGGGAAAACATGTCTTAAAAGACATCCATGATAGACATAAGTGTGTGGGCTCTTTGATCGTTTTGTTCAATTTTGGCTACAACACTAAAGCCAACAAAATGAATATCACTGAAGAATTATGTTAGAGTTTAGTTTTCTCTTTTCCTGTGAGATTAAATTTTAGATCACTGCTAAAAAACTTAGTTCCTGAAAATGTTTTATCTCTAGAAATATAAACATGAATCAAGAACAATTACAGTAAAAATGCAAACACTTACTTTAACATTTGCACTTGCTAACAGTGAGTCTTGGTCTCCTCTCATGACAGAATAATAATAGCTACTTCCTAGGCATGTTAAAAGGACTGAGTATGTGGCAGTGCTTAGCACTTGGGCTCGGCAGACAGCAAGGCTTCCCTGAGTACTAGTGGGAGACGCAGGCAGAAGATTCAGCGAGAGGTGTGAGTGCATACTCTCCTGACCAGCAGAAAGACCTGTCCCGTCTGCTTTGGAGCACCCAACATTTCAGGTTCCTGTGTCAGTTGAGCAGTTACAGGAGTGTTAGAAGTATTGAAAACGTCTCTTTACTATCCAGATGGCCGTGTGTTTCTGTCTGCAGTGGATTGTAGTTGGTCTTAGGGCAATTTTTTCTTAATCCACAGATGTGCTTTGAGTGGTTTACAAAGGGGCAGCATGACCTGGAGAGTGACGTCCAGCAGCAGCTCTTCAAGGAGAAGATTCTGAAATTGGAGTCATATGAAATCACTATGAATGGTAGGGAAAACTTACAGTTATTTGCTTTAGATTTTTTTAGAGTGAGAGATTTTATTCTTAACTTTAATACTACTTCTCAGAGGCAGCTGAACAGTTTGTAATTCTCCACCTACATAACTGCGTGGTATTTTACTGAGATTTAAAATAACAGCCTAATAAATGAAATTGCCAAAATATCTTTGTATTCTTTAATAAATAGAATTCATTAAGTAAAGATATATTAATGTACACAATGCTTCCTTTCAGTTACTTCTTTTAGCTGAGTTATTGAGTTCTGTAAAACTCCATTTTGTAAATATACTGTCAGCAACTTTTAGTCTGCACTCAGGTGTGCAGCCTTGACTACTTTCTAAACATTATCACCCCTAAACCCCTAAGAGGAGCCCTGCACTGATTGGCAGCTAGTTTCCAGCCTTCCCTTGCCCAGCCTAATCTCTTTTCCTATGGACTGGCCCAGTTTGGTACAAGTGAAATCATATATACTACTTGGGGCCTTCCTACCTGGCTTCTCTGATTGTGGCGGAAGAGTAATGAGTTCAGAGCACACCCAGGTTGTGGTGTCACTATAGGAGAATAATATTTCACTGTAGGTGTCCCATTATTTTCATTCATAGGTCAGTGAACATTTGTTGCTACCATTTTGAGCTATACATATTCATATAGTAGTTTTTTGTGTTCTCATTTCTTTTGGTTATGAATTTTAGAGTCATATTGCCATGAGATGTAACCTTTGAGAATCTGCCAAACTGTTTTTGCAAAGTAGCTGCACCATTTCCTAATCCCACCGCAGTGTATAGGGTGCCAATTTTCCTCATTGTCAAGACTTCTTATTTATCTGCCTTTTAAAAGGTATCCTGGAGGGTGCTGAGTTATGTCCTGTAGTAATGACTTGTGTTTTCCTGATAATGAATGATGCTGAACATCTGTTCAGACTGTTTTTTTGTCCATGTAAATAGATTCTTTGGAGAAATGTCTAGTTATGATTTTGACTTTGTTTTTTTTTTTTTTTAATTAGACTGTTGTGTTGTACGGGCTCCTTATATACTGTGGGTATTAGCTTCTTATCAGATAGATCGTTTGTAAAAATTTCCATTTTTTTATGTTGTGTCCTTTTCTTGATAATGTCCCTTGAAGCACACAAGTCTTACAAATTCTGATTAAGTCTGGTTTACATGTATTTTCTTCTGTTGTTTGTGGGTAGTGGTTTTGATTTGTCTGGGTTTTTAGGACAGGATTTCTTTATGTAGCCCTGTCTGGTCTGGAACTTACTATGCAAACCAGTCTAGCTCCAGCCCACATAGGTCTGCCTCTGCCTCCCAGTTAAGATTAAAGATGTATGGCTTGCTTGTATTTTTTCAAAGGTGTCTGGGGTTTTTTGAGATGGGATTTGGGTGGGCTGCCCAGGCTGGTCTGGAGATTTTTGGCTCTGGGACTGCAGGCCTGCACTGTCATACACTGCACACCACACTTTAGATGCCTGTTTGAGAAGCCATTTCCAGGAACGCTATAGCCTTTCCTTCTGCTTCACTTTAGACCTTCCCCGATTATCTGTGTCTGAGTGCATGGGTTTGACTGGCATTCTATACTCTTAGGTTTCAACTTATTTAAGACTTTTTTTGAAAATGTGAATCTCTGTGATCATCGGTTGAAAAGACAAGGAGCTCAGTTGGTATGTATCTTATTCTCAACCTAGATACATTGAAATATTTGATGTAACTTGATATTCAGAAGGAAAAAACTGTCTTCTAATGGATTGAAACATAAATATGTTTGTTTAAATAAGGAGGTCTTTTTACCTGCCTACTTGGGCATTAGTGGCAGAGGCTCCCTTGAAGGCCCCGGTGGCTGCATGACTAGCCCTGCCTCTCCCCTCAGCATCTAGGAAGTCTGCCCACTCTTCATCTCTCCCATGTAGAGGCAGCTCTGCACCTGTGGTTATCAGTGGGTTTCCAGGGCATTGGTCCACTAGGCTTCCATGTAGCAATTCCCAAGGGCCTGATAATGAGAAGATGGACATCCTAGGATGTGAGTAGCAAGGACTGCAAGGAGAATGTGGGGACAGACTATGAAGTAGGAAAATGGAGAGCGACAGAGTGCTCCTATTCATATCCGTCCTTAAGACAAAAAGACAAGCATTTGATCTTTTCTAAGTCCCTGGTGTTGAGGTCCTGCTACCTGAAGTACTCAGGATATATACAAGATACTCTTAACTCTGTATCCTGCTATTTCTATCTGAGTTTTGGGAAGGACTGGATCGGGTTCCCAGAATTAGTAGCCTTTTCAGTTTCTGGTTGATTAGCTTCTCTGGGTGGATGTCTGCCTTGTGTCAGGGCTGTCTGGAGAAACATCTCTGCACCTGTCCTGGACGCCATGGAGGGTGCCTGTTACCTCTGGTGGCTTTTCATGTGAGCATTCCATATCAGTGCAGTAGGGGGTTGACCTAATGGTCTTCATTTTGTTAAACAGAAGTTCAGACTCAATAACGTAGCAAAAAATACTGACCTGTGATTTGTAATACTAGTGTACTATTAAGTTTAATTATATACATTTTAATTTTACACAGTATGTAGAAAAGTTGGAGTTGGTAGGAATGGATTTCATTTGGAAAATTGCCATGGAATCACCTGATGAAGAAATTGCTAATGAAGCTATTCAATTAATCATAAACTACAGTTACATTAATCTAAACCCTAGGTTAAAGAAGGTGAGTCCCCAAGGGAAAAAGTTACTCAGACATAAAAATGTAAAAAAAAAAAAAAATTATGTATTTTGTTATTGATAAGTTGTGATCCTTGTTGTATTCCAATTTGATTTATTTTGGTATTTTGTCTTGACTAATGGTTACAATTAAATGCCAGAGTCTAATTTTAATTTCCATATGCTTCTGACTTTCAGGACTCAGTGTCTTTACATAAGAAATTCATTGCTGACTGCTATACAAGACTAGAAGTGAGTAAAAAAAAAAAAATGGTCTTTTAAATGACTTCTTTTCCCCTTTTATAAATGTATGTTTTCAGATAAATGTTGAATGTCGATATTTGTGGCTAGAGACTATTGGAGAATTGATCAAATGTACCATGTCATGGTGTTGGGAATAGGTGTGACCACAGATGTAGTCAGGGGCTAAGTGCTTGCTGTAAATCATGAGAACTACATTCAGAACTAGGGGCTGGCATTGCTGTGGGGGCGTGTAACTCCAGTACTGGAGGCGATTTTCAGGGGGGCTCACTTGGCCAGCAAGCCTAATCCAAAACACTGAACTTCAGGCTCAATGTAGAGACTCTATCAAAAAACAAGGCGGAGGTCAGTAGCTACCTGGTATTAAATTCTGTCTCCACATGCATGAGCTCATGAGTGTACTCATGAACATATGCCCATATGAGTGCCTGCTGACAAACAGACACACACACCAATTACACTCTGTATAAAATCTTACCTTCTCCTACCGGGCGTGGTGGTGCACGCCTTTAATCCCAGCACCCGGGAGGCAGAGGCAGGCAGATTTCTGAGTTCGAGGCCAGCCTGGTCTACAAAGTGAGTTCCAGGACAGCCAGGGCTATACAGAGAAACCCTGTCTCAAAATAAATAAATAAATAAATCTTACCTTCTATCTCATCCCCTCTTTCTCCTGTCTATCTGTCCTAGCTCCCACTTCTGGGACATAAGGAACCATCTATTGTACGATAGATTCCACATTGGTACTAGGATGTCCGTGCTTCACATAATTTATACAATATCTGCTGTTTGAAACCACAACAGGAGACCTAGAAGTAAATGATGTTGGCAGTCTTTGTTAATTAGAAGCCTATGGTTTAATATCATCTCATTCACTTTGACCACCTTAATTCTACCAGGATGCTTAAAGCATTAAAGATTAATGTTCAGTTGTAATCTGTGCTTAAGTTTTATAGCTAATGGGGTATTCCAAAAGTATAAATGCCACTGTCCCCAGATGTTAATAAATTGATCTTCCTCATGGCAAATATGTGCTATTCTGTACTGTATACAATGTTCCTCAAATTGTGACTTCCATACAAATATGTCACCATAAAAGATTCAAATATTCAAGTTCTTCTATGTGGAGTACAGTTTAAGTAAGTATGCACATATCTCAAGTAGCTCTTTTTAATATTTTGGGGTGTGTGTGTGTGTGTGTGTGTGTGTGTGTGTGTGTGTGTGCGTGCGCGCGCGTGTGTTGCATATGTGGAGGTCAGAAGGCAAGGTTTCCTGAAGGTGGTTCTCCTCCTTTCTTTACTTGGGTTCCAGGGATTCAGTTTGCATCCTTATGCTTTCTTGCCAAGTGTTTTACCTGCTGAGCCATCTCATAGCCCTCAACTGGCTCTTATTCTGCCTCCCATAGGTTATTTGGTGAATACTGATTGTCACAACTGGAAAGAGCCTGGTTGGCACCTAGTGGTTAGAGGCCAGGGATCCTGTTAAGAACCTTGCAGTGCTCAAGGCAGCTTTTGCAACAAGAAGTTAGCAAAAGAAGTTAATGTCAGAGACCAGGGTGAGAAACCCAGATATAGAATATTATTTTGTACTTTACAGGCAGCCAGTTCAGCACTCGGTGGCCCCACTCTAACACATGCTGTGACCCGAGCAACCAAAATGCTCACTGCAACTGCCATGCCAACTGTAGCAACATCAGTTCAGTCTCCATATAGGTAAGTGGCTTCAAAACTGAACACCAACATTAATATTGTTAAAAATGTTTATGCTATGTCCTCCCCAACATCTCTTCACTGGGGTCCTCAGAGCTTCTGTTCTATCTTGGAGAAACATAATTGTATGTTTCCTAATGTCCACCTTTTGTCAATGTCCTGAAGATCTGCAGATCATCACTAGAGTCACCTGAGTGTTGTTTGTGCCTTGTGGACACATTGTTTTCTTTTACTTCATTTTCTACTGCTTTGATTGTGCATAGCCTAGTCATTAGGATTTAATGCTCTGAGTGTCCCTCTGCTGCCCTCTGCTGGCAGATGCTTGTCAGTCCTTTTTATTCCTGGAGCAGTGTGTGTATTTTAATTTGCTGAGATATTACACACACACACACACACACACACACACACACACACACACACACACACACGGTAATCAAGATGTCCTTTCCTTTCCTAGATTCTTTTAAAAATCTGTTTTTAAAAAAATATGCTGAGTATTATATGTTAGAATTTATTAATATGAAGGGATAGAATGAAACCTAACCCCCACAAGACCCCATTTTTTAGTGGTCAAAGTGATTATAGAATCAGTTCATGATAAGAATGAATGCTTTCCACATTCTTGTGTGCATGCGTGCTTGTGTATGTTTGCATGTGTTTCTGTGTGTGCATATGCATGGAAATCTGACTACAATGTTTCTAAGATTTAGTTTAGTTGCTCAGTTCCTTAACAGTTTATCAGTCATTTATGGCCTATTGGATTGGGTTTTCAGTTGCTACTTTAAATGAATATACTTTCTACTCTTTTCTAGCACTTTTTATTCTGAATCTCAAATATAGCAAGCTAAAGAGACCACACAATTTTAAAAATGTTCTTATTTAAATGGTGTTAATAAACTATTTCCGAGTTGGATCTGAGTGAGAGTGTTGTAGTTCATCTCATTTCGATAGTTTTGAAAGAACCTTCTATAATCGGTACTTGCTGTAGTCTAGGGAGTTTGGGTTATTCTACTGTAGTTTTACCATCACATGCTGTCAAGTCTTATTATCTTAGATGATAAGTAAGATTCTAGAAGTCATTGATCAAATAGCCATCAGATTTTATTTTCAATTAACAACTTGTGTTTGTGGTATATTTCCATTTGTCTTCTGGTTTTCCCATCAAATTGGAACTTTGTCAGATTCCATGTTTTTGCAGAATTTTGTGACATATTTTAGTTATAGGATTATGAACATCAAATTCTCTAATTGTCCTTGGTGGACTGGTAAACATGAAGGCCTAGAGGCTCAGGTTCACTTTTTATGCAACAACTGTTTAAAAAGGAGAGGAAAGGTGAGCAGAAGCAGGCTTCACCCCCACCCCACCCCACCCACCTGAGCATGGCAGCTGTGAGCAGGCTTTCATACTGTTCACTGAGTGAAAGGGGAGTCTAGTCTTCGTGTGCTTCAGTTTTGCCCAGTGAGTGTTTACTGTGATTCTGGGTTTGGTGACACAGAGTAGAATTGAGCTGAAGTCAGCAGTTCATTTCATACATATTTTAAAACTTTGTTGGTCTTTGTAACTTACAGATCAACAAAACTTGTGATAATCGAGAGACTGCTGCTTCTGGCGGAGCGCTACGTGATCACAATAGAGGTATGGCCTCTCTTAGAGCAGTGGTACTCACGGTGCTGGGAGAGGTGGCGAAGCATGGGCTTCATGTGCAGTCGTGCCTCACTGTCTCACTCTGCTGCCTTATCTCTTCCAAGGACTTCTACTCTGTCCCACGAACTATTCTACCTCATGGTGCCTCATTTCATGGACATCTTTTAACTCTTAATGTTACCTACGAGTCTACCAAAGATACCTTCACTGTAGAGGTAAGTTTGCATTAATATCTACACCTATTTTCATAAGAACGATGTTGGTGGAGATAAATGATGGTTCCCAATGATACCTGATAAATAAATGGAAAATAAAGACTGAGATCTCTGGGAGCAAGCATGAGGACCTGCTTGGATCGCTAGCACCCAGGTGACACGCTGGGCATGGTAGTATGTACTTACAATCCTAGGGCTGGGGACAGGGTCCAGGGAGATTGATAGAGGTTATTTAGCCATTCAGTGAACTCTAGGTTCAATGAGTGTCTCAAAAAGTAAGGTGGAGAACAGTAGAAAAAGGCACTTGACATCAGTCTCTGGTTTTCACACTCATGAATACATATACTCATACAACACCCACATACAAACATAAAATAAAGTAAGCCTGAAAGGAAAGGAAAGCTTGGAATATAAACAGATATAAAAACACAGTGCCAAGTGAAGATGTGTGTTCTAAAGAGTAAGTAATAGTAAAGGATAATAAGTGGGTTGAAGGTGATGATATTCATGAAATATCTTGGATCAAGATGGACCCCTGAGATGGCTCATGTTCAAGCAGGGATTTGAAAAGCAACAGAGCAATCGCTTTTATTAGTACAGTCTTTTCAGATAGAGAGCAGCAGGTATAAAAGCCCACAAGGTGGCTCTTGAGAGAGGGTGGGGATAGACGTGACTTCCAGGGAATGGCATAAAGCACTTAGCACTGTATAGGGGACCACCCAAGAGCGGGAGCTCTTGAGAAGGCTGCTGTCTTCCTAGTTTGCAGCAAAGGGTCCAGCACATCGCAGCTGCTGAGCAAAGGGTCCAGCACATAGCAGATGCTGAGCAAAGGGTCCAGCACATCGCAGATGCTGAGCAAAGGGTCCAGCACATAGCAGATGCTGAGCAAAGGGTCCAGCACATAGCAGATGCTGAGCAAAGGGTCCAGCACATCGCAGATGCTGAGCAAAGGGTCCAGCACATCGCAGATGCTGAGCAAAGGGTCCAGCACATCGCAGATGCTGAGCAAAGGGTCCAGCACACAGCAGATGCTGAGCAAAGGGTCCAGCACATCGCAGATGCTGAGCAAAGGGTCCGGCACATAGCAGATGCTGAGCAAAGGGTCCAGCACATCGCAGATGCTGAGCAAAGGGTCCAGCACATAGCAGATGCTGAGCAAAGGGTCCAGCACATAGCAGCTGCTGAGCAAAGGGTCCAGCACACAGCAGATGCTGAGCAAAGGGTCCGGCACATAGCAGCTGCTGAGCAAAGGGTCCGGCACATAGCAGCTGCTGAACAAAGGGTCCAGCACACAGCAGATGCTGAGCAAAAGGCTGGAGGGAAGACCCGGCAGTTCCGAGCACTGACTGCTCTCCAGAGAGCGATGAGTGCAGCAAGCACATGAGTTCACTCACACCAGTGTTGCACTTTATTTTCTAGGCTCACAGTAATGAGACGATAGGCAGCGTCCGCTGGAAGATAGCCAAACAGCTGTGCTCTCCTGTGGACAACATACAGATATTTACGAACGATAGTCTGGTGGGTTTAAAGAACACTTGTTGGCCTGTTGGCCCAGGTTGAATAGTTCCTCCTCTTGTACTCTCAGTAACTAAGAAACAACCTTTTGCAGCTGACTGTAAATAAAGATCAAAAGCTCCTCCACCAACTGGGGTTCTCTGATGAACAAGTTCTTACCGTGAAGACTTCTGGCAGTGGGACCCCCTCGGGGAGCTCTGCAGATTCCTCCACCAGCTCCAGCAGCAGCAGCAGTGGGGCCTTCAGTTCGTCCTACGCCATGGAACAGGTAGGAAAAGGGATTTACAGCTGCTGCCTTTCTGCCTTCAGCCTGTACAGCTTTGAGTGATCACAAAGATCTGGATAAAGAAGCTGTGTAATTGAGAACTTACTTGGAGCAGAAAAGATACAGTTTCCCAGTCTTAGTCTTGGGATGTCCTCCTGTCTGACCTCCTGTCTGACCTCCTGCTGACCTCCTGCTGACCTCCTGTCTGACCTCCTGCTGACCTCCTGTCTGACCTCCTGTCTGACCTCCTGCTGACCTCCTGTCTGACCTCCTGCTGACCTCCTGCTGACCTCCTGTCTGACCTCCTGCTGACCTCTCATAAGTCTTTCTCCCTGGATCTGCTGTTGTTTATCTCTCCACTGGGTCCTCCTTCAGTACTCAGATGTGCTGTGCTCTCTTAGTGCTTTAGAGGCAGGGAAGGTAGAGCATTGAGAAAAGTGCTCCTCATACAGCCATGAGAAGCTGAGTTCAGTCCCTAGCATCTGCATAAAAAGTAGGGAATGGTGGTACATGTTTATATCCCTGTCACTTGGAAAGTAGAGATAGGCAGTGACCTTCACTCCGTTCTGTAGTCACCCCCAAACTTTGTACAAGTACTGTTTGTAAGTTTGGTTAGAAAAAGAAAATTCCTTTGCTAGTATATATTTATGTTTAATGTTTTTCCCTCAGGAGAAATCTCTCCCTGGTGTGGTGATGGCACTTGTATGTAATGTGTTTGACATGCTGTACCAACTTGCCAACCTGGAGGAGCCAAGGTAAAGGCATGGATTTGTGAGGCTTGAAAGCAAGTTATTAAAGTTAATGAGCCAAGCAAATCTTACTTGAAATATATATTTCATTATATATCTAAAATATATATCTAATATATATACACACACACACACACACACACACACACACATATATATATATATATGTATATATATACTAAATTTATTTCATAGTAGTACATAAATTTATACTAGAAGACCATATAGCTTATATGAAAGAAATTAAAGAAACTTACTTTATTTTTGAAATTTTCTCAGGATAACTCTACGAGTGCGGAAGCTTCTGCTCTTGATACCCACTGACCCAGCCATTCAGGAAGCCCTTGACCAGCTGGATTCTTTAGGCAGAAAGGTATTCATGTTTTTAATAGTTGCTTACCTAGCTTGAACTTTTGTGACATGACTCATTGAAACATTACCTGAATCCTATGAAGGTCATTATGATATCATCTTTCTATAATACTTTCTCTTTTTTGAAAAATACCCTTGCCATAAGCTAAAACCAGATCCTTGTGTTACTTTGTAAAAAGTCCAAACAGATCCAATTATGAGATTGTCTTCTCTGTGCTCCTGGTATAAAAGGGGAGGCTGACGCCCAAAGAGACATACTTTCTATTCAGGGGTCAGGCAGTCCTGATGCATTGAGATGCTTGCCTTCTCGATGCTGAGAGGGCCTCCACAGGCATCAGGCTATGGAGTAAAGCACTAAGAGGTGAGAATGAAAACTTGGATTAATTTCATCAACCCGTGTTAGACCCCAGGAAGTCTGATGCCAGGTGATTTATTGCCAACAAAATTAAACAGTCTAATTTGGAAAAAAAAAAAACGTTTCCTGGTGTAATATAATCTCCCAGTGCACAAAGAAATGTAATTACACTGAAACTCAACTCAGGATACCTGTCATTTCCTCCAAGAAGATGGGTTCTTGAGAGACGCTACCTGTACTAGCTAAGGGCCTAAGGAAGGATCTGGTCTGGCTTTGGTCATATAGATAGTGGAGGACTATTAGTTACCTCTGGTTCTAGTTATGGGAGCGTGGGCGAGTCTGTGGGTATGCAGATAACGTAAGAGTCGTTTAGACTGAAGGTTTTACATGCCCATTCCTTTTCGAGGACAATCCTGCATGCTTCACATTCCTGGATTCACTGGAGATCTGTGGGTCCAAGGACCTTTGTGTTCCCAAAAGATGCCTCCCTGGATCTGATCACTCCAAGCCTGAAGTCTTACATAACAAAGTCATTGTTACTTTTTTTCACAAGTAACACCTAAAGTTCATTCTGGCTGAGCATGTTGGTGCCTGCCTATGTAATCCCAGCACTCAGGAGGCAGAGGCAGAAAGATCTGAGTTTAAGGTCACACTGAACAGGGTCCTGTCTCAAAAAGACAAAGTTTGGGCATTATGACACTTGCCTTCATACAAAGCTTTGGGTTCAGTCCCTAGCACCGCAAAGAAAAAAATAAAAATATTAAAATTCATTTTATTTTAATTTTTAAAATATTGTTCCCTAAGAGAATTACACATCAACTACTTTATATGCCATATTCTTCAATTACATTCTCAGAAGAAATTATACCAAGGTTATTGAAACTGAGTTTTTTTTTTAATATTTTAGTAGTTGAAATTTGGACCTGCTCAGTCATGTTATCTGAGGCTCAAGTGTTGAGAGAGGACTCATAACCTTAAAATACATTAGTACCAGTTGAAAAGAAATCTTCAAGACTACTAAATTAGCAATCTTACAATTTTATTAGAAGCATAAAATGTAAACATGGAAACAGATTAAAATGACTTTTCAAGTATTTCTAAAAATGTAGTCTCAAGGCATTCATGAAGCGTGTGACCGTCGCTCACTGAACTCAGTTGTACGGTGAGTTTGATGTTTTGTGAACAGAGAATTAGGAGGTCTTATGAGTCTCCCCGCCCCCCACACTTTTTTTTTGAGAACTTTATTATTGTGGCTTATGTTAAAGAGAAAAAGAGCACAAAGCACTGAGATCTGCTTCTCTTTAAAGTGTGATTTTTAAGACAGGTGGTTTCTTTTTTTTCTACTCTTCCAAAACATAGAAAACTTTGCTCTCTGAAACAAGCTCCCAGTCTTCAAAGTCTCCTTCGCTTTCGTCAAAGCAGCAGCATCAGCCAAGTGCCAGCTCCATCTTGGAAAGTTTGTTTCGATCTTTTGCTCCTGGCATGTCAACCTTCAGAGTGCTCTACAACTTGGAAGTAAGAAACACCATTTCCTTCCATTTTATTTGGCTGACATCAGAAACAAGTGACAGGTTTTACTATGGGACTGATCTGCCAGAAAATTGGAAAAAAAAAAGTGATACTTTTCACCTTTGAAAATTCTTAATTTTTTTCCCCATTCATACCTCTATACATTGTTTACTTAAAAACTAGCATCTAGGTAAAAGAATTAGGAAAACCTGTGTCAGACATCTCCTGGCCTTCCTCTGTAAGTTTTACAAGTCGCTTTTTTTTTTTAAGATTTATTTATTTATTATATGTAAGTACACTGTAGCTGTCTTCAGACACACCAGAAGAGGGCGTCAGATCTCGTTACGGATGGTTGTGAGCCACCATATGGTTGCTGGGATTTGAACTCGGGACCTTCAGAAGAGTAGTCGGCGCTCTTAACCACTGAGCCATCTCGCCAGCCCCATCTTTAGCTTTCTTGATTAAATACATTGTAATATTTCTTTAAATTGTCATTTGTTGCCATTGACAGATTTATGAAGAATTTGTCAGAAAGCATACTAGCATTACTACTTCAAGTTCTAAGAAGGCTATTAAATGAATTAAAGCAATTATTATCTTCTATTATTTTATTATCTCTTATTCTAATCATTCAGGGTTTTATAATAAATCTATAGACTGAAGTAGCTTCAACCACAATTTATTGGGTATAACGGTGGAGACTGGCCAACCCCAGATCAAACATCAGCGGACTCAGTGTCCGATGAGAACCTGCTCCTGGCTCATAGACACTGTGCTCTCACTGGGCCCTCACTTGGTAGACAGAGGGTGAGCGAGCTCTCTGGAGTCACTTAGAGCACCAGTCCACCTCATGCCTCATCATCTTCAGGACCTAATCATTTCCCATAGCCCTTGTAATACACTAGGAGTTAAAATTTCACAGGGTGAATTGGGGGGCATACAAACATTCAGTCAAATGCAGCTACCTCATTAAAAGTAGCTTTAAATGAATATATTTAATTCACCAAGCACTACTTGTTTCCTGTGTACAAATTATTACAGTAGTTAAAAAAGACAAAGTATTGACTTCCAGGCTTTTAAGTAAGATACATGGGATGCTAGGTACTTAATCAGGAAAGCAAAGCATAATCCAAGGGGAAGTGTCTGGGTGCAAACATTTCTGCTCGTAGATCAAACCCTCTAATCACTGTGTTTGTAGAAGATAAAGCCTTGAATGAATTGGCTTTATTCTAGAGAGATATGTTCACATCAGTAACTAAGCAGCCTTAGTGTGTCATAATACCTAAATGGATAACAGGTATCCTGATTAATTAGTATGTATCTTGAGCATAACAAATGCATAATTAGTGAGGGGAAGCATGTATTTTCCCTGAAGTGTACTCATCTAATCTCATTTGGAGTCTACAGTTATCCCTTTTCTGTTCCACTTGTTGCTTATATGTTCAGAGCATGATGATATTACATACTAGCCATAGAGTATTCATTGTTCTGAAAAGACAGGTTAGTTTTAAGAGAGGAACATATTTAATAAATGATCTTAAAATTAAATAATGCCTTATATAACATGGACATTTGAAAATAAGTATAATATTCCAAAACAAAATTGTCCGGAAGTTTTTGGCCTGCTTACATTTTTCATCTTATGATTTGTACTGGATTTATTGCTTTTGAGAAGATGTTTCTGGAAAGCTAAGGTGTAGTTTTATCATCTGTATTTAAGAGCACCTAGTAAAGCAAGACTGTGCTGGCATTGGGGTGTAGCTCATCACAAACTACCTAAAGTCTTAGAACCAAAGCACTGATTATAAACACCTCCAGTGTAAGTCTAGGCCTGTAAAGTAACTGAATTCCTCCCATAGATCTCTTTTGCTTCAAATGTACAAAATATGTGGGAAACATCTATTCCAAAAGCACTTGTTTTTGCTAGTTCCTGATATCATCATTTTCTTCAACTTTGCTCATTAGTTCAGTCTACCAGGAAACCTCAAAACTAATACCATAGATACCTGTCTCTTTGAGGAGAATTGATTCTCACTAAATTGTTGCTGAGTACGGGGGTGTGCATGTCAGTGGCTAACTGCACAGGAAGGACAGCAGAGCAGAGGACTCCCCTTCTAAGCTGTGCTTATTCTCTGAAACTGGGAACCCCTTCCCAAAGAGAAGAGAGTGTCTCTCATAAAAACATTAAATGCACAGGCTCGTAACGCTCATAGGTTTATAGATGGAGAGTTCGTAGAATAGAAAAGTATGCTGAGTTCAAAATATCTAGCCTAGAACTAAGATTGTATGAGATTTTTAAATCATAACAACTAAATGCACTATTGTGCACTATTGTTTCCTGGACACTTGTTTGTGTTGCTGCTCACTGAGTGCCTTAACTTTGTCTTTCCTTCTGTTGAATCTGGTACAAGTAGTCATTATCCTCCTTTAGCTGATAAGGAAAAGGAGGCCCTGGGGAAATTCCATGTGTATGATCTCTCAGCTCAAAGCTGATAACATTAGAACATGACTGAGTTGCTACTAAATTGTGATTTCTGTGCTACACCTCCACCCACCACAGCATTCAGTTAAACTTTACTTTAAGGTCGGCTCTGCAGTATCAGAGAAGGGCAGAGATGTTCGAGTGAGACCCACCTCACCTTCAAAGCGAGTGCGTGTGCCTAGGGCAGAGCATGTGTCCAGTGAGCAGGTGCTGTGCTCTTTAGGGACTTCAGCTAGTGCTTTTTGGTTTTGAGCTGTTTATAAAACTCTGGCCTATGTGTATTTAAAGAACGTATTTTGCATATTACATGAATTTATTTGTTATCTAAGCTTGAAGGTATTTTATGAAAACATTTGGTTCAGAACTGGAAAAGGAAATTCTAACTAGGCACAGTATGGACACATGTGATTGCCTTTACTGAGGGAAGGAGATGGGCCGTCATAATCTAGGGAACTGGGAGGCAGTGGCAGCAAAGGAATCCATCCTGAGCTGTGTCAGTAAGAGTGCGCGCTGCAGAAAGTGTCAGAGCGACTAACTTGGCTGCTTTGCTCCCCAGGTCCTAAGCTCCAAACTCATGCCCACGGCTGATGACGACATGGCAAGAAGCTGCGCAAAGTCCTTCTGTGAGAACTTCCTCAAAGCTGGAGGCTTGAGGTTTGTGAGTTACAAACCCATCCTGGTCATATATCCTGGTGGTTTATTTCTCACACGTAGGCCTTGCTTATTCCTCCAGTGACCTCTGTGAGGCATTATGAGGTTAGAGCAGGTGGGAATGGCACCGTGATGTCTTAGGATGTTTCTATTCATTTTCTAACTTTTCATTACTTGGGAAAACTTAGTGAAGAATGTCTCTCCCCTCTGCAAGGGAGGGAGATTTTCAAGAAAAGTAAAGTTGAAGCGGCCGCCTCTCTTTCTTGCGTCGTCCACGAGTTTATGTCCTGTGTTGCAGCAACATTGGTGCTACTGAAGTGGAGCTGCTCGGGTGGGACCCTTCTCTCGAGAGGCTTGTGCTTAAGTGGAGAGTAGCAGCAGTTAGCCTGGAGGCTGGCGGTGCCTGGAAGACGCTTCACAAAAGCCATCTGTGTGTGAGCTGGGAGGGAGACTGAGTAGACTGGTCCTTAGAGCAGCAGCAGAGAGAGTGCTGCAGTGCGAGGGGAGGCAGGGCGAGGGCAAGCGGGACCGTGCACTGCTCGTCTCCTGTCTACTCAGGGAGATCAGGTCAAAGTGAAGAAAGGTTCTCACGCAGGCAGGCAGGAAGAAGGAAGACCAGCTTGAAGTTTGAGCAAAAGATGGTTCTTAGAAGTCCTGTGTGGAAAAATAGCATAGAAGAGACTCTAGGTAGGGACCTTGAAGATAAAGATGGGGAAATGAGCAGTAAAAGAATTCCTAAGCAGCAGGTGGTTAGATGGCTCAGTGGCTAAGAGTCCTGCCAACTCTTCTAGAGGACCAGGGTTTGGTTTCCACTACCCACATGTATCTAACAACCACTGCTAACTACAGTTCCACAGATCCAAGACCATCTTCAGATTTCCGCAGGATATTACACATGCACACAGACATACACATAACGTAAAATTAATATTAAAAAAACATTTCCCAAGCATTGTGGAAGTTCTGGGGTGCTGGGGAGAGAACTGTCTTGTTGTGCTTACCCCCTTCTTCCTGCATCCCCCACCCACCCACCCCGCAGGCTTCCTGCCTGCTCATTTCTCCACCCCTACCCCTTCTTTCCCTGAGACAGGGTCTTAGTCTGTAGGCCAGGCTAGCCTGGAATGAACTTTCTGATTCAGGCAGGCGCAGTGATTATGTTAATTCTACAGCTTTGGCTTCAGCTATCAAATCCAGTTTTCAGTCTGCATTTTAGAAATGTTCTTCTTTAAACGCTCATTTCAAATTACCCAGCAGTTTACATGTCTTTGGTAATCAAAGCTTTGTTCTTGAACTTACTGTGTGCATTTGTAGTTTATATGTTATGCATTATTTTAAGCAGTGGGAACAGAAAGCAGTGAGTAAAGTAGACAAAATGTATGTCCCCATAAAGCTTGCCGTCTCCTAGAGAGGGAGACTAACAGTAAGTAAGGGAAGGCTCGGGTTAGGAGGGTCAAGAGCTATAGAAAGACACAAAAGAGGAAGCTAAGGGGTAAGCTTGTGATTCTTAATGGTAGCTGAGAAAAGGGCCACTTGCTGAGGTGACATTTTTACAGAAACTTGAAAACTGGGAAGGAGCAAAGTTTGGAGAGCAGCTAGTTGTCCACTCTGTGGAAGCTGCCTGGAAACTAGGTGGGACACCAGAGGCCAGAGTGCTCGAAGCCAGTGACTTCTGCCCAATAGAATGTGGCACTCTGCGACACTCGGGATCAGGATGCGTAGCACCTCAGTCGGCTCTGCACACTCTGCCTTTCTGTTCACGCGGGAAGCTGTTGAACAACTTTGTGCAGATGAGACCCATGGTCTGATTTATGCTCAAAGAACTACTCTGCTTGACCTTCCAAGAATAGATTTCTAAGATATGTAGAAAGTTGGTAACTAATCATTTATGGAATATTGCATTTAGTTTTCTATTTTAAAGAAATTCAAGTCTTTAATATTCTATCTTTATTCTTTCTTTGCAGTTTGGTTGTAAATGTCATGCAGAGAGATTCCATCCCATCAGAGGTGGACTATGAGACAAGGCAGGGTGTTTATTCTATCTGTCTACAACTTGCAAGGTATGAAGATGTATTGATTATTCTCTCAAGGCAATATTTTACTTTTCTTCTCAATTTTTATCATTTTAAAAGAGTATGAAATAACTTTGAATGCGCATTGCCTTCTCTGTTTAAGGTTTTTACTTGTTGGACAGACAATGCCAACATCATTAGATGAAGACCTCACCAAAGATGGCATAGAAGCACTTTCTTCCCGTCCATTCCGAAATGTCAGCCGGCAGACGAGCAGACAGATGTCCCTATGTGGGACCCCAGAGAAGTCGTCCTACAGACAGCTGTCAGTGTCAGACAGGTCTTCCATTAGGGTTGAGGAAATCATTCCCGCTGCTCGAGTTGCAATACAAGTAAGTAGTTGGTGAACTCAGCAAGTACCAAGTACCCCCTGCTTGGAAAGGGAGCTGGGAATCTAGAACAGCCCCAGTGTGACACTGCTTTCAAGCAGTGCAGCATGAGTAGGAAGGAGACTGACTGTAAGTTCAGAAACCATGTGATCAGGGTGAAAGTAGCAAGTGTAAAACTCCAGAAACACCGCCTTCCGTGGTCTCAGCAGTAAGGGATAAAGTCAGTCACCTGTGCTGCTGTGTGTGGTTAAGCCACGAGGTCCTAAAGATTAGATGGTAAACAGAATGAGGGAGCTGGAGAGATTTGTTCAAGTAAAAAGAACAAAACCGGAGCTCACATGCTGAGTGACAGGACGTTCATGGGAGCTGAAGTGTACTGTGTAGAGGGGTATGTGGCAAGAAAACAATGATTGGGTAAAACCAAAGCATGGGACTAGGGACCACAGGTCCTAAGGAGCGTATGTATGTGAGGCTGATGTGAGAAGGGCAGTCCTTTGAGATCTAGGAGGGGAGGGTTGTACCCCGAGGCCCCCGTCAGAGAAGCCAGCATGTCTTTCTCACAATACCCTTTCCATGCCTCCTTAGACTATGGAAGCAAGTGATTTCACTGCCACCGTAGCTTGTTTCATGAGACTGTCATGGGCTGCAGCTGCAGGACGGCTTGACCTTGTCGGAAGTAGCCAGCCAATTAAAGAAAGCAATTCTCTGTTTCCTGCTGGGATCAGAAGTAGACTCAGCAGCTCAGGTACTGATTTAAAGTGGGACTGTGCTTTTAAGTAAACGCAGAGCAGTATGTTCCCCTTTAGTGTGTGTGTGTGTATGTGTGTGTGTGCCTGTATACATATGCATACATGTGTGTGTGTATTTATAACAATAATAATTAAAGAGGACGAGGCCATAAATTTGAGGGGGGAGGGTTTATGGGAGGTAGAAGTGACATAAATACAATGTCCATGTAGAAAAATCTCCATAGCAAAAAGGACAATAATAGAACATTGGGCAAGAATTAGCTGTAAGAATAATCCATGTGCAGATTTGTCAGATTATAAAAAGAAACTTTTCCTCTTGGGTTTTTTTTGTTTGTTTGTTTGTTTGTTTTTTTTGTTTTTTTTTGAGAGACAGGGTTTCTCTGTGTAGCCCTGGCTGTCCTGGAACACTCTGTAGACCAGGCTGGTCTCAAACTCAGAAATCTGCCTGCCTCTGCCTCCCGAGTGCTGGGATTAAAGGCGTGCGCCACCACACCCATTTCCTCTTGTTTTTGAACATGATTAAAAAATGCATGAGTCTTGGCACCTTACTTAAGAAAAAGGGCATTTATTAGCACATGGAATAAGTGCAGATGTCAAGTCCTGCCATCTTAGCTTTGCTGAGTGTAAAGGTGTTACAACTATAATTTCTGGCTGAAACATGAATTTCCCAGAAGTCTAGCAGGGTAAACAGCTCTTCTTGGTTTGGCACAGCTCCATGCCCCAACTACAGAGAGTTGCTTGGGGGGGGGGGGCGCCATGCATAGCATATGTGTGAGCTAAAGACCAATATAAGATTAGTGTTCTTCAGATATTTTTGTTCTCTCTCTGGTTTGGGGTGAGAGCAGCTGTTTTGAGATAGGGTCTCTCGAGGACATAGAAATCACCCATCAGGCTGGGCTGACTGAGCAAGCCCTAGGAATGTGCCTGTCTCCACCTCTAGCCCTGTTAACTTATTTTCTGTTGGGCCTTTTCATGTAGCTTTATTACTTGGCTTTATTAGTTCTTCCTGCTCTATATGTTTATAAATACATCGATAGTAAAAGGTTTTTCAAGTTTAGCTTGGTTTGGGTTTTTTGGGATAGGGTCTCGCTATCGCCTTGGCTGTCCAGGTGCTTGCTCTATAGACTAGGGTGACCTCAAACTGTCTACCCTGCTTCCCCAGTGCTGGGATTGAAGGTGTGTGCCACTACACCCAGTGTAATAATATTTTTTAATTATGACAGAATATACAGAAATATTAAGTAAGTTATATTTTAGTATTCTTGTGTCCATGTAGTCTGTTGAGATCATCTTATAAGACACAAGGCATTCTCCCACCTGAAAGGAGCTTTGTCATGTGAAAACATTTTGAGTCCCTGCAAATGTGTTTAAGACAAAGCAGCTGGTGTGTATCAAATAGGGAGATGACATCTCCTGTTCCCTGGCAACGCTTTGTTGCAGTATTTACTGTTGCACAAGGACTGTGGGTCTTACATTACAATACTGCATGCTCCTAGGAGCCATAGTAAACTGTGTTCCCTGCTTTCAGGAAGCAATTGCAGCTCTAGCAGTGAAGGAGAGCCAGCAGCCCTGCATGCTGGGATCTGCGTCCGGCAGCAGTCTGTGTCCACCAAAGATGCCCTGATTGCTGGAGAGGCTTTGTCTCTTCTTGTTACGTGCCTGCAGCTTCGGAGTCAGCAACTGGGTAGGAGGCGGCTTATTAGTAATTCATTTCTTTCAGAGAAAGCCAGGTTTCAGTTAAGAGCTGGCATTGCTTTATAAAAAGCTCCTTTTGATGAGAGAAGGGATAGAGAGAGTGAGGATGGAGAACAGGAGAAAACAGTGCTAGAGTGCTTAATTCTGAAGGAATGTTTGAGTGTTTGCTGAGCCTTTTGTGTACATACACATCCATGTCCACACATACAATTCTACATCAGGTGTTACAGGGTGCCATGTCTGCTCTATTGGAGATAATTGTAACTAAGGAATTGAATCGCCCTGGTTACTAGTTTATAGTAAGTAAATCCTGCCAGAGTTATATATTGCTAGGTCTGGCTCTGTAATCTTTGCTAATGACTTCTAGTGGGTGGAGATGCTGGGCCTTAGTTCCTCAATATCTTTGCTCTGTCTTCTCTTGTTCTTGGTGATTCCATCCATTTTCACAGCCTTAAATCCACGTGACACTGTTACCCTCCATGTTAGTGTGAGTCTTCAGTCTGGACACCCTCCTCATCACCCTACTTGAGCTATCTCAAACCTAACGTGATCTTGCCCATAACACTCAGAAGTTCTACCAATTTCTGAGCAGAGCAGTTCCAGCTTCCTGCATGCTCTGCCTAAGAACCTTGAGTAACTATGACGTTTTACTGTCTCTGCTTCTGTTATGTGAGCGTGGCCTCCTTCAGAGTCTAGACTCCACCTGTTTGTACCCCTTTCATGCGTGCACACTGCCTCCACCTCTTAATTGGATTGAACCAATCACTGCTGACCTAATTTCTCTCCCTTCTCCTGTGCTTCCAGTTTATTCCTCAGGCATGCTCCTTCTTCAGAACTCCCAGGCTTCTCTGCTTATCCACAGTAAAACCCAACTCTTTACTAAGTCCCCAAACCCAACACAATGCAATAGAGCAGTGATTCTGTTTCTCCCTCCTTCCTGGCCTCTTTGCTATTTCCTCAGTACATAGATAGATTACTGCCCCAGGTCCTTTACACTGGCTGTCCCTCTTTCCTCAAGTCTCTGCACACAGAACACCCTGGTTAGACTTTCCCTGACCATCTTCCCCAAAGCCTAAGCCTTCCCCATGCCCTCACACAACCCAAACCCTTCCCTCACTTTTCAACATCATTTGTTTTCACAGCCGTCTGTACAGTACAGTCACTTTTCATGATACTGCCATCATCCCCTCTCCTCCAACTGCGCTGAGCTCCACTAAGCCAGAGACTTGTTCATTGCGTCCCCTGCTGGATCTGCAGCCCCCAAACACTTTGTAATGTGCAGGAAACTCAGGAAATAGTCAGAAGCAAAGTAACTTCCGTACTGGGAATTGTACTAATTGTCTAGTCTTAGCTGTAATTACTCATTTCAATCTACCACAGATAAAGATCTGATGGACATGGTGTGCTTTCTATAACATCCAAACTAATTGTATAAGTCAGAAGTTAAAATTATCAAGATAAACATAGAAATTAGACATTAATAGTTCCAACTTATAATTAATTAAAGTAATACCTGCACAAATTTTCTGAGAACAAATGAATTTGAGGATTTTTATATGGGAAGTTAAAATCATTATGAAATATCTTTTTAAGACTGTACCATACTCATAATTTAATTTTCCTGAAATTGTTTGAGAGGTTTTCAAATTGAGAAAGTATAACTTCTCCAGTTTTTATCTCATCATGTATGAACTTAGTTTAAGGTGTATTCTATAGTTAGTGGCACTGTAGTTTATAGGGAGAAGACTTCCTTCTTCTGTAACTGACACACACGTGGCACAGGGCAGTAGCTGAGATGTTCCGTGAGGCACGTTCAGTCCCCAGGGACTAGTGGACAGTCACAGAGACCATTGTAGACAATCCTGGGGTTTGCCTCTATGGAGAAAGGGGAAATTTTCTGCTTAAATTGGTCTTAAGGAATGACTTAGGAATACTGTCATTTTGTCAGTGCGTCACCTGATTCTCTCCTTCTACCCTTCATCCCCTTGATTTCCTTAGCGTCTTTCTACAGCTTACCATGTGTTGCTGATTTTATCATCGATATTCTGCTCGGATCACCAAGTGCTGAGGTAAGGAGTTCTATTACTTAGCGAAAGACCTTTTGGTCTTGTTATTATGGGCTTTCTTAAAGGCCTACAGCATTTTGGGAAGTACAGAAGGAATGGCTACAGACCACCACCCTGGAGGAAAAGTGACCATTCAGACTACACTCTCTGCCTTCTCTTTCTCCCTCCACATTCCAACAAAAGTCTCAGCACTGGGGTTAGAACTGGTTGATGTTTGAGTTTTGTTGATAACCGGAGAGCAGCCTCTAGTGTTAAGCATCTGTTAACTGCAAAAGCAGCAGATGGAGGCTTCGGCATGTTAGTCAGAGGCTGGAGAGATCACCTTTCAAACCATGAACTTTTGTCTTACACGCGTTCTCACGACCGGCCAGGAAAGACACAACAAACCAGAATCTTCTGCGGCAAAACTTTATTGCTTACATCTTCAGGAGCAAGAGTGTAAACTCAAACCCAAAAAACGAAAGCGAAACCCCGTCCCTATTTAGGAGAGTTATCCTTCGCCTAGGACGTATCACTCCCTGATTGGCTGCAGCCCATGGCCGAGTTGTTGCCACGGGGAAGGCAGAGTACATGGGGTGGAGAAATACCCTTGGCACATGCGCAGATTATTTGTTTACCACTTAGAACACAGCTGTCAGCGCCATCTTGTGACGGCGAATGTGGGGGCGGCTTCCCACAGTTCCCCCTTTTCTATTAATAAGAGCAATAGGCCACCCATATTAATGAGAGTGGAGATAGAGGTCAAATCCCCAGTGTGCAGGTAAAGGAGCCATGTACAGGATTAGCTCTTAGGCTCACAGGCTTTTACCCAGAGCAACCCTGACCTGCTCCCGTGTCGTTTTACCTGGAGAGAAGGACACTTGGACACTCAACCTTCTTGAAAGATGACATGTCTCCCTAGAATAGGCTCATATATGCCGCAGAGCCCTTCTACTGCAGTGCTTAGCCGTGCAACTCTCTCAGGCTGCTGAAGCACACTCACTCTGTCCCGTGCAATGAGACTAGCCTCGTGGTGTGCAAGAGCTGAGTGGCCAGCGACCTATTGCTTAAGCATAGATAACCATAAATCAGGGGAAGCACCATGTTCTAGTCCTGCAAGCGCCTGGGCAATAACCACCTTGTCTCTCCTAGTTTGGGCCTTAAGCTTACAGACCAACCAAAGAAGCAACACTAATCCACAGCAAAGTGTATCTCCAAATAATATCAATCCCACCCATTCTTTAAAGAAGGAAAATGCTGAGGAGATCCAATTGGGTAATCCTTTGGTCAGGGACAGGTCCAAGAGCGTGGAGTTGACCTGAAGTCTCAATTCCCGAAGGATCTGTTCAAATTCAGCCGTCCAATTCTGTAACATATACTGAGAAAGACTTTTTGACAAATTAGCTACCCTAGTAAATTTCTCATACTGAATGGAAGTAACACACAATCCCGGAAACTTTTGTTCACATCCCAGCTGAGCTATTTGCCATAATACATCTAGTTGTTTCTGGACAAGATCTATGAGTTGATTAACCAGCATGAGACCACCCTGTATCTTGACATTAGCTGAGGCCTGTTTATCTATGACTGTAGTCACTGAGGCTGACAAAGTGTTAATGGTGTCAGTCGTCTGGACCTGTCCAGACAGAGCCAAGGCTGTCTGAATCAAGGCCAAACCCAGTTCCTAGTTAGTGGTAAAAAGCAGGGGAATACTTGAGCATTATACATCACCGTCATTGGGAGTGGAAATGTCGACATTATCCCCCAACGCTGCTCTCTCTTTATTATTGACGCCCTGGACATCACCAAGACGAGGGACATCAGTATTCCCTTGGTCAGTCTGGATTTTTCGGGTGAGTCTTTCTGGTATCCAAAATGGGTTGTCTTCATTCTGTGGGAAAACACAAATAGCTCCCCTGGATCTTATCAAAATAGGATCCGGGCCATACCATTTATTATCAAGGACATTTTTCCATTTAACCATCTCATTGGGCCTATCTGGCTCTGAACAATGACGTTCAGCCGCAGTATGGCCATGAGCATCAATATTTAAAAAATTGAGTGTAAAGAGTGCCATAGACACAGACACTCTTGGTACTCAGGGTAGAGTCTCGACTCCCCTCTTCTGCTTTATTAGATAGGCTTTGAGGGTGCGATGCGCACGCTCAACAATACCCTGTCCTTGAGGGTTGTATGGAAGTCCAGTCAGGTGGGTCACGTCCATCTGACGGCAGAACTGCTGGAATTTTTGAGATGTATAAGCTGGTCCATTATCAGTCTTAAGGAGTTTGGGTTTCCCCCAAGCACTCCATGCCTCAAGACAATGTTGAATCACATGTGAGGCTTTTTCACCTGTTAAAGGTGTGGCAAACATTACACCAGAGCAGGTGTCAATAGAAACATGTAAATATTGATTTCTCCCAAAGGAGGAAATATGCGTGACATCCATTTGTCAGACCTGTAATGGCCTGATGCCACGAGGGTTTACCCCTACATGAGTAGATAAAATTTGACAACAATCTAAAGGCATTATTAAGTAATCAGAATCATTTTCAGTAGAACCAATCCCTCTGGCAGCTCAAGGAATACCAGAGGAAGGAAAACAGCCATGTAGGCTTGGCAAAATTATTAGTTGAGCTATTCTGTCTCTTTGTGATATAGAAAAGACAACTTGAGGACAAGAACAGAGAACCTGAAGTTCCCCTTTATAATCCTGATCTACAACTCCAGGGTGGACAATAAGACCTTGTAGGCTGCAAGAGCCTGCCTCTGTCTCTCTGGCCACAAAATCTGAGAAGGACTCCTGAGGTCCCTGGACGATCTTTGTTAGTTGTCCAGTGGCTTCACCTGCTCGGGAGAGCGCCTTCCAGGCCCTAATAGCCTTTTCATCTGATTCAGAACTATTAAGAACTGGCTCCTTGAGCTCACCTAGTGATGAGTAGAGGCTCCTTCTCCTAGAGACCTCCGCTAATTTATCTTTTTTCTTTTCTTTTTTCTTTTCCTTCCTTCCAATCTCTCCCCAGGTATTCTTACCTGACCTAAACTTTTCCTCGGGTTCAAGACCCGTGGAAAGGCCTGTATACTTATTCTGTGTACCATATTTCCTCTTTGCTCCTACTCTCTCTCCCCGCTTTACTTCTGATAGATTGCCCTGAATTTCATCCAGAATTTTCAGCCCTGCCTTAACCACTTGATAACATGTGAAAAGGAACAAAAAGGCTCCTAACACTAGAAAAAGTTCAAGGCCAAACATACCTTGTAAAGCTATTTCCCACTTTACTTCTGATAGACTGTCTTGAATTTCGTTAGAAAGTTCAAGATCAGACTTACCTTGTAAAGCTATTTCCCACTTTACTTCTGATAGACTGTCTTGAATTTCGTTAGAAAGTTCAAGACCAGACTTACCTTGTAAAGCTATACTTACGGGTACCCTGTTCCCCAGCTGAAGAGTTCTGAATTCATGCAGTTGAATCCTTCTCAACAGTCTGTGATGCGGGAACACTTTATTACCACCATTCCCCAGCTGAAGAGTTCTGAATTCACGCAGTTGAATCCTTCTCAACAGTCTGTTTTACGGGAACCTTTATGACCGTGACCCGCAGTTCTGGTTCCGGAATGAGGGATCTTCCTTGCGCCGGTGATGGTTAACTCCCGTCCCGAGTTTTCTTGTCCCGGGTTTCAGCACCAACTCTTACACGCGTTCTCACGACCGGCCAGGAAAGACACAACAAACCAGAATCTTCTGCGGCAAAACTTTATTGCTTACATCTTCAGGAGCAAGAGTGTAAACTCAAACCCAAAAAACGAAAGTGAAACCCCGTCCCTATTTAGGAGAGTTATCCTTCGCCTAGGACGTATCACTCCCTGATTGGCTGCAGCCCATGGCCGAGTTGTTGCCACGGGGAAGGCAGAGTACATGGGGTGGAGAAATACCCTTGGCACATGCGCAGATTATTTGTTTACCACTTAGAACACAGCTGTCAGCGCCATCTTGTGACGGCGAATGTGGGGGCGGCTTCCCACACTTTTGTTAGGTTTTAATTCTTTTATATGTGACAATGAAAATAAACTTTTTAAATATTTGAAAATAGGGTTTATTTTCATTGAGTTATAAACCTGTTAGATCAAATAAAATTGTAGAGTAGTTTGGGAAATTAGTTTCCAAACCACATTTATTTATTTATTTATTTATTTATTTATTTAAAGATTTATTTATTATTATATGTAAGTACACTGTAGCTGTCTTCAGACACCCCAGAAGAGGGTGTCAGATCTCATTACGGGTGGTTGTGAGCCACCATGTGGTTGCTGGCATTTGAACTCAGGACCTTCAGAAGAGCAGTCAGTGCTCTTACTCGCTGAGCCATCTCTCCAGCCCCCACATTTACTTTTTAATTAGTCCATTTACTCTGTAGAATCTTTACCATTCAAAGTTAGAATCGTCACATCTTTCTAATATATTTCAGTTGCTTGAACAAGTAAATGGTGTGGATTTTCAGGGTGTTACTTTTTTGTTTTGTTTTGTTTGTTTCTTTTTCGAGACAGGGTCTCTCTGTATAGCCCTGGCTGCCCTGGAAGTCACTCTGTAGACTAGGCTGGCCTTGAACTCAGGAATCCGTCTGCCTCTGCCTCTGCCTCCGCCTCCCAAGTGCTGGAATTAAAGATGTATGCCACCACGCCCAGCAGGGTGTCACTTTTGAAGTAGCCTACAATATTGATGGCATCTGTCACTTATCTGTCACTTAATGTCTGATGACATTTCAGATCCGCCGGGTCGCCTGCGATCAGCTCTACACTCTTAGTCAAACAGACACTTCGGCCCATCCAGAAGTGCAGAAGCCAAATCAGTTCCTCCTAGGAGTCATTCTCACGGCCCAGCTGCCTCTCTGGTCCCCGACCAGTATCATGAGAGGAGTCAATCAGAGGTATGGGATAAAGACAGAGTGGGCAGTGGTTGTTCTCTGTGCTCCTCCTGTGAAGTCCACGCGGGTTCTTGAGTCAAGAGAGCTGCTCTGCCTTGCCTCACATGCAGGTTCTGCATGTTTTTCCTGACGTAGGATGAAAGTTAAACCCCACCAGGCTTCCCTCCCCACCAGTCCTCACTCCCACACTACTCTTCCTATTCGGCGACATCCCGAAGTTATTTGAGCCTGGTCCATTGGTCCACATCACTTCTGTCCTTTTGCACATCACTTTGTCAGCTCAGATATTTTATGGAGTCTGTAGGTGACTCTGCTAGTTTGGGTATCTTAAAACTTTGTTTTCTAGTCCATAAGCACAAGGTGTCACGTTATGTTTAATTTCTCCCAGCAGTGTGCACTGCTGTACTGTAGAAGACATACCTCCTTGATTAAGGCAAATCTCAAGTATCCTATTATTCTTGATGCTGTTGAAATTCACTTTTCAGATTGTGCAGTGTTGGTAGGAAAAATACAATTTTTGTTTGTTGACTTTTATATTCTGTAACTTTGCTAAATTAGCAGGCATTAACAGGCTTGGGTGAAATCTTTAGTGTTCTCCATATATTAATATGCTTGTCAGAGTAGTGAAGAGGTGAGCCCATTTCACTGCTCCAGTCTGGATGCCTTCTTTCTTGCCGTGTTCTACTGAACAGAGCTATGGTAGCAGTGGTGGTGCTGTCCTTAGGGAGGAGCTTTCCATCTTAGACTATGGAATGCAAGATTCATATGGAGTTTTCCTGTGTGGCCTTTATTATGTTGAGTTAGACCCCTTCCCTTCCTACTTCAGTCAGTGTTTTGATCACAGGGCAGCATTAAACTTGGCTGGCTCCTTTTTCGTTAAATTTATTTAGTTGTATTTAATGTGTATGGACATTTTGCCTGTATATGTGTGTGCCTAGTACCTGTAGAGACCAGAAGAAGGTGTTGGGTCATCTGTGAGCCAGTTGGATGTTACACTTTTCATAAATTTGAAATTTGTACTTCACAACATTTTTAAAATGTCTTAGTTTGGTATATAATTAGCAATTACCATAGCTAATTGTGCTGCAGTTTACCAAGGTGGGTGTGTGTGTGTGTGTGTGTGTGTGTGTGTGTGTGTGTGTGTGTTTTACCCTCAGAAAGGTCTGAGTTTGGATGTTTTATTTGTAATTTTAAATAACCTAAAAATCTTAGTTCATTACACCCACTTGATCCATTCTATAATAAGACTATACTAAGCATTTAGAAATTACAAGACTGAGAGAAATGAGGTGTCCATGGACACCAGCTCGTAGTAGTAGTAGTAGTAGTAGTAGTAGTAGTAGCAGCAGCAGCCAAGATTGAAACCAATCTGATCCTTCCACCTGTGCTCCTGCCCACCTTAACAGTCCAGCAACTCCATGCACTTGACAGCTAATGGGTAGATACTGGTTCACATTTGAGTGAGCAGATGCAGTCAGTGTTTATGTTAGTTTACAATACGATACACCTATAAGTTTGTTTCTCTCTACACCATTGTTCCTAGATTACAGTTTATTAAAATTATTAATTTCCATCATGTTACAATTGGTATTTAATTTAAGTATTGTATGCTTAGGAAAATTACCTTGCTCAGCTGCTTTGTAAGCTTATTTTTTAAAAGAAAATGCTTTATCTTTTAAAATCAGGCCTTTATTAATAACTGAGAAATCTATCTGGTTTTCAGACTACTGTCTCAATGTATGGAGTATTTTGATTTGCGGTGCCAGTTATTAGATGATCTGACAAGTAAGTAAAGTCTCACTTTGATTCGGGGTGGGGGAAGTGAGAATGGCAGACCATATCTGATGTATCTGTCAGAAAGGGTTTTTTGTTTTTTGTTTTTGTTTTTTGTTTTTGGGTTTTTTTTTGTTTGTTTGTTTGTTTGTTTTTCGAGACAGGGTTTCTCTGTATGGCCCTGGCTGTCCTGGAACTCACTCTGTAGACCAGACTGGCCTCCAACTCAGAAATCCGCCTGCCTCTGCCTCCCGAGTGCTGGGATTAAAGGTGTACGCCACCACGCCCAGCTGAGTACGGTCACTTTTGACATTGAGTTTTGTTTTCTTGAAATGGCATATAAATCCATGTGCCATTGAGCCTGTGGGGTCTGTTCCATACCCAGCCAGCTACAAGGAAGGCTTGTTAACTTTAGAATTCGCAGTCTCATTAGTAATTGAACTAAGAAAGAATTAACATGAAGGATCTGATTCTCTAGCATAATTTATTCTACCACATTTTATTTTTTATTATTTATTTTTACTGTACTTATGTGAATGTGTATGTTCTGTATGAATGTATGCACGTGTGTCTGGATGTCTACAGAAGCCAGAAGAAGGGGTTAGATACCCTCAAAATGGAGTTACTGCCTGTTAAGCCCCCTGACATGAGCACAAGGAACTGAACTCAGGTCCTCTGGAAGAGCAGCCAGTGGGTGCCACTGAGCACCTCTCTAGCCCCTATTCTGACATATGGGGTTATTTAATGGCAGCTGGAATCTGTTGGGACATGTTGATAGTGACAGAGATCAGGCAGTGAGTGAAATAGCAGTGATAGAAGTTGCCTTTTAGAATGTGAAGATTTTACTCATCTTTACTTTCAAATATTGCAAATAAATGATAAATAATACAAATTTCCCATGTAAATTTTAGTTGTTCAGGCCAAGTTCCCTACTCTTTACCCTCAAATTCACTTCAGATTACAGGAAATCAACAGAATCAACAGAAATATTAATTGAAGTAGAACATCAAAGCCAGGTGAAAATATGCATTCACTGTGAATGTACGAGTTGGATAGCCCCGTGGGGGATTCATAGAGACGGTGCCTGGAGGCCGGAGGTCTAAAGTGACAGCATGGGGCTGGTCTCTGTGCTCTAGAGAAGGGACAGCAGCTCTTTAAAAGAAGCAGCCTTTTCCCAGCACCTCATTCTACAAGCACTTTCTTCATGCCGACACCTGCTGACTGATGTACCTAAGCAGCAGCAGCTCTGCAGGCAGGTGCCTTCCTGGCTTTCAGATCAGACTCCTCCTCTAAGCAGTGCAGTGAGTTGCTTGAAGATTGGAGTAAATAACAGACTGTATGTCTTGACTCAAGTATAAGGTAGAAAGAATGAGACCACGTCCATCTAACTGCCTACGCTAACAGATACTTGGAGCCATGCTTCCAGTGTAGAATTTGACTGTCAGTCCTTGTTGAGTAGGGTAAGAGAAATTATTCTCTGGTGTTTGGAGACGGGAGCTTATGATGCCTGATCGTTCTCTTTATAGATCTGCCTCTTTGGTTTAAGAAGCACTGTGGAAGCCTCAGTTCTTCTCGTTACTCTCCATCCCTCCCTTCCCCTGGGAAGTTTTGAACACCAAACCAGATGCTTTTTAGAGCAATGATCATCATCTCCATTAGTGTGGTGGCCCCCACAGAGGAGGCAGTCAGGTGTTTAGTTGATGGCAGGAGATGGCCTTAACTGAATCTGCAGCCAGAAGGTTATTAATGACAAGTTTGGTGAGATCTGTGAAGTGAAAGATTAGGACTTTAGACTTTAGGGCTTTGATTCCATGAACAGAAATCTTTCTTTGTAATAGATTTCTACCTCCTCACCTTAACCCCCTTCTCAGCTTCTGAAATGGACCAGTTAAGAATCAGCCCCGCTACCATGCTTGAAGATGAGATTACATGGCTGGATAACTTTGAACCTAATCGAACAGCAGACTGTGAGACTAGCGAAGCTGACAACATCCTATTGGCAGGACATTTGCGGCTCATTAAGACCCTGCTATCACTCTGTGGGGCAGAAAAGGAAATGCTTGGTAATTATTGCTTCATTTTATTGTATGAGAAAGACTACCTCAGTTCTTAGTTACTACCAGAGCATTGCATATAATTGTGACAATATGATAATTGCTAAATGTTCCATGAAAATTTGACCTTTTAGGAGTAGAAAATTGTCTGCAATTTTAATGATTAGTAAAACACAGGGGGTCTCTTACCTGTGTCCTTAAATCACATGGAGAATTTTATATTATTAAAATAGCATATAATTTACTATCTTTGTTTGTCTCTTTTGCTGTTTGCTATATTTTATAATACCTCTTCCTCCTTAAGAATGGTTCTCATCTGGAAAGTAGTCCCCCAGCCATTACCTCCCTGGTGCTGGGGAAATGTAAGATCCCCTGGAGTACACTTACAACTTGTATATACATATCCACATGCTATAAATCATATTTAGAAAATAAACCAAATTGTAACTATCACAGTTGTAGTATCAACTATACCAACACTGTAGAATTTTCATGGCTGTTGAGGATACTTAGAAAGAGCGATTCTTAACCAGGAAGGAAGGAGTATCATTTTACCTGACAAAGATAGGTTTAAAAGCTTCTTTAGCCCTTGTGTGGAGGACTTGCTGATGCAAGGGCTTCCGAGGTGAAAGCTTGACTCCTTTCACTGTCACAGACTCCAAGAGAAGGCACGCCTTACCTCACCACTCCTGACCTTGTTTCCTGATCTCAGCATGCCACAGATCTGTGCAACATCCTGAGCTCTCAGAAAGTACAATTTAAGTTAAACCAGACACATTGCAGTTGGGTGGCCCGGGTGCCTGTGCTGCTCTGATAGGAAAGTGCAATAGAATCTTCCAATTAAAATCTGTGTTCCTCTTCACCATGATCTTCTGCTCTGTTCCAGGTTCATCACTGATTAAGCCATTGTTAGATGACTTCCTTTTCCGAGCTTCTAGAATTATTGTAAATAGTCATTCTCCAGCCAGCAGTGCCGCCATCAGTCAGCAGGACTTTCATCCAAAGTATGGAAAACGCACGTTGTGTTCAGTTTTGGTAAAATCTCTTAATTCACAACTGTAGTCCAAAAAGATTTTCTTAACTTGGAATTTGTCTTCCGTCCTGTGAGTTTGTCCTGTTTCCTGCCACTTAAGCCAGTGCATGCAAATGAGCTCTGTTTACAGTGTGCCTGGCACGTAGTGAACAGAGAAAGTGCCGAGGTACAGTTCTCATCGTCAAGCTGGGGAAGGAAGCCACTGTGCCGATCTGGTCAGTAAGTTCCAAGGGAAGCAAAGCTAAAGTCCCAACTCCTATCCGGAATCAGGCACCACCTTTGCGTTATCTCCAGTGTAAGCAGACTCCAAGCATAGGCTGCAGGGCTTTTTAGGAGAACGGTCTAGAACCTAGTCATTCTCTGGGTCATACTATGTTCTCATGTCTGCAGCTGCTAGGAATTCGTTAAAGCTGCAATTTGGAAGCAAGGTTTTATATTAGTCTTTGGAGATAAGTGAAATATCTACAAGTCAAGTGATGTTGAGATTGTTGTCCTAGAAAAGGCAGCAGTGAGCTGCCATTTACCCTGCTTGGAATTGAACTTTATTGTCTAAAGAACAGAGTTACAATTTCAGAGATGACTGATAGAGGCAAGGCATAGTAAAAAGGACTGCACGGAGTCCCATGAGGCGTCATGTGTAAATTCTTTTCGAGTTAGAGAAGTCCCTTACTAGCAGAATGTAGTGGAAGGCAGGGAGAGGACATTTTTAGAGCTCTTGATCCGTCCTTAGGGCTGTGGCTTTCATCTCATTCCTGTCTGGTCTTGTCTTGAAGCACTAGGTCTCTGGGATTCTAATTAAAGCACCAGAAATATATTAGTATTTTTGACTTTCCAGTAAAATAAAACAATATATCTCTAGCAGTTTTAATGAAAAAAATTCATTGGTGACTCCTCCCCCTTATTTTTATTTTAATAATAAACTCATGTATACGTCCTGGATGGAAAAGCAGGCATGTTTCATCATCCCCTGTGTACTAACTGCTCGTCCATCACTGACCTTTTCCAACAAAACTGTGAAGCACAAGAGATTTAAAATACATGACATCTTTCTGAAAGTAAATATATTCTTTGTCACAATAACAAAAGAACTGCTTTCACTTCTGTGTATAGTGCCTCCCTGTTCATTTCTTGTCCAGCCTGTTCAATCCATACATCCAGACAAGAATTAAAGGACAGTGCCACCTCTGTGGCACTTGTCCTCGGTGGCGGCAGGTGCAGTGCTAATCAAGAGCTACCCACCCCCTGCACTTTTATACCTGTTCACGCAGAGGTTGGAGAGGTTGGATGTCCTCTTCTGTGTGTATCCATTCCATCTGTGAGCACTTTGGTAGTGCCAGGTTAGTCAAGAGTTCAGAATTGCTGCCTGGATTGAAAGGCAGGCAGTAAAGGCAATCTGCTTCCCCCTGTGTCCGTTTCATAAACTGATTTGACAGACTATCTGTTTGTGTTTCCATTTAGAAAGCTAGTAGTGTCATTGGAGGATTATTTGTTGACCGTCGGCATATTTGAGATGTTTGTAGGAATCAACCTTTATTTTTACAGCTTCCTTTTTCTTATTTGAATGGATTTTACTGATTATTATCAGGCTAAGATAATAGTTCTGAAACCTCTTCCTGCCCCTGTATATATAGGTTTCTGGCATAGGCCTAACTTACCTGTGTTTAAGAGATTGTAGTGTTTATATTTTGTTTTCTATTGTTGATTTTTGAAGATGTCTTGTGCTGTTGTTGTTCTTAGGTGTAGTACAGTAAATAGCCGGTTGGCAGCCTATGAAGTTCTTGTGATGTTAGCTGACAGCTCACCTTCAAATCTTCAGATTATTACAAAAGAACTACTTTCAATGCATCATCAGCCTGACCCTGCTCTCACCAAGGAGTTTGATGTAAGTTTTTAGACCTACTAATATTCTTTCTTGGGTGAGTTTGTGTATGTGGGTCTAGAGGCTGGAGATCCTGGTGTCCTCTTCTGTCGCGCTCCACTTTGTTTGGCTGATGCAAAGCATCACTTGACCCTAGAGCTTATTAGACTAGGTAGCCAGCTTGCTCTGGGGACCTGAACTGCAGACTTCACAGTTGTCTAGAAGACACTTTAAGTCATCACTCCAGCCCTCGTTTACCTGCTTTAGAATGGTCTCCTAAATAGATAACTTATATAACCTTTTGTGGGTATGTCCGTGACGAGGAGCAGGATGGAGGCCAGGAGGAATTGCAGGAGTTAGGTCCTCTCATCTTCCACCACCATGTGGGACCTGGGAATTAGAATCAGGCACTCAGACTTTGCAGTGCCTTTGCCTGCAGTGGTGTTTCTCTAGCCCCACAGTACAGGAGTTTGAGATTCAAGTTGCATTGTCCTAACCATAACCAAGTCAATATTTTTTGGTATGGCATGTTTACATATTGCAATCAACTAAATTTTTTATTATACTTAACCACTGTATTATTATGAAATATCCTTTCAGTTAGAAATGAGCCATTTTCAAACTGACTAATAGTTACTCTCAATAAAAAGTGACATTCCAACCATTTTTGTTATTAGCTTTTTTTAAATTCTTTTTTCCTTTTGAGTAAGTTTATGCTGGCAGAATGCTAGGCACTGAGTTACAAGACCAGATAAATTCAGTGAGATTCATAGAGTTTATCATATATGAAGAAAAATTCTACATGAATGTGCTGCCCCTGGGGGCTCAGTGGTTAAGAGCACTGACTGCTCTTCCAAAGGTCCTGAGTTCAAATTCCAGCAGCCACATGGTGGCTCACAACCATCTGTAATAAGATCTGACACCCTCTTCTGGTGCGTCTGAAGTCAGCTACAGTGTACTAATAAATAAATTTTTGGGCCGGAGCAAGCAGGGACTTGCTCCAGGGAGTGGGGTTGACCGGAGCAAGCAGAGGTCCTAAAAATTCAATTCCCAGCAACCACATGAAGGCTCACACCATCTGTACATCTACAGTGTACTCACATGCATAAAATGAAAAAATAAATCTTTAAAAAAAAAATATTTCCCCAACTGTCGGGCAGGCCAGAGCACGGACAGTGGAAGAGAGAGCCAGCAGCATTGTCTCAGCTCTGTGTAAGCTGGAGGTGTGTTCTAAGTGCTATACTTAGCATTTAAAAAATACTTAGTTCAAGGCCAACCTGGTCTAAAGGGTGAGTACCAGGGCAGCCAGGGATACAGAGAAAGAACCCCTGCCTCAAAAAATCAAACGAAAAAAAAAATTTCATAACCTTAAAAAAAAATTCTGTGCTTTTTACTACAAATAAATGTCGGTACTTGTTAGCTCCTAGAAAACAGTCTGTGTCAGTTATTACTGATGTTAATGAAAAACATGGAAGATGCATCCTGCATGTTTTTGTCGGCTGTTTGCTTATTACGTGGATGCACACATGTAACATGTGTGGTTACAGTAAGAGAGCCAAGCTCCTGGTGAAATCACATTTCCACATAGAAGTATACTGCCCTTCTACCTACAGAGGTGTGTGTTGAACACTACCCAAGATGTCTTATCTAGATTAGTCCTACACAGAAAAGCAATATGTTAGGCTCTGCATTGTTTGATAGCATTTGTAAATAAAACAATGGGGTATTTTCTTGTCATTTTAAAGGAAAAGTTTAATAGAATATTACCTTGTATTAAAAAGAATAATGTATAAAAACATGTTTTTTTTTTAAAGGTACTGTATAAAACTATTACCTTGCTTGAATGGTTGTGCTACAGAATTCCTCAGGATAGATTTCAGAATATTCAGAAAATTACATCGCTGTGTAGTAGGCATCTAGTGTATCTGCTAATGCTCTAAAGCCTACACAACCACATTGTAAGCTCTTGGGAGATGAAGGACCAGGAACATTTCTGATCTCTCTTAATCCCTGGCACAGTGCCTGGCACATGATAGGTCATTAATAAGCACTTGTTGAATGATAAGTGAATGACTGCAGGTTGATCTTGATTGAACTAATACCTGCTTTGTGTGACATATTTTATGAACAGACAGGAGACATTAAGATGATTGCATTTCGTCATCGTACCAGCTCCTAACACAGGTACTTGAGGAACATAGATTCTGTTGGTGTTCAAACCAAGCTGGATGGATAAATCGGAGTCCACTGCTTTTTCTTCTGAGTCATCTCAAATGGCTGTTGTGGAAGTGTGCTATGGTAGAATACTCATTGTCCTCCCCACTGTTTCTGTTCCTTTTTTCCCAGTACCTGCCCCCGGTGGATAGCAGGTCCAGCTCAGGGTTTGTGGGGCTGAGGAACGGTGGCGCTACTTGTTACATGAATGCGGTCTTCCAGCAGCTGTATATGCAGCCCGGGCTTCCGGAGGTGAGCGCTTCCTCCTCTCCTGTTTGGCATGCTTAATTATTATTGCCTCTGCTTGTAGCTATAGTTAAAAATTCTTTATTAGCTTCTGAAATCTGCAAAGATGTTATAGTCACACATGTCTGTAAATCTATTCTTTTAATCAGTAATTTGACCAAATGTAATTTTTATACATACAAAATTAATTCTCAAGCTATTTTATGAAGTTGTACTTAATATTTTAGACTATCTGGCTCTATTTTCAGCACATCTTATTAACACAGTCACAACTTGTGGAGTAGCAGGCAGTATTCTGAGACTATTCCATAAGTATTATGTCATGTGTCTAGAGATCTTCATCGTATCAGCTTCATACTTTATCCTTAACCAGACCCCCTAGGAGATGACAAACCTGGACATTATACAAGGCTGTCTCCACATCAGACACTCCTTAGCATAACAGCAGAGTGGGCATGCATGTTTGCGTTAATGTGAAACAGTTACAAGTTTCTCATTTTCTTCATAGTCACTGCTTTCAGTGGATGATGACACAGACAATCCAGATGACAGTGTGTTTTACCAAGTGCAGTCTCTCTTTGGGCATTTGATGGAGAGCAAGCTGCAGTATTATGTGCCTGAGAATTTCTGGAAGGTATTTACAGTAACTATGTTTTATGTTAGATAATATTTAAGAGTTTGGCTCCACTTTGGTTTTCTCTCATCACTAACAGCTTGTCAGAGATTTGAATGTTCAACAAATTGGTTCTTTTGAAAGGATTAGAATGTCAAGAACATCATTTGTAATTCCTACATCATTTGTAATCCACTTATCTGTTTTGACTGTTTCTTATGATTCTTATTTTAGCTCTTTAAAATATTCTTTAAAGGAACGAAAGAGGTAGCTCAGCAGTTGTACTGCTTTTGCAGAAACACAGGTTTGGTTCCCAGCACCCACACCAGGCAGTTCACAACCCCTACATCTCCAGCTCCAGGAGGGTCTGACACCTCTGGCTCTGTATTATGTGCACACACCTGCACAGCGACAGCGACAGAGATACATAAGTTAAAATCGTAGTGGAAATGAATCTTAAAGCAGTGATTCCAATAATCTCTCTGAACCCGTGCCACCAGTATCATTAGTGCCTCTAAAGAAAGGGCATTGCTGCGTTTTGTCACACAGCAGAGGTCATTTTTGAAAGACACTGTTGTGTAGTCTGAGGACTTACCCCGAACCCACGTTTGATTTCAAGGTTTGATTTCAAACTTGCTATGTTAGGAAGGACCAAGAAAATGCATAGATGGCTGAGTACAAGCCTGTCTCACTCCAATAGAAACATCCAGACCCTAAGAGTGAGCTTGTTGTTTCAGAAACACTGTGTGGTCCATGTGTTCAGAGCATGCTGCTTTCTTTCCTTTTAAACACCTGTTGAATTGAATTCTTGCTATGTAGATCTTCAAGATGTGGAACAAGGAGCTCTATGTGAGGGAGCAGCAGGATGCATATGAGTTCTTCACTAGCCTCATTGATCAGATGGATGAGTATCTCAAGGTAATGAAGGTCTCCGTTGCCCTCTGGCTCCTGCAGCTATGAGAACAGTGTAGGTTCACAGTGACTGAGACTCACAAGTTTATTCTTTCAGCATTTAAAATGAATATCTCCACATTATTGCAGTTAATATTTGTTATTCACCTATGCTGAGAAGATAACATAGTTCCTAATCTGTATTTCATAATAAATGGCGATTTGTGCATGAGGTTTTGTTTGTTTGTTTTGCACTATCCCTAGAGGTAGTCTGGTTGCAGAGTGCTTAGTGAACTGATGGCCCTGGAGGCCGTCTGGGAACGGAGAGACTCTCTGGCAAAGGGCCCAAAGGACTAGACTACTATTTGTTTTGATGCTTAGACGCTAAGATTTCTGCCTTTCTCAGTAAACAACAGACTTGCCCAGAGTTGCCACTATCCATCATATCAATAAGCACAATCGTTAGGCTTCATCTGGTCAGAATAGCTTACAGACCTGTAGTGCCTGTCTTTGAACAAAGCTTCTACCTTGCAACTTGTAGTCCAGAAAGAAGATCCAGAATCCTAGTGCATGGCGTGGAGTGATCAGCTCTCGCGGCCGGCCTTCGCTGGCCTTTCTCTTCTAACTGCCTGCATTGCTGATACTGGGGCAAGGACTGGTTACTACCTTCCATCTGGCCGAAACTACTAATATTACTCTTTAGAGTTTGGTGACTAAATTGAAAGTTTTTAATAAGATTTTACATGAACCAGCTAGTACATTCTAGGGCTTTTGGTTAAAACCTTAAATTTGTATTCCAACAGAAAATGGGACGAGAACAAATTTTTAAGAATACTTTCCAAGGCATCTATTCTGATCAGAAGATCTGCAAAGATTGTCCTCACAGGTTAGTGAACATGTCACCACTGCATTAAACAGTGACTATTAGGGATAGGGGTGTAGTTCAGTGGAACAGCATGTCTGGTATGTACAAGACCCTGGTTTTGATACCAGCACCGTGGGGCACGGGGGGGGGGGGGGGGGGGGGCAGAAATAAAAAGTTATAATGTTTGTTGACTGACTTGTAGATTTACTTCTTAGTGAATCTATAAATGTTCAGTGAATTTTATTTCTTCAGTTTCTATAATTACTTTGTAGTCTTAAAGTACTTGTTGAAATTGATGGTTTTGTCAGTGTGCTCTTCTGCTGAGGTTTGTCTGCTTCTGGCTGTTGCAGAGTGTGTTGAAGTTCAGATCTCAGGTTCTCCATTCATGGTTTTCTGTCTTTCCCAATCAGATATGAGCGTGAGGAAGCTTTCATGGCTCTCAATCTAGGAGTTACGTCTTGCCAAAGCTTGGAAATTTCTTTGGACCAGTTTGTTAGAGGTGAAGTTCTAGAAGGAAGTAATGCATACTACTGTGAAAAGTGTAAAGAGAAGGTATCGCACTTGCCCTTTCCAAGAAACAGTGTTAGTGTGTTGTGTGCGCCGTAGGAGGCCGCTGCCGACCTGCTCGCTGCTCCCAGTGCATTGTGCTGCTCCTTGTTTTACATGGGCACCACAAGTTTTTACATCACTATTTCAATTTCCTCGGGGGAGTTACTTTGGCTTTTGCTTTTCCTTAGAGAATAACAGTGAAGAGAACGTGCATTAAGTCTTTACCTAGTGTGTTGGTAATCCACCTGATGAGATTCGGCTTTGACTGGGAGAGCGGACGGTCCATTAAATACGATGAGCAAATACGGGTAACTTCTTCCCTTTCTGAACGGTCTCTCAACCGTGACCCTCCCGTCCTTCTTGCTTCTGTTTCTACGCCCTCTGTCCTCTTGAAACCAGCATGAGCGGTGTGCGGCCCTCGTTTGAGAAGCTGCTGCTAGTACGACAGGGGGACCTACAAATGTTCCCTTTATTTCTGGAGGGCACCCTACCCATGGTTATGAAATGCAGTGCCTTCTCTGTGACATAGACAGACAGACAGACAGACAGACAGACAGACAGACAGACAGACAGACAGAGATGCTGGGTATAGATGGGAGTGGGAGTCAGCCCTTCTCTGGGAAAGCATGACTCACTCAGTCTGACTTTACAAGGTTCTGCCCAGTACATTCCCATTTAACATTGGTGTGTGCTTTTTACTTTTACATAGTTTCCTTGGATGCTAAATATGGAGCCTTACACAGTTGCAGGAATGGCTCGCCAGGATTCATCTTCTGAAGTTGGTGAAAATGGGAGGAATATGGATCAAGGAGGTGGAGGATCCCCACGGAAAAAAGTTGCCCTCACAGAAAACTATGAGCTTGTTGGTGTCATTGTGCACAGTGGGCAGGCCCATGCAGGCCATTACTATTCCTTCATTAAGGACAGGCGGTAAGGGTTACCTATAGAAGCCCTCGTGTGCTCTCTGCCTTCCCTGTGAAGTCTGCCATCCATGCTCACCACTGGAGAAATTTCGGTGGTGGGGGATGGGGTAGTGGATAAGACAAGATTTTATAGCTTACATTGGCCTCAGATTCTCAGTACTTCTGCTTCTGCCTCCCTAGTGCTGGGATTATAGGCATGCATCATAATGCCCAGCTATAAAGAAATCCATATTGTACTTTGTTCTGCATCTTGAATTGATAATTTTTTACTCCTTTGATTAGAAAAGTTGTTTTAGAAACTGAAACCACTACACCTCTATTTTCTGGGATGCTCTTGATTAACCTGCTTTATCTGTGCATAATCTATAGAGACAAATGCAAGAGGTGAACATAATTGTTTTTAAATCTTTAAATGTTTATCTGATCTCTGGGTCCTAGGGGGTGTGGAAAAGGAAAGTGGTATAAATTTAATGACACCGTTATTGAAGAATTTGACCTAAATGATGAGACCCTGGAGTATGAATGCTTTGGAGGAGAATATAGACCAAAAGTTTATGATCAAAGTAAGTATTTATAAGTAGATATAGTCTATTCATTTTATTTTTTATTATTTAGGGTTTTTTCAGATTAGAAGCTATAATTCTTTATATAAAAATACAATAGATTTTGTTCTTATTTTCCTAATGCAGAGATATGATTACTTACAGAAGACAGTTCTAGCAGCTGTGCTTTCAAAACCTCATTATGTAGTGTGTTCCCTTCATCCTCTCACCCCAAGGGGATGCACCTTAACGTGTATTCTCAGCAACACTAAAAAGGCCTTACACTTCTTACACTTTGCACTTTGCAAATTTAGTAAATAAATTGTTGAGTCTGGAGGCCCTTTATTATAAATAATCACTCTGAAAAACATCTTATTTACCAAACCTTCTCTCTTAACATCTTATAAAATAGCAAACCCATACACTGACGTCCGTCGAAGATACTGGAATGCCTACATGCTCTTCTATCAAAGGGTGTCCGATCAGAACTCACCCGTGCTGCCAAAGAAAAGCCGAGTGAGCGTCGTAAGGCAGGAGGCTGAGGATCTCTCTCTGTAAGTCTCTGCCATGTGATTCAGTGGGTGATGGCATCTTCAAGATACAATGCTTTTTTTTTAAGGTTTATTTATTTATTTTATGTATATGAGCACACTTTCAATGTCTTCAGACACACCAGAAGAGGGCATCAGATCCCATTATAGATGGTTGCGAGCTACCGTGTAGTTGCTGAAAATTGAACTCAGGACCTCTGGAAGAGCAGTCAGTACTCTTAACTGCTGAGCCATTTCTCCAGCCCCATAATATAATGCTTAATGTTTAAAAATATTTAAGCATACAAGAAATCCTAAAATGAAAATAAGTTGTTTGTTTATTGCTCCCCAGACTTTATTGCCCTGACAAGAAATTACTTTGTATTTAGAAACATGTATATAAATTAGTCATGGCAGAGGCAGAATTGAGATTTTTAATTTCAATCCGAATTGAGGTGTGTGTATATATATATATATATTGAATGTACTTTTTGTCCAAAGCATAATGCTATAACCAGAAAGATTTTTTTTATGGTTTTATTCTCAATAAATTTGCCTTTACTATATTGAATCAGAAAAGCATGCAGTTTATGTTTACAGCACTAGGATATAAATCGAGCAAAAACAAACAAAAACCCTTTACGCTTAACAGTTCTTTGACTTTTGTCTCTCAGGTCAGCTCCATCTTCACCTGAGATTTCACCTCAGTCCTCTCCTCGGCCCCACAGGCCTAATAATGACAGGCTGTCTATTCTAACCAAGCTGGTTAAAAAAGGTGAGAAGAAAGGACTGTTTGTGGAGAAAATGCCTGCTCGGATATACCAGGTAAGAAGTACATGAACAGAGAGGGCTCGGCTGCTCTTGCAGACGACCTGGGTTCGGTTCCCAGCACCCACGTGGAGGCTCAAGCTTTACCTATAACTTCACTTCCAGGGATTCAGTGCCCTCTTCTGGCCTCCCAGCACAGGCCCACACATGCTGCATGTGCATAAGTGGAACCAAAATACTGATGCACAAAATGAGAAATAAGTAAATACTTAAAGGGACAGGGAGCAGATAAATTATTCTCTAAGGGAGAAAATCAAGATGAATGTCAGAATCCATGTTTTAAGTTCAGAGCACTCCTGGTGGCTGCCTTCTGTGGTTACTGCTGTCATGGGCCACTTGACCACCCTCACTGTTCTGTATCCTCTGTCAGATACAGAGGCCATAGCCATAGTACCACAAAGGTGAGCCAAGATAGCCAGCACCATCCCTGAGCAGACAGACATGTTGTTGAAATTATTTTATGTGAGAAAACAAATCAAGACTTAGAACCTTGTAGCTACGACTACACCAGCAATGATGGCCAGTGATTATTAAATACCTGCTCTGTGCTACAGATGATAAACATGTTGTAGTGGAGTTTTTGTTGTTGTTTTGTTTTGTTTTGTTGTTGTTTTGTTTTGTTTTGTTTTGTTTTTTTCAGACAGGTTCTCAACTACCTGGCTGCCCTGGAACTCACTGTGTAGATCAGGCTGGCCTCAAACTCACAAAGATCCTCCAACTTCTGCCTCCCAAGTGCTGAGGTTAAAAGCATGCACCACCACACCTGACTAAAGAGGTTTCTATGAATTGATTAAGCTTTCTAAATCCATTGTAGAATAGGAGATACTACTCCTATTTTTCAGATGGAACTAAACAAAGGTTATTAAAACAGAAATGGCCCACCATCTCACAAGGCAAGGGTTTGAATTCAAGACTGTCCACTTGCCCAGTCCAGACCTAACAGCCCAAAGCTAAATAGGCAGAAGCAGAGACTCTAAAGAAAATGTGGAGCCTTCAAAAGAAACAGAACTGAGCTGTCTAAGCCAGGGAGGAATAGGATCGCTGTTCATAAACAAACAAACAAAAACCGAAAACAAACTACCAAAACAAAATTAATCTCTGTTTGTTGAATCCCCAAAAGAGATTAGAGATGGCTTACCTTTCTACAGTGCCTTAGATTTAAAGGAAAGATTTTTCTCCCACATTGTTACAAAACTCAAAGTTTGAAAAAGGTGATTATAAAGTATAATTTGTTTTTTACAAACCTTTATTACCTAAACATTTTGCTAGAAAATAATCTTCTACATATTATTCTACCTGTTTGTTAAAAATAACTACTGATTTTGTTATGTAGATGGTGCGAGATGAAAACCTCAAGTTCATGAAGAACAGAGATGTGTACAGTAGTGACTACTTCAGTTTTGTTTTGTCCTTAGCTTCCTTGAATGCTGTAAGTAGCCAGTTGTACCTAAAGAACTAAAAAAGCAGTGGCCTCATCTCAGGTGTTAGCATTCATTCAGGCTTCCTATAAATGTGTTACCTGCTGGATGACACTGTCATGCAGGCAGCACTGGGCTGTACACTGTGAATGAGTGGCAGACGTTTGCACATACAGAATTTTTAGATTTTTGTGGCAAATTTGAGGGCTATGGAATTAGTGGCTATGGAGTTGGGGGCTCTGGGGCTGAAGGCTATGGGGTTAGGGACTATCAGCCTGAGGGCTGTGGGGCTGGTTTTCATCAGTTGCTTCTGTTCTCTATTGGCTAACTGTAATCATATACTGTCAGACTCAAAATTTCTAGTACTTCCTTGTCTACAGTCCCATTGTTAATAATGCCAAGAGGGTCAAAGACTCTTTTCTAAAAAGATTTCATTTACAAATGAAAAGCTATCTTAACTTTAAATTTTTAAATGAGTGTTTTATATTATTAACTGGGTAGGCATTTCTTTTTTCCTTTGTGTTGTATGTAACCCAGGCTATCTCCAAGTGATCGAGGATGGCTCTGAACTACCTACCTTTCTGCCTTCACTTTCTAAGTGCTAAGATTAGGGTTTTTCCTACTAACTTTATCATTTGTCATTATTACATTCTGTAGAATATATAATTATCTGTAAGGTGTTTATGAAAAATACCCTCTTCCCTCTCACAGACTAAATTAAAGCACCCATATTATCCTTGCATGGCAAAAGTGAGCTTGCAGCTTGCCATTCAATTCCTTTTCCAAACTTACCTACGGACAAAGAAAAAACTCAGGTAAGGGTGGTATGTTTAACTACTCTGTTGTTACAGAAAACACTGGTTAATTCAATGAAAAAATAAATTTATAGATTCTGCTTTTCAAAATATCACAATACTACCTAATACAATCAGCTTACTGAAACATACCCTCAGTCATTAGGAAAGGTTTAGTGAGAATTGATTTTTTGGGGGGGGTGGGGGTGAGACAGGGTTTCTCTGTGTAGCCCTGGCTGTCCTGGAACTCACTTTGTAGACCAGGCTGGCCTCGAACTCAGAAATCCGCCTGCCTCTGCCTCCTGAGTGCTGGGATTAAAGGCGTGTGCCACCACTCCTGGCCCTGAGAATTGATTTTTAAAGAAGAACTTGGTGTACTCTAAGATTAAATTTCATGTCTTTGAGAATTGGGTAAAATCCTGTCTGTCGATATCTTCAGAGGATTTTAAAAAGAAGAAAGAGAAGGCAGCATTCTAGGCAGAAAGAAAGACTCTAGAATAGCAAGCAGGACTTGCTTAAGGCCACCCATGAGTGACTAGTTAGTTGTATTTTTCTAGTACTTGTAAGGGTTCCAGATCAGAACGTCAGGGCTGTGTTCGGTGGCAGTTGATGGAGGAGTTTGAACCAGTATGTTCAGAGTGATAGTAAGAGTTCCAGACATGATGATGTGCATCTCACTCATCGATGGCTTTTATCTCCAGCGCCTGACAAGGTGTCTGGAGCATAAAGGTTCTGGGTTAGTAATAGTTGGTCCGTGACTGTGACTCAAGGTGAGAGAGGGTTGACGGGCCTTGTAAAAAATATACCTAAGGGAAAAAGGGAACTGGCTAGCAAAGTGAATACGCTTTTCATGTCTGAGTTTGGGGAAAGATTTTTCAGCCAGACTCATGAAGAAAAATAATTAGTAATGGCAATCTCACTTTATGTGTAGTAACCAGAAGTTACATGATTTTAAAAAGAGCACATTTCTGTCTTTTAATTCAGTTGGTACTTTGACTTGTGAAATTCACTCATATCTGCATGTTATACTGTCACCATTTTGTCTGCTTTCACTATTGTCGTTGTTAAGGCACTGGGGTCTCAGGAGTGGTGTGAGATGATGAGTAGTATAGTCAGGTCATTTTTTTCTCTGTCCAAATGTTGAACAAGATGTTAATGATTTTAGCAGTATGATATAAAACAGGCTGTTCTGTAGGTGACACATGCTTAGTTATGCCAGACAAAAAGTGATACATCTGGTCTTCATCAGTTGAAGTTGATGCGGAAGATGTAAAAGATGAAAATCAGTCAAAGGTGAAAGCTCTGCACATGTGTCCTGTGTATGTGGGTGAGGGTCACATCATAGATAACCCAAGCATGGAAACTGTCATGTGTGTGAGTAGCCAGTGACTAGTTGAACTGCCCTTTGTTGATCCTGGCCACTGGGATCGCTAGGTAGACAGGTGTGTGCTGTGAGATGCACTCTGCAGTTACGTGCTGGAGCCTGACATTGCACTCTGCTCTTTTAAAGGGTTGACACTGAAGAATGGATTGCTACTATTGAAGCATTACTTTCAAAAAGTTTGGATGCTTGTCAGTGGCTTGTTGAATATTTTATTAGCTCTGAAGGACGAGAATTGGTAAAGTAAGTATCAAGACCTTTGAATTAAACGAGCCTTTTATCTTTCCCTATCATTTAGAAGTAAAGCTTCTTTTTACATTTCAACTTGAAACCATTTGTCAGATTAGAGTCCATTTTAATCTTTTCACTGAAGTAGTAAGGAAATTAGGCCACTCCAAAATCATCTGCCGAACTAGACTCTGGCAAGGGTGGCTGCAGAGAGTGTAAGGTGAGAGCCACCAGGTGCTGTTTAAAATCTAAGAAAAATAATTTTTTATCTAGTTTTTTCTCTAGAACCTTCAGGCTTGTGCTCTCTCTCTCTCTCTCTCTCTCTCTCTCTCTCCCTCCCTCCCTCCCTCCCTCCCTCCCTCCCTCCCTCTCTCTCTCTCTCTGTCTCTCTTCTCTTTCCCTCTCCTCTCCTCTCCTCTCCTCTCCTCTCCTCTCCTCTCCTCTCCTCTCCTCTCCTCTCCTCTCCTCACCTCACCTTTTTTAAAGACAGGGTCTCGTTGGTGTGCAGGTTCGTCTTTCTTCGCCTTGCATTCCTAGCACTGTGCATTACCGTGCCTTTTTGAAAACAACCATGGCTTCTGGGGATTGAACCTTTTTGTAGGGCAGGCACTTAACCGAGCTGTGTCTCCAGCCCATAGAGCCTTAAAGATAGTGTATCATTGCTCTAATTAAAATGTGTCTTCACTAGCACACATCACACACACACAGTCAGAGAGAGCATAGGCAAAGAGACCTTCCCTTCAATGCTTGGGACCAGACTATTTTAGAAATTCATTGAATTGAGGGATATTTGCATTTTTAGAGATGTGTCTCAGGATGGAACACAAATGCAAACATTTAGTCACTTTGTTTTATTATCTATGCATATACATAATCTGGAGATAATTCTATACAATATTGTTCATCTTTTTGTATGCTAAACAGTCTCATGGCATAGAATTTTCCAAGAGTGACATCATATTGTCATCCAAAGATTTTACTGCACTTTGGAGTGAGGGTAGATTGTCAGCCTATACAGATATTTCTCTTAACTAAAACATGAGGATTACAATGGCTTCTTTCATAGCAACACCCCATACTGCTTCTTTCTTTATATAGGTTTTTAATGTAGGATTTCTGGGGTTTGTAATAGTGAATGTTCTCAACTTCACTTAAAGCGTAAACCACTAAGACAAAAGATTTCTACATCCTTTAGGAACTTCTTAAGACACTTAGAGACAGAGTAGAGCTGGGCAGAAGGGTCCTACACAACCCTCGCTCACTGTCCTAGTTCTCCCCAGGAATGGAGTTGGCTTTTCCTTCTGATCTAAAGCCAGTTTCGGACACAGAATTCACTAGCATTTTCAGCATATGTCTCTATCACATAAAGGAGTTTGGCTTTTTCCAGCATAAGCACTTTATCATTTTCAAACCAAACAAAATTAAGAATTCCTTCATATTTTCTTACACCTCACTCAGAGTTCCCCCCAAATACCTTAGAAATGTCATCTTGCACAATGCTTATACAGAGCCAGGTCCTACATAGTCCACACACGAGCTTCTGTGTGTGTCTCTTAGGATGCTAACCTTCAGGACTGGCATCCTCCGCCCTCCCTCCCCACAACATTTGTACAGATCCATGTCCTACAGAGCCCACGCATGGGCTTTGCTGTATGTGTCTCTTATGAATGTTAACTTTCAAAACTTACATCCCCGGGTCTCCCCTTCTTTGTCTTGCTTTTTATTTTGAAGGAGACTTGACTACTTGCCTGCTAGACACCCCCCACTCCCGCCCGCATTCTAGATCTTCTTTCATTCTTTAGTGTTACACTAGGAAATATTCAGTATTTCTCAAGAGTTTATGCATCTGCTTAAGTCCTACTGCAAATGTTATATAGGTGTCTCTTGTCCTTAAAACATTCAAGTTACCCCTTAGAATCTTGGTGACTTTCTCTCTGGTTCCCAAATCTCGTTCACAGCATATGGAGTGACCTGGGAAAGCCCAGTCCATGTGAGCCTGGAAGCTCTCGAGTTGCTTGGACTGATACCTGAGTCACTTCATTCCATGGCTGTTCTAGGTGTGGAGAGCAGGTTAGAGCTATTATATACGTATGTCCTTTTTATATCGTGTTTCTCTTTATTTTAGGGTTTTCTTGTTGGAGTGCAGTGTGAGAGAAGTACGAGTCGCTGTGGCCACCATTCTGGAGAAGACCTTAGACAGTGCCTTGTTTTATCAGGATAAGGTCAGTCTTACTTGTAAACTTGATGTGTCCTGTTTTTATCAGATGTTCTCAATTGTGCATAATAAGATGACCTACAACTGGTGTCTGGACTGGTTATTTGTGCTACATGTCACACACACACACACACACACACATAGACTTTCTGATGCATACCAGGATAGACTGAAAGAATTCAGATCTGCTTTTGTCTGCTTTAAGATTTTCCTCCTAGAGCCCTGACCAGTCTTCTCTCAAGAACTTGTGTTAGACTGTATGAACTGAGACTAATCGGCATCTAGACACTTCTAATCTAGACATTTTGAATCACCCTTGGCTCTTTCTGTTTCCTCAAAAGCTGTTTTCCTGATCTGACTACTTTTGGCAGGCAAACCAGAGCCATTCACTCCAGGGTAGGGTAGTTCCTTCCACCTTCAGCCTTCCCTGAGCTTTGTTTCTTCTTCCTAATCCTGTTCTCTGCACTGATACTTTCAGAATCCTAATTCTGCATACACATGATAAAACAAACTATGGTGTTTATTCTCAAAGGTTTTAAGCCTTGGGGAAATATGTGGTGTACATTCTCAGTCTGGTTGTTCAGTTTGTTATGAAATCTTCTCAAGTACAGCAGTTACTCCCAAGTTTGCTGTTTCAAACAGCTGATACGTCATGGAAAACTTTGAAAAACAATAGTGTCAGGATAAATTGGCTTCTTATAAACATTGGCTCCAGGCATTTTGTGCATCAATGATTATAGGAATGACTGCTTCAAATTCAGATGCTGACTTTGTTATGCAACCTTGAAGGAGGATGGTCCAGATGTAGTTAGTATCTGGACACCCAAGCACGTACTGGAACTGGTAGTACCTGTCCCAGCAAGCACTGTTAGACCGGACAAGGTCAGGAATGTTGCTCCACCAGAGGAATAGAGAAGGCAAGGAACAGCAAGTCAGATGTGCTCTTAGAAAGGTCCTGAAAGTTCTCCTCTCAGTTCCAGAATCATTAGAGTCATGTGCACTCTGAAGCAATCGTTTTCTATTACTGTAAGCAGCAGAGCCCTCATCCACCAAAACCACACCTGGTGCAGGTCACTGGGAGCTGCTCAGAGAGACTGACTACCATTGCTCTGAGACACTCCTGTGAGAGCTGTCTGACGGGTCTCAAGAGTGCTTACCCTAGTCTACCTTACTCTCCTTCATCCACTGTATAGTCCAAAGAGAAAAGGCAGGAAACAGGGCATCACCAGTCTTTAAAGACAGAAGAGCAGGGAGTGGAAGAGAAAGGAGTGAGGGTGTAATCATGGAAAATGCTTCTCGAAGTCAGTTCCATTTGATATCCAGCTGGTGTATTTTGTGTTTGTTTTCCCCACAATGGAAACTGTACCTCTTGCCACCCACTATTTACTGCCCTTTGAAATTGAAGTGCTGTGTAAGTGCTAACTTGTATTAGTTATAATGGGTGTGACAGATGAATGGGGTATTCCAGAAGTCTATGAATGAAGTCAAAGGAATGAACGAATAAGAGTAGTGAGCCTGGTCTTGATGCTTGGATAACAAATGAATTTCTAGGGAGTTGTCCAAAAACAGTTGGGGTGGGAGGGAAAGCAGAAGCACTGTCATACCAAAATGGTTTCTAAACAAATAAAATGTTTTTCAAAGCTTTCCATGAGGCGTCAGCGGGCTTTCAAGTAAGTTCCTAGTGAGTCGGTATTGCCGTGTCATCTGTCAGGCTGTTGCTCTCCATTTGCTCCATCGGCTTGGTTTCCAGCCCTGCCTGTGTCTGTGTTTTACTCTCTGCATCTGTGACTGTGAAGAAACAGCCTAGTGGAGGGAGGGATTCAGACTCCATCCCCCCTGGTACCCGCCTCTCTGTAAGACAGAGAGACTGGCTCTGGAGACCATGTGACAACTGGGCCAGCAGGATCATGGCCTGGGCTCTGGTACCTAGGAAGTCGCAGTGGCCTCTCTCTCAGTTCTACAGCTCCGACACTCTCCTGGAAGGTACAAGGATAACTCTGGTCTGCTCTCCAAAGCATAAGTCCGTTTAAATCTAAGACTGGAGTGTATCGATTTCCCTTTGTTCTTACGCTGGTTTACTTCACATTAGCCCTGTGGCAGTGTCTGCCTTGTCTTCTTTCTCTTTATATAATTTCCCTTTTCCTCTCCCCAGTTAAAAAGCCTTCATCAGTTATTGGAAGTCCTGCTTGCTCTTTTGGATAAAGATGTCCCAGAAAATTGTAAAAACTGTGCTCAGTACTTTTCTCTATTCAACACTTTTGTACAAAAGGTAAATACTGTTTTCTAATGCATTTTCCTAACATAGCATATTTATAATCTAAAACTTATTTCATATATGGAAAAATGTTAGATTCCATTCTGTGTAGTTCTGTGGTTCCATTGGTGTTTCCAAATTAATCCAAATTAATGGATAATTAAATCCAAATTAATGGATAATTTTACTTGTAAGAATTCTGATACAAGTAGTGGCAGCAGTGGAAGGCAGCGGCAGTGGTTTTGCCATTGGGTGGCAGTGGAAGGCTCAGAAGTCTTTGATTAGACATTAGTAAGTACTCACTATACATAAGTTACAGCAGTTAACTTGGTGATTTCTTAAAACTTCTCATCTGACTGTAGTTTTGAAACAACTTTTTATCTGGCTGGGAGTATAATTTGTCATTCTACTGCCTTGTGACAGCAAGGTATCAGGGCTGGAGACCTTCTTCTGCGGCACTCAGCACTGCGACACATGATCAGCTTCCTCCTTGGGGTCAGCCGACAGAACAGTCAGGTAAGGCTGCTCCTCTTCTCAGTGAGGTGCAGTTACAGGCTTTCATCTGGTGGACGATAAGGGGTTATTTCATTTAGTTCTGAGTCTTAATTCTATGTAGGCCTTAAAAGTCTTTGGAGATCAGTAGAAGAGGAACTTCAAGTGGCCTTGGAGTCCTCTCCTTTCTTCCCCTGGAGCTGTGAAATTCTTTCAGGGTGGTTGGAATCCACCTGTGAAGCTGGACTGTTAAAAACTGAACTATACTGCGGTTTAGTGTTCTTAGTCAAATGATAGGAACGTATTAGTTCCCAGAGCATTGGGGGCGGGGAGAGGGGGGGTTGGGGTAGGGAGGGTTGGATGCCGTGTCCATATATGGCCTGGCCTGTAGAAATCCTTATATAGCTCTGTTTTTCTTATCCATGTATTTCTTTTGGTAAGTTTTTAAATGCCTACAATGCTAGAATTCAATAATGGTACATAGAGTGCTTCTTCTGTAGCAGTTACACCTAGTTGTCTGTGGTGGTACAGTTTGGATACACACAGCAATGTAAGATGTAAGATCTAAATAACTTTAAAAGTCCCACATTACATTACATTACACTTACATTACAAGTACTTAAGGCCATACTTAAACATAGCATAATGCAAAATGCATTTAGTCCAACTTTCAAAGTCCTCATAGTCTATAGCAGTCTCAACAATGTTAAAAGTCCAAAGTTCAAGGTCTCTTCTGAGATTCATTCAACATAATTAACTTTAATCCCCAAAGCAAGGCAGGAAACCAGCTGGGCAAACTCCAAACTCTGCATCTCCATGGCTGATATCAAAGCAGTCTTCAGATCTCCACTCCTTTTTCATCTTTCTTGACTGCAACAAACTGCTTTCTCCTGGGCTGGTTCCACTTGCTGTTAGCAGCTTTCCTCAGCATGTATCCCATGGCTCTGGCATCTTTAACATCCTTGAGTCTCCAAGGCAACTTCAATGTTACAGCTTCTTGTTTGTAATGTAAGAGTGTTAGTAATGTAATGTAATGTAAGGTCTAAATAACTTTAAACATCCCACAGTCTTTACATATTCTTAAAATTTCAATCTCTTAAAATTCAAAGTCTTTTTACAATTAAAAGTCTCTTTAACTGTGGGCTCCACTAAAACAGTTTCTTCCTTCAAGAGGGAAAATATCAGGGCACAGTCACAATCAAAAGCAAAAATCAATCTCTAACCGTCCAATGTCTGGGATCCAACTCACGATCTTCTGGGCTCCTCCAAGGGCTTGGGTCACTTCTCCAGCCAGGCCCTTTGTAGCACATGTGTGTACATGTAAGATCTAAATAACTTTAAAAGTCCCACAGTCTTTACATATTCTTAAAATTTCAATCTCTTAAAATTCAAAGTCTTTTTACAATTAAAAGTCTCTTTAACTGTGGGCTCCACTAAAACAGTTTCTTCCTTCAAGAGGGAAAATATCAGGGCACAGTCACAATCAAAAGCAAAAATCAATCTCTAACCGTCCAATGTCTGGGATCCAACTCACGATCTTCTGGGCTCCTCCAAGGGCTTGGGTCACTTCTCCAGCCAGGCCCTTTGTAGCACACGCGTCATCCTGTACAGTTTGGATACACACAGCAATGTTTCTCCCATTCTCCAGGAAGAATTTAAGCTTAAGCACAACTGTGCTAAGTAATTTATGCAAGATGACAAAGCACATGTGTTGGTGAAATGGATCTAGGCCCAGCTCTGGGGATCTCAGAGTCTGGGCCTTTTCACTGTGTGCTGTGCTATGTGCATGGGCAGACTTGGCACTGACACTCCTAAACTCCTCTCAGCCCTGTCACATCATCTTACTGCTGTCACTCTTAAGTAGTAAACATAGTACTGCCACCATAGCTTGCTGTGGATGTTGACTGTGCTGGGATTTGTAATCCGTCTGACTCTTCACCTAGACTGAGGACTGACTTGAATTCACTATATTTGCACTGCACGTGCAGTCAATATTATCTTGCATTTGTGGAATACACTACTTTTAAAATATTTTCATTTTTAATATTTCACTTTATCCTCAAAGCCACAAAGAGGGCAGAGCAGGTAGACTATCTCTGCCATTAAATGAAGCACTTTTAGGGACCATGTGCCCATTTATACAAGACCCTGGAGGCGCCACAGGGCCAGGCCTCCTGTCCTCCAGCTTCATGGTTTTCTAGTACACCGAGGCTCAGGGAAATTGCTCAGCCTCTATTGTATACTTGGTTTTAGAATTTGAGTTAATGTTTTCTTCCTGGGGAGCAAACCCTTTGAAGATGCCTTTAGACCCGTGACTGTCTATGTTGACCTCCTCCACTGTGGGCTCAGGAGATGCTATGGTTTAGTACATCACCAGCGAGTGACCCCTCCCCACCCAGAACAGGAGCATGCTTTCCTTTCTCTACTGACAGATACGCAGATGGAGTTCAGCACAAGCACGGGAGTTTGGGAATCTTCACAACACTGTTGCCCTGCTGGTCCTGCATTCGGATGTCTCTTCACAGAGGAATGTTGGTAAGCTTGAGCAGACCTTCCCACATCAGAAGCGGGAGAAGAGGGCTTCATCTTAGGAACTGAAGCAATAGTATTTGTTTCTCAAATGACTATTGATATTTGAGGAGTGCTTAAAAGTTGTTTTTTTTTTTTTTTTTCAATTAATGCTAAACTTCACCTTATGTAACCTAGTTTACTGAGAACAACAGAAAATAAGTTAATCGCTGATTTGGAGCAGAGAGAAAAAAAGATTATTTTAAAGTACTCTAGGATTAAATTCTAATTCAGAGTTCATTCATCACTATAATGTAGTAGGAAAATAGCCAAGGTATGAGCTATTGTCTCTGAGCTGTGAGAACCTGACCAAGCCACCTCACCTTTCTGATCCTTCATACAAAATGAAAATAGTTTAAAAATAACTTCTAGGTATAGTAAGGATTAATCAGATAAAATACCAAAGTCCTTTGTGAAAGCAAAGGTGATTCTAATGTAAATTAGTGAAATCTTTTTTAATATGTTAGAATTGGAAATGGGTCCTGTTGTCCCCCACTAGTGGCATAGTCACAGATACACTTTTGTGTGTATGATTATCCAGTATCCTAATCATACATGTGTGCTGTGTTGTGTACAGTCCCTAGGGTCTGTCCTGACGTCACATAGTAGTCCTACAAAGTAGCTAACTGTATGAGTGCTTTCAGTGTGTTCCACTTTCTCGTGGTGCTTGTATTTACTGTGCTCATTGCCCAAAGCAAACTTGAGAGATGTTCTCCCCTTCTGTAGATAAGAAAACACAAAGACAGGTTCACAGCTATAAGTGATAGACCTCCACGTGTGGTGGTAATGTGTACAGTAAAATCTAAAGGCAGGAAATAAGAAAGATTCTAAAGTGCATCATTCCAGCTGAAAGATACTTAAAAACTATATAAAGAGACATTAAAGGACACACGAATAGAGTTCTAGTTTGTTTTCTGTTGTGGTAAGTACCACCTTATGGGGAGGGGGCAGTTTATTTGGCTTATAGGTTATAGTCCATCATCAGGGAACCCAAGGCTGGAACTCAAGACTCAAGGCAGGAGCTTGAAACAAATCAACAGAGGAATACTGTTTACTGATTTGCTGCCTTCAACTTGCTTAGCCATCTTTCTTACACACCCCAGGTCCACCTGCCTAGGGATGGGATTGCCCCTGGTGGGATGGGCCCTACTGCGTAAATTAGCAATTAAGAAAACACCCTGCAGGCTAATCTGATCTGGGCAATTATTTACTTGAGGTTCTCTTTTTCAGGTGACCCTTGGTTAGTGTCAAGTTGACAGCTAAAACAAACTCTGACACAGGACATGAACACTTGAGTAGTTCATCTCAGAAATAAAAATTCATCTTGTTGTTTGACTTCAAACAGTTTTACAACAGAAAATATGACAGTGTGTCCTCATTTCTTTAGACTCAGCCCTGCTCTGTGGGTTGAGTCTGCCTTCGAGTAGGTGGTCTTTTGCAAACAATTGTTAGAGAACGGTGGCTTGTTCAGTGTCTCTTTGGTAGCAGCTTTGGCTACTTTTTCATAGCTATTGCTGAGTTGAACTTTGAAGAAAATAGGATTTTGTCTACATAGCTCATTGGTCCAGAAGACTGAAGGATCAAGTTTTAAGAACATAGCAATAGCGTGAGCAGATCTGAGAGTTTCGCCCTTTGGCGGACATGTTTCGTGGAACATTTCCAAGTAAGACAGGTTGTGTTTTGTGTTTTGTTTCTTGGTTCTCCTAAAGCTCCTGGAATATTTAAACAACGACCACCTATTAGTGTCGCTCCTTCCAGCCCTCTGCTGCCCCTCCATGAGGAAGTAGAAGCCTTGCTGTTCTTGTCGGAAGGGAAGCCTTATCTGTTAGAGGTAGGTAATTGCTGTGCTGAAGCCATTTTCTCCTGTTTGAGCAAACTCCTTTCGTTGGTACATATTTCAAGTTTCTCTGGTGAAAGGAAATATTGTTAGGAGAAGAAATGCTTATCTTCTATACACATTTCAAAAAAATTAAAGATGAGGCCTACTTAATGGTGGAGCACTTGTCAGCGTGCTCACTGCCTGTATGTATGTGTAGATGGGTGGCTGAGTAGATGGATGGTGGATAAATTTGTTAAGTGGATGTTATTCATCTTCTTCAACCAAGAACTTTCCCTAAGGTCCCAGAGAAGGTGAGTGACAGTTCACATGTAAAGTACTTCATTATCAAAAGATTTTGTCGCTGGTCTATCTCTCCTTGGACCTAAAACCCTGCCGCCTAGAAGCATGTGTGTGTGAACCTTAGAAATGTGTTGGGAGGGGAGGCCCTTGGTCCTGTGGAGGCTCGATGGCCCAGCATAGGGGAATGCTAGGGCAGGGGGGTTGGGAGTGGTTAGGTGGGTGGGGAAACCCCCTCATAGAAACAGGGAGGGAAGGAGGATGGGGTAGGGGGTTGCAGAGGGGAAACCGGGAAGGGGGATAGCATATGAAATGTAAATTAAAAAATTTTTTAATTAAAAAAAAACAATGTACTTGTGGACTGTTCCCATGCCTGCACAGGGCATACACTGTGTCTCATCTCCAGCCAGCTCTTGTCCCACCCATAGTTACCTTCCTATGAATTCTTCCAGAATCTGATGGTATATGGAAATGAGTTTGTGAGCAACATATTTTTTTTAAGTTTAACTTTATTTTCCTGTCATCAGTCATTATTCTCACATGAGAATGCTTGCATTTGAAAATTGGTGAAGATGACTCTTTAAGGAATAAAAAGTGCATGTTTGTACAGATCTGTATAAATGACAGTAGACTCAGACACTCTGAAATCTATCCTTAGACCTCAAACAAAAAGCCCAGTTCTAGAACGGTGTCAGTGGGTCCTCATCTCTGAACTTGAGTGAAAGCAAGAGCAGCAGCGTTGATGGCTGAGCCTGCTCCTGTGTCCTCCCACAGGTCATGTTTGCTCTGCGAGAGCTCACTGGCTCCCTCCTGGCGCTCATGGAGATGGTGGTGTACTGCTGTTTCTGCAATGAGCACTTTTCCTTCACGATGCTGCATTTCATTAAGGTACAACTTGAGTTAAGCCTAGCAGTAGCTGGTGGCAGTCTATGAAGTCCCTGGTGAACATTCTCTTGCTCCCAGGCAGTATGGATAGCATGTTCCATAATTATAAAAATAGTATTGTGTTTATTTCTAAAGAACTAAGAATTCTAACTCCACTATCTAATGATGACCACCAGGAGTATTCTTTTAATTTATCCTCTCTTAGGTCCTTTCATTCTCTGTCTTTGTATTTCACTATAATTGAGAGTTTATTGACTGTGTAATTTTGTCCTCATTCACTTGGTCTTATAATTTCCTGTATTTCACTCCTTCATGTTCCATAATACACTTAGCCCTTTCCTAGTGGTGAGCATTTGTATATGGTTCAATTGTAACTAGTTAAAAATAATACTTTAATGATATTAGTTCTGGGATGCCCATTATTAGGTAAATTAGGTAAATTGTTTAACAGCTATAATTTTCTTTTTACTTGCAGTGTCTTAAAAATCAAAAGTAGGGTTTTATGTGGTCTAGAACAGTGATAAAATTAATTATAGAGCACTAATCAATAATTATTACTACTTCACCTCTGTTTCTACTAAACAGAAAAGCTATGCCAAATGTGCTATATTCAACTCGCTGACTTTTCAAGTAGTCCTGTGGGATGGATGAGGTTTCCATTACATGAGACTGGGTCAGATAAGGAGGGCCACACACTCAGCCGCAACAGCCTGGAGACTGAGCGCGGCTGTGCACTAGTGCTTTTACCACAGTGTTCTTGCCTTCCTAGATGTTACTGCAAAAGTACTTTAAGTTGCACGTCTTTTTCCTAGCTTTTCAATCTTTACATAATTATGTGGTTTTGATTCTCTTGGTGAAAAAAATGTCAGTACACAAATATGGCCAAAGTCACCTTTGACGTGGACGGCTAGTCATCTGTGGTCCACTTCCCAATCTGCCTACGAAGCAGGCTTGTCACACAGGCAATGTCCTTCTAGGTCCTTTAGATGAAATTCATACTGTATGTACAAGTTTCTACCCACAGAAGTTCTTTTGTGTAGTAATTGGTGCATTAGTGTTAACAGGAGTAGAGACCTAGTGAGGAACACCCTGGAGCTCTTAGCAAGGTGTTCAGTCCTCATCAGAGGTGAAGTCCTCTCTGCTTACTCACTGCCCAAGCAAAAGAAATAGGGCTTGCCTTCACGGCTTGATAATCCATGCAGCACCAGGCCAAGTGTCTTATTAGTGCCGTCCCTGCCACCTCGGAAATGTTTGATAAAATGTAATATTCTTTCTTAGCTCACTTTTGCACAGAAGATAAGGTTAGGACCAGAGATGGGTCCCCAGCACCCACCTCAGGCAGTTTGTAACTGCCTATACCCCAGCTCAGTGGAATTTTCAGTGTCTTCTTATAGCCTCTGTGGGTACCTGCACACACATGAGCATACATAGCACATAAGTAAAAATAAAAGTTCAGATGTTTAAAGGGTTTTCATAAACCTTGTCTTCTTAGTGGATATTTCTGTTTCATACACTGCCTTTTTAATATATTTCACACAAAGCTTACCTCAGAGGTTTTCATTTTCGTTTCCTTCACTACCAGTGTCTTTAGAAAGCAAAGTAGATTGTGTATGTAGCTGTGTAAGAACTGTAAGGGCTGTCAGTGACTTAGAATCCAGCCTTTCCCTTTCTTGCTTACTTTTGTCAGTGCCATAGCAGAGTATAGAATAATACTGGGCTGAGACTGCCTTCACGGCCTATCTGCTCCCAGAGAAGGATTTGGGGAAGTTGAGCCCCCAAGGGGAGCCTGACTTAACCAGAAAAGGCAAACGGTGGTAGAATGAGAGGTGGATTCCAAAATAGTGCTCTCCACAGTTACCACAGTGTTTATCCTTTCACAACCTTTTTTCAGAACCAGCTAGAAACTGCTCCACCCCATGAGTTAAAGAATACATTCCAGCTACTGCATGAGGTCCTGGTAAGTCACACTTGCTTGCATTTACATGCTTACTACTTTTGTTTTATTTATCTGTTTGTCTGTTTGTTTGTTTTGGTTTTTCGAGGCAAGATATAGCACTGGCTGTCCTGGAACTCACTCTGTAGACCAGGCTGGCCTCGAACTCAGAAATCCACCTGCCTCAGCCTCCCAAGTGCTGGAATTAAGGGCATGCGCCACCACTGCCCAGCATACAAGTTTACTACTTAGCATGTGTTTTTAAACCGCTAGTTCCTTACTGGGTTTGCTTCCGTGTGCCTACAATTATCTGTTCTTCTCCATAACAATCATAGTACTGGCACTGCTGCCTGGGAGGAGAAGCAATGAAAGTCTACCTCCTTGAGATAGCCAGGATCTTGAGGAAGCCAGGCAAAAGCACAGGCAATTAAACTGCAGAGATGAGAGGAGTCATGGAGGACAGTTAACCTTTGTTGACCTCGGTTGTGTGACCACCGTGTTTAGCCCTAGGAGCAGTACTCAGGAGTCAGTTGGTGGGCTTGGGTGTGTGATACTGTTTTCCATACCCTTTCCATTATAACAGGGGACCCGCTAAGGATTCCAATGCAGTGACTAAAGACCCATGCAGTAGAGTGTGGGGAAGTAATGACAGGCGGCTTACACAAGGCTTCTGCTGCCTGTGTCCAGGACACACCGACTTCTTCCTGTAGGGCACAGGGTGTATTCAGCCAGTAAGTGTGACTGGGAAGTGCTCTAGCCGCACTAGTTCCATTTCTGGCAGACAGCAGTCATCAGGATGAGTAACCATGTGCTTCCTTGGATATGCGCATAGCTTCCAGTTCCCCTTCCCTCCTTATTTCCTGAACCGAGCTCCTTCCTCTTCTCCACTGTCTCCTAGCCTCTGCCATCCATGCTGGCCGGCCATGCAAGTGGTTTAAGCAGGAAAGTGAAATGACTCAATTGCATAGCAAGAGCCTTTGGCAACTGGTTTTTTGTTTGTTTTGGTTTTGGTTTTTTTTGGGGGGTGGGAGTTGTTCATTTGTTCATTTGTTTGTTTTTTGTTGGGTTTTTTGTAATCCTTATTTTTACATCCTTCTCATTGTCTCCCTCCCAGTCACCCCTCCCCCCACAGTTCTTCCCCCACACCCTCTCCCCTTCTCCTCTGAGTGGGTGCCCCCGCCCCCCAGTATCCCGTATGGCAATTGTTTTGAAGAAACAACTAAAGCAAGCAAGGTTAGAGATTAGGAAAACAGGACTGCGGGAGCCTGGCAAGAAAAAGGGGCAGAGGGTAGAAGGCCAGCATCAGGCAGGTCAGTTAGAAAAAGAACTAAGAGATTTTGATTTGGAATGAGCTGGTGAGAGAGACTAGTCAAGGGCCTCTGAGAAAAGAGACTGTGTCCCATTAAAAACCTAGTGCTTAATAGTTGACCGTGGCTCAGAGGAGGCATTGAATTAAAATATACACATCATGGAAAGTACATGATGGGTGCCATCTACCAAAACCTGCCTTTTTGATCTCTTTCTTCTTTTTGATTCCAGTCCTGTTTATAAACTTTGGGAAGTGATACAGAGTTATGCTGTATCATTGAACTGGGCAGCAACAGACCCAAGCAGTGGGCTACACTATTTAGCACTCAGTGCCAATAACTAGACATGTAAGAAGAGTCTGTCCAACAGTAAACCTTAAGCACATTTTTGCTAAATTTAAAAATGAACTTGTGTCCTTATGACCACAAAATGTTTGTCCTCACAGCCCTCAGAAAACTATGGAAATAGTTGTTGGAAACACATATACAGGAGATGAATAGATTCATAATAATTTTATAGTTTGAGTTTGAATTAGGGATGTGTTTGAGATGCATGGCCGTGGCATAACGCCCCTTAGTAGGAGCTCTGTTGTAGAAGCTCATTTCTTGAGTAGAATCATGAGAAAACAGCAGGGACTTCTGCACAGGCTGTGCTGTCACGTGCTCACTCTGTCTCCTTCCTCTCCAGGTCATTGAAGATCCCATCCAGGTAGAGCGCGTCAAGTTTGTATTTGAGACAGAAAATGGATTACTAGGCAAGTATGCCAGCTTAGGAACACATGGCTGCAGTGGAAAGTGTTGCTCTGTAAGCTCTGCTCCAGTGGGCATGGCCCCTGCTCTCCCTGGCTTGCAGCAATGGCTGACTGCTCTATTAGAAGTCTTGTTCTCTTCACTCGGTTCCTCATCTCACCAGGAGACTGCCCTACACAGCACGGTGCAGACTGGGGTTCTGTCCCAGTTCAGGGAAGGTTCAGGAATGCTATAAGGTTTTCTACAAGCTTCAGGGGTCTTTCTGATAGCAGAGATCGTCTCCTGCCTCAGCAGCCAAGGCAATGAGAACACAACTGTCAGATACATGAAATATGATTGTCTTTTGATCGACATGTCCATTGTCTGCCATGTTCTGTGTCTGGGCTTTCTTTTGTAGAAGTCTGAATTAGGTCACATAAGATCATGTCACTAGTAGTATAGCTGTCCTCCTTTAAGTTACCCTGTTTTTCTTTTTTGCAACACCTCACCTGCCAAACATGTCCGCATCCTTAAGCAGCACATAGTAGGCAGCATGAAGAGGAACCTAAAAACCACCTTTTATCACAGAAAGGAGCTACAAGCTCAAGGTTTCCAAGCCCTGGTTTGGAACAATGTACCCTAATCATAGCTATCAGCCATACTGGGTCCTCTGCCACCTAAAAGCATCAACACATGACATGGCACATAACAATTAGTATTCTTTATTCTTAAATTGCTAAAATAGAAAATGGGAAACATTAAGTAGAACTAGTACCATAAGTTTCCATTATCAAATGATGAGTCGTCGTAGCTGCTGCTCTTGTCTTGGTAGCAGTATGTGTAAGGTTTGTAGTTCTTTCAGTTCTAAGAAGTCAAGCTGCCACTTACGCCTGTTTTTAAACACAGTAAAACACTAAAATCTGGATGGTTCTGTTGAATCAAGACATTGTTTCCTACCCACTTGGCTAATGTATTCCCAGAGCAAGAACAGTCACTATTACAGAGCCCATCCAGGGCCTTCTAATTAAAGTGTCTTTTCTCCCTCCAGCACTGATGCACCATAGCAATCATGTGGACAGCAGCCGTTGCTACCAGTGTGTCAAGTTTCTTGTCACTCTTGCTCAAAAGTAAGTACAAACTAAAAATGCAGGGGACGTGAGTCCAACTGTGGGCTGAGAACTACCTTGTTTTGAAACCTGAGAGAAGCTAACTGATTTGGGAGCGTGCTTGCTTGAAATCTACGGAAATGTGTCTAGCTTGTTTTCCCAAAGCAACTGAAGGGGGAATGTTAGAAAAGTAACTGATGTGCCAGAATTTCACAGCTATAGAGGAGAAAAGGTGGATCACCTGGACTTGCGGTAGAAGGGCAGAAATCAGGCGGCTTTAGAGACCCTGGGAACAACAGCTGCTGTACTCTCCCGAAGTTCCTCCCTTTCCTTAACAGCAGCTCCTTTGGGCCGAAAGTCCCCAATTTGAAAGCAGTCTCTCAAGAGACAAAATCTTGTCACCTATATCTGTCAAGCACTTGTCAGCCTGTGCTGTCCCATCTAATCTTTACAACAGTCTGGGGCTGGGAATGTCAAATCACAGATGGTTTGAGCGGCATGCATGCCCACCTCTTCGAACTTTCTAACCATGACACAATATACAGATGATATCACCTGAAACCTTGTTAAGTTACAGTCCATGCAGGTCAGTAATGTTCACCTCTTCTGTGTGTGTGGGAGAGAATCAATTCCTACACGTTGTTTTCAGGCCTGCATGTGTATGCCATGGCTCATAAATAGTAAAGAATGTACATTTTTAAAGAAAATTTATACGAGAACCTTTCATCTTCCAAACCTAAAACTCTGAACCCTGCTAAATACTGGGGCCCCGTTTCCGTCTTCCTTGAGTGTCAGGAGCCATCTTGGAGAGGCCGTGGCTAGCAGGTGGCCTTCCTGGAGGTGGTGCACTGTTTTGTATATGTTCTTTGATGGGTGAGCTCTATGAGGCAAGCCCCAAAGAGATCTTCATCTCAGGATTGCTTCTTGTAACTGATATGCCTTTATTATTAAATTAATTATTAATTATTAAGTTAATATAATAATCCCTGGGCATTAACTCACCCTATTGATTGGATTTCCTGCAGATGATCATAAAGATGAACTTTCATGAATTAATTCTGTTTAGATGAATTAATGATTCTATAGAATTCCTGATTGATTCAAATAATTTTAGGAAGAAAATTTTAAGAGATGGTCTTAGTTGCTTTACTAGAAAGATGTAACAAAGTGAGAATCAAGAATTGAATGTGCCCACTCCTCATAATAGTAAGTAAAGGCTGCTAAGTCAAGTAATAAGAAATACAATGAGCTTTCATATTCATACTAAAAGGAGAAATAGACTTGGGACAATTTTGTGTTTAAGGAAAAAACATTTAGGGCCAAGAATAAAGTCACAGGTGTGCACTATGATGAAACAAGGCCATGTAAAAACTGCTGTGTTGAACTTACAATGACCTTGCAGTATGAAACACTGCTTTGAACTTCTTATCAGCATCCTTCTGTGACTCCCATTTTATGTAACATTTTATCTCTGAGGTAATTTTCTAAAGAACATTTTATCTAAGAAGGTATAAAAAGATCAGAGAAAAGAAATAAAGTTGTTTGGATGGTTTGGCTTGGGGAGCTCTGCCCCATCCATCCATCTATCCAAATGTATATATGTCTGTCTGAGTATACATGTGTAGGTATCTGTATGTATGTGAGCATGCATGAATACTTGTGGAATATATGAGACAGGTGGTTAGGCCCAACAAAAATGTGAATGTGTCAATGTGTAAATGAGAATGTGAATGAAAATGTAAATGTGTGTGTGTCTGTGCATATCTGCTTGTGTAAAAGATTTTTTAACATCCTATTTTTTCCTTCCTCTCTGGTTCACAAAGAGTTAGCCAGCCTAGCCAGATACACTTCTGGCTGCCTGGCCAGAGAAGGAGATGATAGCAATAAATTCTTTACTTACTCCTACCCTGCTAGGCAACGGGTATCAATTGCCCAAGCCAGAGGGTTTTTAACCATAGAATAAGCAAGAAAGTTTTTAGGATTTTTTTTTTTCAGAAGCTATCAGCAAGCATTTGGTATAGTTAGAAAGCTAGAAGGCCAGAGGCCATCAATCTTTAAAGCTACCTCTTTGTCCAGTGCTGTGTCCCAGTTCAAGCCATTCCAGGCCAGGCTGGCTCCTAGCATGTGAGCCACTGGCAACTACTCTTATTTTCTGCCTTGTGAATTTGACCACACTGGGTATCTCATGACTTGCTTGCTTGACTCAATGCAATATCTTCAAGGTTTGTCTACACTACGCTCTAGTATAGCAGAACTTCCTTTCTTTTGAAGGCTGTCACTGTATTTATGTGCCACGTTTTGTGTGTTATGGGACATACGGTGTGCTCATCTATCTAACCCTGTGTAGTGCACAGTCAAACACAGTCAGTGACTGTATAGTGCCTATACTGTGTCTGAACTTAGCCACCTTTTTTCTCACAGGTTGTAGCATAGAAATTATCATTCTTGGACTTCTGTCATATTAAGAATGAGAAATGTGTTGGGCTTAATCCTTTGTGCTTAAACTTCCTAAACCAAGAATTAGGGTTTGCTTGAAATAATATTTTTCCTAGAGGACATAGTACTCTGGCAACAGACAAGTGTCACCCAGCCACAGTTGTGGGATCCTTGATTAGACTTGTTTTCGGCAGCATGTCAATATGGGCAGTTCTGAGTAATGCTAGGACCAGTAGCATATTCCCTACCAACAGCTGCACAGTTACCTGTCCAGTGTCTCTGCACATAGCCTGTCTACACACATCAGAGGCAAGATCATCTTCTATATGAAGGATAGCTTTGTGAATAGGCAAAGTCGAGTAGAAAGTAAAGAGACACTCCCAGGCCTGCTCTAAAAGTTACTCTTCCAGAATTAGATCAAAAGATGATTTATTAAATATGTGGGGTTTTATTAGTTCTCCAGCTTTCAATTTTAGCAGGACTGTTGATAAGTTAGAGATGGTGAAACTAGGCATTGAATCTGCCTTTGCGTTCCAGTGGATGTTGGTCTTACCTGTCCAAACATGAAGGGAAAATTTAGTTTTAGTAAAAGTAGCATACACTGGGCTGGAGAGATGGCTCATCGGTTAAGAGCACTGACTGCTCTTCCAGAAGTCCTGAGTTCAATTCCCAGCAACCAAATGGTGGCTCACAACCATCTGTAATGGGATCCAATGCCCTCTTCTGGTGTGTCTGAAGATAGCAACAGTGTACTCACATAAAATAAATAAATCTTTTTTTTTTTTTTAAAGTAGCATATGTTTCAAAATGTGATTGAATGAGAATATTTTCAAAAGAATATTTGTTTAATAAGAATCCCTTTGTTCTGCAGGTGCCCTGCTGCTAAAGAATACTTCAAAGAGAACTCCCACCACTGGAGCTGGGCTGTGCAGTGGTTACAGAAGAAGGTATTAGAAGTCTGAGCATTCCTGCTCTAAGCATAGGCATCCAAAGCGACACATCTTACCTGAGAAAGAATTCTTTTCCTAAACTTAATTTGCAGAATTACCCCAAACTATTTTCAGATGTCAAATATTTATTTTTTTAGATATTATTATTATTATTAATTGTTTGTGTATGTATGTGCATGCAAGTGTTAGTGCCTATGGAGGCCAGAGGTATCAGATCCCCTGGAGCTGGAGTTATAGGCATTTGTAAGCTGCCTGACACGTGTGCTAGAAAACTTGGGTCCTCTGCAAGTGGCATACATGCTCTTAACCACTGAGCCATCTCTATAGCTCTCCAATCATTTCTTACATCGATACATACATTATTAAAGTTGTGTTTTAATATGGTAACACCCCACTCCCACATTTCACAGGGCTGTGTTCTTTTTTTAAAGATTTTATTTTTATTTATGTTTCTATGTGGGAGTATACACACATGCTTGAGAGTGCCCATGGAGACTAGAAGAGGGTGTCATATCCTCTGGTCCTAGAGGTGCTGGGATCCAAGTTCAAGTCCTTTGCAAGCACAGCAGGTGCTCCTAACTACTGAGCCACCTCTGCAGCCCAAAGGGTTGTGCTCTGAGTGGATGTACCCCCAAGTAGATGACAGTACCAAACGTGCAAATGCTACGGGTTTTTTTAAAGTTTAGTTTAGATATTAGGCACAGTAAGAGATTAATAGTAATGATAAGATGAGGACAATATACTAGAAAAATGATAACAAGGGTCTGTAATAAAAGGCTCTTGTACTGTACTAATGCTTGTGGTGATATGAAGTGTGAGGAGGTGGAGAGATGGGATGCCGTGAGCAGTCTGTTGGGATTCAGATTGTCATCAGTGGAGAGGGCTCGGAGACAGTAGCGTATAGAGAGGGTAGATGCATGGCTGGACAAGTGTTACTGTCTGAGGACTTCAGCACAGCACTCACACTGGACTGGCACACAATTTACAACCTAAGAGTGACTTAGTTTTTGAATTCTCCTTTTAATATATTTGAGCCGTGGTTTTTCACAAGTAGCATCTATCTTAGCTTTGAAGATGAAAGATAATAGGCTGGTACTCTGCGTTGAGAAGCAGTGTTTCCTGTGGGAAGCAGGCAAGCGCTGTTTGTTCCCTGAGAACTGAGGTGTCAGAAGTCTAGGTAGACTTGCACCTCTGGCTGCTACAGGTTGGTGTGTGAGATAGGAACTGTGTACTTGTGGGGCTTACTTGTCACCTCTGCCTGGCCTTTGTCTCCAGATGTCAGAGCATTATTGGACTCCACAGAGCAATGTCTCTAATGAAACTTCAACTGGAAAAACCTTTCAGCGAACCATCTCAGCTCAGGTGAGTTGTGTCTGATCTGCTGTACTTTAGAACCCTTGTGCCAGGTTTTTAAAACCCATAGGTCAGAGAAGAGAAGGAAGGGTAGGAAATGAGGTACAAAAGCAGCCATTGGGTTTTATATAAAGACAGAGAGCTGGTGTCATCAGACCCAGTGCAAACACATCAGTCAGAGAAAAGAGCCTCTGCAGGTTGGTTGGTCAGTGGGGTTTGGCAGGGCAAGGGGTTATAAGGTGCTTTGTTGCTGAGGTGCCACCAGGGGTCAGTAAAGAGTAGTTGCTGCTCAGAAAAAACCCTAACTTGTCTTCTTGTGTTTGAATCTATGCAGGACACATTAGCATACGCCACAGCCTTGTTGAATGAAAAAGAGCAATCAGGAAGCAGCAATGGGTCCGAGAGCAGTCCTGCCAATGAGAACGGAGAGCGACACTTACAGCAGGTATCTCTGGGGCCTGCCTTCGACTGAAAGGGCATCATTTGCTCCTAAGCTTTCCAAAGATCAAGAAACAGAAGACCTTGCTCTAGAAAGTTGGTATAGAGACAGCCAGCTCAGTCCTCCGGTGCTGTGACCGAGAAGCGGGGGCTGTGCACTTACATAGCTGAACAGTGCCGCAGGGGGATGCTCCCCAGACTCTAAGGGGTCTGCTGCCAGCATGCAGGTGGTCTGTACACTTACTGCTGTCTGGCTCTCCATTCTGTCCAGTTGCTGAGAATCTCTGTTGCTTTTCCCAGTCTGCCTAGAAACACGGACTTGAAAGTCCCATGCAGCCTGAAGGACACCTACTTTTTAGGGGTCTCCAAATCCTTCAAGATTAGTTTTATAAAAGAAAGAAATAGGGGAGAAAGTTTGGTTACTCATGATTGTAGGAAAGAAAAAAGAGAATCAAACACATGCTTTGTGGGCTGTGTCTCCTCTGGCCCACAGCCTTCCATCACAGCAGCCTCCTCTGAGCAAGGAGGCAGCCAACCACCCACCGGCGAGTGAACGCAGCTACAACTGGAGATGCCTCTTCCATAAAGCTTGCCTTTCACATCCTTACAACTACATTGGCAACTATTCGTCTCATTTTACAGATGGCTGGTGGCCCACGTTTGCAATGTAAAATAATGTAGGCTGGTTCTTATTCATCAGGAAAATGGCCTTTCAGACCAGGGCTCCCCCACTGCCAGCTCTCACACATCAGCCCCATACTCTCTGCACTGGTCTCTTTCTTTCTAGGACAGGGAGGGATGTTTCCTCTCAGCCTTCTCTCTACCCAACTTGATAGAACTTTATCTCCCATCCTGAACTCTGTTCTCCATCTTAAAACAGTCAGCTCTTGGCCTCATCCCCTCCTCCTCTTGTCACCCCATAGTTGGGATGGCAGGTGGCCTGCATTTCTCAGGACTTGTCCTAGCTGCCAGCAACAACAGGTAGTGCTGCTGGAGTCCATAGCAGTTCCCTTTGGGCTTCCTCAAACCCTCCTCACTGACTGTTCCTCTCGGTCTCCTTGGTAGCTACCCTGCACACCTCCATCCTGTAGACAGCCTCCTGGCTTCCACCCCATCCACCGCCGTGCAGCTCCTAAGCTCCAGGGTGAACGTCTTCATCTTGGCCTGACTTAGTTTGCCCAACGCCTCACTTCCCTACCAAAGCTGGTGCCTCCTCAGTGTCTCATACCCCATATATAGCACCCATGTGTACCAGGCCAATCCCCGGCCTCCTACTTAGCACCTACCCATCGATTCTCTCATCCATAAATAAATACCCATTTCTTTATGTTCTGTGCTCTCTGTGAGAATCTTCTGCTTGTACTGTGGCTGTTTTCATGTCACATTCTGAAACTTCTCAGTGGTCTTCCTTTGCCTTCAGGATTCTCCATGTGTGCTGCTTGACTTGACCTCACAGACCTCACTTCACAGTGTTGGCTTTTAGTTTATCAGACATGCTTGTTCCTTCCACGGGGGAATGTCTCTTCTTCTCCTCATTCCTACCTCAAGTGGGAGTAGTCCCAAGACATGGGCTGGGTCTTCAAAACCAATTATTAAACATATAAACCAAATCCAGCCCACTCGGTTACAGAAGGAATGACCTAACGGGTAAGGAGTCACTGTGTGGTGCGGAGAAGGAAGTGCAGCCTGAGGCAATAGTAATGAACCCACTCCAAGGGTTCTTCTGGTGGCTTAGTAAGACCACACGGTGCAAATGCTTTGCATGACCCTCATGAGGTGCAGCAGGAGTAATAGTTAGCATTGTATCGTCATCCTCTCTAATAAGCAGAATTAAGATGTTCAGAGTTATAAATTACAGACACAAGTAGGAAGGCAGTGGGGAAACTGACTTCAATTGTGGGAATCTTAACTTCCTTTCTTCACCACAGGGTTCGGAATCTCCCATGATGATTGGTGAATTAAGAAGTGACCTTGATGATGTTGATCCTTAGAGCAGTGTGCCCAGACAGGATGCTCAGCACCTTTTGGGAAACCAGAATCTCATCATTGAAGGCCTTAAATAAGCCTTGAGTGGGAGCCAGGAGTGGGAGGAGAACCGCGTGCTCCAGAGGAGAGACTTCTCTGGCCACTAGAAGGCTGGGAGCTGTTGGGAGAATTCTGCAATGTGGACCAGCTGTCCCAGCGTCTACATGTGCATTGACACATGATTTTAGAAAATAAATCTGGTGGCAAACTTGTGATTCATGGACATAGGAGAGTGAGGACGAGGAATAAAGCTGTGGCTCTCTCTGTGACACAGGGAGAAGAAATGGGAGGGAAAATTATTAATCTGCAGTAACATTGAATAGGAATATCCAATTTACAGTGATGTGAAGATATGTGGTAAAATTCTTTCTGTTGTAAAATAGTAATGAACCCAGTTGACACAGGCCTTTGTATTTAATATGTCTCCTCTGTACAGACCCCTGGTGTCTGGTGAAAGCCCTCAGCATGGTCTCAGACCTTGATGACATGCTTCCAGCATCAGAGACTGTGGCATTGTTAAGCTCTTTGAGGGGTTTTCTGATTCAAGATTGACAAGAGCAATAATAAATTTACAACAAAACAAAAGCTATGTTCTCCAGAAGAGTAAGGTGTGTTCTCTGACGTCAGTCAGTAAGGACTGATGGGTTGTTCCCAAAATAGAATTTAAAACAAACCATTAAAAGCACTTTATAAGTTTATTGAGTTTGACTTCATAAAACTATCCTTTTTAATGCTTGGAGACATATTGAATAAACTAGTCTTAAGTCATGTGATCTGCAATCATTTGCTTTGCTTAAACATAATTTCTGTGGCCCTCATGTTGATTGTGTATTGAGTTAAATACCAAGGCTGGGAGCTGCTACTCTGTGAGATTCAGCAGAATTTTACTTTAGAGAAAGAATTCAAGACTTAGTTTCTCCTTAATGTGACTAATACTGAAGAGACAAGATTTAAAATATACTTTCTCTGAAGTAACTAGAAAATAATTAAATGCCATCCATGTAGTTGTATTTGCCAACATGACATCTCTCATTCGTTTGAGGCTGGGCTTACATAGCCATTCCCTGTGTTCTTTACATTTTGTATCTTCAGTTGCTCAGTGTCAGCCTTGTTTCACCTTTAGTTCTGCCTTATTTTCCACTTGCCATGCACAGAACTGGGGGAGCCTCTGGAAGTGCCAGGCTGCCACTGTCAGCTAGATTTGCCAAGTCAAAGAGGCACAGCCAGCCCCTAAGTGCCTTTTTGGTTGCTTTTGCATTGTGAGGACATTCGGCAGGCAGGTCACAGTCCCTGCTGTGTGTTTCAGGGACTCTTCATCTCACTGTAGATGTTCCGTGCAACCAGCTTCAGTTGTGGGTTCTGTAGCCTAACACAGACCAAAGCCAGCTTTGGCCTGACTCACAAAGATGGTCAGGACAGCATGTAAGAGCAGAGCTGTGTCCTCAGGGAAACAGACAGGCAAGTGGCAGAGCTGGTCGGATGCTGGTGTTCTTACAGTTTTTGAATGTGAGGGACTAAAGTTGATTTTGAACACCTGGACACCCATCCCATTTTCTCCCTTCCCAGTCCACCACCTCTTCACACCCATGCTTATAGGAAGATTGTGTGGGACCCGCATTGAAACGCTGGCCTTGATACATGGAGGAATATCATTGCCAGCAACTGCACTCAGGAGCCCGAATTCAGGAGTGAAATTGCCACTTCTAGTCAGCCCCTTATTTCCTATGGAAACGACGCCTTCCGCCCTGCGCCTGCTGTCCTCACATAAAGCTGAATCAGGGTCGCCGACACTGTTCACGTTGGTCCATCTTCTTCCTTTGCTGCTGCAGTGAGCATCCTTCCACGCCATCAGGAACCACTTGATTTCCAACAGCTTCAGTCCACTAACCTTCTGAGGACTTTTTTAAATGTAGTACCACAAAGTGACAATTATGGCAGGCCTGCCTTGAAAGAATTGTCATTTTTACTGCCAATTTTTGGATGAAGATGTTTTTATAATCTTTTACAGTGGTCTGCAATCAAGCAGGAATTGCACAATTGACTCAATGCTATGTGTTCTCAAGGAGCTCCTTCAGTCTAGGCTGCCCTCCGGACTGCCCTCCTGCCCCTAAGGCACCGGGACACACAGATGAGCCTCCCACAGGCAGCTCCTGGAGCTCCCCAGGTGGCCTCTCATGGTCACCTACAGCTATGAGCTGTAAGGCCCGGAGCCTGAGCCACCAGACTCACCTGGCTCGCCCCACCCTCCCTGCTAGCACCAAGGCGTGTACAGCATCTTAAGCTTGGAACAAGCAGACTGGAATTTTCCTCTGCTACCTCTTGTGTACAGAATCTTGTTTATAAATTTCAAAAGGAAGTAGCTAAACTAGGGAAGACTCTGGATTCTAAATTTGGTTCATGTGTGGTGGAGTTCTTAGCTTCTAAGAGTATAAAATAAATTTTTCAAAAATGTAGAATTGGAGTCTCACAGACTTTTTCTCCAGATGTTAGTCTGGGTCTGTGGGGGACACTGGGGAGCAGCATAGACACACCTGGTCCCTTCCTGGTGAACTTGCACTGACAGTGGGCGGGGGTCACAGTGTGGTCGGGCTGTGTGGCCTCCCAGCCTTCTCTGATCTAGGATCTCTGTCTGTGTACCATGTGGTCAGGGCCAGCGATCTTGGGCTCAGGGCCTGTAGACTCAGCTTTCAGAAACTAAGTGTCTTGCATTGGTCAGTCATTTCTGGTAGCCTGCATTGTCCACATGGGTCCCACCCCCTTTACTGCATCTTCCCCCTCCCTGTAGGGCAAACCCTTCCTGCGCAGTCTAGGTGAATACCTGCCTACATCTGCAGGAGCCAACTGTCCACATACGGCATCAGACCAACCAGTTGATGGTCACTGCTGTGGAGGGAACAGGCAGAGGACGCTGAAGGCACAGGTGCCAGTGGCTCTGATGCCAGCCACTGTTGTGACATTTGAGCCGTTAGCATCTGTCAGCTACAGTGCTTTCCACGCATGACACTGATGTGCAGAAAACCATTTGGAGACTTGGCAGATCCATTGTGTAGACTGTATAGAGGGAGACCATGCTTAAGACAGTGACCCCAAGGGGTCCACACTGCATGACTGGGATATTTGCACATTGCACTCTGGGAAGAAATCTGAGAGCATACTTCATTTCAAATCAGGGGCAACTATAGACTGCTTGCAGAAACACCACAGAATCATGAGTGAAAGAGTCCATAAATACTGTTGAGACCCCACCAGAAGGATGGCAGAAGTGTTGGGAGCTAGGAGTGCTGGTAGGCCCTACAACAAGTCTATAATGCTGGAGGAAGCGGGCACAGGACAAAGTACTCTGAATCATCAGGAGGCTACAGGAACACAGTTGCTGCATTCCTAGAATGGGCCCACTGCAGGCCTGGGCACCCCACCATTTGGCAGATAGTTGCACCTGGTAAGCAGGCAGCCTCTGAGTCGGATGCAGTCAGTCACATCAGCTGCTTTTATTCTGAAAAGTCACTACATAATAAAAACTACAAAACCCTGCATAAATATCAAGTTACAAAAGCAACACAGGTGGAGGAAGCTTACTATAAAAAGACAGAAGAGCTCAAAAGGATAGAGGTGTGCTGGTCAGCTGGTGTGGCCTTGGTACAGTCGCCCTCTGTCACTCCAGTCTCCACCTGATCTGTGGGACTGGGGCTAAGGGAGTATAGGTCCAGGAGCAAGCCATAGCCTGTCCTCTCGCTGCCCAGCCTGGCATTATTCAGGGCCAGCCACTCTGAATTTATGTCCTGACATCACTGGCTGTGTGACATCGCCTCTCTGGTCCTGTCTCTTCCTTCATAAAATGAGGCCAGTCAGTGCACATGGTAGTGGATGGGGTAAGGTGCGGTAAGTCCTGTATGGTTCTCCAGTACAAACTGAGAGTCAGATGAGGGCTCATAGCACATTATCCTGAGCAGGGCCAAAGCCCTGCAGCAGATGAGGACATCTGGAAGATATAGGTATGGCCTTACAGCTGGATCCACCCCTGGAGGTGTGCAGAACTGATCTGCATTTAATCAGGGAGCCCAAAATGGTGTCTGCAATGTGAGCTGGCTGTGAGTTGACTGTCCTTGTGGCTTTCAGACTCAATTTTCCAGTCTGGTACTTGGTCTTTGAACCTCCAAGGATCTCTGTCCATTATGATCTTCCTGAAAGACAAATACACCCTAAGGCCTGAGAACTGAGGCCTTGCAGCGAGCATCCTCAGGTTCTGGTACACTGGAGCAGCTGGCCAGAGCCAGCTACAGCTTAATGTCTGATGGCAGAAAGCCAAGCACAGGCCCCCTGACCGTGAAGGAGGTGCTTCCATACACCAGGAATGGGTACCCAGGGTGAGACACCAAGTTCTCCCACGCAGAATCTCCCCACCTTTGGCTACAAGAGAGCCATGCAGGCATATCTCTGCACCCAGCCTCAAGCACCATCCCTGCCTGAGGCTGTCACTGAACCCAGGAGGCCTTTGCTGAAGGCCGGCTCCGGCAGCAGATGGCAGCAGCTACTGTGGCTTCTCCACTGGTCCTGTCTGCTCTGGCAGTGTCATGGACTCTTGCCACACACAGGTTGTCCACGCTGTAGGCTCCCAGAGTGAGGGATGCCCCAGGGAGCACATTGCATCCAGTCAGGGTCCATCCTGCTTCGCAGGCCACAGTGACCTGCCAGAGTCCAGAGAAGGACAGTGAGGAAGACGGCCTATGTCTGAGACTTGTGGCTGTCTAAGCCAGCTCCACGCCTCTCAGACCCAAGCAGGGGTGCACCCAACAGTAACCCAGGGCAGACATTTAACTCAGCCACCTTCACATCCCCAAAGTCGGTGCCTCCCCAGCCATCCATCCTACTTAGTGGTAGTTCAGAGGCTCAACAGAAACCCTGAACCCATTCTTCCCCATCACCTACATGCATCTCTGGTTACAGAATCTCTCCCTACCTCCCACTCCATCCTAGGCCCTCACCCCCTGGACCTGGAGCAGTGCAGGGGCCTGGATGATCCTATCACCCCTCTTGGCCTTAGCTGTTTCCTCTGCCAGAAACATTGTTCCTAGTGGTGGCCCCATGGCTTGTCATCCTAAGCTTGTGTAATGGTGTCTCAACCCACCCCTCTGCCTGCTCCATTTTCCTCCACGTTAGCCTCTTGGCACTCTGGAACTTGCTTTGCTTACTGTCTTCTCCCACCAGAATGGACACTCGTGGTGGGCCAAGCAGGCACCTCCGCCCAGCCAGGAGCCAGCCTCTCTGGGTGCCTGTGCTCACTGATACAGTGGAGCTGAGATTCCCCTTGGCAGAGCAGCGTCTAGCCTCACACTGGCCGCCCCCAGAGCTTTATAGAGGAGGGATACTCCTGCCTCAAGCTCTGAAAGGCCAGCCACTGGCCTCAGACTCTTCCCAGGACTCTTCCTTCCCCTCAGCCTTCACTTGTTCAGCATCTGGAACACTGTGTCCAGACTTTGCAGAGCCTCGGCAGCCTCCCGACAGGTTTGTTTGGTAAATAACCAATCAGAAAGTGCTCAGGCACACACGGGCTTTCTTTCCCCGCTTGCCACCATCACACCTGCTCTCAAAGAGCAGCAGGGGTGGACAGCAAGCCTTGTTTAACTGGACCAGAGTGAAACCAGGCCTGCCTGCCTGCCATACACAAATGCACACATGCTGTGCCTACAACAGGAAAAGCTGCCTAACTCATCCTGCTACCCTGACACATGGACCCCCTCAACACAGGGCAGCACACACACACACACACAAGACCAACGTACCCAACCACCCCCAACTCCTTCACCTGCTCTGAAGGACCTGAGATCCCATGCTCCTTGATTTTGCATTCCAGCCCTGGGGCATGGCAGCAGGAAGCATAGACACTGGCCGCCTGGTGGCCAACGCACTGGCCAGGCTGACGTCTGGACCTCAGCGCAGGCTGCCTCCGGACACTAAGGTCTTCCACTTCCCAATGGAAGCTGCAGCCTAGAACAGAGAACATGCAGCTCAGACTCTGTAATTTTGTGGACTTCTTGTCTTTCTGGTCCCAACTAACGCTCTTTCTTTTAAGTCTGAAGCTTGGGAAAGAGAGACAGCTCCGAGTAGAAATGGTGCTGGCGTCAGGATCCCTGGATCCTCACCTCTGCCACTGACCGTCTGGGGGGCTGTGGGAGAGCCATGCAACCTCTTGGAAACTGACTTTCTTAAGAAATACACCGTCTCTCCAGCCAGAGAAGGGGGTTGAGGGCATGGTACAGGGCTCCTCAGCCTGAGGTACTCAGAGCCTCTTTGAGTCCCTTCCCCGTCCTACCACCAAAAGTTATGATTTGAGCCAGGTCTGCATGGGACCTGGGACTCTAGTCTTGGAAGTAAGGGACACACCACTAGCTACAGAACCATGCACAGTGGTCACGAGGCTCTGCTAAGCCTTAGGTGCCCTTCTGTAGCATTGAGAGTGTGAGAGCACCCATAGAGATGCTATGAAGATGATCGAGGCCGTGTGTGTCATCCTAGCAGATAAATTATTTATTGCAAGGACTGCATCTTAGGGTGTTAGGGACTACAGTTCTCTCTGCCCTAGCTACAGGAGCTCAGTAGAGCCACTCTACACAGAGGGGTAGCTCCTTAGCTCAACAGTTCTCAGCCTGTGGGCCAAGGCCCCTTTGGGGGGGATAGAATGACCCTTTCACAGGGGTCACGTAAGACCATCAGAAAACATAGATATTTACACTACGATTCATAACAGTAGTAAAATTATAGTTATGAAGTAGCAACGGAAATAATTTTATGGTTGGCGGTCACCACAACATGAGGAATTATATTAAAGGGTCGCAGCATTAGGAAGGTTGAGAACCACTGGCTTGCTTAGCTGATAAGTGGATCTCTGCTAGGCTGCAGATAGGGAAGGTCAAAGGCTCTCCTGGCTCCACACATGCCCTGGGTCTTAGCTGTTGACACTCAGAAAAGCAAATGAGAGCCCAGTACTGATGCAACCAATAGGTCCAGGGAGCCTTGCCTGGTCCAGGCTGCAGCCACCCACTAGGATCATCTGCCTCCCTGAAGATCCATTCTGTGCCTGGGCTTTGCCAACCCCACCCTTCACTCCAGAACCTTCTGTGGCTCCCCAGCCTGTACTCCACCAGAATCTGCCACTGAGCCAGCCTTCCCCAGGGATTTCCCAGCCCTTCAAGCCCTGCCCAGCATGTATCCTCCATCCACGCAGGACTTTGTGGCCTCCTCCTGACCGGAGAGCCACCATCCCCTAACAGCATGCAAGGTCCTTACCGGTGACCTCTACTACTTGCCTGGGACTGTTTCTGACATAGTCAGGGCAGTGATGTGACAAGGAGAGCTGATGTGCCTTGTCCCAGCACCAGGCTACATGCATGGCATGCACCTTTGCACTTAATGATGAAGAAACCAAGCACAGGATGGTAAGGAACTTGATCCCACTACTGAGTGCAGAATTCAAACTGAGTTTCACCCCCTTAGAGACACACCTCAGAGCCTTCCCTTGGACAGTGCCGGGCACCCCCTCCCTATGCTCCGCATCACCCCACCATCATCACCCTCTTTTGCAGACGGAAGCTAAGGAAAAAGAGGATCCCACTACGTGGACAAGATGGCGACCGGCTTAAAATGGGCCCCAGGTCTCAGGCTCAGGAGGACCACGGTCTGGAATCAACATGGCCTCTTTTTTCACAGCTTGGACTAGACTCCTACCTGTGAGAACATGGTCCTTCTGGTGGCAGTGGACATGGGTCTCCAGGCCAGCTCTGGCTGCAGGGGTGTTGTGGATGCTGCAGTTGGCACGGGGAACCAGGCAGCATCTCGCGACGGCATAGACACCCTCACCCCCAAATGCATTGAGGGCCTTGCAGACCTGCTGGCCTCCTATGGCCTGAGAGTTGGAGAAAAAAAAGAACCAGTGAGAAAGAGCACGGGGCTGGGACAGAGGTACACGGGCACCTAGTTGGGACCCTTGGAGCCCTCAGCATCTTGCTTATCCCCACTACTCTAGACAGGAGTCATTTGCCCAGGCCTGAGGCAGACTGTTCTATCTCCAGGCATCTCCATCATAAAGCTTCCAGCAGAGACAATGGGTGGCTAATACCCCAGCTCCAGCCCCAGCCTGGGACATTTCACAGATGCTATCCTTAGGACCTGGCTCTCCTGGTCAGGTGCTGCTCTCCAGCCAAACTCAGTGTAGGCTAAGACTGGTTAGGGGTAGACAGACACACAGACAGGGTCGGGCACCTCAATCCAATCACCACGACGCCTCCCGCTCCTGGAGAAGCTGGAGCAGCTCAGCAGCTCCTCTTCTGGGGCACAGCGGGCTGTAGCTGTAGCTGTTCGAGTGGGCCCCGAGTGTGCCGACCACACCGTCCTACAGAGCAGCTGCCCGCCTGCAACAAGGCCCAGATGAGTGGGGTCTTAGGGTGGAGGGAGCACCCGCCAGAGATGTTAGGGATTGCCTCAGTTGATGGCAGGAAAAGAGGCTTCAAGCTGGCTGTTTTCCCAGGAAAATACCATCAAGCCTTTTCAGTCTCTGCCCTCAAACTGCAGCTAAGGAAAGAAAACCTTCCTGTGAGGCCAGGGCAGGGGCTGGGTACCCTCCCTGCCATCCTGCTCACCTGTCTCATGGGTGCTGGGGGGCAGTGTGGCCACCAGGTTGGGGGTCAGCACCTGCTGGTCCTCAGGGAACCAGGCCATGTTGATGACGTCTTTGGTAGAGAAGTGGATCAGCCTCTGCCGCAGCTCGGCCAGGGTAAGTGTGGGCTCCCGGCTCAGCATCCGAGCCACAATGCCTGGAGGTACAGAGTCACAGAGGGCGGTGGCTGGCCCTGCTTCCCAAAATATAGGGCTCCTGCCAGGACACGCATCAGGAACAACTAGGAGAACTCCAACTGCTTTCTGGTCCATCCATTTGTGTATCCTTCCCTAGTAGACCCAGTGTCCTTCAGGGCATTGTTGGCGGTTGGCCTGGTGCTGCTAGGTATTCAAATGCTAAGTGCTGCCCCCCCCCTAAGATCTGGCTGCCCCCAACAAGATCCTCACAGTGGTGCTATGTAAACTTTGCTCCCCCGTTTAAAACTATCAATTAAATAGAAGCTGCTACAGCCCATGACTGGGGAGAATAGAGAGAGGGAGAGATTCAGTTACGGGGCTGGGGGTTGCAGGTAGGGACCACAAAGAAGAAAGAAGAGTGAAGGCAGAGGAAGATGGAGGGAACAGGAGGTCTCCACTAGACATGATGGACCAGGAGCGCATGCTCCAGTGAAATGCCCCCCTCCTCGCCCCCGAAACCTCCAGATGGGACGGCTGGAGCAGAAGTAGCCCAGGAGAGATTCAAACAGCAGGTACTTGGGTACCACAGCTAGAAAGTAGACAGTCTAGCGATTAGTAAAACAGACTCAAGGGTAATTCTCAGTAGTTGTGCAAGAGCTGATTAAATAATCCATAGGATTGGGGGACTGGCCAGGTCATATTAATAAATAATAGAGTTTATTAAACTCCATTTACAGGGCCTTGTGATAATCTGATTCTTAAATTTCTCCCCAAAAGCCTATATATGGAAGGCTTGGTCGGCAGTCTGTGGGAGGACACAGAAACTTTTGGAGGTCTGTCCTAATACAAACATCATTGGAGTGCATGGTGGGGGGTACCCTTTCCATCTGCTTTCTAGGCACATGAGGGGAACAGTTTTGCTCTACCACACACTCCCCACCATGTCATGCCCTAAAATAAAGGTGCCAAATGACCATGCTGAGCCCTCTGAAACCATGAGACAAGATAAACACTTCTTCCTTTAAGTGAGTTACCTCAGACACTGCACCACACCAGCAAAGCTGCTCACCACAGGAGGCCCTGTCTGCTCCCCCTCACAGTTGCCCTCGGGCATAAGCGCTGACCCAGAAGGTCAGGCACAGACCCTGCTGCCTGTCAAAGGGCTATGGTGGCAGGATGATGGTGGGGTGGTGACTCACCGGCCACGTGGGCAGCAGCCTGTGAGGTCCCACTCTGTGACATGAAGCATGTGCTGCAGTCACTGGACGCTCCGATGATGTCCTTCCCGGGGGCAAAGAGATCCACACAGCGTCCAAAATTAGTCCCCAAAGTCCCCAAGGTAACTGGCTGGTCCTGGGCATTCGTGGCCCCGACTGTGATGACCTGGCATGGTAAAGGAGTGGGTAGCAGAGAAAGCCCAGCGCTGCAATGGGAGAGGCAGGTCTTGCCTCTGGACTAGCCAACTCCAGTTCCCACAGTTCTCACTGTGGCCCCCTGAAATCCCATCACCTGTGAGAAATGCAGCTTCTTGGGGGGCTCTGCATCTCACCTCCTCCAGGGCTCCCCAACATTTTCCAGACCCCATTTCCTGAATCCCCGTGGAGCCCAGGTTCTAGGGTAGAGACCGGGTAGGAAAAGGGGCCTACTATCAAGCTGCATGGTACCATAAAAAGTCTAGCGCAGGCAAGACAGCAATGTTAAATAAAGCAGCTGGTAAGCTCTGGTGGTCAGGGAGGGAAGGCTCGGTTCCATGAAGCCTTGAACGGGGACAGGTGCCCCCCCCTTCTACACGTTCAGCACTAATCGTTCACTGCATAGCAGATGCTCTGCAGGTGTCCCCCAGATAAGGATGGGACCACTGGACTGTCAATGCCTCCAGAGAGGCCTCTCCCAGAATGCGCCTGCCACAGCCCCAGACATGGTAGATAATTACATGAGCTCATCATATGAGGGCTTTGGGGGCAGCAGTCCTCCCCAATCTCGCTAGGGTCAGTTATAGGTGGGGAGCCGGTCAATGGGTGGGGGAGGGTAAGGGACTGGACAGGACAGTGGGTCCGATGCATAAATGGCTCAGGGGATTGTGGGTGATCTAGGGAAGCAGAGGGGGTGGGGAGACCACTGAGGGTGCTATTCTGCCTTCCAAGGGACAGAAGAGGGACTGGATAAGGCCCCAGGTCCTGAGAGGGGGAAGGGAGAAAGAGATGGCCAGGATCATAGGTATGGCTGCCTGGGTCACAGCTTCCCACAGACATTGGAATGGGGAAGGCATGAGTCCCATCAGGGCTTCTGGTCTGGGGGCTCTAAGCACTTTCAGCCCAGGCAGCTCGGTCAGCAAGGGGGCCATCTTCCCTCGTTCTGACAGAAGAGCTCAGCACCTACCTCTGGAGCAGAAGCTGGGGAGTAGAGGCAGGCGTCGTCCCGGAAGTTCCCAGCTGCTGCAACCAGCACCACCCCAGTCCTCGCCAGGTGCCGGCAGGCAGCGTTGAGGATGCGGCTATACCCACCGGCCAGGGGCAGCAGAACCACGAGTGGCCCCGAGGGCTGGATTAGCTGACTCTTCCGAATAAACTCCAGGCCTGCAAAAAATCACCCAGGTCACCTGCTAGAGAGATATACATTCCTCCTCCAGCTCCTCCCCTCAGAGACACAGTGTGATCCGTTATTTTGTGGTGGTTTGGTGCTCGGATGCTTAACCTATCTGATTGCTGCCTTAGAAGTATTTCATGTATGACTGATATATAAGTCATTTACTCACTTTCTTTGAGTAAAGTGGATAGCTCCCATAACACTGATGGTCCTTACCCAATCTATCGAATGCCTTGAAAGAAAGCAACGGATCCCAAGAGGAACGGAATAACTCTGCCCCTAGATTAAATTTAGACTCAAAACTGAAGGAGCTGAGTGTTCCCCAGAACTAGATTATTTCTAGTTGCATTATTTCTGCAAATATCACACACTGGTTGCAGGATGCAATGGCTATTCTTGATTGTCAGCTTCTAGTCCAGATGCATGAGGTAGGAAGACACCTTTAATCCAGATCTTTTGAGTTGGGAAACCCCCACCTCTAATCTGGGTCATGCCGTCTGCTGAGAAGCCTATCTAAGGTCATGGAAGAAGGCAGCTTTTGCTCTTGGCCTGCTCGTTCTCACCTTGCTAGCAAGTCTACCCCTCTGCTGGCATTAGAGCCTGCTTCTTTGGGATATAGTGAAGACCAGCTGAGACATCTAGCCTCACAGACCGAGGAACTCCTGGATTCTTGGACTTCCCATTCACAGCATTGTTGGATGAGCTGGACTTGTAACTCATTCCAATAAATCACACAAGCATGCACACATGCGCACACGTGCGTGCACACATACACATACACACACATGTATGGAGAGAGAGACAGAGACTCGTTTTATAAGTTAGGTTACTCTAGATAACCCTACCTAGAACATGGAGAAAGCAAGCTAGAACTGAGTTGGAAGCTTGCTCCCTGCTGCCGAGCTCTCACAGTCGAAGGCTGCAGGCTGGCTGAAGATAGAAGTCAACAGGCTTACCCAGCTGTAAACCTTTGAGTTCAGTTCAAACCTGGCCAGCGGCAAGTGCCCACTGGTGTGGCTATCACGTGGGTAAACAACCACTTTCTGGTTGGATTTGAGGCTCACTCCACTGAAGGGTATTGTAAACCTGGCCAAAAAAGGGTGGCTGGGAAGATCATAGGCCCCAGGGCAAACACAGCACCACTGGCTTTGCTAAATGATCATATTATTAAACCGCCTACTAAATGTTCATGTGGGTACCCACAGATTTGTGCTACTCTCAAGTTTGGTCTTTATAAAGTGGAGAGCAGTTAACAAAGAGACTCATAACTGGGTCGGTTGTAGTTCCAGATGTCACCTACACCCCTGTGTCCACATCACTGCCCCTTGCCCCTTCCTGGTGTGAGAAGCCTCACCTCAAAGTTCTGAGGAGAAGTGACCATGAATGCTCAGCCATAACAGGACATCCTTATCAACCCCTTCTCCTACAGGATTCAAGGAACACCAGGGGGAGGGGAGAGGAGGGGGAGGGGAAGGGAGGGGAGGGGAAGGAAAGGAGGGGAGGGGAGAGGGAGGAAAAGGAGGGGAGGGGAGAGGGAGGGGAGGGGGAGGAGAGGGAAGAGGAGGGGGAGGGGAAGGAGGAGGGGGAGGGGGAGGGGAAAGAAAGAATGTAAGGACCAGGGGTGGCAACAGTGCTGCAAATTGCTGTCTTCTGAACGTGACAAGGACACTGGACTCATGACAGTAGCCATGTTACCTCACCAGGTGGTAATGCTCTATCATAGATGACAGAGGGACTCACGAAGCCCACCCTAAAGGAGCTACTAGGAGGTTACTGCTCTCTGGGGCAAGGGTGTTGTTTTTTTTCTCAGAGGTACACTGTTAAGTTGCTCATGTTCCTGTAAATAACACTCTTGCTAGCAACTGTACTGAAACTCCATGGGTCACAAAACATGCTATCAAACAAGAGACAGGAAAATCGGTGGGAGACTAATTGGAAAGAAGAGGGGTTCATCAGAGGGTAAGAAAGGTAAGAAAAGATAATAGGGGAGTAAAATGACCAAAATATACACACATATGAATTTGTCAAATGAATAATGGATTTAAAATAAAAACCACTAGCCCTAAAAAAGGGAAACATTTCCTCCACTTTTAACTTCTCCAGCTTCTCAGAGAACCAAAATGCAAGCTACTAGGATCCTCACCAGACATTGTTTTATGCCTTTCCGGAAAATTCCTAGGCCTCCAGAAATGAGAGAACCTCCTTTACAGCTTCAGGCTTCAGAAACCTCCACGTGCCTCTGAGGACTGCTCAGAGGCCCTCTCACCACACTTGAAGTTTTGCTCCCAAAATAATCAGAGACCACCCTGGCACCCACTCACAAGCTGCCAATCTACCCTGCATAAACAGGGCAAGTGCTATTTATATCAAGTCGGGAGTTAAAGACTCCACAGCACCGCCCACGACTCTCCACTACGAAGACGTCATCCCCCAACATCAGCAACACTCTGTCCCCCCACACTGAATGAGTGTGAAGATCAATTTTGCCAATGGCCTGCTCTATTTAACTCTAACCCTTGCTGGCCTGTAATCTAGAGACCTGAGTTAACCACAGCTGGCCTGGCCTAACAGCTTCGTTCCTCTTCAGGCTCCTGTTCTGTTACACGGTGTGAACCAGCCAACCTCTCAGAACCTTCTGGATCCAGGTGTCCCCGTGGCTGAGGTGGGAACTGGAGACCAGGACCATATATGTTAAGTGTTGGTTGGTGAGACCCCTCACACCAGGAGGAGGTAAGGGACACCGAAGTGCACACAGAAGCATTGGTGACATTCGTGATTACAAATGGCCTCTAGCTTCTGTAGACCTGAGCTTAGACCCTTACACCCCTGCCCCCAGCTTCATACAGAGGAGCCTAAGGCTGGAGTACCAGCTCCTTCATGCTGAGCCCACTCCACCCTGGACTGCATTAGGGGCTTTCTACACACTGGTAGGGGCAGTTCTCCTGCACGAAGCCCTCCAGAGGCCAGAGCCCAGCCTGGGTGAGGACTTCCGGGAAATGAGCGGTCTCTTTCTACACAGTGGCCTTCAGTGGTGGCAAGCTGGACTGAGGTTGATCAATAAGTGGGTGGGACAGACACGAGAGCCTCCTGATGGGACAGAAGCTATTGCTTTAAATGTGTCAGTGGCTGACTGCTCTAAAGTCCCAAGCATGTGGCTGGAAAGATGGCTTAGTGGTCAAGAGCACTTGATGCTCTTGAAGAGGACCCGGGTTCAGTTCCCAGTACCTGGTACACATACACACATGCAGACAAAACATCCATGATCATAAAATAATTCTAAAACAAACAAAGGTAACTGAAGTCCCACTGATAAGCCAAGCTGGTTCCCTTATCCTGTGTGGGTCAGCTCAGGGCCAGCATCTGACTGGTTGGTGGCAGTCAAGCCATTAGCAGCTCCTTCCCCAGATGCTGGCAGGCTCCCACCCGGAGCACTGGCTGGGCTTACTGTTTAGCCATCATCTCATGCCAGCCTCGGGGTCACATGCCAAGCCTCGCACTCTGTGCCCAGCATGCTGAGGTACAGTGAGCCAGCACTACTTCACGTCCTCTCCCTACCTACATACTGAAGTTCTAGGCTTCTGGGTCCCTGCTGGAGTGGACTAATGGAATAACCTGCAAACATCTGGAAAGATCCATGGCAGTTCCCCCACCAAGAAGGTGTCCCAACTTGGTGGTAAACACACAGATGGGAAAACTGGCTTCTACCACCTTGGGGCTTTGCAAATCTACTGCAGGTGACATGTGACAACACTGTAAGAGCACTGACAAGGGAGCAGTGCAGACTGTGGGGAAGTACTCACCCACAGACCCGCTGGACTGAGCCCCACCCCCTCCCAAGCCTCAGTTTCCCACCTGCATTCTTGATCTCGGGACCCTCCCAACTCTATCTCTCTAAACTGTGCGTGACAGAGACTGCCTGACAGTGAGACCTTGCTTCCTGCTAAGCTTTGGCTGGGTAGAACCCAGAGAGTCACTCACCTATGAGGGTGCCGCTGACTGTGCCCTTCCCTTGACAGTTGAGCACACGCAGGCTGTGCAGGCTGGTGCCCTTGGCCACACCAGCATCCCGGCCGCTGACCACACCTGCCAGGTGGGTGCCGTGGCTGTCACACTTGCTCGCCTGATCAATCAACACGGGGATCACGTGAGAGGGTGTGGACAGACTGACATAGCACCCCAATGATGGCAGTACTGACATAATGCTCCAGGGGTGGTACCTCTGCCCACCTTCACCCACCTCTGAGATGAAGTGAGAGTCACACTCACCTGTCTGTGGAAGCGTGTCCCATCCTCCTCCGGCACGCTGTTGAAGTCGGTGATGGTGACCCTGCCCTCAATCTCCCGATGGGCACCCTGGATGCTGGTATCTAAGAGATACACCTCCACCTGGCTGCTTCCATCTTCCCATGGCAGCCATTGTGGGAGTGAGGAGAACAGTTCCTGGGTTAACACTATTGCTCATGTACAGAGCTGTCTGCCACCCCACGCATTAGACGGCTCATGGGAAATCTCCCCAAGCTGCATGCTATTGAATCTTACAGCAAGGAGTGGGTGGCACAGAGAGGGCTGGGAGCTGCCTGCGACCTGTAGCTAGTAAATGACAGAACCAGGAGGTAAACTGAGGTATCCAGTTCCATGTAAAACAATAGGACCATTCAGAACACAATATTATGGTATAAGATAAGCCAACCTCCCAAACATATGCTCTTCCAGCTTACTAAGGCAAGGACTGAGAAGACAGAAAGAAACTAGCAGGACTGCCTGACATCCTGGCTGCCTGACACATTCCCAGGGAGGAAACAGGCTCCTAGTCCACAGATGCACCTGCAAGGGCCTGGTAAGCCCATGGGCTATTTCTTCCCCTGTTGAGTCTGGGTGGGAAGCTCGCCATGAACCTGACACCTGCACCTTCCCTCCCAAGTGGGTGAGATTCTTCAAGAAACAGGAATGGAGTGAGCACTACATGAGACCCTTAGGGGGTGTGTGTGCCTGTGCAGGCCTGGTGGAGGGGCCTGCAGAGGGTAGCACATGTCTGGTTCCTATAGAAGGAGAGCTAGGAGAATGGAGGAGAGGAAGGAGGAGCCCAAGGTGGCCACACTCACAAATTCCCAGCCTGGGCCACTAGAGAGATGGTTCAATGGCTACAAGCATTTGTTGCTCTCAGAGATGAATTTGGTTCAGTTCCCAGCACCCATATGGTGGCCAACAACTATCTACAACCCCAGTTCCTGAAGACCAAATGCGCTCTTCAAAGCCTCTGCGGGCACTGCCTGCACATGGTAGATATATGCACACAAGGCACATGATACATATACATACATGCAGACAAAACACACATATTAAAACAAAAAATGAATCGTTAAAGAGTTCTCATCCTGGGGTTGGGCATACAGTTAAGTCTTTGAGAACCTCCTAGCAGGCCTCAGGCCAAGTTCAGTTCCTAGTAGGTATTTTAGAGGTACAGGTCTAAAAGGAACCTTGGATTGCCCCTCCCCGCTTGTGGCTGGCACAGAGAGCTCTGTGGCCACCCTCGGGGGCTACCCTGGCTGCTTGCATAACTAACCCAGCAGCCTGAGAAGCTCAGACACTCCCAGCTGCCAGCCTCCATCCATCTTCCCAAATCCATGCCCCGTCGATTTAAGCAATACATTAACCTTCCTTACATACTTGAAGGGGACAGACACTTCACACTCCACAGAACCTCTGATCCTTTTCCAAAGCAGGTTCCCCTTTTTCAATTCGATGTCACCCACAGTCCTACCAGATCCAGACCACCTTCCCAAGTCTCTTTCTCCATCTCTGAAAGCAAGACACACTAGGTAGACTGTTGACAGATGCAGGGAACCTCCAGCAAGCTGATGATACTGGTGATAGGGGCAAGGTGAGCTGGGATATCTAAATGGGAGCCATTGATGTGAATTGTGTCTGTCCTGCTGAGGGGTCTGTCCTTGTCTACAAGGCTGGGTATCGCACAAATAGTGGGTCAGTCGGGTTTAGGCTCTTCCTGGAGCAGAAGTGAAGCAAGAGGGTCCAATCCAGATGGAAGGTGTGGTGGTTTGAATAGGCATGGCTCCCATACACTCGTGTGTTTGAATGCTTGACCCATAGAGAGGGGCACTACTAGGAGGTGTGGCCTTGTTGGAGTAGGTGTGGCCTTGTTGGAGGAAGTGTGTCACTGTGGAGGCGGGCTTTGAGGTTTTATATGTTCAAGCTACACCCAATGTGGCAATCTCCTTCCGCTGCCTGTGGATCAAAATGTAGACCTCTCAGCTCCTTCTCCAGCACCATGTCTGCCTACCTGCTGTCATCCTTCCCTCCATTACGATAATGGACTAAACCTCTGATACTGTAAGCCAACCCTAGTTAAATTATAAGAGTTGCTGTGGTCATGGAGTCTCTTCACTGCAATAGAACACTGACTAAGACAGGAAGGGATGAAGCCAACACGGATGCGAAGCTGGAGGAGAGGGGCATTTGAGGGAAAACTCTTGCATTTCTGCATGGAGCAATGCAGAGAGCACAGAGAGGTCAGTGCAGACTCTGGAGCCCTGAGGTGGGTTGGGAAGAGGACGGGCAGAGCAAAGCAAGTGGAGGCTGGAGGCTTACTGGGGACCTTACCAGGGGAGCGGTCTTCCTCTGTCTGGTGCCATGCTGGGATAATTCGCTCCAGGTTCCATGGGATGCTCTGGGCGAAGACAAAGGAGTCTTCCTCAATGTACTCCACATGGGGCAACTTCAGGGCCTACAGAACCAGACAGCCATGCACTTAGCTTCAAAAGCCCTTCAGCTAATAGCAGCCCACAGCAGCCCCACCTGACTGTCCACCTCCCCAGCCTTCACAAAGTCTTCCTCCTGGGGCCCAGAAGACAGACCAGGGGCCAGTGTCCTCATTTCTCTCTGGCTGGGGAGCACGGTGTTCCGTAACTCCAGCCCCTGAATCTATATGCCTGCTCGGAGGGTTCTCTATTCCACTCTCTGGATTCTGAGCTCCACATCTCCCCTGAGAGTCAGGTTATGCCTAGCTTCAGGGATGTGGTCAGGAATCTTAGTACCGTCAATCTCCAGTCAGGATACCAGTGCTGGCCATGGGGCCTCTGCTCCCATCCCTGGCCTTTGCACTGGCCCTGCAGACCACAGCAACCAGCCTCCCAGCCTCCAGTGTGTTTGGCTAATAGGAGGCATCTGCATTAGTTTGAGAGAGGGGCCTGCACCCTGCTCCTTAGCCAGGCTTACACATCTACATCCTCAGATACCACGCCCTTCCTCCATGCTTCAGTTTCCTCTCTTCACCCCACTCCTAGAGGCCCAAGACATCTCTAGGTGCTTCAGTATCCCCAGGACTCCTACCCTCTGCCAGTGTCTTTACTTAATATCTGCTTAAACGCTCAACATTCAGCTGGTGATGTTGGCACCTGTCTGTAATACAAGCATCCCAGAAGCAGGGGTGGGGTTATCACGAGTGAGAGGCCAGCTTGGACTACAAAACAAGACACTGTCTCAACCTATCCCTATTCAAAAAAATATTCCACAGTCTCCACTAGTCCTCAAAAGATGGCTCCCATCACCCCATCTGGCTTACGGATAATCGTGGGAGAGAGTGGCATCTGCTCTAAACTAAACAAACTAGTGGGACACTGAGCTGAGGCCAGTGCACCCTTTGAGACTCCGGGCTCAAGTTCCTAGAGCAAATCCTATGGCCCCCTGTACAGAGCTTGTTGCCCTGACCAGCGGGCACCTGCCGGCCCCCTGGCACTTCAGGTGTCTTACTCATTCCCCACTGCACTGAGCACACAGCACCAACTAACTGCTCTGGCATCAACCATCCATCCAGTCTCCACCTTTGCCGTAAGCTTGATGGAAAGGTTCAAGGCTGTGTCACAGGCGATGCTTGGTAAAGTGCAGAGTGCATGGATGGGAGGCACTGATTTGATGTCCTCCTGCTCCGTGGCATGGCCCATGCCCCACTGTCATTTAGTAACAAGATCTTAAGTCAGTTTAAACCCTGAGCAGGAACCTGAGGCCAGAAGACCAGGTGCATGTGCAATGCACACTGGAGGCCTGGGCAAGGCCCTGAGCCCTGGGACCTAAGGGTGTGCAGGGGGCTGAGAGTACCCAGTGGAGAAGAGAGGTGAGAACCTGGAGTGCCAAGATGGGGAGAAGACAGGGAGGGCAGGTGATAGTCTGTACCCCTTTTACCTTCTTAGCAAAGAAAGGCAACATTCAGAGGAGTTATGGAGAAGCACTACCTTGTCCCAAACGAGAAGAATCTGACATATTTGACACCTTTGTCACCAGCATCCCCAGGCCTTGTCCCTGCAGGTTTTCACAGGCAGTAGACAAACCAGAAACGTATACTGGCAGGCAGGGGCTCTGCTGCTAGCTGCCTTGTGATCCCCTCTGTCCTCCTATGATTGTAGACACAGCATGGGGATGTGGCCAAGTTAAGTAGGCAGTTAGTTATTCAGGGAACCAAGAGCCACAGGCGCTTACTGGTCCTGCCTCTCGGCAGTGGGCACACTAAGGTCAGTCGAGACATGGACATGGAAGTCCATCCTTCCTGGAAAGTCCCACGCCCAAGAAGATGGCTCACCAGGCCCAACAGGTCACTGCTCATCTTCACCAAGAAGCCAGGGAAGAGGTCATAAAAGATATGTAGAACCTTGATGACATAGCCCCGGCGGGCAGCCCGGGTCTGCAGGCGGTGGGCAGTTTGTTCAATCTGTAGCCTCTGGGTCTCCTCCATCAGCACCACAATGTAGGTTCCTGGCAGCCTCCAGGCCTCCTGATCCCCAAGAAGGAAGAGAAGCAGAGAACGTGAGGACCCCAGCATGACCTCATCTCAGTGTAGCATGCGTATCACAGATTTTCCCATGTTGTCTTGTTGCATGCACTCTGTTCCTGTAGAACCTTCTGTCTCCTGAGTACATCTGGTGAGAATAATCATAAATAATGTGTATATTTTTCACTGTTTCTCTGCCCATGCTTTGAACCCTGAACTATCCAAATAAACTCTCCACAGAACTCCAATAAAAAGGTTCTTATGGAGCATAGAGGCCCTGGCCTTGTTGAATCTTGAGTTGCACCAATCATTGGTGGATTGAAACGTGTGGTACCCAAACAGGGCCTGAGCAAAACAGAGGGAATCTAATGAGAGGTATGTAGTCCTGGTACACACATGGGAGCCCACACCAGGACACCAGGGTAATCATGGGTGCAAAGCAAAACAAAAGAAAAGACTACAATGTGCCTATTGTGCAGAGGGGTCAAAGCATGGTGGAAGGGGCAAAAAGCAGATCTCTATAGCCTGTCAGAATACATGGACATACTGCTCCTGACTGCCACCATAGGGCACATTACACATAAAGCAATGGAAAGGTGTTTTGTGTTATTTTAAACAAGTTCATGGGCGGGGAGAGGTGGGCCCATTCAATGTCCAGCCCCTTTTAATCTGATCACCTTAGCTATTCAGGCTTTGCAAACCACCCCTACCCTAAGCACAGAGAGAAAGCACCAGATAGACCCTTCAGAGAGACAGAAGTAGGCAAGCCTTGCCTGAAGCCTTCAGCTCCCCTCACCCCATTCCCAGTCTTCTGATTCTTCCAATGATTCAGAAGACAGAGCATCCTCTACTAGCCCTTCCTCTGCACTTTACTAGCCCTTCCTCTGCACCCCTACTAGCCCTTCCTCTGCACCCTACTAGCCCTTCCTCTGCACCCTACTAGCCCTTTCTCTGCACCCTACTAGCCCTTCCTCTGCACCCCTACTAGCCCTTCCTCTGCACCCTACTAGCCCTTCCTCTGCACCCTACTAGCCCTTCCTCTGCACCCTACTAGCCCTTCCTCTGCACCCCTACTAGCCCTTCCTCTGCACCCTACTAGCCCTTCCTCTGCACCCTACTAGCCCTTTCTCTGCACCCCTACTAGCCCTTCCTCTGCACCCCTACTAGCCCTTCCTCTGCACCCTACTAGCCCTTCCTCTGCACCCTACTAGCCCTTCCTCTGCACCCCTACTAGCCCTTCCTCTGCACCTCTACTAGCCCTTCCTCTGCACCCTACTAGCCCTTCCTCTGCACCCCTACTAGCCCTTCCTCTGCACCCTACTAGCCCTTCCTCTGCACCCCTACGGGCTGATGCATTTGCATTATCCTGGGAGGTTCTGTTAGCTCAAAAAGAAGGATCCTGAGACATGCCTAACCTCCTTGCCTCTTGTATTTCCATCCCCTTCAATCCTTGAATCCACCACCATCACGAAGAGTTGACGATGCTTTTCCTCAGTGAGGAATACACACAGAGGATGAGCCTGTTCCCTTCCCTATACGACACTTGGGGGTTTTAAACATGCCATGCCCTCTTCTGAAGCTATATCTCCATATGGCTTTGGAATTGTTGAAAGGGACGGCTGAAGCAGACCACCTAATACCCCATGAGTGGGACACGCTGGCCAGGACTTGTTTAAAACCTGCTAAATCCCTTCAGTTCAGGGCTCGATGGCATAAAGAGACTGTAATCAAACAGCATAAAATCAAAATGCCAAACCTTCCGATGGTAACCAGTGCTGAGCAGCTTGGGGGTTAGGACAGAAGATAGGGTTTGAGAGGCAAATGTGTTATGACCATCAGACAGTGAATCAAATGGCTCTGCTATGTTAGAGCCGAAAAAGATTTCTAGGCCTGAAAGGGTGATGATATAATGGCCTTCAGTGCCTACACTTCACTGCTAAAGGGGGAGAGGAAGCATCTTGCCCAGGGCATTACTTTGATGGATAGAGTTATTCCTCCCAGGAGGCTAAACAGTATTCTATGGGAAGAGAGATCACACAACAGGGTACTGTGGGAAAGTCAATTACCTCCAAGCTATATTCCAGTCCTGCCTGCAGGTTAGGAGTGAAATCAGAGAGATAGAATAGACAAACTGTATATCAAAGGGACCAAACTGTGACTAAACCACAAGTCCCCCAGCGATGCAGCTATTTGTGCTACTGGGGTGTACACATTTTCAAACGTGGTGGTCAGCAGGAAGAGAAGGTATGGGCACTAGGCAGCCTCCATATCACACCCATCTGTTTACAGAATCCACGGCCTGGCCACTCAGCTGACGCTGCTACCCAAAGGCCTTCCTAGTCACACCTCCTCGTTCAGTGATCCATCCAAGGTAATTCGCTCCTTTCCTATCCCAACACCTCTGACTTCCTCCAGAAGCAGCTCAGAGAAGACCCAAATGCTTCAAGCTTTAATCCCATCTCCAGTATTTACTGGCATTTGGCCCTGAGTAAGTGACTCAATGTTTTCGAGTCCCAGATAGCTCTTGTGATGCAGGGCCCATCACACTCCCAGGATACACCTACAAGGGTACTCAAAAGAGACGAGTGTGCACGGCACCTGGCTGGGTGCTTGGCAAATGGAAACAGGTGAGAAGATCCGTGGAAGGAGCAAGACCACACCTCCATACAGAGAGGGGAGAGCCAAGAGCAAAGGCATGAGACAGAGGCGCGCCTGGTAGAAACCTTCCACGGATTTCCCAACACCCAATGGCTGAAGAGTAATGTTGAAGCTCCTCCTTAGCCTTGACTTTAACCCACTTTGCGCCTTCACCTCCTACAGATGCACCTTTGACCAGAGGAGCTCTATCCAGAGCCTTTCGTTAAAGCCCTCGGGCTCAACTGTATTGGGAATTCAAACTTCACTTGCATTCTAGAAAGGGAGCAATGGACAGTGAGGAGTCAGCTCAGGGGTCAATGCAGCAAATGTCTGATTATCCATATATTCACCCCGATGGAATGAGTTGAAAATTCTTGATAACCTTGAGTCAGATCAGACCTAAGCTTTACCATCAAGTAAAGCACAAAGGACCTTTGGGGTTCAGAACAGCTCCCATTTCAGACGTCAGCATAAGGGCTGCAGACACTTGAGCCTTCCTCTTTCTCCGCCTTCCCCAGCTCTGCGCCTCATTCATGACACGCCCTCTCTGGAAGATTTCCATGCCACCTTCGTTCGCTGAGCTCCTAGTGATGCTTCAAAGCTCAGTCTAGAGTGCCCTCTGCCAAACGAAAAGCTACAGAACTGAGAAGGTGCTCTGCAGTGGGACGAGCTTTCCGGGAAGACAGGGTGCACCTCCTTTCCCCAGGTCCCAGTATCTCATGGCTAGAATAAAAACATTGGACTGAAATTCCTCGCCAAAATTATGTTCATTCTAAATTTTATTCCCATCAAACATTCATAGAAAGAAAGAAAGAAAGAAAGGAAGGAAGGAAGGAAGGAAGGAAGGAAGGAAGGAAGGAAGGAAGGAAGGAAAGAAGGAAGGAAGGAAGAAAGATCAAATTTTAGGATGTTCCTGAGCCCCTCAGATACACACTCACTTCTGCCCTCTCATCTCTCAAAACAGGGAACTCAGTATTTCCTGTGCCCGTCGCTTTGGGGGCTGTGGTGGTTATAACTGCCTTATTTGTTTGCAGCAGGGCCTTGCTATGTAGCCCAGGCTGGTCTTGATTTCACAATCCTTCTGCTTCAGCCTCCTGAGAGCCAAGATTATAGGCATGCCTGGCTCTAAAATGTCCTTTCTTACCCTGGCCGTGACTCCACATCCCTTTAGGCACAGAGCTTGGGGAACATTGGGAGGGGTGATTCGAGTTGAGAACTTGACACTACCCACCCGCACACTGGCTGGGGCTAGGTCTCTCTCAGAAGCCCATTCTCTCTTCTGCCCCAGTAGCAGTGGCCAGATACACCCCACTGCAAGGGGCCATAATTCCAAAGTGATCTTTTTCCTGGTTACATCCGTAGATCACCCCTGTGGTCACCAAAGGACCTTTATTTCCCATTTAACAAAAGATCAAGACAGAGTAGCTGTCCACCCAGAGCCGGGTGAATGACTCCAGCCTCCAACCCCAAGTCTATTTCCAAGCCGGACAAAAAAAAAAAGACCTCAATGGAACAAACCCTGGGAAGATTCATTTGGAGGGAACTGCTCAAGCAAGAGCTTCCCGTGGCTCAGAGCCAGAGGCAGATATGCTCAAGAAGCTGACCCCGCCCACCCACTCATTCACCTACCAGTGCTCCAGTCATGCAACCCTGACACCCTTCCGCTAAATCGAGGCCTACAGAACCCCAACAGGCACCCAGGATGACTGCTGGATGACCAGTTGAGAAAGATGTGCCACTAGAGTTCTCAGCCTCCCGATGCCACTTTACTTCGGAGGACACGTTTTCTGCATGACCACACTGGTAGCCCGCTCCCCGCCTCACACTTTTGGAACCAAGCCCCGCAGTGCCTTTAGCACGTGGCCTCCCCCATCACTCTGTGCCACAAGGTGCAGCTGAGCACTAAGTCTTGCCCTCGCCTCCCGCACCTCAGGGCTGCACTTAGAGACCACCAGACGGCTAGATGAGCAGAGAAGACCCCCGAAGAGCATCACCCCAACCCCAAAGCAACGCCGTTGCCTGGCACCCATACCTTGGAGCAACGGCGGAAGGTGGCGGTGGCCACATGTGCG